>NC_091469.1:478173534-478773534 GCF_036971445.1 Narcine bancroftii | reverse complement strand
TTTTTTCATTGTATCACATGCAGTATGGGTAACAAACAAACTACTCGTAACCTAAATGACTTGATGAGCTGCAGACAAAACTGCCATCTCATCATTATGGCGACCTAATCCCAGTTCTAATAATGTCCCACTGTCCTACCGCCTGCTGTTCAAACCCTGATCCATGCACATCCAAGTCTGTGTTCCAGCGTACAGCAATACCTCACATCAGTCCTGTGCTTTCCCATCCTTATTTTCAACCCATCATGACCTCTCCTACAATTGCTTTCCATTCTCTGCAGCTCTCCAGTTTTATCCTTGTAATCTCCTTACCACATCCCCTCCCAAACTTAATCTCAAATGACCACTTCAGTTCGTTGCCAGGGATGGTGGTAGAGTGTGAGACATTTAAGACTCTTAGACAGGTACATGGATAGAAGAAAAATATAGTGAAACCCCATGTATCAGACACCTATGGAGATTGGTCAATGCTGGATAAGTTAATTTTTCAAATGCTTGAGATGGCATGTTGTGTGATTGGCAAACTTATTTTAAACTTCCGTATTTTTTACCTATTTATTTTTTGCATGTTTTTTTGCCAATTGCTTGAATGCTGGATAATGGGTTTTACTCTAGTGGGTTATGGGTAGGGATGGTTTAGTTTGTTGAGCAGGTTTTTATTGGTCAGCACAACATTGTGGGCTGAAAGGCCTCTTCTGTGCTGTTACGTTCTATCAGTATTGGTATGGCAAAATATTGAGAATACGATGGATTTTGATTAAAAGGTAATCAACATGAAACTTCAGATTTTGATTTTTATAATGCCACAGAGTTATAGAAAAATACAACAGGGAAACCTTGACCATTCACATTAATCCTGTGGGTTCCTTTTTTAATGCTCCTTGTGTTCTCATTAACTTACCCCAGATTCAACCACTCAGTTACACACAGGCTCACTTTGCAGTGGGCCCCTTTTCATCCATGAGATAAAATTCAGATTGAACAACCGCTTCGAACACCTGCACTCTATCTATAGGTCCAAGCCAGAACTCCCATTTGTTAGCCATTTAAATTCCCCTCACAATTCCCACAGATATATTCCTGTCCTTGGCCTCATCCATTGCCAGGATTGGGCGAAATATAAACTTGGGAAACAACACATCATATTCTTCATGGACATCTGTATAAACATTAAATTTTCCAATTTTTGTAACTCCACTTTTATCTGGTTGCACTTTACCTACTTCTCTTCACATTATTCTCTCTAACCTTCTCCCTACTGTCTCTTCACCTCTCCCACCCTCTGTTCATACCTGATATCCTTAGCCCAGCCCCCTCTTTATTGCATACCTTGATATTACCGTTCTTGGTACGTCCCCTTCCTGCTTTATTCTCGATAAAGGGATGCAACACAAAATGTTGGCTGACAATTTCCCTCGATGCATGCTGCCTGACCTGCTGAGTCCATCCATCTTCTTTCTTTGCTCAAGAATCCAGCATGATACATAACAAATAGGAACAGGAGTCAGCCATCTGGCCCCGACAGCTCCACCTACCTGTCTTTTCCCTGTAGCCTTTAATGCCCCCCCTACTATGCAAATAAAAATTAATTGTCTTAAATATATTTCATGAGGCATCCTCTGCTGCTTCCTTGGACTGAGAATTCCACAGGTTTGCTACTCTCTGCAAAGCAGTAGCTCTTCACCTCTGTCCCCTAATCAACTCCACCTCTATTGCATCTGCAGTTTTCGTTTGAAATACAAAAGTCTGCAAACGCAGTGATTGTAGTAAAAAAACAAACCAAAATGCTGGAGGAACTCAGCCAGCCTTTCAGTGTCCATAGGAGACAAAGATATATTGTCAGTGTTTGGGGCCTGAGCCCTAAAGGTGTTAATTGGATACAATATGGGGAGATGTGGCGAATTGATTTTGGCTCTGTGAAAGGAGACAGGGAAAAGGGGGGGGAGATAGCTGGGGGAAGGCAACAGATAAAAGAAGGGGTGGGGGGTTAAACAAAAGTCGAAGAAGTCTATTTTAATGCCATCCAGTTGGAGGGTGCCCAATCGGAAGATGAGGTGTTGTTCTTCCAATTTTCAGGTGGTCTCAATCTAGTAGTGCTTGAGACCACGGGCAGTCCGGTCAGCACGGAAATGGGATAGGGAATTGAAATAGGTGGCCACTGGGAGATCCACGCAATTGCAGCGGACAGAGCCAAGGTGTTCAACAAAGTGATTTCCCAGTCTGCATCCAGTCTCTCCAATGTAGAGGAGACCACAACAGAAGCACCGAATGCCGTAGATGATCCCTGCAGATTCACGTGAAATGTTGCTTCACTTGGAAGGACTGTTTAGGGCTCTGAATGGCGGTGACAGAGTTAGCGTGGGCGCAGATGGAGCATCTCCTGTGGTCATGGGGGTAGGTACCCAGGGGACGGTTCGTGAGGAGGGAGGAGTGGATAAGGATAAGTTCAGAAGGCGGAGAGGGTCTAGTGATGGGATCACTTAGTAGATGCCAAAGGTTTGTTGAACAAGTAGGTACACCCTTTCAAGAATTTTTCATTTTTTAAAAATTTAGACATACAGCAAGGTAACAGGCCATTTCGACACAAGTCCGTGCCACCAAATTTACACCCAATTAACCTACAAACCAGTACATTTTGAATGGTTGGAGGAAACTTGAGCCCCTGGGGAAAATCCACACAGACATTGGGAGAGCGAACAAACTCCTTACAGACAGCACAGGATTTGAACCCAAGTCCTGTTCTCTGATGGTAACCATTATGCCAGCCATAGTGAGGTGTTTTTTTTTTAATCCTTTTGGTTTCATTTATCTCTCAGGTTTTCAAATTCTGTTATAGTTTAATTGGTAAAAGGATTTGCAGTGAATTATAGTTATGCAACATGGCAACAGTTATTTCAGCTCAATTTATCCGTGCCAAGTTACTACACGAGTTGGTCACATTTGCCTGCATTTGCCTCATATTCTCAACCTTCCCGATCCATTTACCTGTCTTTATGCCTTTTAACCATTGTAATTGTACCCACCTCCACAGCTTCCTCTACCACCTTACTCCATATATCCACTCTGGTCCTTTTCTCAAATCTGTGTAGAGGAACTGCCAGCCCTGTTGTACAGACAATTTAAAGCTGTATGGGATCTTTCAGGAAGTATGGCTGGGCAGTAGGACCTGACAGAGGAGCTCTGAAAGACTGTATCCCTGCATTCCTGGGTCCACAGCAGTGGTGGGCACTTACAGCAGTCCCAGTCAATATTGGGGAAGTTAAAATCATCCCCCATTACACCTATCTGAGATATCACTGCTTATTATTCTATCTTGTTATTAGGAGGGCCTGTAGTACAATTTCACCTGTGATCATCCTTTTTTTAATTTCTGACCTCATTGGATGATCTACCAGAAATATCCTAAGAACTGCTGTGATTTTCTTCGGAATCAAAATTGCAGTTTCCCTCCTCTCTTAACAACATGTCTGTAATGCCTGTAGAATCAGTATCCTGGATGCTAAGCTGCCAGTCCTGCCTATTAACATAACATAACATAACAATTACAGCACGGAAACAGGCCATTAGGCCCTTCTAGTCCGCACCGAACCAAACACCCCTTTCTAATCCCACCTCCCTGCACAATGCCCATAACCCTCCATCTTCTTCTCATCCATATACCTGTCCAACCTTTTCTTAAATAATACAATTGACTCCGCCGCCACTATCTCTCCCGGAAGCTCATTCCACACGGCTACCACTCTCTGAGTCAAGAAGTTCCCCCTCATGTTACCTCTAAACCTCTGCCCCTTAATTCTTAACTCATGTCCTCTTGTTTTAATCTTTCCTCCTCTTAACGGAAATAGTCTATCCACATCCACTCTGTCTATCCCTTTCATAAGATATCCACTTTGTCTATCCCTTTCATAAGATATAGGAGCAGAAATAGGCTATTCAGCCCAGAGTCTGCCCCACTGTTCAATTATGAGCTGATCCATTTTCCCATTCAGCCCCCTGCCCGGCCCTCATCCCATAACCTTTGATACCTTGACTAATCAAGAATCTTTCCATCTCCCACTATACATTGGCCTCCACAACCACCAGAGGCACAGATTCCACAGATTTATCATCATCTGGCTAAAAACATTCCTCTACTTCTCAGTTCCAAGTGGACGCCCTTCATTCCTGAAGTTGTCATCTTGTCCCAGATTCTCCCACCGTGGGAAATTACATCTACTCTGTCCATGCCTTTCAACTTTGAAAATGTTTCAATGAGATTTCCCCCTTAATGAGTACAGACCAAGAGCTATCTAACGCTCTTCATATGATAACTCTTTCACTCCAAGAATCCTCCTTGTGCACCTATTCTGAACCCTCTCCAATGTTAGCGCATCCTACCTTCATATCAAACTTGGCCACAAAGCCATTCATTCCATGATCAAAATCATGAATATACAACATAAAAGAAGTGCCCCAACACTGACCCCTGTGGAACACCTCTAGCAATCAGCAACCAACCAAAATATGATTCATGTATTCTGATTCTGCTTCCTGCTAACGCTCTACCCATGCTCGTATCTTTCCTGTTATCCTACAGACTCTTGTTAAGTAGCCAATGCTCTACCCATGCTCGTATCTTTCCTGTTATCCTACAGGCCCTTGTTAAGTAGCCAATGCTCTACCCATGCTCGTATCTTTCCTGTTATTCTACAGGCCCTTGTTAAGTAGCCAATGCTCTTCCCATGCTAGTATCTTTCCTGTTATTCTACAGGCCCTTGTTAAGTAGCCAATGCTCTACCCATGCTCGTATCTTTCCTGTTATTCTACAGGCCCTTGTTAAGTAGCCAATGCTCTTCCCATGCTAGTATCTTTCCTGTTATCCTACAGACTCTTGTTAAGTAGCCAATGCTCTACCCATGCTCGTATCTTTCCTGTTATTCTACAGGCCCTTGTTAAGTAGCCAATGCTCTACCCATGCTCGTATCTTTCCTGTTATCCTACAGACTCTTGTTAAGTAGCCAATGCTCTACCCATGCTCGTATCTTTCCTGTTATTCTACAGGCCCTTGTTAAGTAGCCAATGCTCTACCCATGCTCGTATCTTTCCTGTTATTCTACAGGCCCTTGTTAAGTAGCCAACGCTCTACCCATGCTAGTATCTTTCCTGTTATCCTACAGACTCTTGTTAAGTAGCCAATGCTCTACCCATGCTAGTATCTTTCCTGTTATTCTACAGGCCCTTGTTAAGTAGCCAATGCTCTTCCCATGCTAGTATCTTTCCTGTTATCCTACAGGCCCTTGTTAAGTAGCCAATGCTCTACCCATGCTCGTATCTTTCCTGTTATTCTACAGGCCCTTGTTAAGTAGCCAATGCTCTTCCCATGCTAGTATCTTTCCTGTTATCCTACAGGCCCTTGTTAAGTAGCCAATGCTCTACCCATGCTCGTATCTTTCCTGTTATTCTACAGGCCCTTGTTAAGTAGCCAATGCTCTTCCCATGCTAGTATCTTTCCTGTTATTCTACAGGCCCTTGTTAAGTAGCCAATGCTCTACCCATGCTCGTATCTTTCCTGTTATTCTACAGGCCCTTGTTAAGTAGCCAATGCTCTTCCCATGCTAGTATCTTTCCTGTTATCCTACAGACTCTTGTTAAGTAGCCAATGCTCTACCCATGCTCGTATCTTTCCTGTTATTCTACAGGCCCTTGTTAAGTAGCCAATGCTCTACCCATGCTAGTATCTTTCCTGTTATCCTACAGACTCTTGTTAAGTAGCCAATGCTCTACCCATGCTCGTATCTTTCCTGTTATTCTACAGGCCCTTGTTAAGTAGCCAATGCTCTACCCATGCTCGTATCTTTCCTGTTATTCTACAGGCCCTTGTTAAGTAGCCAACGCTCTACCCATGCTAGTATCTTTCCTGTTATCCTACAGACTCTTGTTAAGTAGCCAATGCTCTACCCATGCTAGTATCTTTCCTGTTATACTACAGGCCTTTGTTAAGTAGCCTCATGTGCAGCACCTTGTCAAAGGCCTTCTGAAAATCCAAATGCACAACTTTCACTGCATCTCCTTTCTCTAGCTTGCTTGTTATTTCCTCAAAGAATTCTAATAGGTTGGCCAAGCAACATTTTGACATGTGCCTCCAAAGCTCATCCTTGACAATCGACTCCAAAATCTTCCAAACCACTGAGTTCAGGCTAACGTGTCTATAATTTTCTTTCTGCTACATTCCTCCCTTCTTGAATACTGGGGTGACATTTGCAATTTTCCAGTCCTCCGGAACCATACCTGAATCTAAAGATTCCCAAAAGATCATTATCAATGGCTTCACAATCTCTACCGTTACTTCTCTCAGAACCCTTAGACCAGGGGTGTCAGACTCAAATTCACAGAGGGCCAAAATTAAAAACTTGGACTAAGTCGTGGGCCAAACTAAATATTTATTGAAAATTTTCAACATCTGCATGTTTTCTCTTCTTTCAACATATGTAATGTTAAACTTTTTCTTATTAAAATAAATGTTTAATAATAGTTTTGGTTAAACTCTTTCCAGAAGAAGCATTAACAAATGAGAAATAAAATATTCAATAAATAATATTTCTCTCTAGCCTTTAAGCTCCTTTTAAATGTTTTTTTTTTACAAGCCAACAAGACAAAAAATAACAACTTGCTTCAATGAAAATCCAATCTTTCAACTATGAACTGTCCAAAGTTAACCAAAGAAAATATGAATCCAAGCTTAGCTTGCTCCACTGTGATTTACTCTGATGCACCTGGGTCTAAACCAGATACTTGGCATCTCTTCTTAGATGCAAGTTCATCAAACTCTGGGGTCAGAGTCTGCCTCCCACCTGTCTTGAAAGGTCCTGTTTTCTGTCTTTCGTTTGGCCATTTTTCGTAAGGGGTTTATTACATGTGAGTTAGGCGACAGGTCGCAGATGCTAATGAAAGTAAAGAGAGGAGGTGGGGGCGATTAGCGGGCTGATGGGCCGGCGCCAACGCATTTGTAAAGCATTCTGGGATTTGTAGTATTAGCTGTGCATGCGCTATACTGGCGCAGTAGCCAGCGGGTCAGCTCTAATACATATTTGATATGATCTTGTGGGCCAAATATAATTATATCACGGGCCATATTTGGCCCGCAGGCCTGAGTTTGACATGTGTGCCTTAGACCATTCAGCTTTCTGAGGGCTTCTCTCTCACTTCCCTTCCTTGATACCCTTTGACATCTGGCACACTCCTAATGTGTTCCACAGTGAAGACTGATGTTTTTAAAAAAAATTCATTTAGTTCCTCTGCCATCTCTTTGTCTCCCATTATTATTTTTCCAGCATCATTTTCGAGTGCTCCTATATCTACTCTCACCTCTCTTTTACTTGTTACTATACTTGAAGCTTTTTGTATCCTCTTTGATATTATTAACAAGCTTGCTTTCATACTTTATTTTCCATTTGAGTTTTTTTTTAGTTACCTTCTGCAAGTTTTAAAAAACTTCCTAATCCTCTACCCACTAATTTTTTGCTTCCTTGTATGCCATCTCTCTTTGCTTTCACATTGACTTGGACTTCACTTGTCAGCCACAGTTGTGACATTTTTTCCATTTGAATATCTCCTTTTTCTTGCAGAAACTCCATCCACCCATTGCTGCTCTGCTGACTTGCCAACTAGTGCCTCCTTCCAATCTACTTTGGCCAGTTCTTCTCTCATGCCATTGCAATTCTCTTTACTCCACTGAAATATCACCACATTTGACTTTAGTTTCTTCTTGTTGAATCTCAAATTGAATTCCTTCCTCACCCATGTTAAGTATTAGCTGTAATATCCCAGTCCTGAGTTCATTTAACCTTGTCAGGCTTCTTGCATTAACGTAAATGCATTTAAGCCTATTGGATCTTCCTCACTCCCTGACTTGTTCCCGTCCATCCTGGTCCTGGACTTGCTCCCTAACTTCTGTTTTTTATGTCAGCTTTCTGATGTGCCACACTATTAATTTGGTTTTGCCTCCCTGCAAGTCCAGTTTAAACCCTCCTGAGTCACTTAAGTTCGTCTCTACAAAGATATTGATTTCCACAACAATATGAATGCAGCCCATCCCTCTTGTATAGGTCACCTCTACCCAGGAAGAGATCCCACTGGTCTAAGAATTGAATCCTCCCTCCACACATAGCTCCTCAGCTATGCATTCATCTTTCCTACCCTCCAATCCTAAACCTGACTGGTGCTTTTATATAATTCTATGATACTGAAATTGGAAACTCTAATCTGGAATCTTCATAGGCCACCCTGATCCTTTGCAAATTGTCCAGCTATTCTCAACAAGCAAGCCTTGTTTTCTTTTCACCTCATGGAACAATTATTTTTTCTGCTTTTCAAGTCAGTAAGAGAGAAATATGGAAGAAGCCAAAAGTTAAGTGCTTCACAGGGAGGGGGCCCAAACACTTTGAGCAGGGTCCTGAAAAAGATTGAGAAAGGAAATTGAATTTTAAACAAATTTTGATGAAAATTCCTAATTTTAAACCAGAAAGGATGAACTTTATCACAAAACCAAACAGAATGTACAAATGTTCCAACACATCATCCACACCTAAAACACAGATCTGAATTACTAAATCCATATTTTTTCAGGGGTTAAATATAACTGATGCAAAAAATTGTAATTAATCATACTACATCTTACATTAATTAATTTAGTCAATCCATCATAAAACATATTTTCCCAATCCACCTGACTAATCTCACAACTTAAATCACGCTTCCATTTAATCCTAGATGTATCTAAGAAAATTTAACCATTGTATCTTGTAATAATGCATACATTTCTGATATAAAACCTTTATCTGAAACCATAAATACAAATTTAGTTAACTTAAAAATTTTCATTTCTCTTTCAAAATTATCTTTCACTAATGCCCTAATTTGATAATAAACAAACAGAGAATTCTCTAAAATCCCAAATTTCTCTTTAAGCTGATTAAATGATAAAAATTTACCCTCTTCAAAACAATCCTGCAATCTTTTTATTCCTTTAATCCACCAATCTTCTAAAACTATTATTCAATGAAAAAGGAATCGTTTTCTAGTTAAATTGAGGAATTTTAAGTTTTGGCCTCAGAATGTTACAATGTTCTGTTTTATAATGGCTCTTGCTTTTCACTTGTATCTCTGGTAGAACCGTCGGAGGAAAAACAAAAGGAGCGTGAAATTGTAGAAGAGGTTATGGCTGATATCCCTGAACATGAAGAGGACTACCTTGACATGACCCTGGAGGAGGAAAGGGAGGTTATTATCAAGTACAAGACTTGGCTCCAAGGATCGCAACAATCTACCTCCTAGTTGGCAGGTATCAAACTCACCAATGCGGGAACTTGGTCCCTGAATTGTGCTTCATGCTGTTTATGAAATTAGGCAATATGTCAACTTTAGTTTATAACTTGGTCAGTGATTCGATTGCCAAGATCACTCTTGCATGAAACACTGAATCTTTTTGATTTCCTTTAATCCAATATGTTTGAGTCATGATTAGTTTTTTTTTAAATTGCTGTTTTTTCTTTTGCAGACGGAGCAAATGTGCAAAAACAGATGTTGATTTGGCTGCCTTTTGCAGTGGGTGATTTTTTTTTTTGCCATTCACTTGGTTTCTGGTTGCATGTGCACTGAACTGTAAAGATCAGCGACACAAGAGAAACCAATCGACATGATGCTTTGTCCACTTGGATTTTTTTTTGGTCTAATAGAGAATACTGCCTTTTGATAGCACACATGAATTGCAACCCCTGTCGGTATAAAATAAATGTGGATCAATATTAAAAGTTATTTTTGCTTGGCATGCAATCCTGCTCTGGGTTCATGGAGCAATTAGTGTTAAGCTTGTCTCTGCAGAGCATCATACAAATGGAGGATGATGTTTTCCAAATTGCGTATTCGCAATGAAGGCTATCCAAATTCGACATAATGGAGAAGAGAATCCAAGCGTATGTGCAAAGATGATCCAAACTTCCTACTGGACTTCATCTGTGGAGATTAACATTACTCACTCCCAGACAGCGTATGAATACGTGTATTTGTGAACATAGAGTTTTTCCGTGCACAAGGGCTGAGACCTACATGCACCATGTGCTTCTCCTTAGGAGCATGTGTGTGAAATGGTCTGCTATTGGCCTTGGCCTTCAAGGTGAAACTCCAGTGATTTGCTCCAGAGAGGCGAGTTGCATCTCTTCAAAGAAAACCTGCTATTGGCCTTGGCCTTCAAGGTGAAACTCCAGTGATTTGCTCCAGAGAGGCGAGTAGCATCTCTTCAAAGAAAACCTGCTGAGGACACTGACCACAGGGGTAGTTTGTCTTTGGGTGGCAAAACCGCGATTGATTGAACGTTAGCTTCAGAATCTGGAAGATCCTGCTCTTGGTTGGATGTTGAGACATGTAAAAGTCAAAATTTAAACTTGGGGGAAAAAAAATTTAAATAGAAATTTTATGCACTTATTTTTGAACCAAATGTATTTTGTAATTACTCCAATGCATTTTGTGCATAATGCCAAATTTTCAGCAATAACTAATGATTTTGTAATGCTTTTGGATTGAATAAAACCCAACTGACTTTTTTTAACCTACTTTCAATTCACTCTCTTGAGCTTATAATGCAGGTGGGCATTTTGAGAGTTCTTGGACATGAGAAATCATTTGTAAAATCAGTTACTGTTTTGCAAAAGGTTTGATTTTGCAATTGCCATCTTTTAATGTTTATTTTCTGTTCATTTATGTTTGCACATTTAAATATATGATTTGATCTGCCTCCACTTGCTTTTGCTTCTTTAAGTTTTGTTAGTGACAACAATCTTGTTTCTCAGATATGAAATAGAAACCTGTGGCCTTTTCTTAAAAGTCAAATTTCTTGAGCATTATTTTTGAGCTTAAAATTGTTAAATAAAGTACACTTGAGTGAAATTTTTGTGAATGGATAATTTGGAGTTGATGGGTGTCTGGGAAGGGCGGGGGATGGCACTTCTTTGAGTCCCAGGACATGGGTTTCTAAAATTTACCAGTTCCCCATTTAATTCACCAGTTGCCCATAGAATCCAATTAAGCATATTTTAAACTTTAACCTAATGGTGACGATCATTCCAAATGGTTTCCAAAAACTGTTATGACAGAGTTTCTCTCGCATAGCCATGCTGCATCTTCCTGTACAAACAGCACTATATACAAGCAATCCCTGCATTACGGGGTTGGGGGGGGGCGGGGTCTGTGTTCTCAGGACACCACATGTATCATAAATTTCCAGGTTGTGTTCACATTTACAAGAACTGAGAGTTCAAAAAGAAAATGAACACATTCTTTGAAAGCGAATTTTTGTTTGTATCTCACTTTTTTCTTTAAATTGCATTTTGTGAATTCCACTAATGCAAGGGTTCTGGTCCTCAGAAGTATGGAAAAGCCTGCCCCTAAAAGACCAGTGGAATCCTTTAGCAGTTCCTCATGGTTGTCTTCCACTCCCATGATTGTTTTAGAATGTCTACAATTGACTCATTCCAGCTTCTCTGGAATTTTAGCGTGATGGAATCTACTCCCTGGCATTGCTGCAGAAGCTGAGAATCCAAAATCAAACTGGAAAATGCTAGAAGAAGCAAGTTAAGCAACATCTGTAGAACGAGGGTGAACCTTTCAATCCAAAACGCAGCATCAGACCTGGAAAGTGTTAAAGGAAATGTTAAGGCAGCACAGTTTGTGTAGTGGTTAGCACTTTTTAATATTTTACGTTTGATTATCAACAAATAATACCAAATTATCATCACAGATAAGTAATTAAATGTGAATCATTAATACATGTAACAAATATGACCCCTATCCTCCCTCCCCAAACAAAACCCTAATGAAGAAAAAAGAAAAAGAAGGAAGCAGGAGAAAGAGAAGGTGTTATCTTGGTCTGAAATCCAATTCAACAAAGGAGAGGCCCAGTTATTTTTATCTAAATTTCAATAAAGGGAAGAAAAGTAAACAGAATACATAGCTTATTGATTAACTAATCAACCCTACATTTTGTAAGTAGGGTTCCCACACCTGCAAAAACATGTTATATTGATTCCTTAACTTGTAAGTAATTTTCTCCAGGGTAACGCAACTGTGCATTTCATTATTCCAACGAGCTATTTCCAAGAAAGAATCAGACTTCCAGGTAACTGCAATTCATTTCCTGGCCACTGCCAATGCAATTTTAAGAAACTCTAATTGATATCTGGACAGCCTCATTTTAGGTCTTACATCTGTAATATTTCCTAAAAGAAACAATTCTGGACTTAGAGGCAATTGTTTCCCAATCATTTAATTTAATAAAGTTTCCCCACAAGGGTTTCAATTTGGAACATGACCAGGTGGATGTTAAAAAAAAAATACTCCCCGCATCTAAAACGTATATCAGAAAAATATTTAATTTATGTATTTTTTGCGAGGCGAGATATAGCTGATGCAAAAAATTGTATTGTACCAGCCTACATCTAACATTAATTATGTTTCATTATATTATACCAGCCAATCTCTCCATATAAACCTTTGGTACATAATAAAGAGCTCAAATCCAATTTATGAATTTTTGACCTAGTCCAAATTTCTCCAGTACTTTAAATGCAAAGTCCCATTCCAATCTATCAAAGGTTTTTTCTCCATCTAAGGAAACTGCCACATTATGTTTATGGATTAGGCAAAGAAGTCTTGTTACATTATCTGCTGATTGTCTGTTCTTCACAAATCCTGTTTGGTCTTTGAATACATTTCTGCCTAAGTTGATAAACAATCTGTTTGCCAGAGCCTTAGCTAATATTTTATAATCAGTCTGTATGATGATGGTTTCAATGGATCCCTATTTTTCTTACAAATCACTGTAATTGCTGTTGAGAAAGATTCCAGTAAAGTATGTAATTCCATCGCTTGGTTCAGTCCCTCCACAAAAAGAGGCATTAGCAGATCTTTAAAATTCTGGTGGAAAACCATCTTAGCTGGGAGATCTATTAATAAATTCAGTGCTTCCTCTGTTTCCAATTGTGTAAAGGGTGCATTTAATTCATTCTGCTCAGTTAAATCTAAATTTGGCAAAACCAATCATGATGAATAATCATCTAATTTATTAGCATCTCCTTGTGATTCCAGTTTATATAATTTTGTATAAAATGATTTAAAAGCCTCATTAATTTCTAATAGGATCCCCTATTGATCTCTGTTTCAATTGCATTGATCGTATGAGAAACCGGTTCTATTTTTAATTGCCAAGATAGGCACTTTCCCCCAACTCATAATACCTTTGTTTAGTTTTCATTATTATTTTTTCTATCTTATATGTAAGGTATATTTGAGTTTTTTTTACTAATGAGTGTCCTTCGTTTTTGTTCTGAGCTCCTTAACTGTAATTCTTTCCCCAATAGTGTTATCTCTTTTTCTAATTTATCTACCTCTTTTGTATAATGTCTTTTAATTTTTGAAGTATTTGACCCTTTAAATAAGCGTTTAAAGAGTTCCATATAATAAATTTATTGGCAACAGAATGACAGTTGGTTTCACAGAAAATCCAAATATGTCTTCTAATAAAATCACGGAATTCTGATCTTCTCAACAGCTTTGGATTAAAGCACCACCTGTAGACCGTGTCTTGTTTATCAGCCATAACAATTGAAAACAATAGAGGTGAATGATCTGACAGAATCCTTGACTTATACTCAACACCTATGATTCTATCCTGTAAATGTGCCGAGAGCAAAATTAAATCTTTCCTGGAATATTAATCATGTCTGTTAGAATAAAAGAAATAGACTCTTTGTCTGGGATGCAGTTTCCTCCAAATACCCACTAAATTCAGATTCTTCATTGAAACTAGGGTCGCTTTAGCCATCCTAGTCCTGTCCACCGTTCCAATTGACTTGTCCAAAACCGGGTCCAAACATGAATTAAAATCTCCTGCTACTATAGTTTTATGATGAGCATCAGCCAATTGAAAAAAGGTTTCTTTAAATCTTTCATCGTCTTCGTTTAGGGCATATAAGTTTAACAGAGTCCAATATTCAGAATATATCTGACAGTGTACCTTAACATATCTGCCTGTCAGATCAGTTGTAGCATTTTGAATTGTAACTGGAAGATTCTTCATTATCAATATTACCACTCCTCTTGCTTTAGAATGAAAAGAAGATGCTATGACCTGGCCCGTCCAGTCACTTTTTAATTTCTGATGTTCATTCTCCATTAAATGTTTCCTTTATTTTAAGTTCTGAAATTTATATGTTTGTAATGAATTATACTGTAATTTCAAATAGATGTATTGTCTTCCATGCAGTTTTGTTGTAAATCTTTTACCAAAATCTCTATCTCCTTTTCCAATTTGCTAATCTCAGTCATTTGTCATTTCTTAATTTTAACAGTATAACTAATAATTTGTCCTCGTAAATATTAAGTGAGTTTCCTGAAGGAAGGCCAGGTCAATTCCCATTTGTTTTAATGTAAGAAAATATATTTTTTCCTTTTAATAGGATTATTTAAACCATTTAAATTAATACTAATAAACTTAACTATGTTTGCCATTACCACAGAATTCTGATAAAATCCAATTCTAATATCTCTTATTTCTTTCCAATATTTTTCTCCCTGAAATTCCAATATTATATTCCTCCAGTAATGGACCAAAATGTGTTGATAGCTCCAATAGAAAAAAGTGAGATAAGATTAAAAAGTATAAAGACAAAGAAAATAGATACCATTGTATCTACAGCACAAGATTAAACAAAAATATACACCCTCCCTCCCAATCGATGCTGAGAAAAAGAAACGAAACATCACCCAAAATGCAAAACATTATAATGGGCTGTGACTAATGCACAGAAGTACAATTAATGTAATGCAGATGAGCATCAATTCCACCCCCACCCTCCAGAATTAACTATAAATGCCCATATTTAATATTCCATATTTACAAGAGGAATAAATAATTTTACATCATAGAATTAAATGGACATGTATTATTAGATCATTGCAATCAACTTTTAGGTCCGGTAGCTAATTTACAAAGTCAGTGCACATTTTATATCCAGAAAAATCTGTTTTCAGCACGAGGAACCATAATTTTCAAAATAGCAGGGTGATGTAAAGCAAAGTTGTAGCCTTTTTTTCCACAATTGATTCTTTATGGGGTTAAATTCCCGTCTTCTCCTTTAAAGTGAGGCACTGATATCTGGGTAAAATAAAATATTTTCCCCTTCATATAAAAGTGGTGTTCCTCTTGTCTTTGTACCTTTGGCTACCGCTCTAAGTTTTTCACAATCTTGATATCATAAACATTTAATTAATATTGAGTGGGGCTTTTGACCTTGAGAAGATGGGGGCATAGATGTTCGATGTGCTCTTTCTATTTCTATATTAATTCCCACTTTGTCTTGCCCCAATATTCTTGGAATCCACTCTTGAAATAAGGTTATTGCACCGGAGGAGACAGCGACGTCGCAGTATTAGGCCCAGGAGGAGGTGATTCCAGCTGGGAGGTAAGTTGAACTTCTCCAGGTTCTTGAAGTGTAGCAGGCCTTGTCCCTGTTTAGTTTCTTCTGGTGTGGCCCAGAGGCTGCCAGTCAAATTCTATTTATTTTAGAACCTATCTTCTGGTAAATTTAAATTTCCAGTAACTGATTAAATAGGTTATAAAAATCCTTTTTTTTTAAACAATTCCGGGAGGGCTGAGGTTCCATGTCCTATCTCTCCGCACATCACATGACACCCCAAATCCGCCACTGTTGTAAGGAGTTTGTACATTTTCTCGGAGCCTGCGTGGAGAATGTACAAACTCCTTACAGGCAGACAAAACTTAATTTGTGGGTGTAATTGAACAGCATGGGCTTGTGGGCCGAGAAGGTCTGTTAATGGGCTGTAAGTCTAAATTTTAAAATGACATATTATGATGCAGGAAAGGAGAAGACCAAGGGAGAGATACAACAGAAAAGAGGCTCTTTGGCCCTAATCAGTCCACACTGACTATCAACCACCCATTTACATGAATCCAACATTGATGAATGTTTTTAATTAGAGGAATTCTGGGATGGAACATCTTGTAATAATGGTGAAAGAGTAGTGAAGCAAGCATAGAAAATAGGTCAAGAGGAGATGATAACACAAATAGCAGTATCATGGAGGATGTTGAGCTGCAGAGGGCTGTAATGTGCCTTATTAGGAATGACAGAGCACAAAAGAGGTTGGAGTGGGATGGTAGGCAATTAGAAGAGGTGACTGTGATGAAACCACTATTGTATATATTTGCATGCCATATGTAGATGTCATGACCTTTCCTGGTTGACCCTGCTCTCACTGGCCAGCTCGTGATTCCTCCCCCTTTCTTCCCATAAAGGGTGTCATGCCACAAGCCTGCCCCCAGTTCGAGTCCGGGTCAGTGTGAGCGACCAACACAGACAGGAATGCTGTCCTTTTGATTTTAACCCATCTTCTGCCAGGGGGAGACTGTGGTGAATGTCTGCCAAGCTGCCTGTCTCTTCCCCCCCCCCCACCTCTGCCGAGCCTTGCTGTACTAACATTGGCTGTGCATTATCTCTACTGTTAAGGACACTCCCCTTGGGTATAACTGTATATGCACCTATTGTCTTTCATTATTGTACCCTGAGTTTCTGCTAATAAAAGTCATGATTATTGTTTGACCACATTGTCTTTGTCTACTTCATCAACTGGCAAAAATTTAGTTACACATTATACAAGGTTTCTCCACCCCACACTGTTCCAATATCACTATTTATGTTATACCATATATTAAATGTGTTTTAACAAAGGGATTCCTCTCTCACTAGTTATTAATTTTGTATCCCATTTATATATAAAATCCTCTCCCATTCTCTCTCCTATTTTATCCAATTCTATTTTCACCCATGCAGGTTTTATCTCCTTACTCATAAAAGAAAGTAAGGAATCTCATCTGAGCCTCTTGATAATCAATTTTAAAATTAGAAATATGTAAACCTCCCAGTTAATATTTCCAGGTCAGTTTTTCTATGGAGACCCCCAACATCTTACCTTTCCAAAAATGTTTTCTGACCTATATATTTAACTCCTGAAAAATCCTCTGAGATAATGGTGATTGAAAGAGATATTGTACACTTGGAAATATATTCATCTTAATACAATTGACTCTTCTCACTAGTAAAGTTGATCATCTGCTTAGATCTTCAATCTTTTTTGAGTAATGGTAAGTAATTCAATTTGTATAATTAAGTTGTTATCTGTACATATTCCTAAATGTTTTATCCCATTTGCTGGCCATTTAAATGGGATATCTTTTTGACACCGAGTATAGTCTCCTCCCATAAGAGACATAATTTCACTCTTATCCCAATTTATTTTATAACCTGAAACTTTTCTATATTCTTCCAATTTCGAGTACAATATTTGTAGCGAAATTACTGGCTCTGCCAAATATATCAATATGTCATCAGCAAATAAATAAATTTTGTATACCTCCTGGTTCCAATGTCATACCAAAACCCCATCTACTTCCTCAGGAGTTTGCGGGGATTTGATGTGACATCGGAATCTGGCAAATTTCTACAGAGGTGCGGTGGAAAGTGTGCTGACCGGCTGCTTCACAGTCTGGTATGGGGACATCAATATCCTTGAGTGTGAAGCCCTACAAAAGGTAGTGGACACAGCCCAGGAAATCACTGGTAAAACCCTCCCCACCATCAATACTTGGAATACTACCATTGGTGAGCAGCGCAATTATCAAACATCGACACCACACAGCACACGCTCTGTTCTCGTTGCTGTAATCAGGGAAGAGGTACAGGTGCCACAAGACTCACACCACCAGGTTCAGGAACAGCTGCTTCCCCTCCACCACCAGACTCCTCAACGACAAACTCAATCAGGGACTCATTAAAAAATTCTTACTTTTGTACTTTATTGATTTTTTCTCTCTCTTTAGTTTGGTGCAGTCAGTTTGTTTACATGTCTTTATTTGTTTACATGTGCACATTGAGTACATTTTTTTTGCACTACCAATAAGTGGTGATTCTGCCTCGCCCACAGGAAAAGAAATCTCAGGGTTCTATGTGATGTCATGTATGTCCTCTGACATTGAATCTGGTCTAATGCTGACGACTCTGTACTGGCCTGTTAGAGGAGCCAACAGTGTTTTTAAACTTAAATCCAGAAACCATGAGGTCTGTCCCCAAGATGGCTGAGCCTGTGCTCAGCAGCAACCACAAGGGAGTTACAGACTCTGGGGGAGCAACGGACCAATGAAGGACAACAGAAATGGAGCAAACATCCTGTGACAGAGTACTTTGAGGTGGCTTGGAAGGAATTGCTGGAGGAGCTTGTACAGACACATTTTAAAACACAGACTTTTTACAGGACTTTTACAGAGTGCTTTTTGCAAATGAGCATGTAGATGCCTGGGAGCTTGCCTGGGAGAGCATGTAATTTTTGCAGGCAGGGGCAGAACAGTTTTGCTCTCAGAGGGTGTGAAAACATAAATCAGTTCCAGAAGGACAAAGCTGGCAAACTTTTGGAAGACTGTCTGGTCAAAGGAGAAGGCTGTCTGTCTGAAAGGTGAACTGAAAGAAAGAGAACCCTGAAGGGGGCAAGTTTCATCAGCAAGACCGATTGAGAAGGAATCAGTTGCGGATGTCCTGGAAAAGGAATCTCTCTCTGAAAACCAGCAAGAACCCTCCTGAGTGGTAACCATTTGCCTGTTAAGCACCAAAGTCTGGTGAACTTTGTTCATGCTAACTTCTGTGCACAGTACAAGAATTGCCTGCAACCCATGAGATTGGACTGTGATCCAAAGAACTTTCCTGATCTTAAATAGACATTACACACACACCTGTGCTTAGTATTAGAGGGGGGGGGGGGGGGGGGGGAATTAAGTAGGTTAAGTAATAAGTTAAAGTTCAATTCTGTTTTCTTGTTCAAATATAATTAAAAACTACTTTTGTTAAAGTAACCCCGTGTTGTGGTGCATATCTAATGCTGCTGGTTTTTGGGGTCCTCTGGACTCCATAACAACCCCCCTCCCCACCGCCCTTAAGGAGGAGAAGCAGAGGAGACAACCCTACAGAACAGTGACCATGGTGATGGACCAACGAGGGGCTCAGAATCTGAGGGACTCACACAGGCTGCGAGCAGCTTGCGGACCAAGTGCTGGGGGATGCTGGCTCCAGTTATCAGAACCAGGATTCAAGAGGGTGCTGAGAGCAAGAAAGGCCTGGAGTGCTAATCATGTGGGAGGAAATGAAGCTCGGGTTACTGCGGGATTGAGCAGGATTCTGTGTGGCTGCAGAAGCTACGGGAGCGCTGGAGGTGAATCCAGACACTCAGTGACTCTGAGGGGACTCTCTTGGTTCCCTTTCTCTCATACTATAAGGGGTGACACGAAGAGTGAGTCTTTGTCTGCCTTACGGCAGGTAGAAGGCAATTTCATGTAATATTACATGTTCTGTACTATTGCATGACAATAAAGGGATCTTTAACTGGAAGGTGGTCCATGAAAACATTGGTGAATCTCCCTTCTGGTTTGCCCAAGTTGCCAATAGACTAAGAAGATGCCAGGGAGTGGGTAACCAGCATCTTGCTATTCCTCGGGGTTGTAAACAGAAATAACAAGCGAAATATTAGCTTTTTAAGCAGATAAGTTTGAAACCTGCTTTGCATATCGTTTCAAGTAGTTTTTCATTTCAAAACAAAAAAACCAGTGTGTTAAAGACATTGCAAGTTACTTTCAGTTTCACTTTGACCTTTTACGGGACAAATCTGGCTGAGGAAGGATGGCAGAAAGGGATCAACAGGTACGCTGAAATGTGCTATAAAATACTGGATCTCAGACACCCAGGTAAGGAAGGCTCATTCTTTCCTCGCCAATTCTCACCCCATTTCCAGTCTGGATTCTTAAGTAATGTTGAATGTTATTCATTCATTGGGTTTGTGAATAGGTTTTGTTTTGAAACAGCAAATAGTTGTCTGGAGAGATTAAGAGAATTGTAATAAACAGGGAATTTCACTTTCTGTTGGGAAGAAGCAAAAGCTGCAAGTTTCTCAGTGAATCGACACTTGTTTTGAATGGTAAATTTGGTCAGACAAAACTGGAGCCTGTGGGTCTTAAAGTCCAGCTTTGTTTGCCACACTGCATTTCTTTTCTCTGTATCTCTCACTCTCTCCTCCTCCTCCCTCCTTCCAGGCTTTGTTTGCTGGGGTTTCCTGTTGGCATTCCCCTTGCTACACTGGTGAAAATGAAAGTGCTGCCGAAATGAGGTTTCTGTTTGCATAAACGATTGGACTTTGCTGTGCACGTCTTTCATGACCTGGGTTCCATCCTGACCTCTGGTGGAGTTTGCCCATTCTCCCTTGCAACTTTCCCTGGGTTCTTCAGTTTAGTTGAGGATTAGTTTAAATGAGCAGAGAAGTGGCAGATGGAGTTCCAACTGGTTAGTGTGAGGTGATGCACTTTGGAAAGTTGCCCTTGATGGTGGAATACGTGGTTAATGACAGGGTTCTTAACAGTGTGGAGGAACATAGAGAACTTGGGGTCCAGCTGCAAAGATCCTCTTGGTTGCCATGCAGGTTGACAGGGTGGTTAAGATGGCATATGGTGTATTGACCTTCCTTAGTTGGGGGATTGTGTTCAAGAGCAGTGAGATAATAGTGCACGTCTATAAAAATCTGGTTAGGAACATAGGAAGTAGGAACAGGAGTAGGCCAAAAATGGCCCATCGAGCCTGTTCCGCCATTCAAAACGATCATGGCTGATCTAATTTATGATCTAACTCCATCTACCTGCCTTCTCCCCATATCCCCTAATTCCTCTATCATGTAAAAATTTATCTAACCGAATTTTAAATATGTTTAATGAGGCAGCCTCAACCACTTCCCTGGTTAGAGAATTCCAAACATTCACTACTCTCTGGGAAAAACTATTTTTCCTCATCTCTGTCCTAAATCTACTCCCCCGAATCTTGAGACTGTGTCCTCTCGTTTTAGTTTACCCCGCCAGCTCAAAAAACCTCCCTATCCATACCCTTCATAATCCTATATGTTTCTATAAGATCTCCTGAACTCGAGCGAATACAATCCTAGATGATTTAATCTTTCATCACAAGTCAACCCCTTCATCCCAGGGATCAACCTAGTAAACCTCCTCTGGACCGTCTCCAAAGCCAGTATATCCTTCCTCAAATATGGAGACCAGAACTGGACACAGTACTCCAGGTGCGGTCTCACCAGTACCTTATACAGTTGCAACATTTCCTCCCTACTCCTGAATTCAATTCCTCTAGCGATGAAGGCCAACATTCCATTTGCCTTCTTAATAACCTGCTGCACCTGCAACCTAACTTTTTGCGATTCATGCACAAGCCCTCCCAAGTCCCTCTGCACAACAGCATGCTGTAGTTTTTCACCCTTTAAATAATATTCAGCTCTTTTATTTTTCTTGCCAAAGTGGATAACCTCACACTTACTAACATTGTACTCCATCTGCCAGACCTTTGCCCACTCATCCAGCTTAACTATATCCCTCTGCAGACTCTCCACATCCTCATTACAATTTGCTCTTCCACTCAATTTGGTGTCATCCGCAAACCTGGCTACACCACATTTTGTCCCCTCCTCCAAGTCATCAATGTAAATGATGAACAGTTGTGGGCCTAACATTGACCCCTGCGGCACCCCACTTACCACTCTCTGCCAACTTGAAAAACTCCCATTTATCCTGACTCTCTGCCTCCTGTCAGACAACCAATTTTCAATCCAGGCCAATAGACTTTCCTGGACTCCACTTTCCTGTAACTTACTGAGCAGTCTCTTGTGCGGCACCTTATCAAACGCTTTCTGGAAATCCAAATATACAACATCAACCTGTTCCCCTCTATCCACCGCACCCATTATATCCTCAAAGAATCCTAACAAGTTTGTCAAACAAGATCTTCCCTTTCTAAAACCATGCTGTGTCTGCCTGATTGAACCATTGCGTTCCAAAAGTTTCACTATTTCAACTTTAATGACGGCTTCAAGCATTTTTCCAAACACAGACGTCAAGCTAATTGGCCGATAATTTCCAGTCTTCTGCCTACATCCCTTCTTAAAAAGTGGCGTGACATTTGCTGCCTTCCAGTCTGCCAGGACCTGCCCAGAATCCAAGGAATTTTGGTCTATGACCACCAATGCATCAACTATAACTTCTGCCATTTCCTTCAGCACCCTTGGATGCATATCATCAGGACCAGGTGATTTGTCTGGCTTTAATCCCATTAGTTTCTCCATCACTACTTCCTTTGTAACAACTATTTTATCAAGGCCCTCCCCAACATTTGCATCCTTAACTCCACACTTGGGCATGCTGGACATGTCTTCCACCGTGAAGACTGACACAAAATATTTGTTTAATGCCTTGGCCATTTCCTCATTTTTTGCTACCAGTTTTCCTTTCTCATCCTCCAAGGGTCCTATGTTAACTCTGGCCACCCTCTTCTGTTTTATATATTTATAAATTTTTTTGCTTTCTGTTTTTATATTTTGTGCCAATTTACCTTCATAATCCTTTTTCCCATTTCTTATTACCCACTTTGTAACCCCTTGTTGTCTCTTAAAGTTTTCCCAATCTTCCAGTTTCCCACTGCTCTTTGCAGCTTTGTACACCTGCGCCTTCAATTTTATACTCTCCTTTATTTCCTTTGTTAACCACGGTTGATTTTTCCCTCCCTTGCTGCCCTTTTTCCTGACCGGAATATATTCTTGTTGAGCATTACAAAATATTTCTTTGAAAATCTTCCACTGTTCCTCAACTGAGGAACAGTGAGACTGTGCTCCCAGTCCACTCTGCCCAATTCCTCCCTCATCCTATGGTAGTCACCCCTGTTGAAACATAATATATTAGTTTTAGATCTAACTATTTCCCCTTCCATCTGAATGAAAAATTCAATCATACTATGATCGCTATTTCCCAGATGGTCTCTGACTATTACATAATTTACTCTACCTATCTCATTGCACAACACTAGATCCAGGAGAGCATTTTCTCTTGTGGGTTCCTTAACATGCTGCTCAAGAAAGCTATCGCGGATGCATTCTATGAAGTCCTCTTCCAGACTCCCACGTCCAAGTTGATTTTCCCAATCTATGTGGAAGTTAAAGTCCCCCATGACGACTGCCGTATCATTATTACATGCCTCACTTATTTATTTATTTCCTGTGCCACTAAACTATTGTTATATGGTGGGGGATAGATAACACCCACCAATAATTTTTTCCCTTTGTTATTCTTTATCTCTACCCAAATGGACTCAACATTATGCTCTTTAGATCTTATATCATCCCTCACTACTGCCTGGAGCTCATCTTTGATTAAGAGTGCAACTCCACCTCCCTTACCATCCTGTCTATCTCTTTGCACCACCTGATACCCTTGAAAGTTTAATTCCCATTTAGGGTCACCTTGTAGCCATGTTTCCGTGATGGCTACCAAATCATAGGCATGGGTACCGATTTGCACCTTAAGTTCACTAACCTTATTTCTAATACTGCAGGCATTCAGATAAAGTGCCCTTATGCTCTTTGTCCTTTTAATATCGAGTTAGATCACACCTGGAGTATTGAGTTCAGTTCTGGTCAGCTCATTACAGGAAGGATGTAGATGCTTTGGAGAGGATGCAGAGGAGAATTACCAGATCTTGCATGGAATGGAGAACATGTCATATGAAGCAAGGTTCGCAGGGCTTTACTCCTTGAAGTGATGAAGGATGAGAGGTGATGTAATAAAGATATATATGTTTCTGAGGGGTTGGATAGGGTGGACAGCCACCATCTTTCTCCTGGGTCGACAGTAGCAAATGCCAGAGGACATCAATTTAAGGTGTGTGAAGCAAAGCTTAAGGGAGATGTAATTTTTTTTTACACAGAGAGTGGTGGGTGCCTGGAATTCTTTGCCAGAGGTGGTGGTAGAGGTTGGTACAATAGGGACATTCAAAGATTTTTAGGCACATTGGTGTAAGAAAAATAGAGTTATGGGCATGAGGTCAGGGAAAAATGGATTGTTGTGGAGTAGGGTTATAGCCGAAGGGCCTGTGCTGTGCTGTAAGGCTCTATGGATGCTTGACGGTTGGAGAAGACCGGGCAGACTAAACAGCCAGTATCTAAGGCCGCTTTCAGGTGGCCAAAATACCCCAACGTAAAGCCACCTAAAATACCCGAATGCGGCTGTCGGGAGGCCACCTGAAAGCAGAGAACCCTGACCCGAGAAATACTTACCCAACCCTCCTCGGGTAGGTGTATTCTCCACTTCCGAGCACTCCCCCAAGGTACATTCAAGTGGGTGGGATGACTGCTGCAGTCGACGGGAGCCGGCATTTGCTCCGCGGCGCCTCTCCCTGCTGTGGACCTTTCAGGTGCCAGAACAGCACCTTCAGCGATGCCACCTGAATGCTGCTTTGCACACAGCCGCAGCTGGATCCGGAACCGCATTCTTCCAGCTGTTCCACCTGAAAGTGGCTTAAGCTTGTGTCTATGGCTGGTAATGAAGATTTAATTTGTTAATATTCACAAGAAAAATCAACTTGACAATAATAATGTTTGTGTTCTTCCATCACAGCCAGAGATGGAAGCTAAAAACATGATGAATTATGCGGAGAGTGTGGACACCAGCTCTGGAGATCTACTGCTTAGGATTCACCTACCACAGCAACTGTTGGTAAGACAGGTCCTCATCCTAAAGCTCTTGGCTTCTAGCCCAGGATTGCCAGAGGAATAACCAGGCAGATCACAGCCATGTGATAGAATATAGGTACAGGATTAGGACGCTCACTGCTCTAGCCTGCCCTGCCATACGATATAGCCATGGTAATCTATCCCAGGTGTTAACTCCTCCTGCACCAGTTCCCCAAAGCCCTCACTTTCCCAATCTTTCAAAAAATGATCGCCCTCCTCTTAATAACTCAAGTTATCCAACCTTCACCACCCTGTTGGGTGGTCCAGATTCGCCACCTTCCGTGGGAAGAAATGCCTACATGCCTCAGTTTTAAATGGCCATTTCTTTATCTTGTAACCATGTCTCCTTGTCTATGACTCCCACTTGAGGAAATATCTCAACATCCACGATATCAACTCCCCCTTCCAATCAACATGTTTCACAGGCACCCTCATTCTTCTAAACCCCAAAGAATACAACTTTTTAAGCAGTTTGTGATAGGATAACCCTTTCATCCCAAGAACCAGCCTCATGAATCTCTTCTGGAGGTCTTGGTGCTCATTTTGGAGTTGGGGTGTTATAGTCAAGTTGTATAAGACATTGGTGAGGCCAAATGTGGAGTATTGTGAGCAGTTTTGGTCACCTAACTACAGTAAATATATCAATAAGGTAGAAAGAGTGCGGAGAAGATTTACTAGCATGTTGCCCAGATCTCAAGAATTGAGTTACAGGGAAAGGTAGGATTTTATTCCCTGGAGCATAGAAGAATGAGGGGAGATTTGATAGGGGTATTTAAAATTATAAGGAGGACAGACAGAGTGAGGTGTGCTGTTAAACAGCAGCAAACACACAAAACCGAAGAGACTGTCCAACAGATTTTAATCGGCAAAGACATCCACAGAGCAGGGCTGGGTGTACTGCTGTAAACTCTGAGTGAGTCTTCAAAGGGCCGTCTCAGGCTTATATCCCGGAGGGTGATTAACACCCGACCAGGTGGTGCTTTATCCATTCAGGCCGACTGATTTTCAGCCGGCCAGGTGTTACCCTGTCCCCCATACTCTCCTGCAGGTACAGAGGTTTCCCCCTGCAGTAGGCCAGTGGTGTACCACCACACAGAGTAAATGTAGAGAGGCTTTTTCCACTGAGGGTAGGTGAGATGCAAACCAGAGGACATGGATTAAGGGTGAAAGGGGAAAAACTTTAGGGGGAACATGGGGGGGGGGGGGGAGGAATTTCTTCACACAGAGAGTGATGGGAGTGTGGAATGAGCTGCCAGGTGAAGGGGTGATGTGGTCTCAATTTTAACCTTTAAGAAGAATTTGGGCACCTCTACTTCCTCAGGAGTTGTCGGAGGTTTGGCAGGTTGTTGGGACCATGGCAAACTTCTGCAGACGTGGAGTGGAAAGTGTGCTTACCGGCTGCATCACGGCCTGGTATGCGGGCATCAATACTTCTGAACGAAAGGCCTGCAAAAGATAATGGATATACAGCCCAGTACATCACAGTCAAATCTCTCCCCACCATCGAGAAAATCTATGTGGAACGCTGCCATTGGAGAGCAGCAGCAATCATCAAGGACCCACACCACATAGAACATGTTCTATTCTCATTGCTGCCATCAGGAAAGAGGTGTAGATGCCACAAGACTCGAATCACCAGGTTCAGGAACAGCTACTACCCCTCCACCATCAGACTAACAAACGCAATCAGAGACTCATTTAAGGACTCTCACTTTGCTCATTATTTATTACTATGTGGCCACTAGAATTTCAGTGGACATGACGAAATAACTACACAAGGCGTTTATAGAGTGAATCAAACTGATTTACTCTTCATCACCCGCGCAACCTTTTAAAAGCCAGAATCATGTGCTCGACACACGCTGATGCCATCATGTACTGACATCACGTGGAAGGATCTCTGCCTCCTGAGAGTTGTAGTGCTGCCATAGCACTGCTACATGCCCCCCCACCACCAAAACCAGCAGAAAGGTTTGCTGTCTTTCAGGTTGTTGACCTCTGCGACAGATTGTTAGCTGGTGCAATGGAGAAGACTTGTCTAAATGAGCTAGTTTAAGCTTGTCAATAGTGAAAGACAGTGACTTTCCTTCAATGTCCAAAATACAGGTCGATCTAGTTTGTTTGAGTATCCTATAAGGTCCTTCATGGGGCATCTGGAAAGGGTGACCAACTGTTCTCCTTTGGACGAAGACATATTAGTAGTTTTTGAGGACTTCAGGCACAAGAGTGTTCTCCACGCGACGATGGTGCTAAAGGGATCAATTTTCGTACTGTCTCTCTTAGCCTGCTCAACAATTCCTAAGGATCATCACTGGAGTTGGAATGGTTGGGGACAAACTCCCCTGGGACCACCAATGGTGCCCCGCACATGAACTCCGTAGATGAAGCTTGGAGTTCCTCCTTTGGAGTTGTTCTAATGCCCAGTAATACCCAGGGTAGCTCATCATCCCAATTCGGGCCCTCAAACCAAGCTTTCAAGGCTGACTTAAGATGTCAATGAAACCTTTCCACCATTCCATTGGCCTGGGGTGATAGACATTTGTATAATGAATTGTTGTACCATGTAAGCGAGACAAGGCTGTCTACAGCAAGGAAGTCAATTGTGGTCCTCTATCCAAAGGAGCATGAACCGGTAAACCAAAACGAGACATCCAGGAACTGAGGAACGCCCAAGTACAAGTGTCTGCGGTAGCATCTCCCATAGGCACGGCCTCAGACCACTGTGTAAACCTGTCTATTACTGTAAAAAGATAACGGTATCCTCTTTAAACAGGAAGCAGAGCAACGATGTCCGTGTGGACATGAGCAAAATGCCGAGTAATTGCTGGGAAGGACTGCAGTGGTGCCTTAGTATGGCTGCTGAACTTTTGCTTTCTGGCAGGCAATGTCTAACATCGCCATTTATATAACATCTTTTTTAAGACCGCGCCACACGAACCTGTCTGAACCCATGGTCGATCTAATCGATGGAAGTGAGACACCATGCACAGAGTCGAATACTCAACTGCATTCATCTCGTGGTCATGTTTTTGGGCTGTGACCAAAGCTCCATAGTCAATACTTTGATCTACAGTGACGCAGAGCAGGAAAGTGCATCAACTACTACATTGTCTTTCCGGAAATATATTCTATTTTTGTGCAAAATTCTGAAATGAATGATAATTGCCGTTGTTGTTGAGTTGACCTTGGAAAATGCAAATGTTCAGGGCTTGTGGTCAGTGTACATAGTAAAACCTCTGCTGTCCAAAAAAAATGGAAGAGTTGAACAGACAAGTAAATGGCCAAAAGCACTGGATTTCTTCTCTGCTTCATGAAGATGGCGGCTGAAGAATGCTAACGGTTTCCATTGCCCATTGACATTTCCTACGGCCATACTAGAAGCGTCTGTAGAAAGGGTGGTGGCTACATTTAAAACTGGGGAGCTGAGCCTAGTGGCAGGAGTCAGCAAATCTTTCGTCTTCAAGAAGGCATTATTTTCCTCTTCAGTCCAACGGATGGTTCTGCCGTTTCTGGACAGTAAATCGAAAAGAGGCTTCATGATATGAACTGCTCCTGGTAAAAATGTACCATTCCCAAGAATTTCTGCAGGTTTTTAACCATCGCAGGCTTTGAGTACTTGGTAATGGCCTTAACTTTGGATGGCAGTGGAGTCGTGGCTTCCTGGGCAATCCTATTACCCAAGAAATCAATCATTCCTTGTCCAAAAAAGCATTTATTAGATTGATGGTCAGTCCAAACTTTTGAAGACGAATAAAAAGTTTACGAAAATGTTCCAAATGTTCTTCTTTAGTCCTACTGGCCACTAAAATGTTGTCAAAGTAAATGAAGACATTGGTCATACCACGTCCTAAAGTATCCATCTCCTGTTGAAATGACGGAGTGGCATTCTTTAATCTGAATGGCATTCGTAAAAATTTGAATAAACCAAACAGGGTAATTATTGTTGTTTTTGGAAATGTGCTCTGTCTCTTCTGGTACTTGGTGATAGCTATGCACCAAGTCTATCTTGGAGAAGAACTTCGCTCCATGCAAATTAGCTGAGAAATCCTGAATAACAGGGGTTGGATAACGATCCGGGATGGTGGCACCGTTGAGCTGCCCGTAATCTCCACATGGTCGCCAACCTCCATTGTGTTTCAGGACAATATGTAATGGAGATGCCCAGGGGCTGTCGGACCTATGAATTATGCCTAGTTCCTCCATCTCTTCCTTAGCTAAGCACAGCTTCTCTGGAGACAAGCGACCTGCTTTAGCATGGATAGGAGGGTCCTTTGTACAAATGCGGTGAGTAACACCGTGCTTTGCAGAGGAGGCAGAAAATTGTAGAGCAGTAATCTCTGGGAAATCTTCCAACAACTTGGAGAATTCACCTACTGGTTTACTCAATGTTTGGAGGCACAGAGCAGGGGTATGGTCTGAAAAGGCATCTGCCAGAGGAATGGTCTGAAAAGTAGCTCCATCTATTAGGCGACGCCTTTTTAAGTCGACGAAGAATGAATGAGGTCGAAATAAATCTGCACCAAGCCAAGGTCGGGATACTGCTGCTATAATGAATGGTCAAGTGTGGAGATGATTCTCGAACTTGACATTCATCTTCCTGGTGCAAAAGGTCGGAATGATGGAACTGTTAACTGCTCGTTGTTGCAGGTCTGGGGTAGGATGGCGCATGTCAAAACCAGTGGGTGGAAATACACTAACTTCTGAACCCGTGTCCATCAGAAATTTTCGCTGGGACAACTGGTCCCATTCGTATAGTAGGCTTGCAGTTTCTCGCCAACCGTCTCAGCCCTTACTGGAGATTGGCCTGAACGTTTCTTGCAAACAGGCAGAATGGAAGGCACTTGCGGGCATTTACTCCCCAACGCCTGTGATAATAGCAGAAAGTCGAGGTGTCCACAGGCTCCTGGCTTGTCTTGGGGCGTTGCCTGCTTGTAGGGAGTAATGTGCTAAGAGCACTGGAGTGTGACATGGGGTCAATATCGAAGGGGTGAGTGGTGCAGAATTGTCTTTGCTCACTGTGCTTTTTAGCCAGATATAGAATGCCAGCCTTCGTCAGTAAAGCCCTTGGGTCTTCAGATGAACACTTGGATAACAAGAGACTAATATCATCTGGCATTCACTCTAAAATGAGCTGCTCGAATAGCATATTGGGCCTTTCGCCATCATTTCATCCCAACCCATCGAGATGTAGTCGTTTGGCTGCCCTTTCCCCACAGGACATACCATAAACACATAATAAAAGTGCTTTCAAAGTGTCATACTTGCTGGAATGCGGTGGATCCCGTAGGAAGTCGCCGACCCTCTAGTGACGACCTGGTCCAGGGCACTGATGAGATGGTAATAACGGGTGGTGTCCTGTTCGACTTTGCGAAGGTGAAACTGCGCTTCAACCTGTTGGAACCACAGTTCAGGCTCAACTGTCCAGAAAGGTGGCAGCTTCACTGCAACAGCTGCAGAGTCCATGTTTCTCTAAAAATACATTTTTGGACTCGTCGGAGTCAACAATTATGGCCACTAGAATCACAGTGGATAACAATGAAATAACCACACAAAGGCGTTTCTTCATTGAATCAAACGGATTTTCTGCTCAGAACACGCACAACCTTTTAAAAGCCAGAATCATGCGCTTGACACGCGCTGATGTCATCGTGCACTGACGTCACTTGGCCGGTTCGATGCCTTCTGGGAGTTGAAGGCCGCCATAGCACTGCTACAGCTGAATATATATTTTCTGTATTTGCACAGTCAGTTTTTTGTTTAAACCTTCCTTTCTTTTGTTTACATTTCTTCCTTGCTGAGTGTAGTTTAGTTACCGATAGTTAAAAATTCTGCCTGGCCTGAACAAGAATCTCAGGGTTGTATGTGATGTCATGTATGTACATTGACAATGAACTTTGAACTAGAGCGTGACCACAGATGAACTTCCACCCAGAAAAGTACTCAGATCAACAAGTTTGTCTAAACCTTTAGACATCCAAAGTTCAGGCTCAGCTGAGCGGGAAGGTCTCAGAGCAGACGCGGAAGAGTGTGACTCCTGGAACGCTGAAATTGTGGTTATGCGGACAGGCCAATGCTTCTCCTGCTGAGGCTGGTTTATGTGGAGAAAGTCGGGAGAAGCTGGTTGTGGAGGGGATTAAGGAACAGCAGCCAAAGACAATGTTCTGAGGAACTCAGCAGCTTCAGTGGGAGAAAAAGAAAAGGAGGGATCATCTGCAGCCTCGTGGGAGTCTCCTGTTTAATCATATTAGCACCCAGTTTTGGGCGCAGAAGGGACATTTGCGGAAACCATCGCATAGATGAGTGTCAAGGTTCAAGGTTCATTTTATTGCCACGTAATATAATATCCTGTGTCAATGCTCAGCAAAAAGAAGGGCAAGGTGTAGCGCCTGTTTAGCCTCTTAGTCTGGGTGACGTGAAGCCACGGACTGCAGATAGTGGATGGTTTTTACAAGCAGATTCTGGAATTTATGGTTGTAAGACTAAAAACCCTGGGCAGATGAATCTGCTGATCGATGGCCAGGGTGACACGGCAACTGAAGGCAGCAAAGGGAAAGCACTTCAGTGTTTTTCCCTTATATAATCATGAACTCAGCATGAAATATGGTCTCAGCTCAAAGATGGAGCTTTCACCGAAGGAGAACAGGGAAGGAGGGTCAGAGATCGTGATGGATGGAGAATCATGATCGCCCACACCAAACGGCAAGGTGCCTGAATGAATGAATAATGCATTAAAATGTAACGTACATGATACACTTTAACATTTGTCTGCTGTAAGACAAACAAAGTTGCTGTGAGCATTGCCCAGCGTCCCCAACAATAGGAGAAAGAAAAGTAAAAGAGAATCCCTCCAGAGTCACTGAGTGTCCGTGGATTCACCTCCCGCGGCCTCTGCAGCCGCACGGACTCCTGTTCAATTCATTGGCAACTTGAGCGCCAGGTCCAAACTTCTGATCCGATCAGGAAGCCTTCAGTGCCCGTGGCCCTTTGGGAGCCCGTCTTGCCCATTCGAATCCCAGTTCCGATACCTGGTTTCCATGAGCCAGTCACTAGTGGTCCACAGGCCTTCAGCAGCTGAGCCCCCCGCTGGTCCGCTGCCATGGTCACCTTCCCTGATTCATTCTCTCCCATACTTCTCTTCAGTGGTGGTGGGGGGTTCTTCTCATTTCTGGTGCCCCTGTACCAACCGGTCTGCAGCTCTCCTGGAGTCTGCAACCCCTCATGGCACAGGCGCTACCATCATGGGTACAGACCTCAGTGTCCTCATGTGTCTAAAGATTTCTCTCTATGTCACTTCTGTACCTAAAGAAGACAAAGAAGTTCTAACTAACAACCGAGTCAATGACTTCAGGAAGACTTATCCACCTTCTTGCACTGTTTGAGCTGAGGTGGGGATCATAGACAGGTTTAAGTTCCTCGGCAGTCATGTCTCTAACACTCTGGGACTGAACATGTCAGCATGACAGCCAAGTAGACTTGCCATTGACTCTGCAGTACACATATGTGCTGGGGAAACTCAGCAGGCCATGCAGCATCCATGGGGATGTAAAAGACAGTCAATGTTTCTGGCCTGTGCTCTTAAACCTGGGGGGAGCAGATGGGCAGATGAAAGAGAGTGGGTTACAGAGAATGAGGTTGACCTGAAATTCAACATTGACTTTGTGGGCTCAGCGGCCTCCCATGTTGTCAGGAGATATGAGACTTGTACACAGAGAATGGTGGATGCCTGGAATGGTCAGTCAAGGGAAGCAGATGCAAGAGCAAAGCCTAAAGGTGTTTGCACAGAGGCAGGGAGCAGAGGGCCACATGCAGCCAGGTGGGTTATGTTTAATTGAATGTAATGGACGGCGTGGACATTGTGGGGTGAAGGGCTTGTTCTTGTGCTGTATGTTCTCTGAGCTAACGTCAAATTTACTTTCCAGGGGAAAGAAAAGAAAATGAAAATCACGATCTCTCGAGATGCAACAGTTCAGCTTCTGCGTGAAGAGTAAGTAAAGGGTCATTGCAGAAAACAAGTAGAGAAAATTATCAGCACCTCGACCTTCTCAGAGGTTGTTGGCCCGTGACAACTTCTACAGGTGCACCATTGAAGAAGACTTGCTGGATGCGGGATGGGAGCTGCTCTGCTCGAGATGGGAAGGTGGTGGTGAATGCAGCTCAGTTCGTAAGGAAATCTTCCCTCCCTTCCAAGGGCTACATCTACACCTCCCGCTGCTGAGGAAAGGCAGACGCCGCACTGAAGGACCATCACAACTCGGGCACACACTTTTCTTCCTCCTCCTTTCAGGAGAAGGCTCAAGAATGTGAAAGTGTGCACCAACAGGCGGAAAGACACGTTCTTCCCCATCGTCACCAGGCTCCTGAATGAACCCCACAACAGTCCTCTCCCGCTGCCTTAAATTAGCCCAAATTGATCTTTTTTTTCCATTGTAACTCTTCTACTCTTCTTCTCCTACTTTATACAGCTATATGAATGTTAGAGTTGTCCTGCTGGACTACTTGCAGAAGACCAGGTTAGGGCGCCACGATTAGAGTAGCAGTTAAAGCAACACTGTTACAGATCGGGGTTCAAACCAGACACAGTCTGTAAGGAGTTTGTACGCTCTGCTCATGTCTGTGTAGGCGACCTTCGGGCGCTCCAGTTTCCTCCCACCCTTCAAAACATACCAGGGTTGTAGGTCATTTGGGTTCAATAGGGTGGCACGGGTCCGTGGGCCGAAAGGGCCTGCTACAACGCTGCACGTCTAAATTCTACCAGGTGCAATGTAACAATGTAACAAATAAACTTCAACTTGAATTGCCTTTTACAGAATCGCAAACCGTTTACAGAATATCAAAATGGAGAATTTTGAATTGATATATAAAGGGAACTATCTGCATTTAAGTAAGTACAAATTCTACTCATATTATTAGAAACCTTTGCTTTATAATAGTTGCAAGCCTTCAGCATCACACTTCTGAAGGGATCTTCGTAGAATCTCAATGATGGATCCTTCCAAAGCGCATTCACATTCCACTCATAATGGGAATGTGTTTGGGGTGCAGCTGAAGATCATACTGACATTTGACAAGCAGAGAGTGATGTGTGACAGGTGTCCTTAAACCCTTAGTTTCCAAGCTGATCTCTTGACACATCACACAGAACAGGAAGGTGGCTGGTGTAGAGGTTGGCACAACGCCTTTACAGCGCCAGCCATCAGGACCAGTCAGGGGTTCGAATCCTATGTTGTCTGTAAGGAGCTTGTACGTTGTATGTGGGTTTCCTCCAGTGGCTCTGGTATCCTCCCACTCTTCGAAACATATCAGGAGGTGTAGGTTAATGGCTGTAAAATGGACGGCACAGGCTCATGGGCTGAAATGGGCTATTACCGTGCTGTATGTCTAAATTTAAAGTTAAATGTAAAATAAAGCAGAATCGGGCCACTCACCACCTCAATTCTTCTCCTGTTTAATAAAATCATGGCTAATCCCGCCCATCCACTTTCTCCCCTGACCCCAACATCCCTGGGTCCACAGCTCCATTATCATTGAATTCTAAGACCAATGGGGTGAGAGAAGTTGAATGAAGTATGGTCCAATTTCATAGTTTACAGTGGAGTTGAGTGTAAAGCCTGGGGCTAATGAGAACATGAAGATGATCAGAATGAGCACAAACTCCTGCAACCTACTTGTTACCCTTCGTTCCCCTACCACCACCCTGACTGTTCACTCCCTCGCACAGTGTCTGCACCGTGTACCATCTACTAGAAACATTGTTCCTGCTCCCCTGGATTACTTGGACAGCACTTCCCAAATGCATGCCCCTTTCAACAAAAAGGCTAGGGGTTACAGGAACACCAGCACCTGCAGCTTCTCCTTCAAGTCCCAGGATCTTTCCTGCAGTTATTGGACTCTTGAATGGCCTCACTCTCAATTAAGATGATGTCTTTGCATTGTTTAACTGTTCTCTTTAGCGCACAAGCTGTGCAGGGTGAACCTATCTTATCCAGCACTCTGTGGACTGGCAACTCCTGTGGTACACTCTCCTTTCAGACAGCGCAGGACACGATCCTCAGTCCCGATCGCTGGCGTTGTAAAGGCGTTGCACTAACCGCAATGCCAACCGTGCCACCCCATAGTATTATTTCCTGTTTTAAGCTTTGTACTACCTTTGATATATTTACACGGGGGTCCATTTCTATAGTCCTGCAATGTTTAGGTCCCAAAGTTGCCGGATTAAAGAGGTTCAACTGTACTTCAGTTTCATGTAACATTATTCCCTGAACTTTTGTTTAATTGTAGGCATGATAATTTTTTAAAATTCTGGCACAACCTGCTGTACTATGTAGAAGTTACCTTGCTTGGATGCAGACAAAACAATGTATTTCACTGTATCTCAGTGCACGACTATAAACTATTCAATTCATAATGTGACTTAGAACTACATCAAGAAACAAGCTGTTAATTTTCCCGAAAAGGTGCAGGTGTAAAATTAGATGCGCTCATTTGGATAATCAAACAGATTGTCCAACCTGCAGAATTCTTCATGAACCTTATGAATATTGAAGACAAAAATTCAAGCCATTAATCCAAGCTCTTTAAGATCCACTGCACAAATTATAAATTAAGTAAAATTTACATCTTCTCTGTGGCCGAGGAAGAAGTGTAGCCCATAGAAGTTTGACCATCCCCATCTTTGCTTCATTCTGTCATTTTCTGGCCCTTGTCTTGACAAATGTGGAAGTGAATTCATTAACTATGGGATCGAGTTCAAGACCTGCAATGAAATGTTGCAGCGATATAAGACCTTAATTAGACCCCACTTGGAAAATTGTGTTCAGTTCAAGATTCCTTTATTGTCATGTAATAGAAGAGTGTCATATTTTATGAAATTGCCTTTTGCCTACTGTAAGGCAGACAGATTCGCCATCGGTGGAAATTGCCTGAAGTGCCTCTTATAGTCAGAGAAGCAAAAGAAAAATTCTCCTGCCAGAGTCACTGACAATGGCGGATTACCCATTAGGTTGAATAGGCTAAAGTCTAGGGCCCAGAAGGTAAGGGGGCCCATCTGTGATTTGATTGATCACCCGACAGGCCAATGAAGTGCTGGCAAATGCCCAGAGGGCATGGTGTGTGGCCAATTAAAGTAGACGTTGGGGGGTGCAGGGGTGCTAACATCATGCAACCGATGACATGAATAGACATTGGTAGCAACTGTTGCCTGGCCCTTAAGAATAAACGCCATAGCCACGATAGCCGTAAAGACTGTTACCCATCAACAGCTTGGGCCCAGAGCAAGGTGAGTACCGGCCCGCTGTCTGAATCAAGCTGCAGCCTCATCCTGGAGTGGGCAGGGATAGCAGCAATCTCCGCAGTCCCTCGGGAACCATGGCTGCCCTGCTCTGTGTTTACCACATCCGCTCAGTGAGCGTGTGCAGTAGTAGGCCAAGGGGAGAGTTCGGAGTCGGTGTCGGGAGCTCCAGTATGCGCCTGTAAGCCAACTGCTGAGGGGAGAGTACAGAGTTAGAACCCTCCCCTCGGCCTACATCAGAGCTCCTGATGCCCGACTCCAAACCTTCCTCTCAACCTATACCAGAGCTCCCAACGCCTGACTCCAAATCCTATCCTCAGCCTACATCAGAGCTTCTGATGGCCGACTCTGAACTCTCCTCTCGGTCTACACCAGAGCTTCCGACACCAAAACTAAACCCTCTCCTGTCCTCTGATGGAGCCAGGGGTGAGGAGGGTGTGCACTGAAGGATGAGTTTGAGCATGGGCTTTGGCATCTTCCTGCTTCTCTCCCACAGGGTGCTCGGCACCAAGAGTCACCTTTCCGCCAAAGGTAAGAGACAGTGCCCGCGAGGATCGTGACAGCCACTCAGCACCTTTAACTTTGGCCACTCCGCTCCGAGAAACGCCACCCGCTGCTTTTATTCAGCAAATGCTGGGCTTTGAAGTAGGCAGAGGGTTTTTTTAAGTTGAAATGACTGTCATGTTTTTTAAGGTGTAGATTATTTTCCAGTATCTCGATATATCTAATGCCACGTTGGATATGACTATTTTATGCTTCTACTGCAGTGATGACAGGTTGGGAAGGAGAATTGAGGGCATGACAGTGGTGACAGATGGTTGTGGGGTGAAGGATTGAAGTAAGTTTTACCGGGGGGGGCAATTTCAGTGGATGCCATAGGCGCTATTTTCCCTAGATACGTCACTGCAGAGAGGGCCTTACTAAAGCACAGCCTAGGGCCCGATGGTAATTAATCCGCGACTGGTCACTGAGTGTCTGTGGATTCGCCTCCAGCGCTCCTGCAGCCTCCACAGCCACTTAGAATCCAGTCCAAAACATTGGACTCGAGTTCCAGATCTGAATTTCCAATCCGATTAGGAACCCTTCAGCACCCTCTGCTCCCCCTCGCATCCCGGTTATGAAACCTGGTACCCCTTCAGCTAGCTTCGAGCCAGTTTCTAGCAGTTTGGTGTGAATCCCTTGACTGCAGTCCCCAGCAGTCCTCAGCCTGCAAGGGTTCCTCGCCTCGAGTCACCTGTGTGGATCCTTCAGCCGCGGAACCCCTCACTGGTCCGCCACTGTGGTCATCATCCTGCGGGTTGTCCCCTTCTCAGATGGGGTGGTCTCCCTGTTTTCTGGTGCCCTACACCAGTCCTCTGCTTCCCAGGGGTCTGCAACCCCTCATGCTGATTATTGGTGCTGTCATCTTGAGTGCGGACCCTGCGGTTGTGGGATCTTAAATAAAACCACTGTTGGCTCCTTTAACAGGCCATTCAAAGCCTGTACAGAGCTGACAGCAGTTTGACTGGGCAATTGGACCCCACAGGAGCATTGTGACTCCACTCCCCACTCTCTGCAGCTCCACCAGTACCACCATTTTAGCCACCATTGACCTGATCAATGTAGGGAGATGGCCATTGTTCTGGTCACCTCATTACAGGAAGGATGTGGATGCTATGGAGAGGGTGCAGAGGAGATTTACAAGGATGTTGCCTGAATTGGAGAGCAGGCCTCATGAGAATAGGTTGACCTTGGAACTACGGAGGATGAAGGAGACCTGACTGAGGTGTATAAGATGATGAGAGGCTTTGATCGTGTGAATGGCCGGCGGCTTTACCCAAGGCTGAAATGGCTAATGTGAGTTTTAAGGTGCTTGGGAATAAGTACGGGGGGGGGTGAAAAGAGGTATGTTTTTCCACACAGTGAGTTGTGGGTGCATGGAAGGCGCTGTTGGCATCAATGGTGGTGCAGGTTCAATGGGATCTTCTAAGAGACTATTAGATCGGTACATGGTACTGAAAAGGAGGGTTATGCAGCTGGGAAATTCTAGGCAGGTAATTAGTTTGGCACGACACTGTGGGCTGTACTGTTCTGTAGATTCTATGTTCTAAATTCAACCAAAGGACAATGTGCTGGAAATGAGGCAAGTGGGACAAAGTAGGAAAAGGGAAAACTGTTTTGGGTGGGAGGTGCAAGAGAAATCTATTGGGTAGATCTGATTTTCAAAGTGAAGAAATGGTCGTGTTTTGTAAGGATAAGTCTTCATCCAGCTTTGTATATGCCAAAGTAAGTGATGGGGTCAAATTTGGAACCCATGACTCCCACAGATGGGGAGAGGTTGCTGATGGGACAGGGGGATGGGGTGGTGGGGTGCTCCTCAAGCCACATACGGAGAACACCTCGATTCTCTCGGTGCAGGGGTAGTGGTCTCAATGCTATCCTTCTCCACTTCAAGCAGAAGTCAACAGGGATGCTCAAGATTCATTTGTGCTGGTTCCATTTTTCTCCACGGAGGCTTTGAGCATTTTCTGGAACCGATTAATCTTGCCCCCTCATGGATTTGCTGTTCTGAGAGTCTGGTGGCAGGCATGAGAACAACACACCCCTCCCTTTACTGCTGACCGTGCAGACCTCAGTTTGAAGGACATTGTTGTGGGAGAGGTCGATAACGTTGCTTCACATCCTTCCTGGACAACACAGGGCACTGTCGGGGCTGGAATCTGGAGCAAAGCACCATCTGCTGCAGGAACACCACGGGTCAAGAGGCACCAGTGGGAGAAAAGGTATGGTCAATGTTTCGGGTTGGACCCCTTCATCGAGAATCTTCATCGCAGGGTCTGACACAAAGCGTCGATCACTCATTTTCTCCCACTGAATGCCTCTGTGTGGCTCCCTTCCTTTCAGTTTGGAGGTGTTCAGGGAGATTAGAGGGGAAAGGGACCACAGCTGCCAGCAAACCCCTCTAAGGATAAATGTTCGTGATGAGACCCAAGGAAATGACGGCCATTTCCCATGTGCTGAGCCAAGGCAAGGCTTTCACTTGCTTGAGTTTTCGGGAGAGGGTTGGAGAGGCCTGGTCTTTATTCTCTCATGAGGGGCATGGATAAAGTGAATGCTCACCGTCTTTTTCCCAGAGCAGACAAATCTAGAACGACAGGACATAGGTTTAAGTTGACAGGAGAGTTTTAAATTCAAATTCAAGTTTATTGACATGTACAGGAATACAATAATTTTTAATTTTTTAAATTTCAGTTTAGACATACAGCACAGTTACAGGGCATTTCGGTCCATGAGTCCATGTCACCCAATTTACACCTGTTACTGTTCTGTGTTGTGTATTGGCCTATGTGTTGTGTGGTTTTGTGTTGAAAAGTGACAGTATCTTAGAGAGCCAAGGTGAAGGTGGACTCCTGAGAGAGTGCGAGACGGACTGAGCATATGCAGAAAATGATCTAAAATTTCTGGACTTCGACGATAAACCACCACTGGGGGTGCTGTGAAGTGGAAGGAGCCCCAGAGCATGAGTCATGGTCTGGAGGACAGTTTAGAATGTTGGGATTTCAAAAAGGGATGACCATTCCAAAGGCAGTCAGAAGGATTCGGTCCAAACCAGTGGTTCCTCTCTCTGCAAGCAAGAAGACAACTTGGAATCTTCTTGGAGTACAAGAAGACAACTTTGAATTTTGTGCTCTCTCTCTCTCTCTCTCTCTCTCTCTCTCTCAAAGATCTTTTGGCTTCAGTTTACTGAACAAACTGAATTTTGTTTATGATCTTTGTTTCGGTTGAGATCAGAGTTTTGTGTGTTTTGTGTTTGTTTTATGTCTAAGTTTTTCTGTGGGCTGGTTGGAAATATAACTTAGACTTTAATTACATATGTTACATTTAGGCTGGGGAATTTATTAGTTTTACACTGTTATAGAGATTTGCATAATAACCAGTGGGCATTGTTATAAAAGGGGGGATTTTGAATTAAAGCTTGAAGGTGAATTTTTCTTAATAAAGTAATTATTCATCTTTACCCTTGTGTGATCTGCCTTCTTTGTGGTTGCTGGTTTGATCTTGTAACACACCCAATTGTATGATTTTGAATGCTGGGTTGAAACCGGAGACCCCGAGGAAAACCCACTCAGACAGGGGGAGAACCTACAAACTCCTTACAGACAGCGCGGGATTCGAATCCTGGTCCCAATCGCTGGCCCTGTAAAGGCATTGCTGTAACCACTACGCCAACCATGCTGCCCTTAGAGGGTACTTTGATAAAGGCTGCTTTATGGGCAAACCAGAAGACATCTCATACATCTCGACGTTTTCACTCAGGTGGGTCGTGTCTGCGATGAGCTGCCCAAGGAAACTAGAAGCAGGTGCAATGTTAAACATTCAAAAGACAGATATATGGATCAGAAGGATATGGAGAAAATGCAAATAAATGGGACTAGGCCCTTAATGCCACTTGGTCAGAATGGACAAGATGGGTTGAGGGGCCTGTCTGCCTTGTATGTCAGCCTTTGGTCAGTTGAGTAAAGGGTTCAGACGTCACAAAGCCCATGGCCTTCTTTCAACTTCACCAACCTGCACCAATAGATTATCTTGCCAATGTCATTGAGTAATGCTGCTTTGATAAAAGGACGTACACCAGGAAAATCAGTCCACAGCCATCCCTGACTGGTTTCACATCATCTTTCATGCATTAGTTCATACTTGGAAGGTGACTAAAACTAACAGAAGCTGAGAAACTGAGAGGAATCCAACCAGGTGGCTGGAGACTGGTGTCAGGGGACAGGGGATTAAAAGTGCCAGAGACTGGCAAGTTTGACTGGCCCTGAATCTGGGGGGAAAGGGGAGAAGGGGGAAGAGAGGAAAGGGAGGGGTGGATGGGAGGGCTGGAGGGGAGGATGGAGGGGAACAAGGGGTGGAGTGGAGGGGAGGTGTGGAGGTGAGTGTAACAAAGACCTAAAACATCTGAGAGCAGCTGAATGTAGAGGGTGGCTTAAATTGAGAAAAACAAGCAGATTACAACCGATGATGACACCCATGGGGTGGGTACAACGGGTGATGACATCCATGGGGTGGGTACGACGGGTGTTAACACCCATGGGATCGGTACAACCGGTGATGATACCCACGGGGTGGGTACGACTGGTGATAACACCCATGGAATGGGTACAACCGGTGATGATACCCACAGGGTGGGTACGACTGGTGGTAACACCCATTGGATGGGTACAACCGGTGATGATACCCACGGGGTGGGTACAACTGGTGGTAACACCCATTGGATGGGTACAACCGGTGATGATACCCACGGGGTGGGTACGACTGGTGGTAACACCCATTGGATGGGTACAACCGGTGATGATACCCACGGGGTGGGTACGACTGGTGATAACACCCATGGAATGGGTACAACCGGTGATGATACCCACAGGGTGGGTAGGACTGGTGGTAACACCCATTGGATGGGTACAACCGGTGATGATACCCACGGGGTGGGTACGACTGGTGATGACACCCATGAGGTGGGTATGACCGGTGATGACACCCACGGGGTGGTTACGACTGGTGATAACACCAGTTGGTGGTACATTTTAGTTGTAGCAACCAATGTTTCTATCCTTTGCATCCCTGAAAGAATATTTCCATTGACTCTCTGCAGACAAGACCCTGGGTGAACAAAATGTGATGAACAAGGGGGAAGTTCGTTTCACTCTAATTAATGAGGAAGAAAGAAGGCAGATGGTCTTTATCTCCAGGATCATGAAAGGGGCGGCATTATTGGCGAAGCGAGGTCAGTGTGACTGATTCATTCTCGTTCATCAGTGTCGTCAACTGTCAATAATGTTCCACTATTTGCAAAATACAAGTTTCTTGGTCCATCTCAGCAAGGCCCGACAAGGAATTATATCTTCCACTAATACAGATTGTCTCAAATTCATTTTAGTAGTTAGTATGTTGTTGCTTTTTCGTTGTTAGAACCATAAACACTAAAGCACAGAAATAGGCCTTTCTGAGTACCTAGTCTGGGCTAAATTATTTATTCTGCTGAGTCCCACTCACCTGCACCCGGACCACGGCCCTCATACTCCTCCCTTACATGGACCTATCCAAATTTCTCTTAAATGTTGAAATAGAACCTCACCACCACTTCCACTGCCAACACGTTCCACATTCTCACCACTTCTCTGAGGGAAGAGGTTCCCCTTTATGATCCCTTTATCATGTCACCTTTCACCCTTAACCCATGTCCTCTAGCTCTTGTCTCACCCACCCTCAGTGGAAAAAGCCTGATTGCATTTACCCTATCTATACTCTTCATCATTTTGTATACCTCTATCAAATCCCCCCTCACTCTCTGACACTCTGGGGAATTAAGTCCTAAACTATTCAACCTTGCCCTATACTCTGTTCCTCAAATCCCAGAACAGCTTTGTAGATTTTCTCTGCACTCTTTCAATCTTATTGATATCTTTTCTGTAGTTAGGTGACCAAACCTGCACACAATACTCCACATTTGGCCTCACCAACTCTTATACAACTTTTACCATAACATCCCAACTCTTGTACTCAATTCTTTGATTTAGGAAGGCCAATATACCAAAAGTTCTCTTTGTAACCCTATCTATCTGTGACACCATTTTCAGGGAATTATGTATCTGTATTCCCAGATCCCTCTGTTCTACCGCACTCCACAGTGCCCTACCATTTATTATGTATGCCCTTTCTTGGTTGCCCTTCTAAAATGCAATATCACACACTTGTCTGCATTAAATTCCACCTGCCATTTTTCAGCCCATTTTTCCAGTTGTGCAGATCCTTCTGCAAACTTTGAAAACCTTCTTCATTGTCCACAACCCACCCAATCTTAGTGTCATCTGCAAACTTGCTAATCCAATTTACCACATTATTGTCCAGCTCATTGATATAGATGACAAACAACAATGAACCCAGAACCGATCACTGAGGCACTCCACTAGTCACAGGCTTCCGATCTGAGAAGCATCGTCCACCACTACTCTCTGGCTTCTCCAAAATAACCAATGTCAAATCCTGTTCACTACTTCATGGATACTAAGTGACTGAACCTTTTCACCAGCCTTACTAAATTCCAAGTAGACAACGTCTGCAGCCTTTTCTTCATCAACTTTCCTGGCACCAGGAAATTTCTGCAGACTAAATGCAATTTTGTGTAAATATTACACTTAAAAAAACTTAAAAATTGGTTTGATATGACGTAACATGTTGTCTGTCTCTAATCAGTCCCTATCTATCCAAGTACTTATATCGTATATCCAGTCTCGTAGAATACCTACCACAACTTACCCACTGCTGACATCAGGCTCACCAGCCTATAATTATCTTCATTATTATTAGAGCCTTTCTTAAACAACGGAACAACATTTGCTATACTCCTCTAGCATTTCACCCATGACTAAGGATGTTTTAAGTACCTCTCCCATTTTAAATTGTCCCTTCAAGGTCCAAGGAAATATCTTGTCCTGCCTAATTCCTGCAGATTTATCTACCCTTAACTGCCTCAAAACACCTCCTCCTCTCTGTGGGTCCACGACTTCACTGCTGTGTTACCTCACTTCTGCAAACTCCATCTCCTGATGCAAAACAATATTTAAGATCTCCCCATCTCTTTTGGTTCCTTCCATCAAATCAGATCTTCAAGTGGACGAGTTTCCTCCCTTGCTTCCCTTTTGCTCTTAATATATCTGTTATGTCATGCCTTTTTTCAGCCTTCTTGATTTCTCTCTTGTTAGAAGTTATTTTTTTACAAATTACCTATTCGGTTACAGCAAGTAAGAATTTCAGTGCACAGGGACATTCCCCAATGTATATGACAACGAACCTGTCAATATCACTGTCCACAGCCCCTTTACAGTCAATGTCAGTTTGTACTGACACCCATTTTTACCCAGAGCAGCGTGTTAATCTGTATTTCTGTGGTGTTGAAGGAGGAATAAACATTAGCCTGGACAGTGGACCTGTAACAACACTAATTTGCCACAGCTTACAGACAGATACAGAATACACTCACTCATTTCTTCAGCTCACCATGAAGTCGACGAGACACAACACTGCATTCTTCAACTCTCCAAACACCACCCAGATAAACTCCTCTGACCTTCTCATTGGTTCACTGGGACATGGGGGATCCTGACATTCTAACTCTCCTCCTCCTGCATCTGAGATTCATCACCCATATACAGGTGTTTAACTCACCCGCGCATGCATGCTATTACCCCCGCAAATTACATCACTTACGTCATCAGCGGCAGCTGGCACCGCTCCTGTTTAAGTTAAAAACATGGCCACGACAGCACCCCCCCCCCCCCCCCACATTGCCTCCGAGCCATACAAGGAGGCCACTGATTGGGACAGTCCTGCTACGTAATGGGTCTGCAGGGCTAACAGTTTGGCCCAACCTCATATGATACTGCAAGACAGGTGATGCATGGTCCGACTGGCAAGGGTGCGACTGATGCAGAACATGGACCGTTGATACATGCCAACTTCAACCTGTCAATGGAAACCATGCCAGCTTTTCCATTCCTGTCGATCGCAAAAGTCTTCGGGTAGTGTCGTAAGACTTGAAAAGGACCATCGTAAACGGGCTGAAGTGGTTTGCAAACAGCATCATGCCAGAGTACAGCATTGTAAATCATTCGGCACATACACTGCAGGTGACACCTGCCGTGTAGGAGTAAGTTGGAGTAAGGTCATGTTTTCCTGAAGACGAATGACACAACTTGCAAAATCAAAGAGCGTTGTGTCACAAACTCACCTGGCAAAGTTAACATGGTGCCATATACTAGCTCTGCTGTGGAACATCCAAGATCTGCCTTAACAGCAGGACGCACTCCAAGGAGAACCACGGGCAAACGTTGGCTCCATGTTGATGTATCACCATCTGCTGTTAATACTGCCTTCAACTGTCAATGCAACTGCTCAGCAAGCAGAGCTGGATTAAGATATTGCAGGGCCTGTAGCATTTATTCTAAAGGGGCCCTAAATAGTGCCAGCTGACGCATGCGAGGTGAGGGGAAGTGTGACAGCGGCACCCCGCCCACTGGGAGAATTTCTGATGCTGACCCCGCATGTCTTAATTATTCCTGACAAAATGATACCAGCTTTCTCAAATCACTATATATTCAGCAATTACATCCTTGATGAAAGGTTATAATAATTTTCGCTACCACCCCTTTAAGCTTTCATATTTCCCACCTATTTCTACCCCCCCCCACCAATCCGAACAGCCAATATATAATACTGATGGTATTATCAATTTCAGATGTCAAGAGTATTCGCTCCAGAAGTGTGCCCAATACTTTTGTCCAGTCTCCATTTCTTTCACGTTGGGAATCGACAAATTGTGCAGTTGCCGTGTGACATCACACTCCCATTGTCTGTGTTAATAACCCCGATTAAAGGTGATAATTGGCTAAAATCACTAACCTTAAAGATTAAAATGTTTAAGTTAAACACCCAGTCAGTTGTTCACAATTCATAGAACATAAAGTAACAGAGCAAGTCAGCAAGCATTTAGCCCTTGAAGATGAGGGGCCTGTAACAGTTCCCTAAAAGTGGAATTTCAGATGGAGAGGGCCTTCGGAATGCTGGCCTTTATAAATCAGAGCATAGTGTATAAGAGATGGGAGGTAATGTTAAAATTGTACAAGACATTGGTGAGACCAAATGTGGAATCTTGTGTTCAGTTCTGGTCACCGAATTATAGGAAGAATGTGAACAAACCGAGAGAGAACAGAGAAGATTCACCAGAACGATACCTGGGTTTCAGCACCTAAGTTATTGGGATGCACGGCCGCAGCAGTAAACAGACACGAAACTCAAGAAAGACTGTTCAACAGGCTTTATTCAGTTAAAAGTCTCTGCTACAGTGGTAGCTGAAATGGTGACTCCTGAGTGACTGGCTCGGGAAGGGCTGGCTCAGGATTATATCCCAGATGGTTGATTGACAGCTGGACGGGTGGAGTTTGGTTTATTCAGGTCAGCTGATTGACAGTTGGCCAGGTGTGGTCTGTCCTCCGGTGATCTTCCTGCAGGTGCAGAGATCGCCCCCTGCAGTAGGCTAGTGGTGTATCACCACAGTTATCTTTTCTTTTTCTTTGGCTTGGCTTCGCGGACGAAGATTTATGGAGGGGGTAAAAAGTCCACGTCAGCTGCAGGCTCATTTGTGGCTGACCAGTCCGATGCGGGACAGGCAGACACGATTGCAGCGGTTGCAAGGGAAAATTGGTTGGTTGGGGTTGGGTGTTGGGTTTTTCCTCCTTTGCCTTTTGTCAGTGAGGTGGGCTCTGCGGTCTTCTTCAAAGGAGGCTGCTGCCCGCCAAACTGTGAGGCGCCAAGATGCACGGTTTGAGGCGTTATCAGCCCACTGGCGGTGGTCAATGTGGCAGGCACCAAGAGATTTCTTTAGGCAGTCCTTGTACCTTTTCTTTGGTGCACCTCTGTCACGGTGGCCAGTGGAGAGCTCGCCATATAATACGATCTTGGGAAGGCGATGGTCCTCCATTCTGGAGACGTGACCCATCCAGCGCAGCTGGATCTTCAGCAGCGTGGACCACAGTTATAGAGAAAGGTTAAACAAGTTAGGTCTTCATTCCTTGGAGCGTAGAAGGCTGAGGGAGGATTTGATAGAGCTTTTTAAAATTTTGAAGGGATAAATAGAGTAGATGTGGAGAGACTTTTTCCATTGAGGATAGGGGAGATTCAAACAAGAGGACACGATCTGAGGGTTAGGGGGCAAAAGTTTAGGTGCAACACAAGGGGAAGCTTCTTTACTCAGAGAGTGGTATCTTTGTGGAACGAGATTCCAGTGGAGGTGGTGAAGGCAGGTACAATGTTATATTTTAAGAAAAATTTGGATAGGTATATGGATGTAAAAGGAATGGAGGGTTATGGGTAGAATGCAGGACAGTGGGACTAGGAGAGTATAAGTGTTTCAGCACAGACAAGAGGGGCTGTGATGGCCTGTTTCCGTGCTGTAATTATTATATGGTTATATGCTACTTTTTCTACTACGTTAATCCAGGCCGTTGGCCTGCGGATAGTAAGTCGTAGTGCAAATATGGGTAGTTCCTAAAAGCAGGGAACAACACCGACTCGAACTGAGGCCCTCGATCCATTTTAATAGTGACTGGAACAACGTAAAATGGAATCCAATAATCCATGAAGGCCCTAGTGACCATCTCTGCAGAGATGTCAGTGATAGGAATGGCCTCCTGCCACCTGGTAGTCTGGTCTTCACACGCGAGCAGATAAGTATAACCCTGAGATGGCCTACCAAGTCGAGTGCACATGCTGGAAATGGAAATCCAGAACAACAAAATCCCCCAGCTTGGATTTCATGTGTCTGGAGACTTTAGTGTGTTGACATAGCAAATAGGTCCTTGCCCATAATCCAACATCCTGTTTAACACGAGGCCAGGTAAAACATTCTGTAACGAGTTTGATCGATGCTCTTCCACCAGGATGTGATAGATTGTGAAGTGTCTCAAAAATTTCCTGCCTCATAGCTGCTGGCACAGAAGGCCAAGGCCTTCCTGTAGAAAAATCACAGACCAACTTTTCTCCTGATTCATCCAGGGTCACATCTTGAAGATAGAGACCAGAGTTGATCTGGTGATACCGGATGAGATCAGAATCGGTATGCTGTACACGAGCCATGGCAGTGAAATTGATGGCAGTAGCTGTATTTAAGGCATCAATATCATATCTAGACAGGACATTATTGGCCACGGTGTTCACTTTTCCTCAGATATGACGTATGTCTGATAAAAATTGTAGGATTAGGTCGAAGTGCCGAATCTCTCTGGGGCAGTGGAGATGTGTCCTTTTACTCACAGTATGTGTGAGAGGCTGGAGGTCTCTATAAAGGGTGAAAGGACGACCTTCCAATAAAAAGTGGAAATGTTTCACTGTGAGATAAATGGCCGAGTTCTCGACCAAGCGTTCTATACTTTGCCTGAGCCAGTGACAGCTTGACTGATAAAAATGCCAGAGGTTCCCATTGCCCACAGACTCATTGTTTAATCGTGCTCCCACAGTACTAACAGATGCATCTATGGTAAGAGAGAGCAAGGCGTTGGGCTTTTGATGTACAAGCATCGTAGCATTCACAAGCGCAGTCGACACATCGTTGAAAGCACGCACGGCATCATCTCCCAAGGTTCATGGTCTTTTGGACACAGACTTATTGGATCCTTTTAGTAGTTCAGTAAGGGGGTAATTGAGACACTGCTGCGTTCAGAAGGAATCAGCGATTAAAAACTCATCATGCATAAAAAAACATCACAAACGTAATGGGTGTAGGAAATTCTCAAATCTCTCGCATTTTCGATTAACCGGGCAAACCACATGCTGCCTAACTCTGTCCCAAAACTAAAGATCAGCAACTTCAAAATTGTTCACAATGCGGAAACTCATCAAACCTCTGAAACAATGAGATAGGTGGCACTTGTACTCCTCCTCATCCACACTTGAGACCAGAATATCGTCGATGTAAACAACACAAAACCAAGGCTGGCGAGAACGTGGTCCATAAACCTCTGCATTCCGGACACTGAATGGCATTCACAGAAATACAAACGTGCTGAAGGGGGTAATTATTGCCGTCTTTGTGACATCAAAAGGCTCGACTGAAATCTAATAGTAAGCACGTACTAGATCTATTTTCGCAAATACGTTTCCCACGGAGGTTAGCTGAGAAATCTTGCAGATTGACAATGTTGTATCAGTCAGTCACGGTGAAATTGGTGAAATAATCACCACAAGGTCACCAATCCCCAGGAGATTTGTTTTGCGGACCATATGCAATGGTGAAGCCAAGCAGCTGTCAGATCTGCGGAATATGCCCAACTCTTGCATGTGGGCAAGAGCTCGTGATTTTAAGTCGGTCTAGAGGTAATCTATAAGCACGCGATACTACCAGAGGACCCCGAGTCTCTTTATGGTGGGTTACTGTATGGGATCACTAGGTGAGGGAAACACTTGAGCAAGACTCGGAAAGGGCAGGAACCACGTTGAAGGCTCGTCAGGGGGATGACGCCACTGGGGGGGTACGACAGATGCAACCATGAAATCTTGTTTCTTCCACCTGAATTTCAAGATTCCTTTATTGTCATGTAATGACAAGGGAATTGGGTGACTGTGAGGAAAGGAGGGAGAGTGCCAGTGCAGAGTACCCCCGTGGAAGTGCCCCTCAGCAACATGTATTCAGCATTGGATGCTGCTGGGGGGAACAGACTATCAGGGATGAGTCATGGGGGTCAGGTCTCTAGCACAGGGGCTGCCCCTGAGGCTCAGAAGGGAAGGAGGGATAAGAACAGGGTAATTGTGGTTGGGGAATCACTTGTCAGAGGGACAGATAGAAGGTTTGTGGGACGAGATTGGGGATCCAGGTTGGTCTGTTGCCTCCCTGGTGCTAGGGTCCAGGATGTCTCTGATCAAGTTCACAGAATTCTGCAAGGGGAAGGTGAGCAGCCAGAAGTCGTGGTCTATGTGGGGATCAATGACTTAGTTAGAAGTGGGGATGAAGTCCTGAAACAGAAATACATTGAATTGGGCAGGAAGTTAAAAAACAGGACCACTAAGGTAGTAATCTCTGGATTACTGACGGTGCCACGTGCTAGAGAGGTAGTAATAGGAGGATGTGGAGGATGAATCCGTGGCTAAAGAGCTGGTGCAGGGGGCAGGGGTTAAGATTTTTGGATCATCTCTTCTGGAGAAGGCCAAACCTGTACAAAAGGGATGGACTCCACTTGAACTGGAGGGGGACCAATATCCTGGCAAGCAGATTTACTAGAGCTGTGGGGGAGGGTTTAAACTAGTTTGGCAGGGGGGTGGGGAGCAGAGTTTGCGAGCAGTGTCTAGGGTGCATGGCCACCTATTTAAGAATGATAAAGATATCAAAGGAAGGATGGAGGTTAAGGTAAAAGGTAGAATAGGGAATATATGTGAGGGTCATTCTCTGAAATGTGTGTACTTTAATGCAAGAAGCATAGTGAACAAGATAGATGAGCTTAGAGCATGGATTGGCACTTGGAATCATGATGTTGTGGCAATTAGTGAGACCTGGTTACAGGAGGGACAGGACTGGCAACTAAATATTCCAGAATACAAATGTTTTAGATGTGATAGAACAGGGGGTAATAAAAGGGGGAGGAGTTTCTCTGCTTGTGAAGGAGGACATTACTGCAGTAAGGTGTCAGGATGGTTTGGAGGGATCGTCCAGTGAGGCTGTTTGGGTGGAATTGAGGGGTGGAGGAGGCATGAGGGCACTAATAGGAGTGTATTATAGACCACCAAATGGGCCAAGAAAATTGGAAGAACAAATTTGTAAGGAGATAGCATATATGTGTAATAAACATAAGGTAGTGATCATGGGAGATTTTAACTTCCCTCACATTGATTGGGATACCCATACAGTAAGAGGGCTGGATGGGCTAGAGTTTGTCAAATGTGTGCAAGATAGTTTTCTTAATCAATACGTAGAGGAACCAACTCGGGACGGTGTAATACTGGATCTCCTGTTAGGGAACAAGATAGGTCAGGTGTCTGAGGTTAATGTTGGAGAACAAATTGGGTCTAGTGATCACAACTCTATTAGTTTTAGGGTAGTTTTAGGGAAGAGCAAAGAAGGGCCTAAAGTTGAGGTTCTGGATTGGAGAAGAGCAAATTTCGAAGGAATAAGAATGGATTTGGGGAGTATTGAGTGGGACATGATTTTTTCAGGAAAGGATGTAAATGAAAAATGGAGAATATTCAAAGAAGAAATTTTGAGAGTACAGAGTAGATATGTCCCAGTGAGGATCAAAGGAAAAGCTGGAAGTCATAGGGAGACTTGGTTTTCAAGGAATATTAGAAATTTGGTTAGGAGAAAGAGGGAGGTGTACCAGAGGTATAAACAGCAGGGTGATGAGAAATTGAAAGAGAACTACAAGGAGTGTAGAAAAAATCTTAAGAAAGAAATTAGAAAGGCGAAAAAGAGGCTTGAAGAGGCTTTGGCAGGCAGAGTAAGAATAAATCCAAAGGGTTTCTATGGGTACATTAAAAGTAAAAGATTAGTGAGGGATAGAATTGGACCCCTTGTAGATAGGGAGGGTAGGCTGAGTGAGAAGTCAGAGGAGATGGGGGAAATTTTAAATGATTTCTTTTCCTCGGTATTCACTAGGGAAAAAAATATTGTACCAGTTGAAGTAAAGAAAAATAGTGGGGAGGTCATGAATCATATAAGGATAACTGAGGAGGTAGTGATGGCAGTGTTAAAAAAGATAAAGGTGGACAAATCTCCAGGTCCGGACAAAATATTCCCAAGGACACTCAGGGAGACTAGTGTACAGATAGTGGGGCCATTAACAGAGATATTTAGGATGTCACTGGTCACGGGGGTAGTGCCAGAGGATTGGAGGGTGGCTCATGTTGCTCTGCTGTTTAAGAAAGGGTCCAAATGTAAGCCTGGAAATTATAGACCTGTGATGGAGGGTTATGGGCATTGTGCAGGGAGGTGGGACTAGAAAGGGGTGTTTGGTTCGGTGCGGACTAGAAGGGCCTAATGGCCTGTTTCCGTGCTGTAATTGTTATGTTACGTTAATTCCTTGAAAGCGTCTGATGTCTGTGGTGGATAAGTTGATGGAAAGTGTTCTGAGGGATGGCATTTACAAATATTTGGATGAACAGGGATTGTTAGGTAGTCGTCAGCATGGTTTTGTCAGGGGTAGATCATGCTTAACAAATATTAGAGTTTTTCGAGGGGGTTACAAAAAAGATTGATGAAGGGAAGGCTGTGGATGTTGTCTATTTAGACTTTAGTAAAGCTTTTGACAAAGTTCCCCACAGGAGGTTAGGTAAAAAGGTAGAGGCATTAGGTATATATAAGGAAGTAGTGAAATGGATTCAGCAATGGTTGGATAGGAGGTGTCAGAGAGTAGTGGTAGAAAATTGTTTGTCAAATTGGAGGCCAGTGACTAGTGGAGTTCCTCAGGGATCGGTCCTGGGTCCACTATTGTTTGTTATATTTTTAACGATCTGGAAGAAGGGGTGGTGAATTGGATAAGTAAGTTTGCAGATGATACAAAGATTGGTGGTATTGTGGACAGCGAGGAAGATTACCGTAGCTGAAGAAGAGATATAGGAAAGCTAGAGGAGTGGGCTGAGAAATGGCTGATGGAATTTAATACGGATAAGTGTGAAGTGTTGCATTTTGGAAAGGCAAATCTAAATAGGTCATATACATTGAATGGTAGACAATTGAGGAGTGCAGAGCAACAAAGGGATTTAGGAGTTATGGTAAATAGTACCCCCAAAGTTGATACTCAGGTAGATAGAGTGGTGAAGAAGGCATTTGGAATGTTGGCCTTCATAAATCGGAGTATTGAATTCAAGAGTAGGGAGGTTATGATGAAATTGTACAAGGCATTGGTGAGGCCAAATTTGGAGTACTGTGTACAGTTTTGGTCACCAAATTATAGGAAAGATATAAACAAAATAGAGAGAGTGCAGGGAAGGTTCAGGAGAATGTTGACAGGATTGCAAGGTTTGAGTTACAGAGAAAGGTTGAGCACCCTGGGGCTTTTTTCTCTGGAGCGTAGAAGATTGAGGGGGAATTTGATGGAGGTGTTCAAGATTTTAAAAGGGACAGAGAGAGTCAACGTGGATAGGCTTTTTCAATTAAGAATGGGGGATATTCAAACCAGAGACCATGGTTTGAGATTGAAAGGGGAAAATTATAAGGGGAACATGAGGGGAAATTTCTTCATGCAAAGGGTGGTTGGGGTGTGGAATCAGCTTCCGGCGGAGGTGGTTGAAGCAGGAACGATATTTACATTTAAGGAAAGACTGGATAATCACATGGAGGGGAGAGGATTGGAGGGGTATGGACCAGGTGCTGGTCAGTGGGACTCGGAGGGTGGGGATTTGTTCCAGCATGGACTAGTAGGGCCAAACTGGCCTGTTCTGTGCTGTATATGGTTATATGGTTAATATTACATGAAATTTCCTTTAGTCTTCCATTAGTATTTCTCCAACAGGATCTCTCCTTCCCTCAGTCCCATCTGGTCCCATCTTTCCTCACCTCCCTCCTAGTAGCTGCCATGATATCACCATAATTGTATCAGATTCCAGCACTTGTTTCCATTGATCACCCTCCATCCACTGTCTCCAGTTTCATCCTGGATGGCTCATCTTCTTCCATCTAACCCCCTTTTAATCTTTGTCTCTTTCTCCCTTTGCCTGGTACCTGCCAATCAACTGCCGCCTCCTGCCCATCTGTCCGTCATCCTTCATCCTCCCTGGTTCATCAATCCCCTCTGTCTCCCCTTCAAAACCACGCCCTCCACATCCTCCCCCTGTTTAAAATGACCCGGGGGTTGTGAGTTGTAATAGGGACGGCACGGACTTGTGCCCCAAAAGGGCCTGTTTCCCTGCTGCATGTTTACATTTAAAATTTACATTTAAAACACTTAAAAAGAGGATGGACCAGGAGTGGGAGGGGGATAGATGGGGCGGTGTGGGAAAGGGGACCAAAATTGGAGGGGGAAAACAGTAATAGATTGTGATAATGAGAGCATGGATCAAGGAGAAAACTGGTGTTGTCATTATTGAGAGCACGACGGCAGATTCCTTGGCCACAGAAGTCTTGTGTTTGTGTGTGGCTACTCAGTGATTCATTTTTCATCTCGTTTTCAGATGAAGGTTTTGAAGAGATGTTCTTAAACACAACAAACCACAGAGGAGAAATGATCAATCTTCCTAAAGGTGAAAAAGCGGTGAGTATTTCAATAAACTCTAATTGACTTCTCAGAATCTGTTCGAAGAAAGTTTAGGGGAGTTATTTAGAGTGGTGGGTGGGTGCCTGCAATGCATTTCCAGGATGGTGGTAGAGGCTGGTGCAATAGGGACATTCTAAAGACTATTAGACAGGCACATGGATGAAAGAAAAAAATAGAGGGTTATGGTTGGTAGGTTGAAAAGGTTTATATTGTTGTTTATATTACTGTGTTGTAATGTTCCATGTAGAATATTGCAATGAAATAATCATAATGGGTTTATTGTCATACACATTGTACAATGTACAAATGCACTGAAATTCTTACTTGCTGCACTCAGGGGTAATGGAATGCTAGCGCAGGTTCTGGCGGCACACATTAGGACGCAGGCGAACTGGCTCCACATTGTTACAGTCAGGTGCCACTGGGTGCATCTTCTTCCATGCTCCAGCAGGCTGCGCTTGCGCACTCAGCTGATGCATGGACGGGACTTACAGCTGGTCTTATAAGGCCCAGCACGGGGCTTCTCAAAAATAAGCCATTGGAAGTGCAAGCGACTTACAGTGTGTGGTCTCCTCATTTCACTGCCCATAGTAGCTCCCGCTACAGACTTTCCTTTATTTCTTTAGTTAACCAAGGCTGACTATTCCCTCTCTTACTACCCTTATTTTTAAACAGGAATATATTTTTGTAGAGCACTGTGAAAAATCTCTTTGAAAGTCTTCCACTGTTCCTCAACTGTTCTGCCAACTAGCCTGTGTTCCCAGTCCATGCAGACCAATTCCTCCCTCATCCTGTTGTAGTCTCCCCATTCAAGCGCAATACACTAGTTTTAGATCTAACTATTGCACCCTCCATCTGTATGAGAAGTTCAATCAAACTATGATTGCTTTTTCCAAGAGGGACCCTAACTTCCAGATGGTTAATTTTACCTCTCTCATTGCACAATACTAGATCTAAAATAGCTTTCTCCCTTGTTGGTTCCTTAACATGCTGCTCAAGAAACCGATCACAGATGCATTCTATAAAGTTATCCTCGACCAACTTGATTTTCCCTATCGACGTGGAAGTTAAAGTCCCCCATGACAACTACCGTTTCATTCTTACGTGGCCTCAGCTCTCTCTCGGTTAATTGCCTGTGCTACTGTGCTATTGTTATTTGATGGGCGATAGACAAACCCACCAGTGATTTTTTTTTTCCCATTTACTATTCTTAATACCTACCCATATGAACTCAACATTCTGCTCCTTAGATTTTATATCATCTCTCCCTATTGCCCTGATCTTATCCTTGATTAAAAGCGCCACCCCACTACCTTTACCTTCCTGTCTATCTTTCCTTATTACCTGACACCCTTGAATATTTAATTCCCAATCATGCCCACCTTGCAACCATGTTTCTGTGATGGCCACAAAATCATATGCCTGAGTGTCTCAAATTCACTAACTTGGTTTCTAATATTGCCGGCATTCAGATAATGTGGCCTATGCTCTTTGTCCTTTTAGAATCTAGTGACCTCTGCATCCTTTGCTTTTAACTTTTCTGCCCTCTATTTTTCTTTTTTCTCTTTCCTAACTCTGTCTTTGGTCTCTGTACCACCATCCTCATTCTTTCTTTGTAGGTTCCCACCCCCCTGCGCCATTAGTTTAAACCTTCCCCAACATCACCTCTCACTCTTCTGAACTCCAGCAGATACAGACCTGGCCTGTCCACTCTACCCTCAGAAGACAACCCACCCTTTCTAGGTATCAGTCCAGTAAACCCTCCTCTGACCTGTTTCTAACTGGTGCCTGGATTAGAAAATGTTTCTGATGAAGTAAAGATGACTTTTCTCTTTGTAATGATGAAGGATGAGAGGTGATTTAATCCTGGTACAACCAGCAATGTTTTTCCAGGGGCGACACCAGAGAACATTGGTTTAAGGTGAAGGGAGGAAAGTTTAAGCAACCAACACAAATTTACTCCAACAAAAACAACCACAAATAATCAGCTCCAGAGCGCAGTTCATTATTGCCTTATAAAAATCACCACATTTTTCTGGAGAATTTCACCCTAAGGCCTGTTGAAGTCTTGATTTAAGTTCCCGTCTGTCTGTGCAGCACCAGCTCTGTTCTGGGAGGGAGCGATCAGCCTGTATGTTGTGTTCTGATATCTAGGACGCGACGTTAACCCAACAGAGAATGACTGACACTGCACAGGCTGACTTCCCGTGTCGTTAACTTGTCATCTGCATTTATTTGATGATAGGTTTTTCTGACAGCCTTGATTCTGCATGAGGTTGCTCGATGGAACATGAAGAGAAAGGATTATAAACAAGCCCTGGTGTTTCTAAAGCATGCAGAAAATGAATTCAGGTAACCATTTTTATTTTTAATGCGTTTTATCACACTAATGTACTGAAGTAATGAATTATAAAGGTGATAAATTATGGCATTGAATAGTGTTCTAAGTTATCTTGGTCACATATCTTAGGACTAGGACTAATTCTGATGTTCATCTAAATCAAAGAAAGATGGTTAAAATTATATTTGAATGCACAAAACATCCCTACCAAAGTAGATCAATTAATAGTGCAAATAGCAAAAAAATTGTCCTCATTTAAACTTGTAAAGTTCTCATGGACTTGAGAGAGTAAATGTAAAAAATGTGGTTGAACAGAAGAGTGTGCCCAGTATACTAATCAGTGTTGTTGCCCTGACAGTTCAGTCTGTATCAGTGGTTCCCAACCTTTTCTTTTCCACTCACATCCCGCTTTAAGTAATCCCTATGCCATCGGTGCTCTGTGATTTGTAAGGGATTGCTTCACGTGGGATGTGGGTGGGAAGAAAAAGTTTGAAAACCACTGTCTTCATCGTGCCTCATTAAGGGAAACATAAGGGGGAAATTTCTTCACGCAGAGGGTGATGGGAGTACGGAATGAACTTCCGGCCATGGTGGTAGAACCAAGATAGATGTAAATATTCAAGGAAAGGTTGGATAGGTGTATGGATAGGAGAGTTGTGGAGGGTTATGGGCCAAATGCAGGTCAATGGGACTAGGTGGGAGAAGATGTTCAGCACAGACTAATAGAGCCAAACTGGCCTGTTTCTGTGCTGTAAATGATTCTATGGTTAATTGACTCATTATGTGCACAGTTTCATAACTCCAAAGGAAATGGGCCAATGACATTTTTTTCTCAGGCAAAATATTTCAGTAACAATTGGGTCTGGAGCAGTGATTCTCAACCTTCCCTTCCCTCTCACGTACCACCTGAATCAATCCCTTACTAATCACAGAGCACCCGATGGTGTAGAGATTTCTTAAGGTGGAATGTGAGCTTATGGGGCAGTTTGAAAGCCACTGCTTTAGAACAAACATTCTCAGCCTTTTATTTTGGCTATGGCCCCCTTAAGACTCTGTTCAAACTTTATGGGCCCCCCCTTCCCTGTGAGCAGTCATGTTAAATTGGTTTCTTCCATACTTCTCTCCTACCGACCACATAAAAAACATTTTATGATTTAAGTCTGTGGCCCTAATTATTAGGAAGTTCACTTGAGAGGTGAAGAAATTTCTTTAGCCAAAGGGGGGTGAATCTATGGAATTTGTTGCCACAGGTGGTTGTGGAGGCCAAGTTATTGGGTATATTTATGGCAGAGATTGATAGGTTCCTGGTTCCTAGGCATCAAAGGTTATGGGGTGGGTCTGAGTGGGAAACTGGATCAGCTCATGATTAAATAATGTGTTACGAGCCCAAAGGACCCCAAAACCCAGCAGCAATAGATATTCTCCATGACGAGTAGTTACTTAAACAAAAGTTGCTTTTAATTATCTTTAAACTTGAAAACAGAATCAAACTTTAACTTATCACTATTAACTTAACTAACCCAGCTTAACCCCCTTCTAATTCTAACCCACGTGTATGTAATGTGTGTGTAAATTTAAGAAAAGTTCTTTGGTTCACAGTTCAATCTCACTTGTCCTTCTTACCAGTTCACTGGTTGCAGGCAATTCTTATACTGTGCACAGAATTTAACATGTACAAAGTTCACCAGGCTTTGGTGCTTGAGAGGTAAATGGTTCCTGCTCAGGAAGGTTCTTGTAGGTTTGCAGAGAGAGATTTGTTGTTCCAGGATTTCCACAACTGAGGTACCACCATTAGTCACCTCAATGTCTTGCTGATGAAACTTGCCCCATCAGGGTTCTCCAGATGATAACCTCTTTCTTTCAGGCTAGCACAGAGTTTGTTTCTGTTCCACTTATTCCAAGAAAAACATCAGACAGATAGCACTTCCAGCCATCCGCCGCTCTGGAGCTTCTATTTCAGTTCCAACAAGCTTCTCCTGGTTTGTTACAGCTTTCTGTCACGCAGTCAAAGACTCCCTTCGATCTCTCTCTTTCTATCTGAGATTCAAACTGCCAGCAGCATGTCCTTCTCTCTCTCTCACCTGCAAAAATCCCTGACCTTCTCCAGTAAACAATAGGAGTCATTCTTCTGGTCCATCTGTTATTTTAGGTAAACAAACCTCTCAATGACCTCCGAGTGAGCACTTTGCAGAGAGGTCAAAAGCCTTGCAAAAAGGTTCAAAACAGACAACCTGGCTCTAGTTGTTCTTCCAAGACAACAGTCCATTTATTTCATGACATCATTTCAATTAGCACCTACTTGTGAAATGTGCATAGCATTCTCCATAGTTTCTGTAAAGTCACTGAATATTAATTCTTCAGTATTTCAATTAAGAATTTAAAGTGTGTGTATGTATATAACCCTCTCTAATTTTACCAATTTATCTCCTAAAAACATTCCCAAATATTCCATCATAGGTGGGGCAGACCAGATGGGCTGAATAGCTTATTTCTGCTCCTATGTCTTATGGTCTTAAATGTGCTGCAGCCCCGAGTGGGGAGGGGGCACATGTTGACAATAGTTGCTATAGAACAGCAATGAGGAGGAATTTCTATACCCAAAAGGTGGTGAGTCTTTGGGATTTGTTGCTGTGGAGGCCAAGTCATTGGTCATATTTCAGACAGGTAGACAAGGTGGCTGAAGCATGGCAGCCAGTGCTGGCATATCCACCCAATGGAAGTGATGAGCGACCAGCAGGAAAATCAGCCTTCCATCATGAAAATTGTAGTTCAATGCAACTTAAAAGAACCTTACATGTGCTTCAGGAGATGAGCTTGAGCTGAGGTGCTGGAGTGATTCGAGTGATCCTCCTTGCCTTGATTTCACAGGTTATGTACCAAGGAGCTGATCAACTGTATTGACAATTATGGAGTGTTGCATCTAGATATAACCTGGTGCTACTTTCAGTTACAAGACCCCCAGTGCCTCAAGGAGGCCAAAGAAAGGTTGGAAATCACTGAGAATTGCTTCAGCAATTGCTTTGGAAGGGATGATCTGTGTCCTGAGGAAATGAAGGTGGGTTGTTTATATAGTTTTTTTCATTTTTTTAAAAATTATTTAATTGTTTGCAACATTACAGGAAAAAAAAATGAATAAAACATTAATCAAATATCCATAGCCAATAATACAAAAAAAAACTTTTATATATTTTCTCCCCATTTCCCCCCCTCCCACCCAAAAATAAAAAAAGGAAAGAAAAGAAACACACACCATGTAATATTCAATAATATTAGCATAAACATTCATTAATAGTTATTAAAGATTACTAATTAAGAGGAGTGGACAAGATAGAAGAGGTGGATTGAAAATTGTCCATAAAATCCATATATGGTTTCCAAATACTATAAGGTTGCTTATATTCTTGTAGATGTCTCAGTCTCAGTCTTTCTTTACTCATTGGTGGGAGATTGGCATGTGGTAAGGCAAGCATTTATTTCCAATTCCCAATGAGAACCACAGTCCATTAGAAACAGGCCCTAGATGGTCCTGGTCTATTATTCTTCCCAATCCCATAGACCTACTCCTGGACCATACCTTCTCCCATCCGAATTTTTCCTGAAATGTCGGAATCGAGGCTACATTCACCACTTCAGTTGGCAGCTTGTTCCACACTTGCACCATTCCCTGCCTGAAGAGGATCCTCCAGGTGTACCCCTTTAAATATTTCATCTTTCGCCCTTAACCCATGTCCTCCAGTTCTTGGTTGTTTAGTGGTTAGTTGACTCTCCCGCTCTTCCCCCTTTCTCTCTACTCTTTAATTAAGACACCTTGCCTGCTTTTTCAAGATTGTTGACTTCAGGAAGGGAAAGCCGGAGGTGTACAATCCAGTGATTATTGGGGGATCAGAGGTGGAGAGGGGGAGTAGATTCAAGTTCTTGTGAGTCACTATCTCAGAGGATCGTTCCTGGACCCAACACACCAATGGCATCATGAAGAAAGCACGTCAATGCCTCTACTTCCTCAGGAGTTTTCAGAGGTTTGGTATGACACCAGAAACCCTGGCAAATTTCTATAGAGGTGTGGTGGAAAGTGTGCTGACTTACTGCATCACGGTCTGGTCTGGGGACACCAATATCCCCAAGCATAAAGTCCCCTAAAAGATAGTGGTCACAGCCCAGGACATCACAGGAAAACCCCTCCCCACTAATGAGAACATCTTCAGGGAATGCTTCTGTCAGAGAGCAGCAGCAATCACCAAAGACCCTCACCTCCCAGCACACACTCTGTTCTTGTTGTTACCATCAAGAAAGAGGTGTAGGTGCCACAAGACTCAAACCACCACGTTCAGGAAAGCTGCAACCCTCCACGATCAGACTCCTCAATGACAAACTCAATCAGAGACTCGTTTAAGAACTCTTGCCTGTGCACTTTATTGATTTTTTTAAAAATCCCCCTGTATTGAACATAAGAAATAGGACTGGAGGTGGCCATCCAGCCCATCGAACCTGCTCCACTATTCAATAAGATCATGGCTGATCTGATCATCAACTCCACCTGCCTGCCCCATATCCCTTAATTCCTTTTTTTAATGTAAACATTTATCTAACTGAACCTTAAATATGTTTAATGAAGTCACATCAACCGCTTCCCTGGGCAGAGAATTCCATAGATTCACTATGCTCTTGGGAAAAACCATTTTTCCTCATCTCCGCCTTAAATCTACTCCCCTAATTCCTGAAGCTGTGTCCCCTAGTTCTGGTCTCATCTTTCAGTGAAAATAATTTTCCTGCCTCTACCTTATCTATCCCTTTCACAATTTTATGTTTCTATAAGATCTCCTCTCATTCTTTGGAATTGGAGTGAGTATGATCCAAGGTAATTTAGTCTCTTCTCATTGGTTAACTCTCTCATCTCTGGGATCAACCTGGTGAACCTCCTCTGGACTGCCTCCAAGGCCAGTATATCCTTCCTCAAGTATGGAGACTTACACAGTCAGTTTGTTTACATTCATTATCTGTTTACATTTCTTTATTTGTTTACATGTATACCCTGTGTACATTTTTTTTGCACTGCCAAATAGTGGTAATTCTGCCCACATGAAAAAGAATCTCAGGGTTGTATGTGATTTCACTGATTCTGACAATAAATCTGAAATCTGAAGAAGGGAGCAGGTCCGAAACTTCTTTGTGATATATCTTTACCTCCTATGGATGCTGCGGAACCAGCTGAGATCTTCCAACAATTCTCTGTTTTTGCTACAATCTCAGCATCCACAGACTTTTATGTTTCACTCCTCTGGTTCTTGTCTCACCCAACCTCCGTGGAAAAGGTCTGCCTTTGCATAGCTAGTGTGAACTGCCTTCTTCAACCAAGACAGTCCCTCCAGTGAAGGTACTCCCACTGTGTGGCTGGGTTGGGAACTTCAGGATGTGAACCTAATATACTTGTGTTATGACTTGGGGTTTGGGATGAACATGCTGCCTAGGTCCTTGGTGATACGAGGGGCTGAACTGGGAGGTGTTGAGGGCACCAGTTGGTGGAGGATTTGTAGGTTAAGGGGGTAGAGTCGTTGCTTCCTCCTGAATTGATCGTAAAACAGCATGACTTCCTATTTCTGACGAGAAGTTGGGCAGGGACCAGTCAGAACAGTCGTGGTGGAAACCTTTTGGAATTTGCGGTTCCTTTTTTTTTTCAGACTGTCGGGAGGTCCCAAACCAATAGGATATATATAAGAAATATGATCCAGCCCGTCGAACCAACTCCGCCATTCAATGTGATCATGGCTGATCTGAAGATAGGCTCACCTCCACCTATATCCACATATCCCATAATTCCCCTACTATGTAAAATTCTATCCAACATTATCTTAAATATATTTACTGAGGTCACCTCCACTGCTTTAATCGGCAGCAAATTCTACAGATTCACCACCCTCTGGGAAATGCAGTTGCTACTCATAGAACCATATAACTATGGACGATTACAGGACACAAACATGCCCTTCGGCCCTTCTAGTCTGTGGCGAACTATTTTCTGCATAGTCCCACTGACCTGCACCCAGTTCATGGCCGTCCATACCCTTATCATTCATGCACCTGTCCAAATTCTTCTTAAATGAGCCCCCATTCACCACCTCAGTTGACAGCTCGTTCCACACTCCCACCACTCTCCATGTGAAGAAGTTCCCCCTAAACTTTTCTCCTTCCACTCTTAACCCATGACCTCTGGTTTGTATCTCACTTCCACTCAGTGGAAAAAGCTTATTTACGTTTACTCTGTCCACACCACTCATAACATTTTGAATGTTGAAAGAGTAGATGTGAATAAGATGTTTCCCTTGGTGGGTGAATCCAGGACAAAAGGCCACAGTCTTAGAATTAGAAGGTACCCATTTAAAACAGAGATGAGGAGAAATTTCTTTAGCCAGAGGGTCATGGATTTGTGGAATTCGTTGGCAAATACAGCTTTGGAGGCCCAATCACTGGGGGAGTTTAAGGGGGTGATTGATCAGTATCTAATTAGTCAGGGTATCAAGGGATATGGGGAAAAGATTGGAATTTGGAACTAGATGTGAGAACAGTTTAGCTCAGGGTGGATTTACAGAGTAGACTCAATGGGCCAAATAGCCGACATCTATTGCTTTATCTTGTGAACTTGTGAATTTTAAATACCTCGATCAAATCTCCCCTCATTCTTCTAGCTCCAGGAAATAAAGTCCTAACCTGTTTAACCTTTGCCTGTAACTTAGTTCCTGAAGTCCAGGCAACATCCTAGTAAATCTTCTCTGCACTCTTTCTATCTTATTGATATTTTTCTGTAGTTCGGTGACCAAAACTACACACAATACTCCAAATTTATCCTCACCAATGTCTTCTACAACATGACCATAAAATCCCAACTCCTATACTCAATATTTTGATTTATTAAAGCCAATATGTCCAAAGGTCTTTTTACAACCCTTGTCATAGTTGTGTACTCCTCTGCGTTGGCAACATTGCCAATTACTGCTGATAATGTATCTGGGGTGGTGCGCAGGTGTAGTAGAATGCACGCGCAGGTTGGAATGAGAATGGGGTGCTGCGTATGCTGTGATGGATCTTGGACGCAGGAAAATGAGATTGAAAGCGGGGAGCCAATGAAAAGATCGGGGTGGGGGGGGGGGTTTGGCTGGGTGGTGTTTCATGCGCTGAGAAGTTATCGTTGTGCCTGAGAAGAATAAAGAAAGTCGACTCCATTTTGTACTGAAAAATGAGAGTATGCTCTTGATTGTGTGTGTATTGGGTAGATTACAACTGCTACAAGTGGTGTCCCCAAGGGTTCTCAGCATCTTTGAGGAAAAAATGGAAAGGGATGAGGATGAACTCCTGACAGGAGCAGTTGCGGAAGTCCAGCTGGAGGTTCCCCCTCCCCGCCTTTTTAGTAAAAATGTGCCACCGTAGTTCACAATCCTCGAGGCGCGTTTCTCCACGCTCATTGTGACAAGTCAGGAGACGAAATTCAGTTATCCTCCAGAGCGATTGTCTGTGAAGTGGAAGATATTCTAATTAATCCTGATGATCCCCCCCCCCGCCCCACCCGATACGACATCCTTAAGGCTGGTATTCTGGAATGTACTTGGGCATCTCGTACTGCCAAATTGCTAGCTGACGACAGCATAGGGGAAAGGAAGCCATCACAGATGTCGAGAAGGTGGCGCAAGACAGCTGGGACCCTATTGAAGGGGGTGTATGGAAGGAGAGATCCCTCCAATGTTTACCTCGTCAAGTTCCGGGGAACCTGGTGAGTGTCTTTCACACATCCACCCTCGATGAGATGTGCCGACTCCATGTGTCCATGACCTCTGCAGTAAAACTAGAAGCTTTGATCACTGCCTCCCAATCAGCAGGGGCAAACAGAGCTGGAGCAACTGTTTGCTGCACCTTGTCAACTGAAGATAACTGAACTGGATCAGCAAATGGCAGCACTGACTATGCAAGTCCAGGCTTTAACCACCCAGTGGAAATCCTTCTGTTGGCCTGGATAGAATCGTGCTGGCTGAGGCCATGGTACAGGTGGTGGGTGGCATATTTGTTCAAAGCACCAGAAATTGGGTGCTGCCGCCTGGTCCTGTCAGCCACCTTGTGACTTCTGCAGATGTTCCTCAAACACCATCTCTCGGGTGTTCAATTTCTCGTCTATTCCAGTGCAGAGATTTCAAGTGGTCCCTCCAACCCCTGAAGAGCGCAGACACCCCAATTTGGCCTGTGTTCTGTCGGCCGTGAATAATTCTCATATTCAAACATACGGCTGTACTGATGCTGGGTTTCAGTCACAGCAAACTGTTATGGCGGATTTTCATGGTTGCAAATGTGGCAAATTCTGTTTTGGGGGCAGATTTTCTTTCACAGTTTTCGCTGCTGGTGGATTTAAAGAATCACTGTGTTGTGGACCACATTTGTCACCCCTCCAGTGTCATCACCCACCTGACGGGTCTCCATCCTGGTTCCTATTCTGTTCCAAGCATTTCTCAAGCATTTCCCTTGTCCAGTGACCCCCATCGTATCGCTATGGAGACATTACCCACCATGTAGAGATCTGGGGTCCTCCGGTTGCAGCATGGGCTCGTGGATTACCCCCGTTTAGTCTCAATATCAAAAAAGTTGAATTTGACCACATGCAGGAGCTGGGTATAGTCCGCAGATCTGCCAGCTGCTGGGCTTTACCATCGCATATGGTGCCAAAAGAATCTCCTGGGGATTGGTGACCTTGTGGTTATTATTGTGCCTGGCCAGTTCAACATTCCCTATTTACCAGATTTCTCAGCAAACCTGGACAGCAAATGTGTATTTGTAAAAATAGACCTGGTGTGTGTTTACTATCAGATTCTGGAGGTGTCTTCTGATGTTTCCAAGACGGCAGTAATTACTCTTTTCGGCACGTTAGAGTCTCTGCGAATGCCATTCGGTTTGCTGAATGCAGCTCAGGTATTCCAGCAGCTTATGGACCACATGCTCTTCAGTCTCGATTTTGTATTTGCCTATATCGATGATGTATTCTTGTCGCAAGAATGGATGAAGAGGAACATTGGCACCATCTTCTATCACTGTTCCAGAGACCTGATGAATTTTTTGGCACTGCTGATCTCATATTTTAGGACATGGTACCTTTCCCATTGAAACTAAAGAGCAAGAAATTCAGGAATTTCCTACACCGATTACATTTGCCCTATTATGATGCTTTTAAGGGATGATGAATTTCTACAGCCATTTCCCGCCGAATACAGCAGTGTCGCTAGGCCACACACGTAGTGAACACCAAGGCTTCGACAACCAATGGAAAGGCAAGAGGACTCCCCCATCAACCAGTACTGTTTCTGTCATCAACGATGGGATACAGAGGCCAGTCGACGCCACCCCACCCCCCCCATTGCGGGTCTCAGGGAAATGCCATGGCCAACCACCGCTAATGACTTAGACGGTTGGGCAACGAGACAGCCTCCTCCACATCTGGGGCTCTCTCTCAGGATGGCATTTCCCAGTTGACACAGGTGCTGAAATCAGCGTCCTGCCCCCACCCGCACCCTCCCCCCCACCCCAGCCTATGACACCCAGAACAGGAAGCCAGGCCTGACCCTGAGGGCAGCAAACATTAACAGGACCTTTGGCACCCACACCAGCTCACTCTGCTTCACGTGGACTTTCACAATGGCGGCAGCAGTACAACCACTCCTGGGTGCAAACTTCCTCCAGGCCCACTGGCTGCTAGAGGGCCTCAAAGGCATTTGATGCATGCCAAGACTTTCCAGACTTTCTTCTTGGGAGAAGCTAAGTTACCGGCTGCCCCACCCCCCCCCCACCCCACCTCGACTCTGTCATGGTGTCTGACAATGAATTCACGCGCATCCTGGAGGAATTCCCTTCCATCGTGGTGCCACAGTTTACCTCAGCCAAGCCCAAGCACGGGGTACAGTGCCACATCCTGGCAACGGGACCTCCACTCCATGCCGGGGCGCGCTGCCTTCCTCTCAAAAAACTCAACCTCATGAAGGAGGAGTTTAAAAAGATGGAGGAGCAGGGGATCATGGGCGTTCCAATAGTCTCCCTGCACACAGTACTGAAGGCAGCAGGAGGGTGGAGGCCACGCGGAGACAACCGCTGCCTCAACAAAGCCACCACACCAGAAAGGTATCCTGTACCACATATACAAGATTTCATTGTGAACCTACAGGGGGTACAGATATTCTCGAAGGTGAATCCCATCTGGGCTATTATCAGATCCCAGTACACCCCGATGACATCCCTAAAACTGCTATCATCACTCCCTTTGGGCTGTTTGAGTTTCTAAGAGTGCCTTACATGCCTAAAAGTGCAGCCCAGACCTTCCAGAGGTTGATGGGTGTGGTGAGCTGGGACCTCGGGGTTGCATTCATTTACCTGGACAACATCCCGATAGCCAGCCACAATCGCAAGGAACACACGGCCCATCTAAGGGCACCCACCTGAGCAACTTTGGCCGAACAATCAATCCAGCCGATGCCAGTTTGGGCAAGAGACAATAGATTTCCTGGGCCACAGAATCAACGAGGTGACACCCTGCCCGAAAAAGTAGAGGTCATCAGGCACTTCCCCAAACTCCACATAGTGAAGGGCTTCCAGGAATTCATCGGTATGATCTATTTTTACCATCGCTTCGTACCAGCGCCAGCCCACATCATACACTTCCTGTTCGCACTAATGGCAGGGAAGAAAAAAGAGCTCACCTGGGACAGGGCAGCATTGGAGGCATTTCAAAAGGCAAAAGACACACAGGCTAATGCTATACCTCTGGTCCATCCCAGAACAGATGCCCTGACTGCCCAACACAGTGGTCAGGGGCATACTCAAGCAGTTGAAAAAGGGGCAGTGGCAGCCTCTGGTGTTCTTTAGCAGACACCTCCAGCCACCTGAACTTAAATACACCGCTTTCGACCGTGAGCTCTTGGCCCTGTAGCTTGCGGTCCAACACTTCACGTACTTTTTGGAGGGGAGGCAGTTTAAGGTTTTCAGACCACAAGCCATTAACTTTCCCCTTCAATAAAGATTCGGACCTGTAGTTAGCCAGACAGCAAAAATGTGTCTGAATTCACCACGTACATTGAACATATTGCTGGGAAGGCCAATGTAGTGGCCAACGCACTGTCACGACCAGCGATCCAATCCATCCAAACCTTGTCCCAGGAGATATTATGTGGCCCTGGCCAAGGTGCAGTAGACAGACCCTGGAATGCCTTTGACTCTCTTCCGCCGGCAACAGCGGAACTGGGCCTATATAAGCAAAGGCAGGGAGATCAATAATGTAGTCTTCCCTATAACTGTGTAGAGTGTGTCGTTCTCCCACTCTCTGCTGTAGTGCGTGCTACAGTAGATTGTTTAAATTACGTCCAATACTTCACAATGGGAATTGGAACTTGCAAGACCCTTATTGTGGGATCTATGGGACAAGATTCTTAAACTGGTGAATACATCTTCAATATGTGCCCAACATTCATTAATTCAATTCAAACTGTGTTCACATGTCCAAAGATAAATTGGCTACATTGACGCTTGATATGGGCAGGGGCAGGGAGGGTCTGATGGTGAGCAATGGCCGCGAGTGTATGGGGGGGGTACAGCACCACCCCTCCCTTGGCTCTGACACTGTGCCACTGGTTGTTTGGCCTCAGGCTCCTGGACCTCCTTCCTGATGGTAGCAGAATGAAGAGGGCATGGCCTGGGTGGTGGGGGATCCTTGAGGATTGAGGATGCTTTCTTAAGACACTACTTCTTGTAGATGTCCTCAATGGAGTGATATCTGCCTGCTTTTTGCATAGACCTTGATGAAGAGCTCAGGCCTGAGGCATTGGTTATGTACTGTAATCTTTGCTTTTTATGGACACCATGGGCCCTGCTGAGCTCCTTCAGCATTTTAGTCCATTAACCTGATGAACCATGGAATCAGCAGGGAAATAGACCCTTCGTCCCTTCTAGTCTGTGCCACACTATTATTCTGCCTTGTCCCACTGGGGCACCCCACAAGAACCGCACATTCGGGTTTGAAGAGGGTCTCCTTCCTTTGAGTAGCAGCGTGTATAACAAAACCCCTCTGAAACAGAGCATGGTAGAGAAGACAGCATTGGTGAAACGAGAACAGAACAGGTAATAAAGGTGGGAGACCCACCATCAACCTCAGCAAGACATTGATCACTAAATTTCCTCTCTCTATCCTCTCCATCTTATTGAAATAGCGAAGGAGGCTTAATGGGCCAGATAGCCTACTCCTGCTCCTATTTCCTATAGAACATAGAACATTACAGCATAGAACAGGTCCTTTGGCCCACAATGTTGAGCCAGCTCCTATATACCTAGCAAAAAAAAAACCCTCCCTACCTCATGACACTCTATTTTTCTTTCATCCATGTGCCTGTCTTACTTTATTTTACTTTGGCTTGGCTTCGCGGACGAAGATTTATGGAAGGGGTAAAAGTCCACGTCAGCTGCAGGCTCGTTTGTGGCTGACAAGTCCGATGCGGGACAAGCAGACACGGTTGCAGCGGCTGCAGGGGAAAATTGGTTGGTTGGGGTTGGGGTTGGGTGTTGGGTTTTTCCTCCTTTGCCTTTTGTCAGTGAGGTGGGCTCTGCGGTCTTCTTCAAAGGAGGTTGCTGCCCGCCAAACTGTGAGGCGCCAAGATGCACGGTTTGAGGCAATATCAGCCCACTGGCGGTGGTCAATGTGGCAGGCACCAAGAGATTTCTTTAGGCAGTCCTTGTACCTTTTCTTCGGTGCAACTCTGTCACGGTGGCCAGTGGCGAGCTCGCCATATAACACGATCTTGGGAAGGCGATGGTCCTCCATTCTGGAGACGTGACCCACCCAGCGCAGCTGGATCTTCAGCAACGTGGACTCGATGCTGTCGACCTCTGCCATCTCGAGTACTTCGACGTTAGGGATGAAAGCGCTCCAATGGATGTTGAGGATGGAGCGGAGACAACGCTTGTGGAAGCGTTCTAGGAGCCGTAGGTGATGCCGGTAGAGGACCCATGATTCGGAGCCGAAAAGGAGTGTGGGTATGACAACGGCTCTGTATACGCTTATCTTTGTGAGGTTTTTCATTTGGTTGTTTTTCCAGACTCTTTTGTGTAGTCTTCCAAAGGCGCTATTTGCCTTGGCGAGTCTGTTGTCTATCTCATTGTCGATCCTTGCATCTGATGAAATGGTGCAGCCGAGATAGGTAAACTGGTTGACCGTTTTGAGTTTTGTGTGCCCGATGGAGATGTGGTGGGGCTGGTAGTCATGGTGGGGAGCTGGCTGATGGAGGACCTCAGTTTTCTTCAGGCTGACTTCCAGGCCAAACATTTTGGCAGTTTCCGCAAAGCAGGACGTCAAGCGCTGAAGAGCTGGCTCTGAATGGGCAACTAAATCGGCATCGTCTGCAAAGAGTAGTTCACGGACAAGTTTCTCTTGTGTCTTGGTGTGAGCTTGCAGGCGCCTCAGATTGAAGAGACTGCCATCCGTGCGGTACCGGATGTAAACAGCGTCTTCATTGTTGGGTTCTTTCATGGCTTGGTTCAGCATCATGCTGAAGAAGATTGAAAAGAGGGTTGGTGCGAGAACACAGCCTTGCTTCACGCCATTATTAATGGAGAAGGGTTCAGAGAGCTCATTGCTGTATCTGACCCGACCTTGTTGGTTTTCGTGCAGCTGGATAATCATGTTGAGAAACTTTGGGTGACATCCGATGCACCTGTCTAAGAGGCTCTTAAATGTCCCCTAATGTTCCAGCCTCCGCTACTCCCCCTGGCAAGGCATTCCAGGCACCCACCTATGTTAAAAATAAATAAAACTTACCCCTGATGTCTCCCCTAAACCTCTCTCCCTTCACTTTGTACATATGTCCTCTGGTGTTTGCTGATCCTGCCCAGGGAAACGGGTGCTGGCTGCCTACCTTATCTATGCCTCTCATAATCTTGTAGACCTCTATCAAGTCTCCTCTCATCCTTGTTCGTTCCAAAGAGAAAAGTCCCAGTTCCTCTAACCTTGCCTCATAAGACACATTTTCCAATCCAGGCAACATCCTGGTAAATCTCCTCTGCACCCTCCCCATAGCCATAGCTTCCACATCCTTGCTGTAATGAGACAACCAGAACTGAACACAATACTTTAAGTGCAGTCTCACCAGAGATTTATATATGGAGGTATACAACATTATGAGGGTTGTTAATGGAGGAGAGGGTAAGAAATGTTTTCTTTGACAGTTTCTGCGCTATATGTCTATGGCTTTTCCTGACAAATTCCTTGATGATGAAGCGTCTAAAAACTGAATGGAAAAATATTCTTTGCTTTCTGTCCGCAGGATAAGAGCGGGAGACACAAGATATTGTACCTACGGCTTCAGATGCTTTGGGGGGTGTGGTTTTTTCATTGCCAAATGTTGGACCAATCGTGGGACAACTTTCTCAAGGTAAAGTTTTTAGTTTTAAAAGCTTCTCTTTCAACCATTTCCATTCCTGAAACCCCAGAGACAAGGAATGGTGAGGATGGTGCTTAAGAGGGCTGGTGCTGTTTGGGTTAGGTGGAGGGATGAAGAGGGTTAGGGTAAGATGAGGGTGGATTCTGTGAGTGTTTTCAATGGCCTTTCTCCCCAGAGTTATCAGTTATTCAAGCTTATTGTCGACTGACTGTGCATGTATCGATATGCATTTGCATCTTATAACTAGAGCATTTTTTTCAGGGCAGCACAGTTAGCCTAGTGTTAGTGCCACACAACCTAATGGGGGTACTCTGTGTTCCTCGAGCGGTTTGGTTTTTTTGACCCTAGGTTCCAACATCTATAGATTCCAGCTTCTGCAGGGTCATGCATCTCGTTATCCACCTCCATCATGTTTGCTTCAAGGACAACAACATGTTCTCAGTTGTGACCTTCCAAGTGAAAGCCCTCATTCTCAAGCCATTTTGGGCATCACAGCATTCGCTGGAATTTGAGGGGATGTCCTGAGCTTGAGAAATGCTCCGGATATGTCCTTCCTGTTCAAACTCTTCCTGTTACAATAATCAAACCTGTGGACTCGGTGTTTAGAAAAAGAAGTTGCAACCTGTGCACGCAATCCTTCCAGACAGAGCCCAGCTGAGCTTTGTGCTTTGCTGACATTAATATTGAAGAATTGGCCTCCGTCTGGTTCTACTGTTTCCACCTCTTCTGCAGCAGCTTTTCTCTCTTGCCTCCCCTGCCCCCATTCCTCGTGGTCTCTTCCTCTTCCTGTCTGTCCCATTGCCCTCCCCGCCCCTCCTCAGCTTCTTTCCCCCTTTGCATATGTAATATCCCCCACTGTTTAGAACCATGGAATCAGCACAGAAATAGGCCCTTCTAGTCTGTGCTGCATTATTATTCTACCTTGTCCCACGGACCTGCACCTGGATGACACTCCTCCACCCCTCCCATCCATGTACCTATCCAAACCTTTCTTACAAATTCAAACTAATTTCAGCCGACAGCACACTTCACCTTCCTACCACATTCTGTGAATAAGTTTCCCCTAATGTCCCCTTTAAACTTTTTCCCTTTTACCCTTAACCCACGTCCTCTGGTTTTTAGGGGTCAGACACAGGATTCTGTTGACACCGTGGTTAAGTGTAAAAACACACAAATGCTGGAGAAACTCAGCAGGTCAAACAGTGCCTCCACCTACCATCTCCCTCCCTTCCCCCTTTTGTTCAGACATCTCTCATGTTCCCCTACACCTTGATGAAGGGCTCGAGCCCGAAACGTAGGTGATGTACCTTCACCTTTGCTACTGTTTGACCTGCTGAGTTTCTCCAGCATTTGTGTGTTTTCCCTCTGGTTTTTATCTCTCCAAACCACTGTGGGGAAAAAGCCTGCTCGCATTTATTCTATCTATACGCATTTTTCACTTAAATCTGAATGAAGGGACCTGACCCAACGCATGGACTGTTGATTTCTATCCATGGATGATGCCTAACGTGCTGAGACCCTCTAACAGTTCAAGATTCCAGCAGTATTTGTGTAAAATAAACTGTTCTGTGTCTTTCTACGCTCAGGCAGAAGAGCTGTTGGGGAAGCTGCAGGTGGATGATCTCCTGGTCACCGTTCTTGTGCATAAAGGATACACCACCAGGGAAGCCCGCCTCGCATTGAGGGCCACTGAAGGTGATGTTGAGGAGGCCGAGGCATACATTGAAGAGAAGAGACAGGTCAGGACTTCTAACAGGGCTGATCTGTCTTACCTTTGGGGAAAGACTTCCAGTTTTGAAATTATAGATATCAGCCTGAATCTGATGTTAATGGGCAGGCCATAAGGCACCAGAGTCGAATTAGGCCATTCAGCCCATTGTGTCTGTCCAGTCATTTTGTCATTGTCTGATTTGGAACACAAAACTGAGAAAAATGGAGGGTTATGCAGTAGAGAAATTCGAGGCAGTCTGTAGAATAGGTTATTAGGTCAGCACAACACTGGGATGAAGGGCCTGTACTGTGCTGCAGATCTCTATGTTCTTGACTGATTTACTCTCCTTTTCAACCTCTTCCTCCTGCCTTCTCCCCTTAACCCTTGATTCCCTTTCTGATCATGAATGTATCTACCTCCATCTTAAACTTCGATCGTGGCAATGAATTCTATAGATTCTGTCATGAAGTCTTAATTTTTGTCCCATTAATTCTACAAATCTATTATCCATTTAGCCCCCTCCTCCTTATTCTGTCCCATTTCTCAGCACAAAGTTACCGGCGAGAAGAGGTTGTGATCAGGGTGATGGGGGAGCTTCATGGTGTCAGCTGCCTTCTTGAGGCAGTCCCTCACAAGGATATCGGGAATGGCTGGGAGTCTTGAGGTGCCGCTGTGTTGACGGTCAGCAAGGAGGAGGTGATGTTGCCGATCCGCACTGTCGGTGAGGATATCGAGGATCCAGATGCAGTGGGATGGACAGAGTCCCAGATCAGATCCCTTAGTCTGATCATGAGTGTGGCTGCAGTCAATGGACTACAGTCTGATGTGGGTATGCTTATGACCTAGCTGATCTTGCGCAGAGTGGAGGACGAGCAAGATGTCATCTGCTTTACCCTGTTCTGTGCTGGCCAGCTTAAAGGTATTCACAAAGAGCTTCAGAATCTCACTCGGGTGTGGTTCCTACCTATTTCAAACAGGCATCAATCGTACCAGTGCCCAAGAAGAGTGCAGTAACCTGCCTTAATGACTTTCAACCAGTAGCACTTACATCAACAGGGATGAAGTGTTTTGAAAGGCTGGTGTTGAAGCTTATCAGCTCCTGTCTGAGCGGTGACATGGGTCCATTCCAGTTTGCCCATCTTAGCATCAGGTCTACAGTGGATGCCATCTCACTGGCTCTACACAAAGCCCTGGAACACCTGGACATAAAGATTCATTCATCAGGATGCTCTTTATTGACTACAGTTTGGCATTTAACACCATCATCCTCTCAACACTGATCGGCAAACTCCAAGTCCTGGGAATTAACAACCCACTGTGTAATTGGATCCTGGATTTCCTCACCTCCAGACCATAATCAGTGAAGATCGGTAAGAGCTTCTCCTCCACGATCTCCATCAGTACCAGAGCACCACAGGGCTACGATCTTAGCCCCCTGCTCTACTCACTTTAGACCTTTGACAGTGTGGCTCGGTACAACAATAACACCATCTACAAATTTGCTGACAATACCATGGGTAGTGGGTTGTATAAAGGAAGGGGATGAGTCAGCGTACAGAAGAGAGATTGAAAACTTGGGTGAATGGTGCACCAACAACAACCTTGCACTCAATGTCACCAAGATTAAGGAACTGATTGTTGACTTCAGGAAGGGAAAACCAAAGGTATAAAACCAGTTGATCTGTTCCTTAACCCAACTTCTCAAACCACTTCATCATGTCAGACGTTAAGTGCCACTAACTTAGTTGTTCAGGAAGGTCACTTTGCTCTTGAAGTTTGCAGATGGCACAAAGATTGCTGCAAATGAGGGCTATCAAAGAATATAGATATAGACAGGGAAATAGCAGAGGGAGTTGAATCTGGAAAAATGTGAGGTGTGCACTTCGGGAGGTCGAAATCAAGGCAACGAGATGGGGATCCTTAGATCCTTAAAAGTGGTCACACAAACAGATGGGGTAGTAAAGAAGGTTTACATTAAAGGCCTGCGTTCTTTGGGTTGGACATTGAGTTTAAAAGTGGGCAATGTTGCAGCTATACAAACTTTGGTCAGGTTGAACTTGGAATACAGTGTGCAATTCTGGTCATCCCATTACAGGAAGGATGCAGAGGGTTTGTAAAGGGCACAGAAGAAATTTACCAGGATGTGGTGTGGATTAGAGGGGATTAGCGAAGAAGAGAGGTTGGAGAAATCTGGGTTGTATCCTCTGGAGGGAAGGAGACTGAGAGAAGATCTGATGGGAGTTTATAAAATTATGAGAGGTATGGATCATAAGGGAAGCAGAGGCAGTGATGGATGGGAGTTATGGGGAGGTGGTCACACCCAACAATTAGGAATCCAGGAACTGGGTGACTGAGGAAAGGGAAAGGGGGGAGACAGGCAGTGCAGAGACCCCTGCAGCCATTCCCCTCAACAACAAGTATACTGTTGGGGGAGGGGGGAGGACAATCTACAGGGGATAAGTCATGGAGGTCGGTGCTCTGGCACAGAGGCTGGACCCTTGACTCGGAAGGGAAGGGGGGAAAAGAGAAGGGCTCTTCTATTTGGGGACTCGCTGATGAGGGGAGCAGCTAGGAGGTTTGATAGACAAGATCAGGGTTCCCAGTTGGTCTGTTGCCTCCCAGGTGCCAGGGTCAGGGATGTCTCCGATTGAGTCCACAGCATTTGGGAGGGGGAAGGTGAGCAGCCAGAAGTCATGGTCCCTGTGAGGACCAATGACAGTTAGAAGAGGGGATGAGGCCCTGAAGAAGGATTACATAGAGTTAGGGAAGAAGTTGAAAAACAGGGCTTCAAGGGGGGCAATCTCAGGATTGCTGCCTGTGCCAGGCACGAGTGAGGGTAGAAATAGGAAATTGTGGAGAGTGAATGTGTGGCTCAGGAGCTGGTGCAGGGAGCAGGGTTTAGATTTCTGGATCATTAGGATCTCTTCTGGGGCAAGTCTGACCTGTACAAAAGGGACGGGCTGCATTTAAACTGGAGGGAATCAATATCCTGGCGGGCAGGTTTGCTGGAGCTGTTGGGGGAGGGTTTAAACTAGTTTGGCAAGGAGGCGGGAATCAGAATGAGAGTACAGAGAGTAGGGAGGAGGAACATCTAGACTGGAAGGAATGGAGGGAACAGAATGTAAAAATAAATGAAGGAGGGAAGGAGGTAAAGGTAGATGGTAACGAAAGGAATATATGTGGAGGACAATGGAAACAAAACGAGTATATGTGGAGGACATTCTCTCAAGTGCATATATTTTAGTGCAAGGAGCATTGTAAATAAGGAGGATGAGCTTAAGTCATGGATAGACACATGGAAATACGATATTGTGGCCATCAGTGAAACTTGGTTGCAGGAAGGGCATGTTGTTTAAGGTGTGATAGAACAGGGGGGGATGAAAGGTGGAGGAGTCGCATTGTTTATTAGAGAGAACATTTGGTGGGATTGTCCAGTGAGGCTATTTGGGTAGAATTGAGGAACGGCAGAGGTATGAATACATTAATGGGAGTGTATTATAGACCACCAAGTGGGCTGAGGGAATTAGAGGAGCAAATTTGTAAGGAGATTCCATATATGTGCAATAAACATAAGGTGGTAGACATGGGAGATTTCAACTTTCCGAACATTAACAGGGATGCCCATACAGTAAGAGGGCTGGATGGGGTAGAGTTCATTAAGTGTGTTCAAGAAAGTTTTCTGAATCAATACATTGAAGAACTGACTAGAGAGGGAGCAGTACTGGATCTCCTATTAGGGAATAAGATGGGTCAGGCGACAGAGGTTTGTGTTGGGGAAGATTTGGGTCTAGTGATCACAATACTATTAGTTTTAGGCTAGTAGTGGAAAAGAATAGAGGTGGGGGAAAGGTTGAGATTCTTGATTGGAAGAAAGCAAATATCAAGGGGATGAGAAAAGATTTGGAGGGTGTGGATTGGGATACGTTATTCTCAGGGAAGAGTGTAGCTGATAAATGGGAGATATTCAAAGGAGAAGTTCTTGAGAGTGCAGAGTTGGTATGTCCCCATGAGGATTAAAGGAACGGTTAGAAACTGTAGGGAGCCTTGGTTTCCAAAAGATATTGAGAACGGTTCGGAGGAAGAGGAGGTGTACAACAGGTATAAACAGCAAGGAAAGGAGGAATATAGGGATGGGTTAAAAAATTCTTAAGAAGGACATTAAAACAGCTAAAAGGAGACATGAAGCTGCTTTGGCAGGAAAAGTCAAAATAAATCCAAAGGGTTTCTATAGGTACATTAAAGGTAAAAAATAGTGACGGATGATGATGGGGGTAGGCTCTGTGAGAAGCCAGAGGAGATAGGTGAAATTTTAAATGATCTTTTTTTTCTTCAGTATTCACTAAGGAAAAGAATATTGAGCCAGATGAAGTGAGCGAGCTCATGGATAATAGAATTAATGAGGAGGTAGTATTGGCTATATTGAAAACAATCAAGGTAGATAAATCTCCAGGTCCTGACAAAATATTCCCTAGGACCCCGAGGGAGGTTAGTGAACAAATAGTGGGAGTGTTGTCTCCATGTCTCCATCTAATGTTTTCACCAATCAGTTCACCACATCTCTCCATCTAATGTACTCACCGTTCCATTCCCACCATCTCTCCACCTAATGGTCTCATCGATCTGTTCCAACCATCGCTCCATCTAATGTACTCAGCGGTCTGTTCACCACCATCTCTCCATCTAATGTACTCACTGATCTGTTCTCACCATCTCTCCACCTAATGTACTCACCGTTCTGTTCCCACCATCACTCTATCTAATCTACTCATCGATCTGTTCTCATCATCTCTCCATCTAATGTTCTCACTATTCTGTTCCCACCATCACTCCATCTAATGTACTCATCGATCAGTTCACCAACATCTCTACATCTAATGTACTCACTGATCAGTTCTCTACCATCTCTATATCTAATTTTCTCACTGATCTGTTCCCACCAGCTCTCCATCTAATGTACTCACTGATCAGTTCACCACCATCTCTACATCTAATGTAGTCACGGTTCTGTTCCAACCATCTCTCCATCTAATGTACTCATTGATCTGTTCACCACCATCTCGCCATCTAATGTTCTCACCATCTGTTCCCACCATCACTCCATCTAATGTTCTCACTGATCAGTTCGTCACCATCTCTAATTCTAATGTACTCACCATTCTGTTCCCACCATCACTCCATCTAATGTACTCACCGATCTGTTAAAGATACATAACCAACATTTTGTGCTTGAGCACCGCATCAAGGTATGAGCGTAGAATTCAGCAAGAGAAATGAAGGAAGCAGCAGTCAATGCTGTGCAGGTACCTGAGATCCCTTTAAGGACCAATCTGAGGAACCTGAATCTGTAGCTGGAAGCCATGATGGCAGATACAAGTAGTGACGTAGGCAATGTAGCTGTGGAAGTAGTGTGGGGCGTTCATGGTCATAAAGCTTGAGAGCAGCAGGGAATACAGGTGGGGAGCAGTGAGAGAGTGTCCACAGAACTCCCTTCGGAGAGCAGAGGAGAACATTTTCAAGGTAGGCATCCCTCAAAATGAATTTGCAGAGTTTTGCAGTAGACAAGAGTAAAACATGAAAGTCTGCAAACTCCCTAATTGAAGTTAAAACACAAAGCAGCATACGTTATATAGCAGAGATAAAGTTAAATAACCAACACTTCAGGCTTGAGCCCTTCTTCATGGTATGAGGGACCTTTGTTTTTAATATAATTATTGCTCCCTTATGTTCAACAGGAAAGGAAGGCAGCAGAGAAAAGGAGAAAGGAGAGAATCCACAAGCCAACCAGTGTGGCCCATTCAGGAGGTGCTTCGGCTGAGAGGAATTGGACCCCTTATCAGAAAAACCAGGTGAAATTAAAAACGCTCTGATATGCGTCACAGAACAGAGCTGACAGGTGCTGGCTAATCAATGATGCTTGCTAACCTAACGCCAGCCCTTAGACAAGAGCTGGAAGACTGGAAATCTGCCCCAATACAAAGCAAGTGGGAGGCAAAAAGTGGGGAAATATCCATCAGTTGTGGAAAAAAATCTATTGTTGGAAAAATGCTGGGATCAATTATTCATGAGTAAAAACACAAATGCTGGAAGAAACTCATCAGATCTTGTAGCATCCATAGGAGGTAAAGATACATAACCTGAGCCCTTCTTCAAGGAATGAGCAAAATTAAAAGGCTGGGAGAGGAGAGAATAGTGGCAGGGAATTGAAATGTGTTACCACTGGAAGATCCCTGCTATTACGGCGGACGGAGCCGAGGTGGTCAACGAAGCGATCTTGCAGCCTGTGTCCAATCTCTCCAAAGTAGAGGAGACCACAGCGAGAGCGCTAGACGCAGAAGATGACTCCCTGCAGATACACAAGTGAAGTATTGCTTCACTTGGATGAGCTGGTTGGGGGCCCGCTGGTGGTAAAGGAGGAGTTGTGGGCACAAATGTAGCACTTCCTGTGGTCACAAGGATAGGTGTCAATAGGGCGATTAATGGGAAAGGATGAATGTATGAGGGAGTCATGGAGGGAGTAGTCTCTGCAAAAGGTAGTGAGGGGAGGAGAGGGGATATGTGTCTGGTGGTGGGATCACATTGTCGGTAGACATGGATGCTGGTGGGGTGGTGGGTGAGGACAAGGGGAAATCCTGTCCTTGTTGCACATGGGGGCGGAGGGTGCCAGGGTAATGGAGGATATGTGGGTGAGGGCTGAGTTGATGGTAATGGTTATTAAGGAAGTTTTATAAGCACATTTGGAATGTCATAATCAAATCAAGCAAAGTTTGCAAAGAGGAAATTGTTCCAGACAAATTTCTTTTGAGGAAGTCTCAAACCATGTGGATAAAGGTGAACCAGATATAAACACATGTAACACTGGACAACAAGTTTTTTCAAAAGGTTTGCTTCCTAAAACAAAAGGTCTATGATAGGCAACTTCAAGCTGAACACAAGGATAATTTCGGATTGCTGTAGGAAGCCGGAGAAACATATTAAATGAACTTTTATTGAATTTAACACGTTTAGTTGCATCGTGATGCCGACATATCGCGTTAGTTCAACTGACCTAAATATGTTTTGCCTGTGGCGCTCTGAGGAGCTGAGTAAATCACTGCTACCACACTGATGGTTGTTAAAGACTGTTTTTATTCGTGTCCCTTTAAGGGCAGCATGAGCTCAGTCACCTGTTGTATTGTGACGTCATAATCGCTGCTCAGGGTGCGCGCTGGAAGGGATGCTGGAGTCAAGAAGAAACTCCTAACAACGCCATCTTCTTAGTGGCTGCCCCGCCACGTGGTGATACAACCTGGGCCGGTTTGCCACTAGGCTCTGTGCCACCACACCTTCACTGTGCGTGGCCTCCGCTTGCGGGCTGAAGAATTCCCCTGGCAGGGAGAGCAGTGCGCTGAAGACCATTTCAGCTGACGAGGCTTGCAGGTCCTCCTTGGGCACCATTCTGATTCCGAGGAGAACCTAGGGCAACTCGTCCACCCAGTCAGGGCTGGAAAGCCTGGCCATCAGGGCGGACTAAGTGCTGATGGAACCTCTCTACCAACCCATTAAACTGCGGATGGTAGGCCGTGGTGTGGTGCAGTGTTACCCCCCTAAAAGTCTCACCAGCTGCGACCATAGGGCGAAGGTAAATTGAGCGCCCCTGTCACTCATATGTGCCGGCACAATGAAACGAGCGATCCATTGGCCGACCAGGGCTCTAGCACGTCTCTGCTGATGCTTCACGGACCGGGATGGCTTACGGCCACCTGGTGGCTCTGTCCATCTCTGGTGAATAGGTACCGCAACTCCCTGGACACCAGCAAGAGGCCCACAACATCTACGTGGATATGTTGGAACCTTCGCGGTGCTAGGTAAAAATGTTGGACAGGGGCCTGTGTGTGCCTGTGGACTTTGGAGGTCTGGCATTGGACGCAATTGTGAGCTAGTGCTGCGACATCCTTCTTGAGGCCGTGCCAGATGAATCGCTGAGTCACCGTGCGGACGGTAGTCCTTATTGAGGGGTAGGCAAGATCGTGAATGGAACTGACAACCCTTGCCCTCCAGTCCTGTGGAACTACCAGGAGCGGTGAGCCAGTGGAGCTATTGCAGAGCAGCGGCTGAGCGGAATCGGGGAGGCGGATATCCTCAAGCTGGACCCCTGCTACTGCAGTGCGGAGAGCCTGGGTTTCAGCGTCGCGCTGTTGGGCTTGTGCGAGCTATGCGTAGTCAAGACCGGGAGCTAGCATGCCGATGACCGGGCAGGAGAGCGTGTCAGTGACTACGTTGTCCTTACCTGCCCTGTGCCGGATCTCCATTGTGAATTCCAAGATGTAGGACAGGTGGCGCTCTTGCCTGGCTGACCACAGGTCCTTGGCCATCGATATTGCTTGGCTGAGGGGCTTGTGGTCGGTAAAGACGGTAAAAGTCCTGCCCTCTAGGAAATATTGAAAATGTCGGATAGCCAGGTATAGCGCCAGGAACTCCCGGTGAAATGCACTGTATTTGAGTTCAGGAGGCCGCAAATGCCTGCTGAAAAAGGCTAGCGGGTGCCACTGTCCGTCCAGCCACTGTTCGAGCACCCCTCCGACCGCCATGGCAAAAGCATCGACCGATAGTGCCATGTGTGCTTCCGGGCGTGGGTGCACTAACAAAGTCGCCTCAGCGATGGCCCACTTCGTCACTCTGAAAGCCTCGTCTGCCTCCCCCGACCAGGCCAAGGTCTTCTCCTTCGTCTCCATCAGCGCAAACAGAGGGCGCATGATGCGGGCAGCTTTGGGGGTGAATCGATGGTAAAAATTCCTCATCCCCACAAATTCCTGTAGCCCTTTGAGGGAAGAGAGCTTGGGAAACGTTGGATGGCTGCCACCTTCTCCGGTGCCGGAGCTGCCCCAAACACTATGATGGTGTGCCCCAGGAACTTCAAAGTTTGTTTCCTGAACTGGCATTTGGCCTTATTGACCATGAGGCCGAACTCTGCCAGCCAGGCGAACAGGGTATGGAGATGGGCCTTGTGCTCTTCGCGAGTGCGACTAACTACCAGGATGTTGTCTAGGTAGATAAAGACAAGGTCCAAATCCCTACCCACTGCATCCATGAAGCACTGGAATGTTTGGGTGGTGTTCTTCAGGCTGAATGGCATGCAGAGAAACTCGAACAGGCCGAAGGGGGTTATAATGGAGGTCTTTCCAACATCGTCGGGGTGGACCAGGATCTGGTGGTATCCGTGCACCAGATCGGCCTTTGGAAAGAACTGTGCACCGTAGAGGTTGGTTGCGAAGTCTTGGATATTGGGTACTGTGTACCTGTCTGGAGTCATGGCGTCATTCAGCCATCTGTAGTCTCCGCAGGGCTTCCAACCTTCCGATGACTTTGGGACCATGTGTAGCGGCGCTGACCAAGCGCTGTTCGATCGCCAAACGATGCCCAACTCCTGAAATCTGGAGAATTCCTCCTCGGCTTGCTTCAGTTTCTCCAGCGGCAGCCGTCTAGTCCTGGTGTGAATCGGGGGACCTTGTGTGGAGACGTGATGGTATACTCCGTGTTGGGGAAGGCGATATTGAAGCGAGGCTCCAGGGTGGCAGGGAACTCACTGAGGATCCCAGCGAATTCATCTTCGGCGGCGACGACTGTGGCGATCTCTGACCTGGCATCTTCTGCCATGCCCAGGTGCACCGAGCGGAAGGTATGGGGGTTGAACAGCCTCCTGCCCCTCTCATCCACCAGCAGGCCGTGAGCCCTTAGGAAGTCAGCCCCCAACAGCGCCGTGCTCACCGAGGCCAGGACGAATCTCCAAGTGAATTTCTCTTCTCTGATCTGTATCTGTGGCCTATGAGTGCCAAAGGTTTTGTTTGCAGAGCTATTGGCAGCCTGCAGGGTTGGACTGGGGGTTTGAGTCTGTGTTTCCAGCGCTGTGGGGGGAAGGATGCTCAGCTAAGCCCTATGTTGACTAGGAACCAGCGGCCTGTGGATTTGTCTTGGATGTAGAGGAGGCTGTTCACGTGGCCAACTGTGGCAGCCATCAACAGCAGTAGGCCTGACCGTTTCCCTGGTAATCGCAGGCTTGCGGTACTTGCGGGCTTTAGCCCCCCCAGTGCTGATGGTAGAAACACCACAATGACTGGGCTTCTTCGGTCTTGCCCTTGGGGGAATCTTGCTGACGATGGGGCACTGGCTTGGAGACCTGGCTGAGTGCTGCCTTGTTCTTCTGTTTAGCTCGCCAGAGGGCATCCGCCTGGGTTGCTGCCTTGTGGGGGTCGGAGAAGTCCTCTTCAGACAGATGGAGCCGAATGTCCTCTGGCATCTATTCTAGAAAGATCTGCCTGAAGAGCAAGCACGGCTCATGATCCTCTGCAAGGGCCAACATCTCGTCCATGAGGGCTGAGGGACTGCGGTCCCCCAACCCGTCTAGATGTTAGAGTCTGGTTGCACGATGCTGGGGTGAGAGCCCAAACTTCCCCAGGAGCAGATTCTTGCGGGCTATGTACTTTTCGATTCCTGGTGGCCGATGGATGATATCATCCACCCTCGCCGCCGTGTCCTGATTGAAGGCACCCACAACATGGTAAAGCTTGGTGGTATCAGCCATGATGTTGCAGAGGTGGAATTGTGCCTCCGCTTGGTCGAACCATGTCTGTGGGCGATGTGGCCAGAAAGGGGGAAGTTTGAGGGCTACCTCATTAACCTCTGCCATGTCCATCATTGGTTGTGCCTAGAAGATCGTCTGGGCCAGTCGGGGTCACCAATTTGGTGCTCTGAAGAGCTGAAGTAAATCACTGCCACCACACCGATGGTCATTAACGACTGTTTTTATTCAAATTCTGCACGCCTTTTTAAGGGCAGCATGAGCTCAGTCACCTGGTGCATTGTGACATCGTAATCGCTGCCCAGAGCGCACGCTGGAAGGGATGGTGGAGTCAAGAAGAAACCCCTGACGACACAATCTCCTAATGTCTGCCCCGCCACGTGGCGATACAAGCAGGGCCGGTTCACCATTAGGCCATGCGCTGCCCCATGCTACTGATTTTTGATTGTACTCAGCATCTGATGCCTCTCATGTCAGTGTCCAACAATAGCTCGCCAGTATTGATAGATTCCGATTGTCATGGTACCACTTTTCCACGGTTGCAATGTCCTGGTGAAACCTTTCACCATGTTTGTCACTGACTTCCCCAAGATCAGCAGGGAAGGAGTCCAAGTGCGAAGGCAGAAAATGAATTTTTTCAGCGACATGTTGCACTTCATCGTTTTCTTGGCTTGAAGTTGACTTCCATTATGACAGGAAATCACAAAAATAGGTTATATCTAAAAAACGGTATGTGATAGGAAAATTTTAAGGTGATTTTCATGGTCAGCACCTCAAAATCCATAAAATACACCCTAAAGTTTTAATCTCAGTAATAAAAGGGGACAGACATTGTAAAGTCAGGAGCCGTCTCCCATCTAATAGGCAAGACGAACAGATTTTAAAAAAAACATAGCATTGACAATTCATTGAAATAAACCCACTGCAGGACCACGGAATGTTTCGTGGTGATGTTCAAGAGTCACCTTTGGACACGAATTCTTCGCTATTTGCCGGATCGAGACCTCCTGCTGGTGAAACCTCGTCTGCAATCTCAACACCAGCTGCCTCTGCACCAACAGGTAAGGAAACCAAGTAAACATTTAAAATGATTTGGAATCACACAGAAAGAGAGCACACAAATGGGGCCTTTCACCCACGCTGACCTATTTGACTATATATCCGAATCCGATTTCCGGCATTAAATCCTTCTGTGACTTGCCGATTTAGGTGTCTGTCTAAATTCCTCTTAAATATCTTGACTGCATCTGACTCTACCTCCTCCTTGACCACTCAGATCTCCTTTAAACAACAGAGGCTGAAGTATGAGCCCTTCAGCCCCTGTTCTTCCTCTTGCCTTAAACCAATGTCCTCCAGCATCGATGGAATTGGGTGCCACAGGGAAAAAAATATTTAACTTGCTGTCCTTCTTAAATTACTTCGAGTAATGCCCATGGAGGGAATAAACAATAAATGTTAAGATGGAACATTACACCACAGTGTAGGCCCTTCAGCCCACAATCTATGCAAGCCTACTCTACAACAATCTAATTCTTCCCTGCCTCACACCCATAACCTTCCACTATTCTTTCCAAGGAGACTAGAGACCTCTTGGGTTACAGATCAGCTAGTTCAGGTGTTTAAAAGGGCTTGCAGAATTCTTTCAGTCATTAACCAAAGCAGACATAATAAGAGCTTGTTCTGGATCAACGCAAAACACTGGTTGATCTACAACTAAAGTTGCGGTCCACGCCTCTGATCACTAGACCATGTGTGTACCCACACCGGGCAGTTCCAAGGAGTTTTATGAAGATCTGGCTCTGTAATAAGCTGAGATTATTTTTGTTTTGTACCAGGAAGTGGAAAGAGAGATTTATTTGATGTAACCATAGATCTCTCAAGGCCGCCACACAGGCTGATAGGGTAGTTAAGAAGGCTTATGGTATGCTGGCCTTCATTAATGGGGGAATTGAGTTCAAGAATCGAGAGGTAATGTTACAATTCTATAAAACTCTGGTTGGACCACACTTGGAATATTGTGTTCAGTTCTGGTCACCTCATTATTGAAAAGCTGTGAAAGCTTTGGAGCGGGTGGAAAGGAGATTTACCAGGACGTTGCCTGAATTGGAGAATGTGTCTTATGAGGCAAGGTTAACAGAGCTAGGACTTTTATCTTTGGAGCGTAGAAGAATGAGAGGTGACTTAATAGAAGTCTACAAGATTATGAAAGGCATCAATAGATGGATCAACCGATGCCTTTTTCCCCAAGGTGACAGTAGCAAATACCAGAGGACCTCTGAATCAGAAGAGGGGAGGAAAGTTTAAGGGAGATGTTAGCGGTAATATTTTTACACAGAGAGTGGTGGGTGCCTGGAATGCATTGTCAGGGGTGGAGCTGGAGACTGGTGCAAAAGGGACATTTAAAATACTCTTACGCCCCTTTCACTAAATTACCTGGGATAGGTATGGAGGTTTGGCTTTTCACACTTGACCACTCCTAACTGGGACACTGAATGCTTTCACACTTGCAAGGAGCCATGCCCAGGGTTAGGAATATTCTACCTTCTACCAGTGATGTCATGACACATTGAACAATGGTGGACCTGCCCTAAATCTTGATCAATGTATTATGATCTTATATTTGAACTAAATTAACCATGCCTAATTATAACATAATTAAGCTTTATGTACAGCACAGTATGAGCCCTTCAGCCCCTGTTGTTGTTGTGCCGACCTGTATAAACCTTTATAAGGGACCATGGGAAAGTGCTAATAATAAATAGCAATAGCAGACAATTGTTAAACAAGGTGGGAAAGCTGGTAGCACAATCGCATACAATCTATAAATACCGTGGGGAAAAAGCGATGGCGAACCTGCCCTCCCAGAATTCCATGTGGCAGAGAAAGGATTGTATGCCCAGCTGCAGTAACGGAACATTTATGGAGGGGTTTCTCTGTCACATGGCATTCTGAGAAGTGAGGTCTGCCGTTGCTTTTTCTCACAGTCTTTCTAAATTGTCCACAGTAGCGTTACCAACTTTCCCATGCTATTTAAAAATTGTCCACTATTGCTATTTATTGCTATTTTTTCCTCTCTCTCTCTCCCGCTGCAGCTTTCCACAGCAAAATTTATACCTTCATTTTAATCTTTTCTTCCTTCACATTCCTGCATTCATACAAAATCTTGGGTCATTTCAATCCCACAATGCAATTGCCCATTTCACACTTGTCTGATTGCAACGCCGGCATCTGTAGATGTTGTGGGGATTGTACTAGGGGTCAAGGCTGTCAATCCCCGGTGTGAGATGACGTCATCTGACACCAGCGTTGAGCTGATTTTGCTTTCACACTTGGCACTTTAAAGGCCAATTGGTGGTTAATTCCTGGGATCACTTGCAAGTGTGAAAGGGGCTTTAAACAGGCACATGGACGCAAGAAAAATAGAGGGTTATGAGTTTAAGGTGAGGTGGGGAAGGTTTGGATTGTTGAGTAGGTTTATATAGGTCAGCATAACATTGTGGGCCGAAGAGCCTGTACTATGCTGTAATGTTCTAGGTATATATGAGATGTCTAAATAGAACAACAATGGTGCCTTTACAGAGAAGGTTCTAACCCAGAAACATGGAGTCGTACAGTGTGGAAACAGGCCCTTCAGTTCAACTTTCCTGTGCCAACTAAAGCTCTTTAGCAGAAGGGCTCAGGGGAACTGAGAACATGGGCCATTTGGTTTCTTCAACTTGCTCTTCCATCCTTCAAGATAAAGGCCATATTCCCACTCTCACAGATCCTTTGACCCACAATATCCGTGCTGACATTCCCCCCCCCCCCACCCCATCCACACTTGTCCCCATGTGCCCTCATGACATCTGGATTCTTCCATGCCTTGCTCATTTAAATTCCTTTTAAATGGAGTGATTGTATTTGATGCCACCATCCCCTCTGTCAGCGCGCTCCAGATAGCAACCACTCTCTGTGTAAAATACTTACTGTACCTTGGGTTTATAACGCACTCAACCTTTTGCACAAGTCATTTCTCATTTTTCACCCACAGAGCAGTTAGAATTTGGAACAGTTTCTGAAAGGGTGGGAGACACCTGGATCACATCCAGAATGTATCTGAATGAACACTAAATGAGCACTTTATTGTCCTTCTGGGCACTCTCCAACTAGACGGCATTCTCCACTTTTCTTAGAACTCCTCCCTTGAGACTCTCTCTCTCTCTCTCTATCTCTCTATCTCCTATCCTTCAGCTCCCCACCCCCTTTCCTTTCCTCAGAGAACTACCCCCTCCCCAATCACCTCAGCATTTTTCCCTTCTCCCCTCCCACCTGTATCCACCGATACTTTTTAAACCGTCAGCCTGTGCTCCTCCCCTTGCCCAATCCTCCTCCCTCTCCTCTCCACCTTCCATCACCCCACCTTGGTTACCCTTCCTTTCACACTGCATGACCTGACCCTTCAGCTCATCTTGTCCGTGCCGATCAACCTCATCCTCCATGCCCCTGTTCAGCCCATATCCCTCTGAACCTTCCCTGGCCCTGTGCCTGCCTAAATGTCTGTTGAAAGTAGCAATTGTTCCTGCTTCCACCACTTCCTCTGGCAGCTCATTCCACACAACCACCACCCTCTGTGTGAAGAAGGTGTTCCTCAGGTCCCTAGGAAATCTCTTTGCCCTCCCCCATGTAGAGCTCGTCGAAAGAATCAAAGACTTGTTGATCCAAACCAAGGCTTTTATTAGCAAAAGACAGGAGCTCTTCACAGGTGGCCGACCAGTCCGGAATGATCTGACCTGGCTAGGGACACAACCCTTTAAGGCCCAGACAGTAGGCGTGGCTTAGCTCTCACCCAATCGCTGTAAGCACAGTCTAGATACTGTAACTATATACACTATATACATTGGTGATAGATCTGTACTATCACACCCCAACTCCCTCCTTCAGGTGTGGCCTCTAGTTTTAGATTTACCTCACCTGCATTAACCTACACCCCGATACGTTTTTCAGGGTGGGAGGAAACCAGAGCCCCTGGGGAAAACCCACACAGACACGGCGAGAATGTACAAACTCCTTACAAACAGGGCGGGATTCGAACCCAAATCCGGTCCCAATCGCTGGCGCAGTAAATGCATTGCACTAACCGCTACGCGAACCATCCTATACCCAGTGGCCTGACCCCTCAAGGCAAGTGTGCTAAATGCCTTCTTCACCCCTCTGTCTCCCTGTGTTGACTCTTCCATGGAAATGTCTGTCTGTACTCTCAAGTCCCAGGGCCCTAACGTTTTCACCATACCCTAACATTTTATATTATATTTTCTGAACTTCTGTTGCATTTGTGCTGTGGATCATGTCGAAGAGATGAATTATTCATTACAAATGCTGTCTTCTTTCATTGCCACCTCAGAGAATCGGACAGTCCAGCTCACCTTGAAGGTGTTCGCTGAGCACCTTCGCTCTGTCTGCATCAATGACAGGGACCTCTCAGTGGCCAACCCCACTCCCATGCTCACGTGTCTGTCCATGGCCTCACGCACTATCCCACTGAGACCACTCATAAATTGGAGGAACAACACCTGACTTTCCGTCTGGGCACTCTCCAGCCAGATGGCATTAACGTAGACTTCTCCGGTTTCTGCTAACCTGCTCTCCTTCCTTCCTCCCCTCCCTTCCCCCTTGTCTACTTTCCCTTAGCTCTCCACCCCCTTCACTCTCCATTTATAGAACCATCCCTTCTCCTGCTGGCTTGTGTGCCAGCCCTCCCTTTTCCATCTATTACCTCCTGTTTGTGGTCCTGTGCTCTCTCATATCCCCTCACCCCTAATATTTTGTTTTGGTACCTGCTGACAATTTCACATACCCTGATGAAGGGCTCAAGCCTGAAACATTGGTTATAAACTCCACTGTTTGTCGTGTTGAATTTCTCAAACATTGTGTTTTTTCCAGCTCACCTCATACACGCTGATCCTGATGTTAATCTACATTGATCCCACTTGCTTTTATTAGACCACATCCTATCACAGTACCTTTTAAACATAATTGTATCTAACTCTACCACCACCAAAATAAAAATCCTCCTAACTGGCCCCTGCCTTTCCAAGGGAACATAAACCCTGCCTCTCAGAATCTTCACCAACAACTTCCTCAGTCACTGACCTGAGCTTTCCAGTACTTACCATCCCTTTTGGACAAAGAGCCAACATTAGATGTCATCCAGTGGCAAATGCAGTACGTTTCCACATATCCAAAGTTCTGAATACCGAAAAGATCCAAACATCGAACTATTTTTAGTGACGCGTGACTTCACAAGTTGAAAAAAATATATCACCCGACCTGCCCATGTGGGGCTCTGACGCTCTGTTAGTTTGGTAACAACAGAAATTAGAACTAGCCAGGAAGACAGATGCTGAACAGCTAGGTGTCACCTCAAAGAAGTAGGCTGGAGTCAGTGAGCAACTGGAGGAAGTTGGTAGGTCATGGGGAGATATTAGGTGCAAGGGTCACCCCTTAAGCCAAAGGGCATGAATACCGATTGCTCTCATTTCAGGTAACTCCCTTCCCTCTCTTTCCATTTCTTCATTACCCTCCATTGTACTTGGTTTACAAATGTGCTGCTGCCTCCCAGCCGCAAGTGGTCGAAAGAATCCTTGGTCCTGGCATCATCAAGGAGAGTAGCCTCCTGGGCAGGAGCGAGGACCTCGGGCTCTCAGACAGGAGACTTTTGGTTCCCGGGCAGGAGCAGGGACCATAATCGGGGCTGGCAGTGGTGGGGAGGTGTCAGGGACCGGTGACTTCAGTGAGGAGGTGTCAGGGACCAGCGAGGGCTGATGCTACTGTGCTTTTCTGAGTTTTGTTCCGATTACTGAGAAAACACAAAAACCAAACAATGTCTGGTCCCAAGTGTTTGGGATAGAGGGAAATATACAGTACAAACATCTCACTTAGGGTCCCGGCAAACTCCTCCCTTGCTTCACTCAGCATCTCAGAATAGATCTTGGGGGATTTGCTTTGATTTATTTCCTAATTATGAATTTCCTTTTCATTTCCCAATGATCAGGTGCCCAAAGCAACCCTGAGGAAGATGAGATACTGCGAGATATCTTGACGTACCTCCCCAAAGATGTCGATGACTACATTGATCTGTTCCTGGAGGAAGAGGAAGCCATAGTCCATGAATACAAGGCCAAGTTCAAGAAGGCGACGGCGTCCGTGACACTGCCCGATTCAGAGAGTGATAAACGTTCACAAAATGCTGAACAAAATCACTGCAAGTGACCCCAGCAGCTGCACGATGACATGCAGAAGTCCGCAACGGCTGCATCCCTGCATGCAGTCAAGCACAACAGCACCTGGACAGACCAGACTGGCCATTGGCAAAACAATGTGGTATCTCATGAGCTGGACAATTCAATAGATGTGATTGGGAAATAATTAAGGAAACATAAATAATATACATAAAAAGAACAGGCAGCATCTGTGTAAAGAGAAACAGAGCTTAGAGCTGAAACTTCAGCTCCACAGACACTGCCTGACTTGTTGAGTGTTCTTAGCTTCTTCTGTCTTTATGTTAGATTTCCACCAATATCAACTTCTATTTTGGTTTTGGAAAATAGAAATGTGTTGCATAGAACAGTAGCTTAATATGTGGCTCAGCTTAGTAAATTCAAACATCTTGGCCTAGTGATCCAGGAATTTAGGATTCACCACAATTTGAATTTAAATTCTGTAAATTAAAATATCTTCAATTTTAAAACAATATAATACACATATCATGCAACTATGGGATTATCATAAATACCTATTTGGTTCATGTGGTGAATGTCTGCCAAGCTGCCTGTCTCCCCTCTGGCGAGCCTTGCTGTACTAACATTGGCTGTGCATTATCTCTACTGTTAAGGACACTCCCCTTGGATATAACTGTATGTGCACCTATTGTCTTTCATTATTGCAAATAAAAGCCATGATTATTGTTTGACCACATCGTCTTTGTCTACTTCATCAACTGGCACTTCAATTTTATGAGCAGAAATGGATGTAGCCCTCAAGCCAGAGCGGCTGATAATCGACCAGTCTGCCCCGAGGGCCAGAGAAATTTTCAACCACTGGATTGCTTGTTTCGATTACTACAGGGCTCGAAACAACGTGGTTGATGAGGCGATACAGTGGTGCCACCTGAACTCTCTGCTGGGTGAGGTCCCTTTTGCCGTAACGCAAGGAGCTACCACTCTGGCTATAGCCCAGGAACGTCTGACTACTTACTATGCAGCGCCATGGAATGTGGTGCTCGCTCAACACCAGTTACTGACTAGATGCCAGAAACCCGGGGAAAGTGATCCTACCTATGCACTGGCTCTCAACTCACTGGCAAATGAATGTGATGTCAGGGCAGTCGATGTGCAACAACACTGCAATGCCTTAAAGCTGGATGCTTTAGTCAATGGGATTGACTCCATTAAAATCCGACAGAGGCTGATGGAGACAGAGCCCTTAACCTACGACCGGGCAGTCACTCTAGCCAAAACACTGAAAAGTGCCATGCGGTCCAGTGAAATGCTAGAAACCGAAAAGGAAACATCCAGGAACCCCGAAGGAAAGAAAAGGGGGAACTCCTGAAAAATGCTACTTCTGTGATAAGAGCTGGCACCCCAGACAGAAGTGCCCGGCTCGATTTGCTACCTGAAGCTATTGTGGGGAAACTCGGCCATTTTGCTAAAGCGTGTAAGACGAAAAGTACTCCCACTGATAAGAAGAAGAGAAGCACCAAGAAAATGCGTCCTGGAGCTGCAGGAATGGAAGACAACTGTGAAAAGGGGGAATCTTCAGACGAGCAGGCTGAATCGACTTCAAGTGATGGCGAGATGAGATCCCCTGTGATAGCTCAATTGACTGTAAAGCTTGGGGGATGTTACAGACTGGAACGGTCGACTATGAAGGGGGAGGTGAATGGTGAGACTCTTGATTGTCTAATAGACTCAGGGAGTGCTGACAGCTACATCCACGAGAAAGTTGCCAGAGCCTTAAATTTGCGGAGATATCCAGCAAACCAAAAGATATCGATGGCTGTATGGGACAAGTGTAAAGTTACTTTGAATTTGCAGGGACATTGCCTGGCTGATGTGTGGCTCTTTATTATGCCGGAGCTCTGCACCCCTGTGGTACTGGGGTTAGATATTCAATCTCAGATGAACAGTGTAGTGTTAAATTTTGGTGGGCCACTACCCACACTTACCATCCCCTGTGCTAGTTACTGCAGTCTGTCCACATTAAAGATCAAAGCTCCCTCCCTTTTCAGTGATTTATCCCCCGAGTGTTGGCTGATTGCCACTAAGAGCCGTTCTTACAGCAAAGAGGATCGTGAGTTTATCAAAGCTGAGACCCGGAGATTGCTTAAAGAGGGAGTAATTGAACCTAGTAATAGTCCGTGGAGAGCTCAGGTGTTAGTTGTGAAAAATCACACTAAGAAATGACTGGCTATTGACTACAGCCAGACAATGAATCTGGATGCCTACTCCCTGCCACGCATCAATGAAATGATTAATCAGATAGCGCAATACAAAGTGTACTCCACTATTGACCTCAAAGCAGCTTATCAACAAATCCCTATTATAAAAGGAATGACCTTTGAGGCTGATGGGGTGGGTTATACCAGTTTAAAAGGGTACCTTTTGGGGTCACTAATGGTGTGTCAGTGTTTCAGAGGGAAATGGATAAGATTGTTAGGACGTATGAGTTACAGGGTACGTTTCCCTATCTGGATAATGTCACAATCTGTGGGAAAACACAAGCTGAGCACGAAAACAACTTAAAGAAATTTTTAGCAACGGCTAAAGAACTCAACCTTACATTTAATGAGGGCAAATGTGTGTTCAACGCAACAGAGCTACCCATTCTGGGCTCATTGTCCACAAGGGCAATATCCACCCCGACCCAGAAAGAATGGCCCCCCTTAAGAAGTTACCACCCCCAAACTCAGCAAAAGCCCTTAAAAGGTGTATGGGATTCTTTTCCTACTACTGCAAATGGGTTCAGGACTACGCCATGAAGGTATGCCCTCTGTTTGACACTAAATCTTTTCCTCTCTCTCCAATGGCCTTGAAGGCTTTCAATAGAATTAAAGCTGATATTGCCAAAGCTGCACTCTCGTCCATTGACGAGGATGTCCCATTCCAAGTGGAAACTGATGCCTCAGATTGTGCCTTGGCAGGAACCCTTAATCAAAAGGGCAGACCTGTGGCATTCTTCTCCCGCACGTTACGTGGACCTGAACTTAAACATCCTGCCATTGAAAAAGAAGCCCAAGCTATTTTTGAAGCTGTTCGCTACTGGAGACACTTTCTAGCCAACAGAAAATTTACTCTTGTCACTGATCAGATATCTGTAGCCTACATTCAGTACTAAACACAAAAGTAAAATCAAGAACGATAAGATGGCACGCTGGCGAATAGAGCTCTTAACTTATAATTATGAGACCCAGTACAGACCAGGCAGGTTAAATGATCCCTCTGACGCGTTGTCACGATCTGCTGCTGGTGCTCAGCTGGAGGGGCTAAAAGAGATCCATAGCAGACTCTGCCACCCAGGAGTCACGAGATTCTTCCACTACATAAGGGCTAACAACCTTCCTTACTCTCTGGAAGAAGTCAAGAAACTGACTAAAAGCTGTCCTGTTTGCACAGAATGCAAACCTCAATACTTCAAAACTCCGGAGGCCACTCGTCAAGGCAACCCGACCTTTTGAGAGGATTAGCTTAGATTTTAAAGGGCTGTTACCTTCTAGCACAAAAATGTATATTTCCTTACTGTAATTGACGAACATTCCAGGTTTCCCTTTGCAATACCCTGCCCTGACGTCTCGTCAGTGTCTGTTATTAAGTCACTTGACAGAATTTTCAGCATTTTTGGTTTTCCCAATTACATTCATACCGATAGAGGCTCAGCATTCATGAGCGCTGAACTGCGGCGAGCCCTGCTACGAAAGGGGATTGCCACCAGCCATATGATGAGCTACAACCCGCAGGGAAATGGGCAGGTTGAAAGGGCTAATGCTACAGTCTGGAAGACTGTTAATCTTGCTTTAAAAATACATGGTTACCCTGTTACCCAGTGGCAGGAGGTGCCGCCTGAGTGAGGCACTACATTCTATTTGGTCTTTATTGTGTACTGCAATAAATCAAACACCTCATGAATGTATGTTTGCCTTTCCTAGGAAATCAGGAACTGTGATGGACTGGCCAGCCTGTTTACCTGAACCTGGAACCGTGCTGCTGAAGAGCCATGCTCCGGGTACGTAAAACAGACCCCCAAGTTCAACCATTTCAGCTACTGCATACTAACCCCAACTACGCTCATGTTAAATTCCCAGATGGGAGTACTGACACTGTACCCCTAAGAGATCTGGCCTCGCCTGGTTCGCCCCTTCCTCGCACCCCTACCTCAGAGTGAGCCTGAGAGGTTGGACTCACCCCCCCACCCCCCCCAGCCTGTGACCCCTAGTAAGCTTTCAGATGGCCATGCTGAGGCTCCACTACCTCACGCTGGCGATTCTGGAGCGGGTCCAGAAATCAGTCCTTCCCACACTACTGACCCAGGACCTGTTCCAGTTCCCAAGGTTGCAAAGGAACCAACTGTTTTGAGACAAAGCACCAGAATTCGTAAACAACCTGATAGGCCGACATCTTCATAAAGCATCTCATTATATTTAGATTGCTTGATAGATACTGTCGTATTTTGGCTGTTAGAGTATCTCAAGGCCAAACATAGTATCCATGTATCGCTTGGTTCAGTCTTTCCTCACAGCTGTCCTTTTGATTTTAACCCTTCTTCTGCCGGGGGGAGACTGTGGTGAATGTCTGCCAAGCTGCCCGTCTCCCCTCTGGCGAGCCTTGCTGTACTAACATTGGCTGTGCATTATCTCTACCGTTAAGGGCACTCCCCTTGGATATAACTGTATATGCACCTATTGTCTTTCATTATTGTACCATGAGTTTCTGCTATTAAAAGCCACGATTATTGTTTGACCACATCGTCTTTGTCTACTTCATCACTTCAATTCGTTTAAGGGTAGAAAATCTGCCCTCATTATCCACATATGTGACTCAAAGTCCCCGCAACAGGTATGGTTGATTTCACTGGACAACGAAGAATTTGCTTCCTGAATACTTCTGGGTGTATTTTATGGATTTTGATCACAAATATCCCCTTAAAATGTTCCTATCTCTTTTCATTTTTTAGATATAACCTATTTTTGTGATTTCCTGTCATATTTTAATTCTACTAGTCCATTGCCCACAAAGCAAGCTGTTTCGGCCAGTCTAAGCATGGCTGACCATGCACTCAGTACAGGTGCTATGCAAATGTCATCTTAGCCTGGACATGCTTATTCAGGATAGATGCAGACAGGCTATAAAACCACATCACATATACAGATGCTGTGCATTACATTGATATAGATTGAACCATATAACAATTATAACACAGAAACAAGCCTGTTCGGCCCTTCTAGTCCATATTGAACACCTTCTCCCACCTAGTCCTATTGACTCGCACCCGGCCCATAACCCTCCACACCTCCCTCGTTCATATACCTATCCAACTTTTCCTTAAATATTAAAATCGAGCCCGCATCTACCTCATTGGCTGGAAGCTCATTCCACACTCCCACCACTCTCTAAGTGAAGAAATTCCCCTTCATCCTTCCTCTAAACTGTTCCCCCTTCAATCTCAATCCATCTCCTCTTGTTTGAATCTCCCCCACTCTCAATGGAAAATGCCTGTCCACATTGACTCTATCTGTCCCTCTCATAATTTTAAATACCTCCATCAAATCACCTCTCAATCTTCTACGCTCCAGGGAATAAAGTCCCAGCCTGCTCAACCTTTCCCTGTAACTCAAACCCTGAAACCCAGGCAACATTCTTGTAAATCTCCTCTGCACTCTCTCTAATCTGTTTATATCCTTCCTGTAATTTGGCGACCAAAACTGCTCACAATATTCCAAATTTGGCCTCACCAAATCCTTATACAACTTTAACATGACATCCCAACTCCTGTACTCAATATTCTGATTTATGAAGGCCAACATACCAAATGCTTTTTTCACCACCTGATCTACATGTGACTCAACTTTCAGGGAATTATGTTCCAGAATTCCTAAATCCCTTTGTTCTACTGCACCCCTCAATTGTCTACCATTTATCGTGTATGAACATCGCTGGACATGCAATGTCCTACCAAGACTTAGTGTTACAAATTTTGTGTGTTTTATATTATATAGAGACATGTTTTAAAGGAGATAATTTGAGGCAGGGCTTTAGTGCAGGTCACATACAAATATTTTAGAACAGATCTCATTTAAAATACTGGAGCTCTGCGCAAGCCAGACAGCCCAGCTCCAGGTGCCTTTGCAAAAGCTTTGGGGAGAGTCCAAAGAACTTCACTAATGGATTGTTGTTTTGAAAATCAACAGATAAAAGAACCTGGAGGATTAGGTTCAGAGCTGCAAGCTATATGAGTGCAATTTTCTGTTTTAAGAGTGTCATGTGCCTTTGCAAGCAGCGGAGTCTAGCAGACTTTTCTCTGAGAGAGAGAGAGAGAGAGAGAGAGAGAGAGAGGAAGAGAGAGAGAGAGAATTCAATTTTATAGTTCAGCAGCAGCTGGGACTGGAACAGAACAAGCTGGCAAGCTTGTGGAAAACCCCATTTTGAAAATGGGTTGTGAGTTCTTAGTTCAGCCTGTTCAAAGCCCTTTTGGTCCATACAAGAGGAGAGGACTGGCTGCATAATGTTTCACTTGAAATAAGTGAAACAAAAATGAACTCTGTGGTGACCTGAAAGAAAGAGGTTATCATCTGGAAAACCCTGAGGGGGGGGGCATTTCTTCGGTGTAGCTGATTAAAAGGAATCAGTTGTGGGTGTCCAGCAAATAACAAATCTCTCTCTGAAAACTGACAAGAACCTTCCTGAGCGGTAACCATTTACCTTTCAAGAACCAAGGCCTGGTAAACTTTATAAATGTTAAATCCTGTGCACAGTATAAGAATTGCCTGCAACCAGTGAACTTAGAGGAGTGAGAAATGAGATTGGACTTTGAATTAAAGAACTTTTCTAAACTTACATACACGTGCTCTTAGAATTGGAATGGGGTTAAGTTAATAGTAATAAGTTAGAGTTTGATCCTGTTTTCATGTTTAATGATAATTAAAAGCAACTTTTGTTTAAGTAACCATTTATCTTGGTGAATATCTATTGCTGCTGGGTTTTGGGGTCCTCTGGGCTCATAACAGTAGCTCTTCACATTTATCAGTATTAAACTCCATCTGCCATCTTTCAGCCCATTCTGTCCTATATCCCACTGCAAGCTCTGAGAACCTTCTTCACTGTCCACAACACCACTAGTCTTCGTATCATCTGCATACTTACTAATCTAATTTACCACCCTATCATCTAGATTATTAATTATATAAGACAAACGACGATGGATCCCTGAGATACTCAACTAGTCACCGGCCTCCAATTGGACAAACAATTTTCCACCACTATTCTCTGGGATTTCCCATCCAACCATTGTTGAATCCATTTCACTACTTCAACATTAATACCTAATGCTTGAACCTTCCTAACTAACCTCTTATGTGGAACCTTGTCAAAGGCCTCACTAAAGTTCATACAGACAGCATTCAACGCACATGTTCTTTAGGCAACAACATGGTGAGTGTGTTAAACAATAGTATATATTGTCTTCAGGAAGATTCAATGCAGCAGAAATCTCTCATCATTGTCAAAACAGCCACGTGGCATTTGTGGTGACTATACACTTAAGGCTCAAAACCCGCAACATGTCTGCACTTATTAAGAAAGCCTATGAACTTTACTTCGGTTGTAAAATTAGTGACCAAGACAAACCTTGGGTTCCTCACATTTGTTGTGCAACTTGTGCAGTCAAACCCGAGGCTTCAACAAATGCAATTTGTCAACAGCTTTGTATAATTAAACATGCTAAATTCAATTAAAGTTAATTTAATGTTTCTCCAACTTCCTACTTGATACAGCAAATCTGAAATTATCTTTGTGTTCAGCTTGAAGTTGTCTCTCATAATCCCCAATTTCTTTTCTGGAAGCAAATCTTTTGAAAAATATTGTTGTTACCATCTGAAATATTAACTGACCACTCAGTTTTAGAGTATCCATTCTCAACGGAGCTCCATGCGTTTCCTCCCCCCCTCTCCCCATCCACCCTGCACAAGGACCACAACAAATAACTAAAAGCCTGTTTTCTTTTCACATGAATTGGCAATGTTTTGGGTTTTTTTTGGTGTAGTCAGTAGGAGAGAAGTATGAAAGAAACCAAAATTTGACCTCTTCACAGGGAAGTGAGCCCATAAGCTTTGAGCTGTGTGCTGGACATAGCTGAAGAAAGGTTGAGAATGGCTGGTTTAAAGGATATAGTTCCAATTGAGAACTAAACACACACTTTGTCTCTTATCCCATCAACAAGAAGTGCACCACGTAACATTTCATCTGGGCACTCTTCCAAACAGACGGCATTAACATCATTCACCATTTTGTTCGGGCACCTGCTGACATTTTTCCATCCCTCGATGAAAAGCTCAATCCTGAAACGTCGGTTATGTTCTTTTATCTTTGCTATATAAAGGACACTGTTTGACCTGCTGAGTTTCTCCAACTTTGTGTTCTTACTTCAACCAGCATCAGGAGACATGATTTACTTTTGGCATTAACAGTGACATCCGGTTTCTGCTAGCCCACTCCCCATACTCCCTCTCTTCCCCATCCCTCTTTCTTCTTGCTCTCATCCCCTTTCCTCTCTTTTCACAGAGCCAAACTCCCTCCCTTTTTTTTGCCTGCGAGTTCTCCCTCCCTTATCCACCCACCTATTACCTCCTGCCTGTGGGACCGCGCTCTTCCTTCTGCCCCTCCCCCATAATTTTGTCCAGGCACCTGCCTACCTTTTGCTCGTACCTTGTTGAAGGGCTCAAGCTTGAAATATTGGCTATGGATCTTTGTCTTTGCTACATTGTTTGACCTGCTGAGTTTCTCCAGCATTTGTGTTTTGACTTCAACCACGGTGTCTGCAGACTTTCGTGCTTTACTCATTTTTAACTAACATCCCCCTTGGTGTGTGACTATATGAAGTTTGGGCTGGCCACAGGGAAAGAGAGAAGAATTTTTAAAAATCAGACGAGTGCAGTGGGTGTTGTGGTTACTGTGTTGTGAGACTATAATTTTGTTTGTTATTTTATTCTCAAAATTTAATGTGACTCAATGTAAAGTGAAAGGAGAGTGAAATGATGCTTAAAGGAGCTGTCAATGTTAGCAAAAATTATCTGTGAGCAATTATTGCAGTGGTATCTGGTGTCAGATTTGTTTCCCACCATTTGAAATCCTTTCATCTTTTTCCACATGACAGTTCACCTGGATCACTGACAAAAATAGAGTTGACCCTTTGGTGAGTAGATTTACTGGAATGGTACCAGGAATGAAAAGGTTAGCATAAGTCGGCTCTTGGATGGTACTTCTTGGAGTACAGAAGGGCGGGGGGAGGGGGAGGTATTTCGAATGCTGAAAGGCCTTGTCAGAGTAGACATGGCAAGGATATTTCTCGTGGTGGGGCAGTCTAAGACAAAAGGACACAAGTTCAGGATAAAAAAGGCATCAATTTAAAACAGAGATGTGGAAAATTTTCTTTAGTCAGAGGGTCGTGAGTCTGTTACCACAGGCGACTGTGGAAGTGAGCTCGTTGGGTGTACTTAAGGCAGAGATTGATTAGTCGGGACATCAAGAGTTATGGGGAGCAAGCTGGGGAGTGAGGCTGAATGCGAGGATGGATCAGGTTATGATAGAATGGCGGAGAAGGGGCTCGGTGAGCTAATGGGCCTACCTCTGCTCCTGTATCTCATGATTTTTTTCATAAATATACATAATAAATATATATTAGACTTTTTTCTTACAAAAAAATACAAACAAAACTACCCCCCCCCCCCCCCAGAATATAAATCCACACAGCGTCAGGGCTCACACTTATATTGACCATAAAAATCGATAAGGTGAAGTCACATACTGTATCCTTTTTATTATTATAGGTTATAATTGGGCCCAACTACGGCTGTCATATCTTAACAAACATGTCTTATTTGTTCTTTAAATTATATGTATTGTTTTTCCCATAGGTATACAACTGTTCCTCTCCACAGTCCATCGTGCTATATGTAGAGGGGAGTTGGATTTCCAAGTAGTTGCAATACACTTCTTAGACATTGCTAGGGCTACTTTGACAAATGAAATTTAGTTAATTTATCACTTATTTCAATAATTTATCTAAAATATAAAGCTCCAGTTCACCCATGAAGGCCACCCCTGTTATCCTTGGTATAATATTTCAGTAATATCCTGGCAAAAATGTCTCACCTTCACTCACGTAGCATGTAAAAACGTTTCTATTTCAATCCCACATCTAAAACACATCTCTGATATTTCAGATTTTGATCTATGCAACTTCTGTGGTGTAAGACATAGTTGGTTTAGGAAGTTATACTAAACCAATCCATGTCCATCATTTACAATTGATGTCATACTATCCAAACACCAATCAGACCAACATCTTTCTGATATTGCCACACCTATGTCCGACTCCCATCTCTCTCTCTCTCCTGACCTTTGTAAACCTGGTTTTGCATTTTCACTCTGGAGAGCATAATACATCTTTGTTATAAATTTAGGTGTGTTCCCCAGCCAAATCAATTGTTCCATTTCCCTAATTTCAGGTGGGACCAAAGTCTCTCGGAAATGATCTTAGCTGGAGGAAGCACCTTATGTTTAAACAAGCATATTTATGTCTTAATTGTTCAAAAGACATAAGAAGTTCCTCCACAAAACAATCATCAATATATCTTATTAATTTGTCATACCAGGAGTTTAGTATCCTGTTGCCCAGATTCATGGGCTGCAATACATTTTTACATAATGGTGTTCTTAGCGATATCCCTGCTTTTTTTCCCAATACACTTGCCAAATTCTAATCATGTGTATTAATATAAGATTGTCCATCTTTTTTGTAATTAACTTAAAATTCCCCTTATGAATCAAGTCCTTCACTGTCCCCTCTCTTATTGAATACAATCCCTTTCAGATCCAAGAGGGAGAACTATCTTCTTCAAAGAAGGGTGAATGAAATCTAGCTTGTGCTGATAAATAATACTTCCTAAAATCCGGCCCTCCCAGTTTATAGTCCCGTGTTAGTTTTTACAGTGAAATTCTTGGCACCTTATTATTCCATAAGAATTGCCCTATATGATTAGTTAATAATTAAAAAAATATTTTAGGTAGTGCAATAGGGAGCAACTTAAAAGATATAGTGATCTTGGGATGAGAAACAGGATGGCAGGGGATTCCTGTTGGCTGAATGAAAACAAGCCCACAGCTGCCCAGAATGTGTTGGCTTTCACTCAAGACTTCGAATGCTGACAGCAGGGTATAAGGACAGGTTGACTAAGGCAGGAGATCGATGGTCGTTGTGTTTATTTTAAAGATACGACACATTTGCTTTCTCTATTGGTGAATGTTCTGGACTCCAGTCAGTTTGGTGAGAATAACAGAGAGAACAATTAAAAACAAGCCCCATTTTGTCTTTTGAGACACTGTCTGTCCTGTCATGAGCCAAAGGCATTGGTTTCCATGAGACGACCACATGGCCCTTCCAGAACCACCATCTCGCCCACTGAATATAGTCCAAGTGTATGGGGGAGTGGTGGAATTTGGGTGGGGGGGGAGTCCTCGAGGGTGGGAGAGTGGAATTGATAGTATGTGGGGAGAATGGGATTAATGCAAGACCAGAACATTGGTTGATGGCTGGTGGGGACTCAGTGGAGCCAAGGAACCTGTAGCCACACTGTTTCTATCGACAACCACCCCTGTAGCTTCCCCCTCTAGTTGTGCACCATCTTTATTTGGAAATATATCAGATCCATGGTCACATTTTCAGCTTCCCCACCCCCTGCCATTGGATGGGATTCAGGAGCTTACAAACAATGACCTCAAATTTGAAGGGCAGATTCTTTCCTGCTGTTATCAGACTCTTGAATGGACCTCTCAGTTCTAAAACATGATACCCCTGCACTGTTTAACTGTACGTTTCTGTATATCCTGCCCTTTGATGGTTTCTCTCCCATCATTATAAGAATCCCGAAAGGGCCTCTCTGTCTCTCTCTGTACTGTTTTACTATGTATGGGATGTCTTGATAGACTGCTTGTAAAACAAACTTTCGCACTGCACCTTGGTATCTCTTCTCTTTGGCTTGGCTTCGCGGACGAAGATTTATGGAGGGGTAAATGTCCACGTCAGCTGCAGGCTCGTTGGTGGCTGACAAGTCCGATGTGGGACAGGCAGACACGGTTGCAGCGGTTGCAGGGGAAAATTGGTGGATTGGGGTTGGGTGTTGGGTTTTTCCTCCTTTGTCTTTTGTCAGTGAGGAGGGCTCTGCGGTCTTCTTCAAAGGAGGTTGCTGCCCGCCGAACTGTGAGGCGCCAAGATACACAGTTGGAGGCGATATCAGCCCACTGGCGGTGCTCAATGTGGCAGGCACCAAGAGATTTCTTTAGGCAGTCCTTGTATATGGCAACAAACTAACTATATCCTGCCTTTTAACTGTACCCTGCACTTTTCTTATATTATTGTTCAATCTATACTATAGCACATTAAAGTATAGGTTGACTTGTCTGGACTGATCTAGGATTTTTACTGATCTAGGTGCGACAATAAGCAATTCAGCTCAAACAAACGGTCAATCACTGCTGGTTCTGGATCCTGGAATTGCCTCCCTGTTATTCCTAAGGGAGCACCGTCGCCAGGAGCTCGACGTCACCTTCTCATCAGCGCCGGAAACCTTGCCTCAGATCACAGGAGAAAGAAAACACACAAGAACCCAATCATGGAAGTGGGAAAGAATGCACACTGGCACAAAGTATGATTTTCAAGATATAATTTATTTTTCAGTTCGCCGTGTCGATGGTTCCGGCTCGTTAGGGATGGGGGGAAGGAAGGGCCTCACTAGTAGTAGTTGACCACTCTTCGCATGGACTGGATGTTGCCATTCTGAGCTTGCCACTCTGTGTGGGAATGGTAGTTGCCTCGCTCCACCACGTACATTCTCCCCCGGTAGTTGGGCTCTTCATATAAAACCCAGCTGAGCACCAGAGAAATGGAAAGGGCAGATAATTAAACAGCAGCAAAAACACCAAGAGGGGCAGGCGCACAACAAACAGCGCTGCCGTTGATGTAGACCCAGGGAGAGCAGGGAACAGAAACACAGCGCTTCCCCTTGGATCCTACCGCCCAGTCCGACTCCCGATGGTTCCGGTGATTTATTTAAAATCCTGCGACCACACCGTCTGGGCCCAAGATGACAGCACCCTTGTTCGGCAGCAGCCAGGAGAGGATACAGACTCCGGGGGAGCAGTGGGCTGGGGCAGGGCCCCAGTTACGGGGAGGTCACCACCTGTTGAGAAGGAGAAGCAGAGAAGACAACCCCAAGGTCGGTGACCACAGTGGAGGACCAGCGAGGAGATCTGCGGCTGAAGGACCCACGCAGGCAGCAGGCAGTTGGTGACCTGCGGTCAAAGGACACACACCAGGCTGTGGGATTAGCTCATGGGAACCAGCTATCAGAACCAGGCTTTGAGAGGGTGCTGAGGACAAGAAGAGCCCCCGAAGGGGCATGGGCACTGAAAGCTTCCATTCGGGAGAGAGTTGGATCTGGGCTCGGGTTGCCTATGGTTTTGAACAGAATTGGAGTCTTGTGTGGTTGCAGAGGCTGGAGGTAAATCCAGGGACACTCAGTGATTCTTGGGGGAGGAGAACTCTCTTTCTCTGACCGAAGGGCCACCGGGTAATTCAAATGAGAATGGTGAATCTTTGCATTAACGTAATTTCATGTAATATTATATTTCTGTTCAGATAAATAATATCTGATATCTGATCTGATCAGCTTTTCCCCTTAGAATGTCAGCCGATCACTTTCTAACAGATTTTCTTAAGCTGCCCTGTCCTTGTCAAACGCCCATACCCCTTGAATACTCCAGTTACTTACGTCACTTAACCTTTGCTCTTTGCTGACAGTTATCCTTTCCAACAGCTACCAGACTCTTGAACCTCCCCGTCCTATCTTAAACTTAAACTGCTCTGGGACCACTAAATGATCTCTCTGCACCATCAAAATGTCACTTTTCTTTTGCACTCCCTCCAACTGTGATTTTTTTTAATATATATCTATCTAACCTGTCACTCTGCACTTCTGTACTGTGTTTAAAATGTCGAGCAAAACAAACTTTCTCACTGTACCTTGGTACAATACAATAAACTTGAACTTGATCTGAACCAGAGAAAAAGAGGAGGAGAACCTTTCTCCTGGGTGGCAGGATGTCCAAAGTTCAAAGTTCAATTTCAAATTTGCATGCATTACATTACATACAACCCTGAGATCCTACAGAAGAAGGGGTGGGGGGGGGGGTGTTCTTACTGGTGGAAAGAGAACAGGAGAGGGATAAATGCGTGATGTTAGAATGCCCTCCTATACACAGTACACGTCCCTCTGCAACTGGACTTCCTCATCGGAAGACCACGGTCAGTGCAGATCTGTAACATCTGCTCCTCACTGACAAACAACACAGGTGCACCTCCAGGATATGTGCTCAGCCCACTACTCTACTCTCTCTACACCCATGACTGTGTGACCAGGCACAATTCAAATGCCATCTACAAATTTGTCGATGACCCCGCGGTTGTCAGCAGAATCACAGACGACAATGAGGAAGTGTACAGGAGGGAAATAGATCAGCTAGCTGAGTGATCTCGCAACAACCTTGAACTCAACGCTAGCAAAATTAAGGAACTGATTGTGGAGTACAGGAAGAGGGAACTAGGAGAACACGTCCTGTCCTCATCGAGGGGTTAATAGAGGAGAAGGTGAGGAACTTCAAATTCCTGGGTGTCAGCATCTCTGAAGATCTATCCTGGGGCCTCCATGTCGATGCAATCATGAAGAAAACTTCCCAGTGGCTATATTTTGTTTGGAGTTTGAGGAGATTTGGTACGTCACCAAAGGCTCTTGCAAATTTCTACAGATGGACGTTCTGACTGATTGCATCACTGTGTGGAATGGAGGTGCCAATGCACAGGACAGGATAAGGCTACAGAGAGTTGTAAACTCGGCCAGCGACATCATGGGCATCAGTCTCCAATCCATCTTTAAGAGATGGTGCCTCAAGAAAGCAGCCTCTATCATCAAGGACCCTCACCACCCAGGCCATGCTACCATCAGGAAGGAGGTACAGGAACACGCAACAGCACAGAAACAGCTTCTTAACTTCTGCCTGAACTGATGGACACCATGGACACTACCTCACCTTTCTTTCCTTTTTGGCACTACTTATTTATTTTTAAATACTGTATTTACGGGACTGTAATTTACAGCAATTTTGCATCTGTGATGGACAATACTGCTATCGGAAAACAACACATTTTGTGACACGTGTTCAGGACAATAAACCTGATTCTGATTCTGACAATGGAAACCTGGAGCGCTCAGCTCCCATCTCTCTAGCAAGCTGGGGTGGGGGGGAGGAGGCAGTGGGATGGTTAAACCTGAGGTTGATCATACAGAAGCAAAATGAATTGGAGGAGTGCAGATTACCTCTGATACGGCTTTGATGGACTGAAAGGCCTCCTGTTCTGATGTGTCAGCCGAATGACAGTCGATCCAACTCAGTCATTAAATCATGATCTGCTCTTCAAGTTCTGAGATACTGGCAAAATACCAGTCTATAAGACCACAAGATATCGGAGCAGAAGTAGGCCATTCAGTCCATCAAGTCTTCTCTGTCAATCCATCATGAGCTGATCCATTTTCTCAGCACCACTCTCCTGCCCTCTCCCCTATGATACCATAACTATTCAGATACCTATTATTCTCTGTTTTAAATACACCCAAAGAGTGGTAACAAATTCCAGAGGTTCACCACCTTCTGGCTAAAGAAATCCCTCTGTTTTAAATGGATGCCCTTCAGTTCTGAAGTTGTTCCTTCTGATCCTTGATTCCTGCACCATGAGAAACATAAAAGCAAACTGCGGGAGGAACTCAGTGGTTCGTGCACCATCAATGGGAGAGAAAGAACGGTCAATGTTTCAGGCTGGAGCCCTTCATTCAAACTGAGGGGGCAGAGGGCAGATAACCATGATCATGAAGGCAGGACAGGAGGGATTGGATGGGGAATTGGTGAACCAGGGAGAGGTGAAGGATGGCAGACAGATGGATAAACCAATAGAAGGTAAATGGGTGAGATGAGATTAAATGAGGAAGGGGGTTAATGATAAAGAGCTGGACAGAACAATGGGATGGTGACTTCCTGTGCTTAATTATTCCAAATGGCAGAGTTTCCCTAGCCGCTTTCAGGGGCGTTCTCCACCAAGAATGCGCCTGCAGAAGCGGATGAAGTGCTTTGGAATCGTCGTTCAGGTGGCAGCCCTGAAAGCGCTGCTCTGTTCACCTGAAAGGGTCAACTGCTCGGAGCGCACTCCAGCTCCTGTCCACTGTAGCGTTCAGGCAGCTGCATTCAGGTGTCTAGGGGGACTTCAGTGCTCCGGCGATGAACCCTCCCGGAGGAGGGTTAGAAAGTGCGCCACGGAGGTTTCCTACTCTTTCAAATGGGTACCCAAGAGCCGCATAGGAGTAGAATATGCCGCTTTACATCAGGGTATTCTGGTCACCTTTGGCCTCTGCCTTCTGGCTAATAAGCAGGTGGAAGACCTACGTAATAACCAGATTATGCTTTCAAACAAATTCTGTTGACTGACAGAATACACTGGCCAGAGTAACAATGTTTACTCACGCCCCATCGCCGTACACCTTGATTGAGTTGACACAGGTCTTGTTCCAGCCGTGCCCTTGCAGAAAAGGACAATCTTTGCAAAACTCCAGACACTGCCCATTGAAATTATAGTTTTCAAACAGCTCTATCCTATAATGTTCTCCATGCTGCAGGCCAGATATGGAAAGACAAGGTGAGCAGGAGATTAATTTTTCATTTTTAATGTCAACATACAGTGCAGTAGCAGGACCAGCCAACTCATGAGCCTATACTACCCAGTTACTCCTATACACCTCAAGCCACTGGCAAACAAAATGAAGAAAATAATTAGGTAAAAAATACAGAAATTTAAAATTGGTGTGCTTCACCGTTTATTCGCCAATCAGTCAACATGCAATCTCAAGCAACCGGAAAAGTCCCTTATCCAGCATCCACTGTGATGGAGTGCCGAATACCAGGTGTTTTACTATATATATATATATTGCCAGGACTTGAAAACTGAGTTATAGGGAAAGGTTTCAGCAGGTTAAGACTTTATTTCCTAAAGCATAAGAGAAAGTGGGGAGATTTTATAGAGGGATACAAAGTTGTGCGGGGTATAAAAAAAAGAGTAAATGCGAGCAGGCTCTTCCACCGAGATTATGAGAGGTAAAATACTGAAGGGCATGGGTTAAGGGTGAAAGGGGAAAGTTTAGGGGAACATGAGAGGTAACCTCACACACAGAGTGGTGGGAGTGTGGAATGAGCTGCCAGCTGAAGTGGTGAACGCGGGCTGTTTTCACATTTAAGAAGAATTTGAACAGGTACATGGATGGGAGAGGGATGGAGGGCTATGGACTGGGAATGGGGCAGTGGGACTAGGCAGAAAATTAGTTTGCCACAGATTAGAAGGGCCAAAGGGCCTGTTTCTCTGCTGTCATAGCTAGAGAACATAGAAATCTACAGCACAATGAAGCCGCTTCTGCCAACAGCGTTGTGCCAACTGAATAATCGAATCGAACAACTGCCTGGATAACCTTCCATTTTTCTCAGTTCTGTGTAACTATCAAATAGTCCCTGAAAAGTCCTATAGTACCTGTCTCCACCACAGTTGCCAGCAGCACATTCCATTCCATATTTTCTGTCTTGTGGTGTAGTAACAGCCAATAAACCTACTAACCCAATATGTTTTTGAAATGGTGGGGGGGGGTAACTGGAGCACCCAGAGGAAACCCACGCGGACACGGGGAAAATGTACAAACACCTTACAGACGGTGCCGGATTTGAATCCAAGTTGCTGGCGCTCTGATAGCATTGAGCTAACCACTCCTCTAACTGCGACTGCCCTTGCCAGCAACACCAGATGAGAGAAGTGACTCAGGGCTTGAGTGCCCCAGTCGGTGTGACTGGTAGAGTTGATTCCTCACAGTGCCTGGTACCCAGGTTCGATCCTGACCTCAGGTGCTACCTGTGTGGAGTTTTCTCATTCTCCCCGAGACAACATGGGCTTCCCCTGGGAAGGGGGGGGGTGGTGCATTGAAGATATGCAAATTACCCCTATTATGTAGATCTGTGGGGGGGGAAGTGGATGCAACATGGGAGAATTAAAATGGGTTGAGGTTGGAGTTGGTGTAGATCAATGGTTCTCATCCTTGTTTTCCTTCACCCACCACCTTTACTAACCTCTTACTAACCACAGAGCACCTACAGCATCCTATGCCATAAGGGATTAGTTAAGGTGGCATGTGAATGGAAAGAAAAAGGATGAGTAAAAGAGTGCAGGGAAGATTTACTAGGATGTTGCTGGGTCTTCAGGAGTTCAGTTCCAGGGAAAGATTAAACAGGTTAGGACTTTATTCCTTAGAACATGGAAGAATGAGGGGAGATCTGATAGAGGTTTACAAAATTATAAGGGAATAGACAGAGTAAATGCTCTTTCCACTGGGAGAGATAAATATAAGAGGACATGGCTATAGGGTGAAAGGTTCAGGGCAGTGGCTCTCAACCTTTTTATTTCCACTCATGTACCACCTTAAGTTATCCTGTGCCGTCGGTGCTTCTGTGATTAGTAAGGGATTGCTTAAGGTGGGATGTGAGTGGGAAGAAAAAGTTTGAAAACCACTGTTTTAATTGTCCCTCATTGACTCGTTATGTGCAGGGTTTCAGAACTCCAAAGGAAATGGGCCGATGACAATTTTTCTCAAGTAAAATATTTCAGTAACAATTGGGTCTAGAGCAGTGATTCTCAACCATCCCTTTCCACTCACATGCCACCTTAAGCAATCCCTTTCTAATCACAGAGCACCGATGGCATAGGATAACTTAAGGTGGGACGTGAGTGGAAAGAAAAAGGTTGAGAACCACTGGTTTAGGGGAAATATTAGAGGGAATATTTTCACTCAGAGAGTGGTGGAAGTTTTAAGAATAAACTGTATAGATACATGGATGGGAGAGGTCTAAATGGTTATGGAATGGGTCAGTGGGACGAGCTGGGCTGAATGACCTGTTTTCTGTGCTGTAGTTTTCTATGTTTCTATGAAGAAACTCTGGTGTGGATGATGGTCAGCATGAAGATGTTGGGCCAAATAGCCTGTTCTCTCAGTCAATTCAAGCAAGGTGAGGAGGATTAGATGCAGAGTGGAGTGGAGGAAGAGGGGGTGGTAGGAATTGAACCTACCATCCTCACAGGTCGGCAGGACCCCATATGGTCATTGTGGGCATTCCATCGGTGAAAGTCAGGATACTCCCCATGCTCCAGGATGTACTGGTGCCCTTTGAAGTCAGGGTGATCGTAGCATATCCAGGCACTGGTCTCCACACGGATGGAGTTCACTCTGTTCATGAATCCCCGGTCCTGGAAGTTGTCACAATCTCCGAACACCTCCAACTTCCTGCCAGTGAAACATTTCCCCTCATAGAAAATAATCTGAGGAAAGAAAGACCACAATCGTTAGAAAAGGGAGCAGGGCAAGACTATTCAGCCCTCTGTGATGTTTCTATCTTACATTTAGACAACATCTGACCTTTCACCTCAGAGCCACTTCCCTGCATTAATCAAAGTCTATCAGACCTTGTCATGGGCCGATGAGAGGGCGGCACGGATGGTGTAGCAGTTATCACCAACGATCGGGACCGGTGTTCGAATCCTGCTCTGTCTATAAGGAGTATCTCTCCGTGTCTGCTTGGGATTTCCCCAGGGGGTCCGGTTTCCTATCACCATTCTAAAAGTACCAGGATGTAGGTTAATTGGGTGTAAATTGGGCAGCACAGACTTGTAGGCCAAAATGGCCTGTTACCGTGCTGTAATCAGAATCAGAATTTATTGTCATGATGTTCAGTGTTCTACGGCAGTGTCATAGTGTAAACAATTCATATTATAACCATCTTATGACATTACTATAAAAAAAATAACAAGAATAATGCAGGAAATATAAGGCAGTGTCTTTGGTTCATTGTTCATTCAGGAATCTGATGGCAGCGGGGAAGAAGCTGTCCCTGTGCCGCTGAGTGTTCGTCTTTATGCTCCTGTACCTTTTACCCAATAGTAGCAGAGTGAAGAGGGCATGGCCTGGGTGGTGGGAGTCTTTGAGGAGAGAGGCTGCTTTTTGTAAGACACTGCCTTATGTAGATGACCCCGAAGAGATGAAGTTTGGTGCCTGCGATGTTGCAATGCTCTGGAAATTTATTCTTGTCCTAAGAGTTGGCGCCTCCATACCAGGCAGTGATGCAACCAGCCAGAATGCTCTCCACGGTACACCTTGTAGCGCGACTGATTACACTCAGAGTGAGGAATTTGAAGTTCTTGACCCTCTCCACTACAAACACGCTTTTAATAGCTTACAATCAAATGGCCGGTAGATACAATAGTCCTCAGATGAATCTGAGGTAAGGCAGGAAAACCAGGCTTTATATTGGGGTAGGTGAGGGTAGAGCCAGGGGAGGAGCCAGCCATCTGAACAATACACAGATAGTGAATTCCAATTCACTGCACACCTGTAGAGGTTTACGAGACTCTTCGGAGACATACCAAACCACATCAGACACCTCACAAAGTATAGGCGCTGGCAAGCCTTCTTCGTGCTTGCATCAACATGGAGGCTCCAGGATGGATGCTCAGAGATGTTGACACCCAGGAAATTGAAATTCTTGACCCTCTCCACTACTGAGCCCTTGATGGGACTGAGTCTTGTTCCTCTGACCTCCTCCTGAAGCCCACAATCATCTCCTTGGTTTTGCTCATGTTAAGTGCAAGGTTGTTATTGTTACACCGTTCAACAAGCTGATCCATCTCCCTCTTGTCCACTTCCTCATTGCCGTTTGTGATTCTGCCGACAACTGTGGTGTCATTGGTAAACTTGTAGATGGCATTGGAATTATGCCTAGCCACACAGTCATGGGTGTATAATGAGTAGAGCAGTGGGCTGAGCACACATCCTTGGGATGCACCTGTGTTGATAATCAGAGAGGAGGAGACGCTGTTTCCAATTCATACTGACTGTGGTCTTCCAATGAGGAAGTCAAGGATCCAGTAGCAGAGAGGGGTACAGGGGCCTCGCGTTTGTAACTTCTTGACCAGTACTGAGGGAATGATGGTATTGAAGGCCGAGCTGTAGTCGATGAAGAGCAGCTGTATGAATCGCTGTTTTCAAAGTGATCCAGAGCTAAGTGAAGAGATAGTGACGATTAGCAAATTGCAGTGGGTTAACAGCAATAAGGAAGCATACAGGAGGGAGATAGCTCAGCTCTTTGAGTTGTGTTACACCAACAACTTTGTGTTCAATGTTAGCAAAAACAAGGAGATGATTGTGGACTTCAGAAGGAAGTCAGGCGAACACGTCCCAGTCCTCAACGAGAGCTCAGTAGTGGAGAGGGTCAAGAACTTCAAATTTTTGGGTGTCACCATCTCCAAGGATCTGCCCTAGAACCTCCATGTTGATGCAATCATGAAGAAGGCTCACCAGTGGCTATACTTTGTGAGGCGTTTGAGGAGATTTGTTATGAAGATGCTTGAAAACTTCTAGAGGTGTACCATGGAGAACATTCTGGCTCCAAATCTCAGGACAAGAAAAAACTTCAGATGCCTGTGGCATCATAGGCTCTAGGCTTCACTCCATCAAGGACATCTACATGAGGCGTTGTCTTACAAAAGCAGCCTCTCTCCTCAGTGACCCCCACCAGCCAGGCCATGCCCTCTTCACTCTGCTACCATCAGGGAAAAGGTACAGGAGCCTAAAGACGAGCACTCAGAGGCACAAGGACAACTTCTTCCCCACTACCATCAGATTCCTGAATAATCAATGAACCAAAGACACTGCCTTACTTTTCGTGCCCTATTATTTTAATTTTTTTATATTTATTGTCATAAGATGGTTTATAATATGAGTGGTTGTTGCTGCAAAACACTAAATATTGTGACTTGTTCATGACAATAAATTCTGATTCTGATATTCAATACTTTGATTTATGAAGTGTCAGAAATAAAACTTCTCACACATGAGTCTCTTTAAAACTGATGACACGACAAGCTTTATTTACAAGTCTGCAGAGTTGGACTCAACTGGTTTCTCACCAGTTAAGCCCCGATACATACAGTGCATTGATTTTTATACCCTTATTGTTTGCCCTTCCCCTTCTTATTAATACTGTTTTAATTGGTTAGTATTGCAAAAGCATTCTAAGTATAACTGCATTTTTAATTATCACGTTCGTTACGTACGCTGTGAACTCTACATACACTAAATTCTGTTTCTCACCCTTCTTATCAATCTTTTGTCTCCTGCATGTCTCTCACTATGACCATGAAAAGATAGGTTTAAAAAAAACATATCCAGCTGAACTTTTTGTCCTTGGCTGCTAGTAAGCTCCCTGTCCGTTCTGGCTTCCCTGTTTATGATTAATCATCACATTTTAACTTAAGTCATTTTAACCTAAATTTTCTATATAACATGAAGGCCAATATGCCAAAAACTCTCTTTACAACCCTATCCACCTGTGATGTCACTTTCAGAGAATTATGTATCTCTATTCCCAGATCTTTCTGTGCTACTGCACTCCTCAGTGTCCTACCATTTACCATTTATGTCCTTTCTTGGTTTGCCCTCCCAAAACGCAACACCTCACACTTGTCTGCATTAAACGCCATCTGCCATTTTCCAGCCCATTTCTCCAGCTGGACCAAATCCCTCTGCAAGCTTTGAACACCTTTTTCGCTGTCCATAACACCTCCAATCATAGTGTCATCTGCAAACTTGCTGATCCAATTTACCACATTATCATCCAAATCATTTCTATAGATGATAAACAATGGTCCCAGCACTGATCCCTGAGGCACTCCACTAGTCACAGGCCTCCAGTCTGAGAAGCAGGCGTCCTCCACTACTTTCATTGAAGTACGGCAGCTTACCTGAGGCACATAGGTGCACAGATATGACCTATTAACCCCCCCCCCCTTAAGAAACTAAAATCAAGATACAAACCATCCTGGCAGATAAATAGAGACTGAATTAAGGTTGTGGTTCAAACTATGTGTGTTTTAATTTTTAGTTTTATTATTTATTCATTTATTTGTTTCTTCCTTTTATGGTTTATTTAATATCTGGGGAAGGGATTATATATATATATATATATATCTATGCGCGCGTGTGCGTGTGTGTGTGTGCATGCGTGTGTCGGAGTGGGTGGGTGTGTGTGTGTGTGTGAACATATATGTATGGATATTATATTATGTGATAAGAAATGTCATATAGTTTCTATATATTTGCTTAAGTCTTTTAAAATAAAATATTAAAAAAAAAGAAAATCTGTCAGAAAGTGTTCTGCTGTTATAATAAGGGGACTGAAGTGTGGCTGATCAGGTCAGATATCAGATACTTTTAATGTTACTGTAGACAGCTGCAGCCATCGGCTACTCTGCGCCCGCTGCAATCGCATTGCAGCCACCGTATTCACCACAGCGCATCGCGCATGCACGAGTACTGCTAATTGAATCGTACTTGCAGGGAGCAGACGCTAGTCTGTGGGCTCGCTCTCTCCCTACCCTGTTTATCATGTTTGGTTGTGTTCACTAAAGTCTTTTCTTTGGCTTACCTCACCCACCGACTCGACTCGTTGTTAAGCACGCAATAACAAACAGTTATGTAATAGGACAGAAATGTATTAGTACATGAAATTGCTATTAGTCTGACATAAAGCAAAGATTTGCTAATTATGAACCTGGGAACCCTCTATTTTTCTTACATCCATGTACCTGACCAAGAGTCTTTTGAATGTCCCCATTGTACCAGCCTCCACCACCACTCCCCGGCAAATGCTTTCCATGTACCCACCACTCTCTGAGTAAAGAAGTTTCCTCTGACATCTCCCCTAATCTTTCCTCCACTCACTTTAAACTGATGTCCTCTGGCATTTGCTATTATCAGAGACCATCCCCGCTGATTCCAGGCTCTTCCACTTTTACACACTAGTCCAGTAAGAATATTATTTTTTAATAAGCTCACCTCTTATCTAAGCTCCAATGTGTACAGCCCAGTTTACTTAACTTTATCTCGTAGGACAATTCCTCCAGTATTCAGGTCATCCCTAGTGAACTTTCTCTGAGCACCTTCTGTTAAATGATATCTTTCTTTCTGAGGGAATCAGAGCTGTTCACAGAGTTGTAGATATTGTTTCACTGGTTACAGAGTCAAAGAGCATCAAATAGTCCCTCTCCCTCTCTGTCTTTCTCTTTCTCTCTCTCTCTCTCTCTCTCTCATTCTTTCCTTTCTCTTTCTCCCTTTCTCTCTCATTATCTCATTTTCTTTCTCCCAATCCCTTTCTCTTTCTTTCTCTCTTTCTCTCTATCTCCTTTTCTCTCTATCTCCTTTTCTCTCTCTCTCTCTCTCTATCTCTCTCTCCTTTTCTCTCTCTCTTCTTTCTTTCTGTCCCTCTTTTCACTGGAGTACATCTTACTAGTAATTAACATCCACGTCCTCTAAAAGGAGAAGTTAAAAGGTTATCCACTCACCTTGCCAGAGTACTGAGACATGCTGCTATTGGATCCTCTCCAACCAATTTAAATGCCACTATCCTTTGGACATTGGGGAAAAGTTGGACACCCCAATATATATCTCAGAGGGAGAGAGGGCCCCATCTCTCGCGAGGATTCCACAGTAATGGAACTGCAAAGCAGGGCTGAAAAGATTTTGCTTTTCTTTCAAAACCATTTGGAGACGTTTCTGATGACTCAGTACTATGGAGCGAATGCAAACTTACCAACAAAAGATTGCTGGGGAGTTGGGATTTCACAGGATTAGTGGCCGGCATTCAATTCTTTTAATCTGCTGGCAAGAGCTGGTGTCAGCCTGGTTCAGGAGGGCATTGGAACGTGCCAGAATTTGATGGGATGAGTGTAATTCTGTGTGTTAAAAAGATATGTGAGAGGATGATGCTCTCGGGGTCAAGTTTGTGCATCAAGAATCAGTTTGTTAAACTAGATTAAATTAGCCCAGGGGTAAATGACGGAGGTGCAGAACTGCAAACTGTCTGAGGCCCATTTCGTGTAGCGAAGCGGTTAGCGCAACCCGGGTTCGAATCCAGTGTGGCCTGTAAGGAGTTTATACGTTTTCCCTGTGTCTGCGTGGGTTTCCTCCGGGTACTCCAGTTTTCTCGCACATACCAAAACCATACAGGGTTATAGATTGATTGGGCGTAACCGGGCTGCGTGGGTTTCAATGGTTGGAATCAGCTTCTACATGGTTGTAAATAAAATTTTGAATTTAAAAAAAATTTGGATACAAATGGTGAAAGGATTCTTGGAGTGAGAGAGATACTGCACAGAAACAGGTCCTTCATCTCAGCATTCAAACCAACCACCCACTTCAAGTTCAAATTCATTATTTGTAAGTTGAGTAAGTGTGTTTTGCAAGCTGTCCAGCTAGTCAACCCATACATAGTACAGCAATTAAATACTCGGTACAAAGTGAAGAGTTGCAGAGAGATCAGGGAGAACAGGGTTTAGTGTAACCCTATCACAGTACCAGTGAAGTGACTGGTACAGGGTTCGAGTCCCACATAAGGAGTTTGTATGTTCTCCCTGTGTCTCTGTGGGTTTCCCCGGCATCTCCAGTTTCATTCTACCCTCCAAAACATACTGGGGGTCGTAGGTCAATTGGGCGTCATTAAATAGAATGGACTCGTGGGCTGAAAGGGTCTGTTACCATGCTGTATATCTAACTACAAGAGCAAAGGCAACCTTAGATCATCCGTTTGACGTTCATTCAGCAACCTCCAAGACTAATCCTGCTTTTTCTTCTCTCTGTCTTCTCATCAGCCTGCCCAGATTCCACCACTCACCTATACACCAGGGGCAATTTACATTGACTGATTTATCAGTCTCTTTGTGTTGGAGGAGGAAACCTCCGGTGGTGTGGTAGTCTCCATCGGTTGTGGCTGTTCCTTCTCGATCGGTCCTGCCGGGGTTCTTGGCTAAGCCGGGGGGTGGGGGGGTCCAGTGCATGGGTTCTGTTGGCGGGTTGGCCAAGGAAGTAGGAGTAGGGATCTGAGGACCTTGAGAGCTGGAAGAAGGGTACCCAACTGTTGGCTGAGTTTGGGGGGAGGGGGGTCCAGATGCTCCCGCACATGCCAGGTCCCAGATGGATACTGTGTCCTCGCATCCATCCAGGAATACCACGTAGGCGTATTGTGGGTTGGCGTGCAGCAGCTGGACCCTCTCAGCTAGTAGGTTGGACATGGGTCCTTAAAGTGTTTCCACAGTAGATCTGATCCAGGGGACATCAACCAGGTGAGTAAGGTTGTTCCTGACACCAATCTCCTGGGGAATGTAAAGACTCTCATGAGGTGTCTCGTTGGTGGCTGTACACAGGAGAGCCTGGATAGCATGGAGGGCCTCTGGGAGGACTTCTTGCCAGTGTGGGATGGGGAGGTCCTTGGACTTCAAGGCCAGTAGAACTGCCTTCCAGACTGTGCTGTTCTCCTGTTCCATCTGGCTGTTGGCTTTGGGGTTATAGCTGGTGGTACAGATGGAGACGATGCCCTTGGAGAGTAGGAATTGGTGAGCTCCTCAGTAATGAAGGATGAACCCCTATTGCTGTGGATGTAGCAGGTGAACAGGTTGTTCAGAGCCTTTATGACAGTGGCTGCAGTCATGTCCGGGCAGGGGATGGCGAATGGGAACCGTGAGTACTCATCACTGATAATGATGAAGTACACGTTGCAGTTTGTGGAGGGCAGGCGGCCCTTGAAGTCCATACTTAGGTGTACGAAGAGGTGGGTGGCCTTGATCAGGTGTGACTTGTTGGGCTGGTAGAAACACTGTGCACAGACCCGGCAATTTTTGGTCAGCGTCCTTACATTGTCGATGGAATAGGGGAGGTTGAGGGCTTTGATGTAATGAAAAAAACGGGTGATCCCAGGGTGGCAGAGGTCATCGTGCAGTGACTACAGTCAATCCATCTGCACACTGGCACATTTCCCCGAGACAGGGCATTAGGAAGCTGGTTGAGTTTTCGGGGCCAGTACAAAATGTCATTATTTTGGGTGGAGAGCTCGATTCTCCACCTCAGGATTTTATCGTTTTTGATTTTACCCCACTGCTGATTTTTAAACATGAAGGCAACTGCCCGTTGGTCAGTCAGTGGGGTAAAATGTTTACCGGTGAAGTAATGCCTCCAGTACCATACTGCCTCAATGATGGCCTGAGCCACTTTCTTGATGGAGAAGTGCCGGATCTCGGGGCCCTGGAGGGTCCATAAAACAATGCTATGGGTCTGCCCACCTGGTAAAGTGTGGCGGCCAGGGCAAAGTCCGATGCATCGCTCACCACTTGGAACGGGGTGGATTCATCCACTGCATGCATCGTGGCCTTTGCAATGTTGGCTTTGATTCAGTTGAATGCCTCGCAGGCTTCTGTCGACTGGGGGAAAATGGTGGCCCTGATGAGGGGATGGGCCTTCTCCACATAGTTGGGAACCCACTGGGAATAGTAAGAGAAAAAGCCCAGGCGCCTTTCCAGGGCCTTGAGGCACTGTGGGAGGGGGAGTTCTAGCAGTGGGCGTATGCAGTCTAGTATAGCCAGGCGATATGTTCTGAAGACACACTTCCCTGTGTTATACGTCAGGTTAAGGTGCTTCGCAGTGTGGAGACATTTCTGGAGATTCCTGTCGTGATCCTGCTGGTCATGGCTGCAGATAGTCACGTTATCAAGGTGGCCCACAACCCGTGTTCATCCACCATCCGATCCATCTCCCTTTGGAAGACAGCCACTCTATTTGTGACCCCAAAAGGGACTCTAAGGAAGTGGTATAGCTGGCCATGTGCCTCGAAAGAGGTGAACTGGTGGTCCTCAGGGAGAATGGGGAGCTGGTGGTATGCTGACTCAAGGTGCCTTGTACTTTGCGATCTGGTTCACCATGTTAGTGATGCAGGGTCAGGGGTAGGCGTCTAGCCGGGTGAACCTGTTGATGATCTGGGAGTAATCTGTGACCATCCGGTGTTTCTCCCCGCTCTTTACTACTACTACCTGGGCTCACCAGGGACTCATACTCTGTTCCATCACTCCCTCAGTGAGAAGGCATCTCACTTCTGATCTGATGAACACCCTCTCCTCGGCGCTGTATCGCTGACTTTTATTTATTTATTTTTAAATTTTATTTTATTGAAAAGAAAGGAATACAAACATACAAGAAAAAAAAAACAATATTACAGAATTTTTTCCCCCTTTTTAAACCCCCCACCTCCCCTTCCCTTCCGCCCTCCCTTCCCCTCCCCCCAAAGCAACAACAAAAATACATGAATAAAATATATTTTATATTTAAAAAAAACAATGGGAGCAGTAACAATGAATATTTTGGTCTATTTTTAATTCACCACCTTAAGAATAGCCATCCACACCTATACTAATTTACTTAATTTCCAGTCCCACACATTCCAAATATGGACTCCACTTTTTAATGAAAAAGGAGTGATTGTCAAGTAAATTATGTTATTTTTTCCAAAGGAGCACAGTTTCTCGTTTCAGCGTGCCACCTCTGAATATTCAGCTCAATATCATCTTTCCAGGTCACTGCTATACATTTCCTCGCAACTGCCAAAGCTAAATGAACAAATGCCAACTGAAATTTATCTAACTTAAATCCCTGTACTAATGTATTAATGCATCTCACTAAAAACAATGGGAGATCAAAAACCAATTTAATTTTAAATAAGCCTTCCAAGAATTCCATAATCCTTTGCCAAAAAAATTTCACTCTATCTCACAACCAAACCGAATGGTGAAAAGTACCTTTTTCTTTTCCACATCTAAAACAAGTATCTGAAAAACTAAAACCATATCTCTTTAGTTGCTCCAGAGTTAAATACAATTGATGTAAGAAATGATAATGAACTAAACTAGCCTTTGCATTAATTAATTTAGTCATACTTTCCTCACATACTGTCTCCCACTCTTGTTGAGAAATTGAGATATCTAAATCAGTTTCCCATTTAAGATTTGTTTTATACAAATCAGGTATAGCCATCTTTTATTGCAACAACCCAGACATTTCAGAAATAGTTTTTTTTCCTTCCTTCCATCAAATAACCCTCAAAGTTAAAACATTTGGGTAAAACCAAATCACGCCCTGATTTTTCCAATAACCAAGCCCGCACCTGATAATATGCAAAGTATTAAAAGTAATCCCAAATTTTTCCCTCAGTCTATCAAACGACAATAACAATCCCTCTTCAAAACAATCCCCTACCTTCTGAATACCTTCCATTAAAAAAATTCTTTGGAAGCTTACAAGGGATAGATTAAAAAAGGTACTGTATTCGAGGTAATATATTCATTTTAATGCAATTAACACATACCGCTAAAATCAACGGTAAATCTTTCCATCTATGCAGGTCAATTTTAATTTTATTTAACAGCAGAATTTAATTCATCTTATATAAATGATGATAATCACCATCAATAAAAATACCTAAATATTTAATCTTATTAGTCCACCTAAACTGAGTCATCTGTTACAATCAGAATAATCTCCTGTTGCTATAGGCAACACTTTTCTCCAAAATTACTTTTATAACCTGAAATATCTCCATATTGCTCCAATCGCTTCTGTAAATATCTCAAAGATTCCCTAGGATGAGTCAAATATATTAAAACATCATCAGCAAATAAATTCATTTTATACTCATCTAGACCCACTTTGATACCTTTAATGTTAACATCTTGCCTAATCAATTAGCCAAAGGTACTATTACCAACGCAAATAGGGCTGACGACAAAGGGCATCCTTGTCTGGGATATCTAGTCAAATTAAAGGAAGATGATATATGTCCATTTGTCATCACTCTAGCAGATGAACCCAACCAATAAAGAGCGGTCCCAAATGAAATTTTTCCAGTACTTTAAATTTTTAAAAACTCTATTCCACTCTATCAAATGCCTTCTCAGCATCCAATGCTACAATCATTGGTTGGTTGAGTTGCTTCTTAAATATATTAATTAAAGAAATCAATTTAACAATATTATCTGCAGAATATCTGTCCTGTATAAAACCAGCTTGATCTACATGAACCAACTGTATTTTGCCGACCTATTAACTAGAACCTTACCAACTATCTTATAGTCAACATTCAGTAACAAAATCAGTCTATATGAACCAACTTTAAGTGTATCTCTGTCTTTTTTTGGAATAACTGTAATTAACGCTTTAGAAAACAATTCTGGAAATCAACCTGTATCCGTGGCCTGTTTCAATACACCCATAAACAGGGGAAGCAACAAATCAGTGGGGTAATGCCTCCAGTGCTGTTCCACCTCATCGATAGCCTGAGCCTCTTTCTCAATGGAGGAGCACTGGATCTCGGGGCCCTGGAGGGTTTGTGAAAATATTGCTATGCGCCTGCCCGCCTGGTTGAGTGTGGCGGCCAGGGCAAAGTCCGATGGATTCATCCACTGCGTACATCGTGGCCTTTGCAATGTTGGCTTTGATTCAGTCGAATGCCTCATGGGCTTCTGCCGACAGGGGGAAAACAGTGGCCTTGATGAAGGGATGGGCCTTCTCCGCATAGTTGGGGACCCACTGGGCATAATAAGAGAAAAAGCCTAGACACTTTTCCAGGGCCTTGAGGCACTGCGAGAGGGGGAGTTCTAGCAGTGGACGCATGTAGTCAGGGTCGGGGCTGATTCTCCACCACGCAGCCTAGTATGCCAGGCGATGTGTGCTGAAGACACACTTCCCTGTGTTATACGTCAGGTTAAGGTGCTTCGACAGGAGATTCCTGTCGTGATCCTGCTGGTCATGGCTGCAGACAGTCATGTTGTCAAGGTATGGGAAGGTGACCCACAACCCGTGTTCATCCACCATCTGATCCATCTCCCTTTGGAAGACAGCCACTCCATTTGTGACCCCAAAAGGGACTTTAAGGAAATGGTTCAGCTGGCCATCTGCCTCGAAAGGTGGTCCTCAGGGAGAATGTGGAGCTGGTGGTATGCCGGCTTGAGGTCAGTAGTGGAAAAGACCCTGAATTGTGCGATCTGATTTACCATGTCAGCAATGCGGCGTCAAGGGTAAGCGTCTAGCCGGGTGAACCTGGGAGTAATCTATGACCATCAGTGTTTCTCCCTAATCTTTACTACTACTATACTACCTGGGCTCACCAGGGGCTTGTACCCTGCTCTATCACCCCCTCATTGAGGAAGCATCTCACTTCTGACCTAATGAACACCGTGTCCTCAATGCTGTATCGCTGACTTTTAGTGGCGACAAGCTTACAGCGTGGGGTGAAATTAGTGAACAGGAGCTGGGGAGGGTATCTGGAGCATGGAGAGGCCACGGTGATCTGGCTTGGGGCTGCTAGTTGACTACGTGCGAAGGGGGCAGCGGGCGGTTCACAAATTGCTCATCATGGACCATGGGAGGGGTTGGGGCCCATCATACTCCAATAGTGACGTTCTTTCAGTTTCATTGAAAGCCCAACCCCGAAGAGGAGTCACGTGATGGAGTAGTGGCCGGACGGTGAACTCCAGCCCTCTCCAGAAAAGTCGGGAAAAACAAGAGAAAATACAAAGGCACAGAAATACAAGTTAAAGAAAAGTGAGTATAAAGGTGGAAAGAAGATGGAGACAAAAGGAGAAAAATCAAAATCAACGGAAAGAAGAGAGGAAGAGAAGACAACGGAGGAAAAAGGTGAAGGCCTTACCTGTCCGAAGAGGCCCGCTGTGGAGAGAAGACCCCACTACCTCAGGTCGGTAGAAAAAGAACTACAACAATGGCTCACAGAGCCGAGTAAAAGTGCGCAACCGCGCATGCGCGACTCCTCGCGCATGCGCGATGCGCATACAAAAAAACACACCGACGGGAGGGGGGACCAGCTGGGGAGTCGATCTCCACAGCCGGCAACGACAGCTGCAGAACACCTGCAGCAAGAAGAGACCACAGAAGACAAGAGAAACAAGATAGAAGAGGAGGAAAGGGCAGCAAAGAAACAACAGATGGTCAACCCAGAGGAAGAAGAAGAGGAAGAGTATGGTGAAATAGAAGAAGAAAAGAGAGGCAAGGTAAAGGAGGTACTTGCTCTTGTTAGAGGATACATGGAGTCATTTAAAGAATGGCAAACACAGGAATTCAATGATTTAAGAAGAAGAATAAACAACACAGAAAAGAAAATAAATAAAATGGATATGACCTTAACAGAAATGGGGAAAAAAATGGACAAGATGGAAGAACGGGCAATAGCAGCAGAAATGGAGGTAGAAGACTTAAAAAAGAAATTGGAGGAATCTAATAAAAAAACTAAAGAGACACAAGAATTACTAGCCCAAAAAATAGATATAATGGAAAATTATAACAGAAGAAATAACATAAAGATAGTGGGCCTTAAGGAAGATGTAGAAGGCAAGAATATGAGGGAGTTTATAAAAGAATGGATCCCTAAGGCCCTAGGATGTCCAGAACTACAGCAAGAAATGGAAATAGAAAGGGCACATAGAGCATTGGCCCCTAAACCACAACCACAACAAAAACCAAGATCTATTGTAGTAAAATTCCTAAGATATACTACAAGAGAAAAGGTACTGGAGAAGACAATGGAAAAAGTAAGAGAGGGCAACAAACCACTGGAGTATAAAGGGCAAAAAATCTTCATTTATCCAGATATAAGCTTTGAACTCCTAAAGAAGAGAAAAGAGTTCAATGCAGCAAAAGCGATTTTATGGAAGAAAGGATATAAATTTACACTGAAGCATCCTGCGGTATTGAAAATATTTATTCCAGGACAACAAAACAGACTATTCTCGGATCCAGAAGAAGCACGAAAATTTGCAGAACAATTACAAAAATAGACTGAGGGATGAAGACGGGTAATGAGAGCAAAAATTATCACGATTGATATGTATGTGGGTAAAGACAAAAATAGACTGAGGGATGAAGACGGGTAAGGAGGGTAAAAATGACCACGATTGATATGTATGCGGGTAAAGAGGTATAAGAGTGAATAGAGACAATGGGCATATGTGAAAGTATCTGTAATTAGAGGAAAACATAGAAAGTATAGACAAGAATTAATAAGGGAAGGTAATGGAATAGAGAGAATAAGGAGGGAACTAAAAGAGTGACCTTTGTGACATATAAAAAACGAAATCTTTTCTGGGGGGGGCTGGGTGGGGGGAAAAGAGCGGTCACTGCAAAATCAGTTGACGCTTGCGAGTGGATTCGCAAATCCAAATGGAGAGGGGAGATGTGGTTGTCCGACAAGGGATAAAGGGCAACTCAGGAGGGGAAGGGGAGATTGGGGATAAAGAAGATAGAAATAGGAGAATAAGGAAAATGTTGGATGTTGTAGGAATGTTGTCTGGTAAAGAGTTGAAAATAAGAAAACAGAAATGGAAAAGGAGGAAAGGTAATGATGGAAAAACGGAAAGAGAAGATAAACAAAATATAAAATGGCTACGCTGAACTATATGACTCTAAATATTAATGGAATACATAACCAAATTAAAAGGAAGAAACTACTAAATTTACTGAAAAAGGAAAAAATAGATATAGCATTTGTCCAAGAAACACATTTAACTGAATTGGAGCACAAGAAATTAAAGAGAGATTGGGTAGGACATGTAACAGCAGCATCGTATAATTCAAAAGCAAGAGGAGTGGCTATATTAATTAGCAAAAATGTGCCATTTAAAATAGAAGAGGAAATAATAGATCCAGCAGGGAGATATGTTATGATAAAATGTCAGATATATTCAGAGCTTTGGAATCTACTTAATATATACTCACCTAACGAAGAAGATCAAAAGTTTATGCAAGATATCTTTTTGAAGGTAGCTAATACGCAAGGGAACATACTAATAGGAGGGGATTTCAATCTGAATTTGGATCCAAATATGGATAAAACGGGGAAAAAAATTAACAGGAAGAACAAAGTAACCAAATTTATAATTAAATCAATGCAAGAAATGAAACTTGTGGACATATGGAGGAAACAAAACCCAAAAGAAAAGGAATACTCATACTACTCGACTAGACATAAAACATACTCAAGGATAGACCTATTCCTGTTATCAGCCCACATACAAGGGAGAGTTAGGAAAACGGAATATAAAGCTAGACTATTATCGGACCACTCACCCCTGTTATTGGCAATAGAGCTAGAAGACATCCCTCCAAGAATGTATAGATGGAGATTAAACCCCATGCTACTTAAAAGACAGGATTTTAGAGAATTTATTGAAAAACAATTAAAAATGTACTTTGAAGTAAATACGGAATCAGTGGAAGATAAGTTTATACTATGGGACGCAATGAAAGCATTCATTAGAGGGCAAATAATAAGTTATGCAACCAAGATGAAGAAGGACTATAACCAGGAAACAGAGCAGTTGGAAAGGGAAATAATAAACATAGAAAAAAAATTAGCAATAAAGGAAGATACAACCAAAAGAAGAGAATTGGCTGATAAAAAAATAAAATATGAAACATTACAAACATATAAGGTGGAGAAGAATATAATGAAGACAAAACAGAAATATTATGAACTAGGGGAAAAAACACACAAAATCCTAGCATGGCAGCTTAAGACAGAGCAAACTAAGAAAATGGTATTGGCAACAAGGAAAAAAGACAAACAAATTACATATAATCCAAAAGAAATTAAGGAAAACTTCAGAGAATTCTATGAACAATTATACCGAACCGAAAACGAAGGGAAAGAAGGGAAAATAGATGAATTTTTGACTAAAATTGAACTACCAAAACTACAAATAGAGGAACAAAATAAATTAACAGAACCATTTGGAACAGTAGAAATACAAGAGATAATAAAAAATTTACCAAATAATAAGACACCAGGAGAGGATGGACTCCCAATAGAATTCTACAAAACATTTAAAGACCTAATAATACCGCCCCTCCTGGATGTAATCAACCAAATTGATGAGACACAAAACTTACCAGATTCATGTAAAACAGCAATAATTACAGTGATACTAAAACAAGGGAAAGATCCACTCTCACCAGCGTCATATAGACCAATATCTTTGCTAAACACAGATTATAAGATAATAGCTAAACTATTAGCGAACAGATTAGCAGAACAGGTACCGAAAATGGTAAATTTAGACCAAACTGGATTTATCAAAAAAAGACGCACAACAGACAATATTTGTAAATTTATTAACTTAATTCATGCAGTAGAAGGAAATAAAGCACCGGCAGTAGCAGTTGCTTTAGACGCAGAGAAGGCCTTCGACAGAGTAGAATGGAATTACTTGTTCAAAGTATTGCAAAAATTCAGTTTACCGGAGAAATATATTAATTGGATTAAAGCATTATATAAGGGACCGTTAGCGAAAGTGACAGTAAATGGACATGTATCAAAGCAATTTAACTTAAGCAGGTCAACGCGGCAGGGATGCCCACTATCACCATTATTGTTTGCGCTAGCTATAGAACCACTAGCAGAATCGATAAGAAGAGATAATAATATAAAAGGAATAAAAATAAAAGACAGGGAATATAAAATCAGTCTGTTTGCGGATGATGTGATAGTGTACTTAACAGAACCAGAACTATCAATAAAAGAAAGCCCAACCCCAAAATGACAGTTAAATGGTGGCCCCCATGGCTCGCAGACGGCCCCACCATCACTCACCGGAAGAGAAGAAGGAGAAAGCGGAGGTGATGTCATCGCTGGAAGTGACGAGGGAGAAGGCGGAAGTGACATCATGGTGGTTGATGGCCTTTGTCGTGTGCGTCTGCAGGAATCCCCGTTTCCCAGAAGTGGCGGTCCCTGTTTCGCCCACGCCACTGCTGGGCTTGGGGCTTTGCTTTGATTTACAGACTTTCACAGTGTCCCCTCTCCCTGCATTTGGTGCAGGTGGGGTCCTTGGCCAGGAAGTGTTTCCGCGGATGCTTGCCTTGCCCGCAGAAAGAGCATGTTGGTAGGGCGCTGATGGCGGCAGAAGTCAGGTCGGAGCGGGAGGTATGCAATCCCACTTCCCAAGATGACGGCACCTGCATAACCCACGAGGTGGCCGCATGCTCGCTGGAGAACAATTCAGTGTTGTGGATGGCCCCTTCTAGGGTATTCGCTAGCCCAATGGTTCTGTTCGAGTAGCCTCACATCGTCGGGGCAGGCACCCACAACACAGGTGTCTCTCGTCAGTAGCTGCGCAGCACTCACAACTTGGCAGTTACAGTCCCTTTCAAGCTCTGGCAGGGCCCTGGCAAAGTTGTTGAATGTCTCCCTGGGTCGCTGCCTGAGTGAGTGGAGCACGTGCCACACATAGACCTCGTTCACCTGCACCTTGTACTGGTCTTTTAGAATGTCCATGGCTTCTCTGTAGGTTTGGCAGTTCTGGACCATCCAGTAGACCCAGTGTCCAATATACAAGAGCAGTAGATAATACTTATCCTCATAGACCTGGATCATGTCTGCAGAGGCTGCAAGGAATTTTTCAAAACACCGATGCCACGGAGCGAATTTGTTGGCTGCTTCGGGTTCTCTCAGGTCAATTTCCAGGTGATCAAATTTCAGAAATTTGTCCATGTTCTGAGGAAGCAAAAATCCAGCTAATAAAATGGATGTACAATCAATTAACTAAAAGACTGAAGTACCGGAAATGAAGGCTTTTATTAGCTGGAGATGGACAGTATCCCTTGAGTTGCTGGCTCACACGGACCCGGACTTGAACTGTGGGCAGGGTTGTGACATGACAGCCTTTATGGGGGAGAAAGGGGAGGAGTCACGAGCCGGCCAGTGAGAGCAGGGTCCAGGGTATTTATATATACAAGAGGCTTCACCTCAATGATGTTTATAATATATGTTTGCACTGTGATTCTGCCACAAAACAGCGAATGTTGTAACTTGTTCATGACAATAAATCCTGATTCTGATTGTGAACTGGGTGAGGTATACCCCAGATTACTACAGGAAGCGAGAGAAGAGATAGCTGGGGCATTGGCAATGGTCTTTGCATCCTCTCTGGCTACAGGGGAGATGCTGGAGGATTGGAGAATGGCAAATGTGGTCTCCTTGTTTAAAATAGTTTATAGGGAGAATCTTGGGAATTCTAGATGGGCGAGTCTTACGTCAGTAGGGGGCAAACTATTGGAGAGGATTATTAGGACTGGATTTATGATCATTTAGAGAAGTTTAGTCTTCTCAGGGATTGTCAGAATGACTTTATGAAGGTGCATGACCCTAATTGAGTTTTTTGAGGAAGTTACAAAAGAAATTGATGAAGGAAGAGCAGTAGATGTGGCGCATCTGGATTTAAGTGAGGCATTTGACAACATCTCCCATTCTGAAAGTCTTTGGCTGGGTGGATTCAAAATTGGCCTGCTTGCAGAAAGCAAAGGGTAGTAGTAGATGGAACATATGCTGCCTGGAGGTCAGTTACAAGTGGAGTTCCGCAGAGATCTGTTTTAGGTACCCTGGTCTTCGCGATTTTTATTAATGACCTGAAGAAAAAAGAAGCCGGGTGAGTCAGTATGTTTGCAGATGACACGAAGGTTGGAGATGTTGTGGATCAGTGTCAGAATCATGAACATGTGGCATGAAATTTGTTGTTTTGCAGCAAATATTGCTAGAAATTCCATTTTTTTAATTAAAAAAATTAGTGCAACAGAAGAGAAAGAGTGAGGTTGTGTCTGTGTTCATTGTCCATTCAGAAATCTGATGGCAAAGGGAAAGAAGCCGTTTTTGTACTGTGATGGAATATCTGGGAATGCTTTTGGGAGATAAATTGGTAACATTAGAGTAATTACAAATATACAATTTAAAACAGATCTTATTTGAAATACTTGAAGAATTCATATTCTGTGACTTTACAGAAACTATGGCGAATGCTATGCACATTTCACAAGTAGGTGCTAGTTGAAATGGTGTCATGAAATGAATAGACTATTGTCTTCGAAGAGCCAGATTGTCTGTTTTGGACCTTTTTTTGCAAGGCTTTCTGCAAAGTGCTCACTCAAAGGTCATTGAGAGGTTCTTGTTTACCTAAAACAGCAGATGGGAGCAGAAGACTGACACCTATTGTTTGCTGGAGAAGGAGGGGTTTTGCAAGTGAGAAAGAGAGGGACATGCTGCTGGCAGTTTGAATCTCAGACGGAGAGAGAGAAAGCTGTAACAAGCAGGAGAAGCTTGTCGGAACTGAAACAGAAGCTCCAGAGTGGCGGTTGGCTGGAAGTGCTATCTGTCTGACGTTTCTCTTGGAATAAGTGGAACAGAAAGGAACTCTGTGGTAGCCTGAAAGAAAGAGGTTATCATCTGGAGAACCCTGATGGGGCAAGTTTCATCAGCAAGACATTGAGGTGACTAATGGTGGTACCTCATTTGTGGAAATCCTGGAACAACACATCTCTCTCTGCAAACCCTACAAGAACCTTCCTGAGCGGTAAACCAATGACCATTCGAGCACCAAGGCCTGGTGAACTTTATACATGTTAAATTCTGTGCACAGTATAAGAATTGCCTGCAACCAGTGAATTTGGAAGAATCAGAAGTGAGATTGAACTGTGAACCAAAGAACTTTTCTTAAATTTACACACACATTACATACACGTAAGCTTAGAATTATAAGGGGGTTAAGTTGGATTAGTTAAGTTGATAGTGATAAGTTAAAGTTTGATTCTGTTTTCATGTTTAAAGATAATTAAAAACAACTTTTGTTTAAGTAACCATTTGTCGTGGTGAATATCTATTGCTGTTGGGTTTTGGGCTCCTTTGGGCTTGTAACAGTACCACTGGGTGTTCGTCTTCAGGCTCCTGTACCTCCTTCCTGGTGGTAGGAGTGTGAAGAGGGCATGGCCTGGGTGGTGGGTGTCCTTGATGATATAGCCTGCTTTATTAAGACACCGTCTCATATAGATGACCTTAATGCGCTGGCTGAGTTTTATAATTCAGCAACTTCTTCCTGTCCTGTGCATGAGCACCTCAATACCAGACTGTGATGCAACCAGTCAGAATGCTCTCCATGGTACACCAGTTGAAATTTTCAAGAGTCTTTGGTGACTTGCCAAATCTCCACAAACTCCTAATAAGGTATAGCCGCTGGTGAGCCTTCTTCATGATTACATCGCCATGGAGAGAACTTCAGAGATGTTTACACCCAGGAGTTGGAAGTTCTTTACTATTTCCACTGCTGACCTCTTTACGAGGACTGGTTTTTGTTTTCCTAGTTTCCCCTTCCTGAAGTTCATAGTCAGTTCTTTAGTTTTGCTTATGTTGAGTGCAGGGTTTTGTAGAAGGTTGTCGAAAGGTGCAACATGATAGAGACAGGATGCAGAGTTGGGGGGAAAAGTGGCAGGTGGAGTTCAGCTGGGGTAAGTGTGGTGATACATTTTGGAAGGTCAAACTTGAAGGCAGAGTGCATGGTAATGACAGGAATCTTAACAGTGAAGAAGAACAGAAGGACCTTGAAATTCAAATACATAGCTCTCTCAAGATTTCTGTGGAGGTTGACAGGGTTGTTCAAAAGGCTTATGGTATACCGGCCTTCATTAATCAAGAGATTAAGTTCAAGAGTCACGAGGTAATGTTGCAGCTCTATAAAACATTTTTATAAAGCTGCAACACTTGGAATATTTGTGTTCAGTTGTGGTCGCCTCATTATAGGAAGGATGTGAAAGCTAAGGATGTGAAAGCTAAGGAGAGAGTGCAGAAGAGATTTACCAGGATGTTGTCTGGATTGGAGAATGTTGTGAATATATGCCTGTGAGCGTATGACGTCATCATGTTGTGTGCTGCCGGGAACCATTTTAGTTTAGTAATGAAGAATGAATAAAGCCCCACCTCTCCATGTGCTAGTGTATTTCCGTGCCTAGAATACACCACACATTGGCAACAAGGATCGAAACAAACTTACTCTATGCTCCAAACATCAGAGGGTGCTTCCGTTGCGAAAAAACCAACCACAGTCCAGATAATTGTTATTTCAAAAAACAAAGATGTCATCTATGTGACAAAGAGGGGAAATCAGGAGAAAAAGCGAAGACCAAGTTATGGAAAACAGCCCTCCAGAGTGAAAACCGTGGAGGAGAAGGATGATACCCCAGCAGGTATCAACTCGGAGGAAGACAAGACACTGGAAGAAATGCATATTCACGGATTAAGGGATAAGAAATTGGAAATCTATGTCCATGTGAATATCTACAACAGAGCTCTTCGAATGGAGTTGGATATGGGGACAGCAGTGTCATTAATGCCACTAAAGTTACCTCACCTCGCTACAGGGGTGTGGGGGGTGATGGAGCAACAGGAGGAGCAGCTACGGAGGCAGAAGAAGCAGCTGGAGCTAAAGCCACTTTCAGGTGGCCACAATACCCGACTGTATAGCCGCCTATTGTACCCCAATGCAGCTGTCGGGTGGCCACCTGAAAGTGGAGAACCCGGCCAGGAGGAGCACTTACCTGACCCTCTGAGAATCCCCCTTTGCACCTAAAAGCAGCAGTAGGACTACAGCCACAGTCCACGGGAGCTGGCGTTCGCTTAGACGTGGCTCTCCTTCAGCCAGCACGTTCAGGTGACAGAAAGGCGTATTCTCCGTGGCCAGCTGAACGTCCCAGCTGTACTCCCCCATCCGCGTCTGCCGGCACTTACTCTACATCCGAGCACCTGAAAGCGGCTAAACATTGCTACTGATAAGGGCAAGGCAAGGGTATGAGGAGGCTCAGAGGCATCTGCTATTCAGAGTAACTTAGCTGAAGTGTTCGATGGTTTGGAGTCATGTCTTGAGAAAGGACAACTGGAACATAAAACATTTTATGTTAATGCAGTTCTTTTTATAGCACAGTCACCAGACACGCATACACACGGACAGGTCCTCCCAAGGCACGATGTTACCAATCCACAACCACCAGTGGTAACCACCGCAAACAGAGCTGCGGCTCAGGTCTGGTCTATCGCCGCAGCTCCCTTGACACTCCAGTCAAGCATCAGAATTCCAGGAGTACACGCACATGTGACATCTCCAGCTACATTCCCTGCCACGAGCAATGCATTCTCAGTCATGGAAAGGCAAAATGAAATCACTGCATTATTAATCCAGCCAGTGTCTCTCTTCTACGCCCAAGAAATAAATTCTTTGATGGTGACCCACTTCAGTACCAAGTGTTCATTAAATCCTTTGAACGCAGTATTGAAAGCATGAACAAAAACCCCAGAGACTGTCTCTATTATCTGGAAGAGTGCACAAAGGGGCAGCCAAGGGAACTTGTAAGAAGGTGCCTACATATGGCCTTGGGCAGACGATTTGATAAGGCTTTACTACAGAATTGCTACAGCTTATATTGAAAAGGCTCTTTCATGGTCGTCAATAAAGCTGGATGACACAAAGGCTCTTCAAGCATACATCCTCTTTTTAAGACATCAACTACATGCATGAGCTTGACATGCTGGTCATCATAAGGAAGTTGCCCTACCGGCTGAGGGATATGTGGAGGAAGGTGGCCTGTGAGTTCCAGGCAAAACACAATTAAAGAGTTACCTTGAATGGCAAGTGCAGATTGTAGCAGATCCAGTATTTGGAGATATCAAAGACACTCCAACAATGAGCAAAGATGTAAGGAGGTCCAAGTCACAGCCTCATCCAAGAGTAAAAGAAAGTATCTTTGCTACCATGGTGACAGTTGCAGATCAGGAAAATGACAAAGGAACTAAGGAAAAGGAGACTTTGCCTGCTGTGGAGAGCTGTTTGTTCTGCGGAGGTGGACATGTTTTGGAAATGTGTCCAGGGTTGAAAAAGAAGGCACAAACTGAGAAAAAGACACGTCTGTGTAAACGGCACATCGGCAAAAACTGCAGGAAACTACCTCACTGCAACATGTCCCAGAATATTGCACATCCTCCGAGGAAAGAAGGAAATGGAAAATGAGCAAACAGAAAGAAAGGAAGCAGCTGAAAACAGGGCTGTAGCCTCATTCAGACAAGTGGCCTCACTGGGGCCGGTGAGGATAACTGCAAGCTCTCAATAGTGTCTGTACAAGTCAAGGCCAGGAAGGGGACTGCAATAGTACACACTTACACATTTCCATACCCAGGTAGCACTGCGTCATTTTGCACAGTGGGGCTAATGAACAAGCTTAATCTTCAGGGAAGAAGGTCAGATATTCTATTAAGAATTATGGGTCAAGAGAAGGCCATTGAAACTAGCATTGTTTTAGCCTTAGAGGTCACTGGACTGGACAGCAGTGATTTTTGTGATCTCCCAGGCTTACACACTCAGAAGACCATGCCGGTGCACAAAGGAAACCCACCGCATCGATATGATATCAAATGGAGGTCTCATCTGAGGTGAAATTGGCCCTGAGATAGTGATATTGATTGGCTCAGATGTACCAAAGGCTCTGGAACCACTAGAGTGTGGGAAGTGGACCTTTCGCTGTCAAAACCATGCTTGGCTGGACAATTAATGGACCTTTAGGAGGAAGTAACGATGTTGGTCAGGAGGAGTCAACAACAAGTGTCAACAGGAGTTTGGTTGTGACACTTGATGAGCTGTGAAATCACCAGTAGAAGACTGTAAATAAGAAAGGCACTTCTGAAAAAAAAAACAGATCAATGTGAAAATAATGAATATCATACTGAGGAAAACATATCAAAGGCCTCTAAACCAGCACTAAAGGGACTATTTTCATCAGAAGTGGATGAAAATGAAGTAATAAAGGAAGTATTAGAGGCTGTAAAATCGATGAACCCAGAAGGTCGCACTGATGGAAGAAAGGAGCATTTGGCTACGAAACTGTGCTACAGCCTTCTGAGAACAAAATGTTGAAAAGGGACTTCGAAACATTGGATAGATATGAAAAATAGTGACTAGAAAGATCTCATCTTTGTACTTGGAATCAAAACTGATTTTCAGAAAATTGGGAATGAATCCTAATGATTCTTCAGTTTTGAAAGTGACCAAGAGACAAGGCCAAAGAGCAGTTGACAAGAATGGAGATTTAATTGTAGATAGAATTTGCAAAGCCAGAGCGCGGAAGAAAAGAATAACTGATGCAGCTATTGAGGAAAGGCATTCAGCCTTGTCAAGATGCAGATAGTTGGAGGAGGAGATTAATCTTTTGAAAGAGCAGAACAAGTCATTGGTTAATGACACACACGACAGCTGACTACAGAAAACAATCAAGGGTGTACCATGAAGGCCCAATTAATAACAATTCTGCAAATATAAGCAGCAAGATGAAGAGATTCAAACACCAAGTTGACGACAGCAGGGCTGACCGCAGAAGTACCAATGCATCACGTGACCTTTTCTTTTTTTTTAAATTTTATTAATAAATCACATAATCAAGATACAAACCAATACATAATATTTTATCTCCTAAACCCCCCCCACCCCCCAACCTTGTCCCATCCACACCTCCCAACCCCCCTCTAAACTACCCCAAAAGAAAGAAGAAAAAGAAGAGATCAACTAACATAATGCTCTTCAATTATTTGCCCTGGTTTGGGGAAACATCACCAATGTATAGGAAAGAAAGTATTAATAATTAAATCGCATATATTCCATATACAGGCTCCAGGTTTTAACAAAAAAGGGATAATTATTTTGTAAATTGTATGTTATTTTTTCGAACGGAATACAAGATCTTTTCCACATGCCATCTCTGAATACTCAAATCAGTCTCATTTTTCCAAGTGATTGCCAGACATTTCCTAGCTACAGCTAAAGCCAATCTCAAAAAGGCAATTTGAGATTTATTTAATATTAACTCCAAACTCAATTTTTTAATATAACCCAATAGAAAATACCATAGGATCAGGTGAAACTTTAAATTTAAACATAACTTCTAAAAATTCCTTAATTTTGCTCCAAAAAGGTCTAACCGTTCCACATAACCAAACTGAATGTAAAAAAGAACCCACTTCTTTATGGCATCTAAAGCATAAACACATGACCTTTTCACTCGAGGTCAAGTTACCAACTTCTCAGAAGATAATGGGAGAATTACTTTCCTATCGAAAGAAGTGAATGCAGAGAGAGAATCTAATGAAAGGCTTCAAAATAAACGGTCAGAAAATGATACTGAATTGGAAGTTGCAAAATTGGATCTGGAATCGCAGGAAAAGGCAATGGAAGCCAGAGTGGTTGAAAAGGCTGAAGAGATCTGGAGGAGCCATAAGTGGAGTCAGCCTGCTTCTTTACAGAAGGATTCTACAAATCCTGTGGCTGTTGATGAGTTTGAAGAACCAATGTCATTTGAATCTTACCTTATCTATGACCAACTGCAGAAAAGAAAGAAAAAGATGACCAAACCTGTTGCCGGGAAGGTGAAAGAGAATCATCCATTAAAATCAAGAGGATCAGATAAACCTCCTTCAAAATCTGGTTCTAAGAGCTCAAACTCTTCATATGAGGAAACAAGAAAGCCAAACGACATGCTGAAGATTTACCTCATTTTGAACCCAAAGGGAAAGCTGTGCCTATTCTGTTTGAAAAAGATATGATGTTTACTGGCCTCCATTTTAATTCGAAGATGTAAGCGTACTCTGGATCAAAGATTGTTCATCTTCTAAAGATGACACCATTATTTGAACAGTACATTCGAGTTCTTCAAAATGTTACGAGCCCAGAGAACTCTAAAACCCAGCAGCAATAGATATTCACCAAGAGAAATGATTATTTAAACAAAAGTTGCTTTTAAACATGAAAACAGGATCACACTTTAACTTATCACTATTGACTTAACTAACCTAACTTAACCCCCTTCTAATTCTAAGTGCATGTGTATGTAATGTGTGTGTAAGTTCAGAAAAGTTCTTTGGTTCACAGTCCAATCTCACCTCATTCCTCCAAGTTCACTGGTATCAGGCAATTCTTATACTGTGCACAGAATTTAACATTTATGAAGTTCACCATGCTTGAAGGGTAAATGGTTACTGCTCAGGATGATTCTTATCGGTTTTCAGAGAGAGATTTGTTGTTCGCTGGACACCCACAACTGATTCCTTTTAATCAGCCGCTTCAGTGTCTTGACGAAGAAACTTGCCCCATCAGGGTTTTCCAAATGATAACCTCTTTCTTTCAGGTCACTTATTTCAATTGAAACATTAGGCAGCCAGCCCTCTCCTCTCGTATGAACCAAAAGGGCTTTGACCAGGCTGAACTAAACTCTCACAACCCATCTTCCAAATGGGGTTTTCCACAAGCTTGTCAGCTTGTTCTGTTACAGTCCCAGTTGCTGCTGCTGATCGTAAAACTGTAGAACTGAATTCTCTCTCTCTCTCTCTCTCTCTCTCTCTCTCTCTCTCTCTCACTCTCTCTCTCTCTGAGAAAAAGCCTATTTTACTCTCTCTGCTTGCAAAACCACATGACCCTCCTAGAACAGCAAGTTTCACTCCAGACAGCCTGCGGCTCCGATGAGTTCTTTCATCTGTTGCCTTTTTGTAAACAACAATCCACTAGTGAAGTCTCTTGGGCACTCTCCAAAGCTTTTGCAAAGGCTCTTGGCACCAGACTGCCTAGCATGAGCAGAGCTCCAGTGTTTTAAATGAGACCTTTTTTAAAGTGTTTGTATGTGACCTACACTAAAAAAACCTGCCCCAATTTATCTCCCAAAAACATACATAATCCGTCACAAAAATAATGTGGACTCTATTCCCAAAGTCGGAAGAGTGCCATTTGAAATCTTGGAGTCTGTATTGGAGCAGTGTACCCCTTATCAGTTTGTGATTAAAACACTGTTAGAAAGACTTTAAAACCCAGATCAGAAATAGTCTAACATCAGACGGAGCTAAGCCTGCCTTTTACAGGAGACTGAAGAACTTTGAAAAGTTCAAACTGACTTTATTTTATTTTATGTTTTTTGCCCCTTTCCCACTACACAGGCTACAAACTTTATTGGTCCAGCGTGATGGTAAAGATTATTCTTTTTTGAGGCTGTATGCTGGAAACCTCTGGCCTTATGATGAATGAAGAAAGAAGATCTGCGTAATGTTGAATGTTATGTTGTTGATTGTTATTTATAATGGATTGTATAATTGTATAATTAATATTTGAGACATTATGTCTCATTATAATGTTACAAGCCCAGAGGACCCCAAAACCCAGCAGCAATAGAAATTCACCAAGACAAATGGTTACTTAAACAAAAGTTGCTTTTAATTTTCTTTAAACATAAAAACAGAATCAAACTTTAACTGATTATTATTAACTTAACTTAGCCTCTTAACCCCCTTCAAATTCTAAGTGCAAGTGTATGTAATGTGTATATGTTCAGGAAAGTTCTTTGATTTAATAGTCCAGTCATTCACTTCTCACTTCTCCAAGTTCACCGGTATCAGACAATTCTTCTACTGTGCACAGAATTTGACATTTATGAATTTTCACCAGGCTTTGGTGCTTAAAGGTAAATGGTTACCGCTCAGGAAGGTTCTTGTTGGTTTCAGAGAGATATTTGTTGTTCATTGGGCACACACAAACTGACTTCCTCTAATCAGTCACTTCAGTGTCTTACCAAAGAAACTTGCCCCATCATGGGTTTTCCAAATGATACCCTTTTCTTCCAGGTCACCACAGAAAATTCCTCTTTTTTTCCCCCTTATTTCAGGTGAAGCACTCTAGCCAGCCATTTCCTTTTGTAAGGACCACAAGGGTTTTGAACAGGCTGAACTCAGAATTCACAGCCCATCTTCAAAATGGGGTTTTCAACAAGTCTGCCAGCTTGCTATTTTACAGCCTCAATTGAAAACTGACTTCTCTCTCTCTCTCTCTCTCTCTCTCTCTCTCTCTCTCTCTCTCTGCTTTTTTTCCTCTCTCTCTGCTTGTAAAAACCAGAACCCCTTCCCAAGGCTCCAAATCCAATCCTTGAAAGATCTTTATCAGAACTTGATTCTAGACTTCTTTCCAAAGCAGTTCCATTGTCTTTGCAAAAGTCACTGAGCCTGACTGTCTAGCTTCAGATAAACACCTACATTTTAATGAGATGTGAAGTGTATGTATCTGTTTGTAAACTGACCTACATTGAACCCCCATAAATCTATCTCTTTTAAAGACATATTTATATATAACCATATAAAAATTACAGTACGTAAACAGGCCATCTCGGCCCCTCTAGTCCGTACCAATTTAAGTGATCTATTCTAGTCCCACTTACCTGCACCCTGTCCATAACCCACCAATCCCCTCACATCAATGCACCTATCCAACTTTTTCTTAAATGGCAAAATTGACCTCGCTGCAACCATCTCTTCTGGAAAGTCATTCCTCTCAGCCACCACTCTCTGAGTGAAGAAGCTCCCTCTCATGTTACTTCTAAATTTTTGCCCCCAAACCCTTAACTCATGACCCCTCAATCCAATCTCACCTACCCTCAAGAGGAAGAGCCTATTCACATCTACTCTATCAAATCCGCCCTCAACCTTCTATGCCCTAATGAATAAAGACCCAGTTTAATCAATCTTTCTTTGTATTCTAGATTCAGCAATCCAGGCAATATTTTAGTAAATCTTCTCTGCATTCTCTTTACCTTATTGATATCCTTCCTATAATTTGGGGACCAGAACTGCATACAGTATTCCAAATTTGGCCTCACCAATGCCTTAATTAGTCTTAAGATCACTTCCCATATAAAGATATAAGCATATTAACCACTTACAGCACAGAACAGGCCAGTTTGGCCTTACTAGTCCATGCCGTAACAAATCCCCACCCTCCTAGTCCCACTGACCAGCACCCGGTCCATACCCCTCCAGTCCTCTCCTCTCCATGTAACTATCCAGTCTTTCCTTAAATGTAACCAATGATCCCGCCTCGACCACGTCTGTCGGAAGCTCATTCCACACCCCCACCACCCTCTGCGTAAAGAAATTTCCCCTCATGTTCCCCTTATAATTTTCCCCCTTCAATCTTAAACCATGCCCTCTAGTTTGAATCTCCCCCTTTTTTAATTGAAAAAGCCTATCCACATTTACTCTGTCCCTTTTAAAATCTTAAACACCTCTATCAAGTCCCCCCTCAATCTTCTACGCTCCAGAGAAAAAAGCCCCAGTCTGCACAACCTTTCCCTGTAACTCAAACCTTGAAATCCTGTCAACATTCTCCTGAACCTTCTCTGCACTCTCTCTATTTTGTTTATATCTTTCCTATAATTTGGTGACCAAAACTGTACACAATACTCCAAATTTGGCCTCACCAATGCCTTGTACAATTTCATCATAACCTCCCTACTCTTGAATTCAAAACTCCGATTTATGAAGGCCAACATTCCAAATGCCTTCTTCACCACACCATCTACCTGAGTATCAGCCTTGAGGGTACTATTTACCACAACTCCTATATCCCTTTGTCGCTCTGCACATCTCAATAGCCTACCATTTAATGCATATGACCTATTTAGATTTGCCTTTCCAAAATGTAACACCTCACACTTATCTGTATTAAATTCCATCAGCCAATTCTCAGCCCACACCTCCAGCCTTCCTAAATCACCTTTTAATCTACAGTAATCTTCCTCACTGTCCACAACACCACCAATCTTTGTATCATCCGCAAACTTGCTTACCCAACTCTCCACCCCTACTTCCAGATCGTTAATATATATAACAAACAATAGTGGACCCAGGACCGATCCCTGAGGAACTCCACTAATCACCGGCCTCCAATTGGACAAACAATTTTCTACCACTACTCTCTGACACCTCCCATCCAACCATTGCTGAATCCATTTCACTCCCTCCTTATTTATACCTAATGCCTCCACCTTTTTTCCTAACCTCTTGTGGGGAACTTTGTCAAAAGCTTTACTAAAGTCTAAATAGACAACATCCACAGCTTTCCCTTCATCAACCTTTTTTGTAACCCCCTCGAAAAACTCAATCAGGTTTGTCAAGCATGCTCTACCCCTGACAAAACCATGCTGATTACTCCCTATCAATCCCTGTACCTCCAAATATTTGTAAATACCATCCCTCAGAACACTTTCCATCAACTTGCCCACCACAGACATCAGACTCACGGGCCTATAATTCCCAGGTTTACATTTGGACCCTTTCTTAAACAGCGGAACCACATGCGCAACCCTCCGATCCTTTGGCACTACCCCCGTGTCCAGTGACATCCTAAATATCTCTGTTAATGGCCCCACTATCTGTCCACAAGCCTCCCTGAGTGTCCTTGGGAATATTTTGTCCGGTCCCGGAGATTTATCCACCTTTATCTTTTTCAACACAGCCATCACTACCGCCTCAGTTATCCTTATATGCTTCATGACCTCCCCACTATTTTTCTATGTTCTATGCTTTGATTTATAAAGGCCAGCATACCAAAAGCCTTCTTCATCACTCTATCCACATGAGATTCCACTTTCAAAGAACAATGAACTGTTCTCTTTGTTCCACTAAATACCTCAACGTCCTCCCCTTCACCACATATGTCCTATTTGGATTATTCTTCCCAAAATGAAGCACTCCACACTTCTCAGTATTAAACTCCATCTGCCATCTTTCAGCCCACTCTTCTAAGTAGTCCATATCCTTCTGCAGTCTCTGTAAACCATCTTCAACTATCCACAACTCCCCCTAATTTTGTATGGTCTGCACACTTACTAACCCAATTTACCACTCCATCATCCAAATCATTAATGTAAATGACAAAACAACAAGGGACCCAACACCGATCCCTGATGCACACCGCTCATCACCGGTCTCCATCCTGACAGACAGTTATCCACCATGACTCTCTGGCATCTACCTTCTAGCCACTGTTGAACCAATTTGACTATCTGAACATTAATACCTAGCACCTGAACCTTACCAACCTTCCATGTGGAACCTTATCGGAGGCCTCACTGAAATCCATATAGACAACATCTACTGCTCTAACCTCATTGACCTTCCTAGTCACCTCCTCAAAAAATTCAACAAGATTTGTCAAACATAACCTTCCCCGCACAAACCCATGTTGGGTGTCCCTGATCAGTCCCTGCCTCTCGAGATACTTAATTACTTTCCATTAATTTACTTTCCATTACTTTACCGACCACTGACATCAAACTTACCGGCCTATAATTGCTGGGCCTACACCCTTTTTAAACAGAGGAACCATGTTTGCAACACACCAATCCTGCGGAATCATGTCCCCACTCTGGTGACTTTTGAAAAATCACTGTCAGTGCCTCTGCTATTTCCTCCCTGACTTCCCTCTCAAGGTCCTGGGGAAGATCACATCGGGACCTGGAGACTTATCCACCTTTATATGCCTCAAAAGTTCCAACACCCCTTTTTCCTATTACCCTTTTTGCCTCTCTTATCCTACACGATTTTCCATAATTACCCCTTTTGCCTCTCTTATCCTACACGATTCCATATCCTTTTCCCTCGTGAATACTGAAGAGAAGAACTCATTCAATATTTCCCCCATCTCATTCGACTCCACACAGTTGTCAGCTCTGATTCTCTAGTGGACCAATTTTATCCTTCACTCCCTTTTGCTATTTACATACTTGTAAAAACCCTTCGGATTTACTTTCACCCTGTTCACTATAGACACCTCGTACCTTCTTTTCGCTTTCCTAATTTCTTTCTTAAGCTTCTTTTTACAGTCCCATGTATTTTCCAAGCATCTCGTTCATGCCTTGCCTCTTGTATTTAACGAAGGCCTCCCTTTTATCTCGAACCAACTTTTTAATCTCCCTTGAAAACCACGACTCTCTCAAACCTTTGGCGCTGCCTTTTATCCTAACAAGAACATAAAGATTCTGCACCCTCAAAATCTCATCGTTAAAAGACCTCCAATTCTCCTCTACCTCCTTCCCATAAAACAAATCAGCCCAAGCCACTCCTTGTAAATCCCTTCTCATTTCAACAAATCTGGCTTTCTCCCTCTCAAAAACCTTCATCTTTGGATCTTTCCATAATTATATTGAAATTAATGGTACCATGATCACTGGATCCGAAGTGCTCCCCAACACACACCTCAGTCACCTGCCCCATCTCATTCCCCAACAGGAGATCCAATACTGCCCCTTCTCTAGTGGGTACCTAACTGTATTGCTGCAAAGAACTATCCTGCACACATTTTACAAATTCTAATCCACCCAGCCCCTTCACAGATCATGTTTCCCAATCTATATTAGGAAAATTAAAATACTAACATAATCCTGTGCTTATTACAAATCGCAGCTATTTCCTTACACATTTGCTCCTCTATTTCTCGTTCCCCACTAGGTGGTCTATAATACACCCCTATAATTGCAACCTCTCCTTTTCCATTTTTTAATTCCACCCATACCGCCTCCCTTGACAAGCCCTCCCATCTCTTGCATGAGCACCACTGTAATATTTTCCCTGACAACCAATGCCACACCACCCCCTTACCCCTCCAATTCTATCACACCTAAAGCAGTGAAATCTCGGAATATCTAGCTGCCAGTCACAACCTGTATAACCCATAACAAATAATATTGATGGCGCCAAAGGTGCATACTTACCTTTGATAGGCAGCGTCCCGGGGTCCCTAGATTGTGCGTGCGGCCAGGTTGATTCCTGTGCACAGGGGCAAGTCTTCAGTTAGTGCATGCACTGTGGGTTTGCTTATTGGAGAACGGTTTGCGCATGCGTGGGAGTTTGGAGCACGAATGTTTGATCGTCAGTGCACATTGAACAATATGGTGGAAGAGACGAAGAGGACGAGTGAGGCTCACATCCTTTTTGTTGACTGTTATATAGAATGTCATCACAGACATTTTGTTACTACAGATGTTGTTATTTATAGATCGTTTCCACATAGAACGTTAAAGAAGATCTCATTACAACAGTCGGTATTACCGTTGTTATTGGAACGTATCATTATTGTAGATTGCTACAAGTCTTTTTATGTGTTAAAAAATAAACCATTTAAATTCATCTGGACTTTAATCAAAACGCATCACAAACAAGACTCCCACCCAGCCTCCAAGTGGATTTTATGGAGACCAATCACTACAACTGCAGAGAATTGTAAAGGCTACCACACAAACCAACCTCCCTTCCATCGACTCCAAAGCTGTCAACAATGTTAAAGTTATCAGACTACTGGACAGATAGGCCGCTCGTTATTAAACCGACACTGCCCTGGCACTGTTTTTAACCAAACATTTTCTGTGTAACACTATACCCTGCACTTAGGTTTCATTTTTAAAATTTAAATGTAAACCTACTGCACAGTAACAGGCCTTTTCAGCCCACAAGCCCGTACTGCCCAATTACACCAAATTAACCTACAGCCCTGTACAGTTTGAAAGGTGGGAGGAAATCGGAGACATGGGGAAATGTACAAACTCCTTACAGAACCTTTTGTATTTGTGTGAGTAGCAAAGTTAATCACTCTATCTTGGGTGCATATGGGAAGAATACACAATTTAAATCAAGTGTTTAAAAGCACAACTTGATGGGTCCCCTCAGTCACAAGATCACAAGAAAAAGGAATAGAAGTAGGCCATTTGGCCCATTGAGTCTGCTCCGTGAAACCTTCCTGAGCTAAATCATTCTCACATCTAGTTCCAAGTTCCGGCCTTGTCCCCATATCCCTCGATACCCTGACTAATTAGACACCTATCAATCTCCCCCTTAAACTCCCCCAATGATCGGGGCTCCACAGCTGTATGTGGCAATGAATTCCACAAATCCTCGACCCTCTGGCTAAAGAAATTTCTCTTCATCTCTGTTTTAAATGGGTACTTTCTAATCCTAAGACTGTGCTCCTTTGTCCCCACCAAGTGAAACATCTTATTCACATCTACTCTGTCCAATCCTTTCAGCATTCAAAATGTTTCTGAGATCCCTTCTCATTCTTCTATACTCCAATGAATAGAGTCCAAGAGCCACTAAATGTTCCTCATATGTTAGCCCTTCCATTCCAGGAATCATCCTGGTAAATTTCTGTACTCTCTCCAACATTATTACATCCCTTCTAAGATAAGGGGCCCAAAACTGCACATAGTCCTCCAAATGAGGTCCCACCAGTGTCCCGTAGAGCCTCACCAACACCTCTTTACTCTGATACATTTTTCCCTTTGAAATGAACGCCAACATAGCATTTGCTTTCCAACCTGGTGGTTAACCTTTAGATTATCCAGCTCAAGGACCCCTAATTTCCTTAGCACTTCTGAATTTTGAATTTTCTCCCCTTCCAAATAACAATCTGCTTGTTTATTTCCTCTTCCAAAATGTACAACCGTACATTTCTCAACATCTTATCTCATCTGCCATTTCTTTTCCCCCTCTCCTAAGCTGTCCAAGTCTCTCTTCAACCTTTCAGTTTCTTCAACACTTCCTACTCCACCACCAATCTTGGTGTCATCTGCAAACTTGGCCACTGAACCATTCACTCCATAATCTAAATCATCAATATACATTGTAAAAAGAAGTGACCACCAACACCGACCCCTGCGGACCCCCACTAGTAACCGGCAACCAACCAGAACAGGATCCCTTTATTCCTACCCTTTGCTTCCTGCCTATCAGTCAATGCTCCATCCAATCTAATATCCTTCTTGTAATTCTGTGGGCTCTCATCTTATTAAGCAGCCTCTTATGCGGCACCTTATTGAAGGCCGTTTGAAAATCCAAATACACAACATCCACAGCCTCTGCCTTGTCCATCCTATATGAGATTCTCTCAAAAAAAATTCCATTAGATTCGTCAAGCAGGATCTTCCCTTCATGAAACCATGCTGGCTTGGACTTAGAGGTATTTCATAACCTCATCCTTGAGGCTCGACTCCAAATACTTTTCAATTGCCGATGTCAGATTAATAGGCCTACAATTTCCTTTTTTCTGCCTCCCTCCTTTCTTAAACAGCAGAACTACATTTGCAGCCTTCCAATCCTCTGGAACCTTGCCAGAGTCTATTTCTGGAAAATCAATTCTAATGCCTCTACAATCTCCAAAGTCACCTCCTTCAGAACCCATGGGTGCATCTCATCTAGTCTGGGAGACTTCCCCTTCTATTTCCATTCACATAGCCTTAACCCCTCCCCCTGTTTGCTGGTGTGCCCTCCCTCCCTTATTCACCAATTACCTCCTGCCCGTGGGACTGTACCCCTCCCCCTTTTTGTTCGGGCACCGGCCGACAATTTGCTCATTCCTTGATTATGTATCTTTATCTTTGCTGATCTGTTTGACCTGCTGAGTTTCTCCAGCATTATGTTTATACATCACTGCAGACTTTCATGTTTAACTTTTTTTTTCGAAACTTTATTTATTAATTTTAACATATGAAGAAAGTAAGTAATTCACGTACAGAAAAAATACCAAATAAAGTAATACAAGTACAAAGTAACATAGTTAATACAATACCAATCTCAGCATCTCCCCTTAACAACTAAAAACTAAGACTAAAAAAAAACTATTTTTCATGTTTAACTTTGATGAACTTTTGGTTTCAGAAAAATGAAAGGGGGAAGGGGATTGCTAGAAGTACTCTATGTGCCAGCAGAAGTTCAATGGTCTTCTTTATTCATGTTATAAATATCAAAACTTGTCACACTGGGGGAAATGAACATCGAGTCATAGAATCTTTGTGTCATATAGCACAGAATCTGTCCATTACATCCACACCAACCATTTTGCCATTAATTCTCTTGCATCCTTCGATGTCATGCCGATTTCAATGTCTGTCTAGATGCCTTCCAAATATATCTGGCTCCCCTGGCAGCGAGTTCCAAATATCAACCACCCTCTGATAAAAAAAATGGGTTTCCTTCAGACCCCCTTTAAAACTCCTTCCTCTCAATGTAAAACAAGGCCCAGGATCGAAGAGGGGGCTGAAGAATCCTGACGAGCTTCGGGCTCACAAGGCTTCCTGATCGTAACAGAGATTTGGATCTGGAGCTCGGGAAGCCGATGGTTTGAACAGGGGTCTGTGCAGCTGCAGAGGCTGCGGGAGCACTGGAGGCAAATCCACGGGCACCCAGTGTCTCTGTTTTGCTTCTCTTTCTCCTACTGTTAGGGACACCGGGCAATGCTCAAGGTGACTCTTTGTCTTACAGCAGAGAGTATGTCATTCATATTACATTTGTAATCTATTATTATCTGATAATAAAATGAAACCTCTAGTTTTTTGATATCCCTTCATGTACAGTGGTTCCCCAGGGATCAGTAATAGAACCATTGCTTTTTCTAAATGAAACGATCACGGTTACATGGACCACAACCTCCAGCATGTCAGATGGAACTGAAGTTGGACAAGTTTGAGGTGTTGCATTTCAGTAGGTTCAACAGTGAACGTGTTTGGGGAGTGTGGTAGAGATAAGAGACTATGGCGCATTCTCGAAGTGCCTAGTCCCATGAAAACAGCAACTCACACAGACAGGGTGGTGAAGAAGGTGTCTGTATGTTTGCCTTTATCCGTCCAGGCAATAAGTAGAGGAGCAGGGACATCATGTTACAACTGTACAGGGAGTTGATGAGACTGCACTGGAGTATTATGCACCATTCTGGTCATCCAGTGATAGGAAAGATACTGGAGAGGGCACAGAAAAGAAAGTTGCCAGAACTAGTAGGCTTGATTTTTTTTTTAACGACACCACACAGTAGAACATCCTTCTGGCCCATGTAACCCATGCAGCCTAATTAACCTACCACTCCTGTGCGTTTTGAAGGAAGGGAGGATACCGGAGCCCCCAGGGAAAACGCAGGTCACAGGGAGAACGTACAAACTCCTTATGGACAGCACCCAATTTGAATCTGAGTCGCAGGCGGTGTAATATTGTTGTGCTAACCGCTAGGGAGAGGCTGGATTACCTGAAGCAATCCCTTACTAACCACAGAGCACCTATGGCATAGGATGCTCAAAATGCTGGCGCCTGTGTTTGGCAGTGGCCACGAGGGGAACAGGCATCAGAAACGGGGAGAACACTCACCGATGATCTTCCAGAAATTCCAACACTTACAAGAAGATCCCACTACCAGACACATCTTCCCCTCTCTACCTTCTGTAGGAATCGCTCCCTCCGTGACTCCATCCCCACCAATCATCCCCGGCACCTTCCCCTGTGGCCACATTAGATGCCACATGTGCCCAAACCTCCTATCTCACCACAGACTGGGGCCCCAAACAGGCCCTTCAAGGGAAGCAACACTTCACTTGAGTATCCACAGGACTGATTTATGCCATCCGGTACTCCCTCTGTGGCCTTCTCTACATTGGAGAGACTGGGCACCTTCACTGAGCACCTTCACTCTGTCCGCACCAGTGACAGAGACCTCCCAGTGGCCAACCGTTTCAGTTCTGTGTCACACTCCCATACTCACAATATCCATACGTGGTCTCATGAATTATCCCACCAAGACCACCCGTAAATTGGAGGAACAACACCTGATTTTCCATCTGGGCACTCTCCAATCTTATGTCATTAACATCGACTTTTCCGGTTTCTGCTCATCTGCTCTCCTTTCCCCCTCCCTTCCCTTCCCCATCAGCTCTCCACCCCCTTCCCTCTCTATTCACCATCCCCCCTCCTCTTGATCACTGCGGTCCCCTCCCTCCCTTCTCCACCTATCACCTCCTGCCTTTGCGACCAACCTTTCCTCCCAACTCTTTTGTTCGGACGCCTGCCGACATTTTCCCATACCTTGAGGAAGGGCTCAGGCCTGAAACGTCAGTTATGTATCTTTATCTTTGCTACATAAAGGACACTTTTTGACCTGTTGAGTTTCTCCAGCGCTGTGCTTTTACTTCAACCACTGTCTATAGATTTTCCTGCTTTACCTTAGTCTGGAGGTGCTGGCTCTGATCCTCCTGTATCTCTTTCCTGCCGAGAGCAGCTGAAAGGTGCCGTGTGCGGGGTGGATGGGGTCCTCAATGATTTTATGCACCCTCTTCAGCAGATTGGGAAGGGTAATTCCAGTCATTAAACATGGTTTGAGTCGCCGTGAAGTGAGATCAGTTGCAATAACAACAAGATGCCTCAGTGCTGCTAAATAGAAAATGAACGTAACAATGTACCATGATGGAAATGTATGGATACGACACTAAAGGTGTGAAGAAACTTTGAACACTTTTCTTCTTGTAAATAATTTATCGTGAATAAAATCTATTTTTGGAAGAAACAAAAGCAGTGGTCAGCACTACACGTTGATCCAGAAAAACACCGTCAGCTTTTAATCCTGAAGCAAGAAAACGCCAGCTCAGATATTCTGTTGTGACAGACTTTGTGCTTGTTCCCTGCACTGAAATAAGGCAGTAACTTGATCGCTCTGCACATTAACACATTAACACCACTGTGCTAAAATACACAACCATTCCAGTCTGGCATCAGAAACAGAACTGCCTGAAAGTTCGGCAAGGTCAATCCAAGAACTTCCCACGTGTGGGCCCCAGTTCCTGTTCTTTTGTAGGGTCTTGGAACAGCCCCAATTGTTCTGATATGCCACTTGCCAACCCTTTCCCCGCTACATCGACAACTGCACTGCTGTTGCCTTCAGTACCCGTGCAGAACGTGACGATGTTATTAAATTCACTGTCAGCTTCCACCCGCCCCATAAATTTATCAGGACTCTTTCTGAGTCTCTCCCCTTCCTTGACCTCTCTGCTTCCATCTCAGGGGACATTATCGTCACAAGCTCACTGACTCTCACACCTACCTGGATTAGCCACAGTTTGTGTAGCAGTTAGCGCAACGCTGTTACAGCGTCAGTGACCATGATTCAAATCTGGCACTGTCTGTAATGAGTTTGTACGTTTTCCCCCCGGCTGTGTTGTTTTCCTCTGGGTGCTCTGGTTTCCTCCCACCAGTCAAAACGTATCAGGGTTGTTGGTCAATTGAGTGCCACGGGCTCATGGGCCAGAAGGACCTGTTACCTTCATCCTGTCCTGTGTAGAGATGCAATCTCTCATTCCTAATTCCACTCCCTCTGGCACATGTTCTCAGGGTGAGGCCTTCCACTTCAGGATATCCAAAAGTCCTCTTTTTTTCACAAACACTGATCCCCCCCCCCCCCCACACTCTCATTAATAAAGTCCGCACCTATATCTCCCCCCCTTCTTGAATATCCTCCCACACCTCACCTCCCCCCACGCAAAGCATGTAATCCTTACATTCCACCCCATCAGCCTCCGTATCTGACATGTTATCTCTGACCTTTCCACTGCTGTGTACACCCAGTGGCAGGCCACATCTACCCATCTCCACCCCATCTGCTTTACACAGAGAGGTATCTCCAGGACACCCCAGTCCGCTCTTTCCTCTCCACCCATCCTTCCACCCCTTTGTTCCTCTGTAATTGCAGCAAGTGCAAAATCTGTCCCCATCACCTCCATCCAGCACCGCAATTCCAGGTGGGGCAGAGCTTTACCTGCACGTCTTCCAACGTGACCTACCGCAGTAAAGCATGAAAGCCTGTAAACACCGCGATTGAAGTAAAAAACACGATGCTGGAGAAACTCAGCAGGTCAAACAGTGTGCTTTTTATAGCAAAGATGACCAATGCTTCCAGCTTGAGCCCTTTGTCAAAAGTACCTTGATGTAAGTCTCAAGCCTGAAGCATTGGTTATGTTGGTTATCTTTGCTGTAATCTACTGCATTCAGGGTGACCTCCTCTGCATCAGTGAGACCAAATGCAGACGAGGTGATCTCTTCACTGGACACCCACAGTCTGTGTGTAGGTCAAAACTTTAGCTAACCAGTTTCACTTCTCCAAACCATTCTCACGCATACATGCCTGTTCTCAGCCTCATTCATTGTCAGGGTGAGGCCAAATGTCAACTTGAGGAACAACACATTATATTCCCCCTGGACAACCTTAACTCTGGGAGCATGCACATCAATTTTCCTTCATTTTAGGTAACCCCCACCCCTCTCTGATACCAGTTTTTGTCCCAACTCCTGCACTTTCCCCTGCTTTTTTCCTCTTCCTCTTTCCATATACCTCTGTCCATATACCTCGCTCCCCCTCCCACACCTTTTGCTTTATCACCTCTGGGCAACCCCCCAAATTCTTTCCCACTTTACAGATGCAATTTTACCTTTTTATATTCGCCTTGACAAAGGGTTCAAACCCAAATTATTGACTGACCATTTCTCCCTAGGGATACCTTGAAGATGGGCTCAAGTCCAAAACAATGGTTAGGTATCTTTAACTCTATAATAAAGTTCACGGCGTCCATAGCAAAACCTTCTCGTCGGTGTCCTCCGTTTTAACTGAGTTTGCTACTTCATGGTGCGATCGGGTGTCCCATGTTATGGCATGACTGAATGTCCGGCTGGGTAACTGGATGGGTGGGCTGGGCTCATTAGCCTTAGTTGGCAGCCAGCCTCAGAGAAGGAAAACTCTGATTTCAAACCTGGGGGCAGATGGGGCTCACTCACCTCATCAGGCCATCCATCTAGGACACTCTTACATCACACCTACAACCTGAAGACCTGGCTGACACCATCCCAGTGTGCTAAACTGTGGCAGATAAACCCTAGGGGTAAAGGGTGGAGTCAGTTCTGCGCACACTGCATTCCACCTAAACAATCCATTGGGCAGGCTTGAAGGGCATGCCCCATGTCTTCGATCCTTCCTAAATCTTCGTTCGCGAAGCCAAGCCATGATGATGACATTGTCTGACTTGCTGAGTTTTTCCAGCATTGTTTTTACTTCAACCACGGGGTCTACAGCCTTTCATGCTTTACTTAATGCTGAAAACCTGCTGAGTTTCTCCAGCAATTCTTTGCTCAAGATGCCACCAACTCCAACTTTTGTTTCTCAATTCAGCAAGTGTTAAGTGAAGCACATAGGTTCTCTCACACCCCAGATCCTTGAGCTGGGACATGGAGCAGAAGGTCTTGGGAAAACTTTACAAAATGTCAGAGAGGGCACAGCTGAAGTACTGAACATTGTAGAAGGCAGAAGAGGGTGCAGAGGAGATCCACCAGGATGTTGCCTGGGATGGAAAGTTTTAGTTAATGAAGAAAGACTGGGTTTATTTTCCTTGGAGCTGAGAGGGGAATCAGATTGAACTTCACAATATTAAGAGGGCCACAGACAAGTAGAGGGTAGAAAATCTTAGCGCAATGTCGCTGCCCATGAGGAGTTTGTACGTTCTCCCAGTGCTCATGTGGGCTTTCTCTTGGGTGGTCCAGTTTGCTTCCACCTTCCAAAGACGTACAAGGTTAGTAGGTTAATTGGACACATGGGTGTAATTGGGTGGCATGGGCTCATGGGCCAGAAGGACCCATTACTGTGATATATTGGGCCCATGGAGATCAGGGAGCAGAACCACTGCATTCCTGCAGGGTCCAATTGCCCAGTCTGACTGCCGTCAGTTCTGTACAGCTTTAAATATCCTGTTAATGGAGCCAAAGGTAGTTTTACTTAAAGATTCTGTGACCACAGTCTGCGCCCATGATCGAGTGGTTGTAGACTCGAGTGGTAGCAGAAGGCAGGGAGACCACCCCTCTTTTGAGATGGAGAAGCAAAGGAGACAGCCCATGGGATAGTGACCACTGCAGCAGTCAAGTAGGAAGGGAAGGTTGAGAACCACTGCTCTTGACACAATTGTTAGCAAAGTATTTCGCATGAGAAAAATTCTCATTGGCCCATTTCCTTTGGAGTTCTGAAACCGTGCATATAACGAGTCAATTAGGGACAATTAAAACAGTGGTTTTGAAACACCCACCTATCACCTGAAGCAATCCCTTACTAATCACGGAGCACCGATGGCTCAGAGATTACTTAAAGTGGTATGTGAGTGGAAAGAAAAAGGTTGAGAGCCACTGCCTTAGGTGCAAAGACAGATTTTACTTAAATGTGCTGTTCCCCCTCTCCCCCCCCACCCCCTTCCCTGGTTGAGAATGGCTGGTTTAGAGGGATATAGGTGAAACACAAGCAAAAGGGATTAACTCAGAAAGTGTGTTTGGATGGACAGAGGGCCAAAGGGACTGTTTCAAAGACCCTGCGTGCAGTAAACTTCAACACTGATCACGCAGAGTTCAATCGTTGGTGATCAACCAATGTACGTGCACAGATGCGAGCCCGAGTCTGCTTACGTAATCCCCTATGCCACATAGATACTTTCCTGACTTTGCCACAACTTTTGAGTTGTTCCATGCTGAAACTAGTTCCTTGGGAAATCTTGTGTGGTTAAATCATTGGTGAAGCAATCCAATTTTTCCCAAAGGGAACTGTTTCCTTTTCTTTCTTCTCTATTGCTTCTGAAATAAACATCCAAATGAATTCAGACAATTTGGCTTTTTTGCCCCATAACCAAAGCATATTTATCAGTTGGACACAAAAACCTGTAAATCCAATAAGAGAATAAATCGACCATCTGACACCTAATTAGATTGAGTTGCAGATCCATACAATAAATGCACCTTTTACTCCCTGTACAAACTGTTACTGTCCCAAATTTAGTTTCGTCACCTATTAAGAGCTATTCAGCACTTTATAAAGATCTCACAATCCCGATATACCAATTAGAAATTTGCTGCATCGTACTCCAGTTTTGCTAACTCACACCTGCAGACGCACACTTCAACCACCGGATGGCAACCCAGCGGCTGCTGCGACATTTGGTTGAACCGTCACTTGCTTCATCTCGGGCTACCTTGTTTGTACCCGAGACCCGATTTGGAAATTCCAGAACTTTCAACTCAAAGGAGAATCTTCACCAAAAGTACTAAAGCATCACAAAGTTTAAAAAAAAAATTAAATCACACCAATGTTTAGATTTTGCAACAACAAATATCAAAGTGTATTTGCAAAGCTTTCAGTGCCAGGACAGGTGCACATTTGAAGGGACTTTTCTTTTTTTAAAATTTTTCACGATCTGCACTGCTGGCAAAGGCGTCCATCCTAAAACTGCAAGAGGTGGTTCGTGGTGGCTTTCTCAAATCGCTGGGGACCTTCCAGTGAAGTAACTTCCTATTTCCATCAGATAAGGGAGCTCCAAGATTCCAACACAGCAATAATGAAGGGACATGACAATATCCAATGTGGAAGGGACACGTATCCCATGAACTTGAAATCCTCTTCCTTTGGGTAAGGTTTTGGGAGGCTGTGAGAATGTGGAGATAAACGACAAGAGTGCATTTGTCAATGGACAAAGTGTGCCAAGTGCCAGAAGGATTGAATGATTCAGTGGAACCAACACACGGCTTTCATTTTAATACTTGAGGAATGAAATATTGATCAATGGCCGGGGATCAGCTTTACTCAAACCAGTCACAAGACCAAGGAACAGAAGAAGGCCACTAGGCCCATCGAATCTGTTCTGGAAATCTACACTAAGCTACTCTACACTAATTCCAATTTTTGGCCATTTCCCCATATCCCTTGATGCCCTCACTAATGAGATACTTGTCTATTTATTGTTTAAATACTCTCAGTCATGTGAAAATGTTTCAGAAGAGAATATTCTGAATGGAGTGCTTCTGCTTTGAAAGCTCAATTGCTTCGACAGCAGAACGTACCTAACAAAAGTTTGTTGTACCTCCTTGTCGAGGCAAGTATCTGCCAAATTCGTACTCTAAAAGTCTGTCACGAAATTTAGTAGAAATCTTAAGATTTTTCTTTAAATGGTTGTGCTTTTCTCACTGGCTTGGAACACACAGAACTTCAATATACACAGACTGTAACGTACGTATCCCGAGCAACTACATAAACTTGGATGCGGTACAAATAAAGGAAGCAACGATCTTTGAAGTATGCTTTAATAGTACTCCTTTACGGATTTGGAGCTGCTTACTTCCAGTAAGTGCTCTTGATGCCAATCCCAAAGCAAGCCACTCAATGAGCTGTCATCATTCAAATGAGGTGAAATTAAATATTTTTTATTGCATTTCTGACCAATCACAGCAATATTTCCATCGTATTGTAAATTGCATTGCCCAGTGTACAGATCAGTAGGGATTGCAACAGATTTGAGAGAAACTAATCTTTCATCTTACCTGAACATATTTAATTTAAACAAGTGTTTTTGCATTTCTGCAGATGAACAAATCTCATCGATCCATGGAGTAAATCCCACTCTCAATTACCCTGCCTGATGAAACTGCAGTAAATGATTGAAAAGATGTGCAACCCCTCAGTTGAACTTGCACATCTTTTCAACGTGAAACAAACTTGCTTTTGCCGACTAATACTTATAAATGGAAATTAAAGTCAACCCATGCGAAGATTTACGCATTGGTACCTATGCAAGCAAATTATTGAAGGGCGGAAAGCTTAGAATACACATTATAAATCAACAGTATTACTGCAGATTGTCAACGTCAATCAATGTTATGTTTGAAAAAAAAATCACACCCAGCTGAATGGTAATTTCATAGATATGTACAAATTGTTGCATTGCATTCTATATATGTTGCGAATCTCAACTTTTAGTCTTCTAAAATCCCATTTAAATACAGTAGAGATCTGCATGCAGCAAACTACCAACTTTCAATTAAAGCAGGTCATCTTCACTGGTCTGAATGTTTTAAAAAAAAAATGTACTAGTTAGAACAAAAACCAAGCATCAACTTTAGGGTCCCGTGTGCTTTAATGAGCAAGAACAAAATGCAGACTCAAATAAAACCCACCTCGATTGTTTTAAAATACCTTTGTATAATACAGAGAATCTGGTATAAACAAAAGTCTACTATAGTATATTTCTATCAGCAAGTATTAAAAACAAATCAGTTTACCTGCTAACGTTTATTTACACGTGTACACACAACACAGGAAAAAACACCGATATATCTAAGCCAGTGCGTAAGTAGTGATGTATCAATAGGCATGTTCTTTGAGTTTACAATCAACTACTCTCAAATGACATTCATACTACATGGAAAATGAATGTTGGCAAAGGACTACTCATTGCTTGCCGGGAAATACAATATACAATTCGAAAAATATGAATTGCCTTTAAGTATTTTTTTAATGCAGAAGTGAAGCCATTTGCAAGAGGGTCAGAATTCAATGCAAGTGAGGAAAGAAAAGGAAGTCTCTGACCATCTGTGGAACTGGTAAAAAGAGAGGCAGAGTTTTTCATTTGAAGGGAAGGTGGCAGATACACCTCTTCAAGTAAAGCAGTTTCAGGATAGTCTTCCGAGCTCACATTACTGAGCATGAAGATTTTGCTTGCTGACAACCTCCATCTGCCCTCTCAGCCTCCATAATTATTCGCTTAAACACCTCAACCGCAGTCTGAAAGAGAAGAAAAAACATTTGAGGATTTCTAGTAATCATCTGTATTACTGGGCTGAGTATGATTCCTGACTATTGGCAGAAGAATTCAGAACATAGAACAAAAAAATCAACAGCAAGGCCCTTGGAATAAAAGAATAACAGGCCTTCGCTGACGGAATAACCTACCCTAACTAAACTGCCTGGGACTTCCCTACTGCACAACCCTCCATTTTTCTCAGTTCCATGTACCAATCTAATAGTCTCAAAAGATCCCATTGTCAGCAGCCACCACTCTGGGTGGAAAAACATTCTCCTTGGATTCTCCCTGTACTTACTCCCAAGCACTCTAAAACAATGCCCCCCTTGTGTTAGCCATTTCAGGCCTGGGAAAATGCCTCTCGCCCACACGATCAATGCCTCTCATCATCTTGTGCACCTCTATCAGGTAGATCCCCCCCTCCCCCCTTGTCCTGTCGCTCCAAGAAAGACTGAGTTCACTCAACCTATCCTTATAAGGCATGCTCTCCAATCCAGGGAGCATCCTTGTAAATCTCCTCTGCAACCCCTCCATAGCATCTTACCTGTAGTCAGGTGGCCAAAACTGAACAATGTTCCAAGTGGGGTCTAACCAAGGTCTCATATAATTTAGTATTACCTCATGGCTCTTGAACTTGATCCCACGGTTAAACAAAGCCAACACACCATACCCCTTTTTAACAACACTGTCAAACTATGCAGCAACTTTGAATGCCCTGATTCCAAGATCTCTCAGTCCATCCACACTACTTCAGAGCCCTCCCACTGACATTGCATTCTGCCTTCAAATTTGATCGACTTTGCACTTTTCTGGGTTAAACTACACCTGCCATTTCTCAGCCAGGCTCCATATCCTATCCATGTCCCTTTGCAACCTCCGGCAACCCTCCAGAGCAGCCATTCTCAAAGGAGAAAGCTCCCTGGGGCCACAGCACATTCAAGTAAAAACTTTTGTTTTCTTTTCACCTCATGTAACAAGAGAAGTACAGAAGAAACCTAAACTTGACTGCTTCACAGGGAAGGGGGAGGGGCATAAGCTTTGAGCAGAATTCTAGCTGGGCCATAGCTGAGAAGTTATGGAGAATGGCTGATCTGAACTATCCATAACACCTCCCACTTTCGTGTCATCTATAAACTCACATTAGCAGAGGTATTTGAATAAGGTATTTAGATAGACTTTTGGCACATTAACCTTCATAAATCATAGTATTGAGTACAAGAATTAGGATGTTATGGTAAAGTTATAGAAGACATTGGTGAGACCATATTTGGAGTATTGTGTGCAGTTTTGGTCATCTAACTACAGGCAAGGTATCAATAAAATTGAAAAGTGTAAAGATTCACCAGGATGTTGCCAGAACTTGAGGAACTGAGTCAAAACGCAGAAATGCTGGAGGAACTCAGCTGGTCTCGCTGTTTCCACAGGAGGTAGATGTTTATTACCAACGCTTCAGGCCTGAGCCCTTCCTCAAGTATAAGTAAAGAATCACAGCATATGAATTTAAGGCTAGGGAAAGGGGGAAGAGCAGGAGGGGGAGGCGAGCAGACCAACAGTCACAAGGGGTTAACTGAATATAATTGGATGTGATAATTGAACTGAGTCACAGGAAAAAGTTAAACATTTTAGGACTATTCCCTGAAGCAGAGAAGAATGAGGAGAGATTTTGAAAATTATGGGAAAAAAATGACAGCGCTACTCAAAAGGGTTCAACCACCCAGTCCTAATGCTGGCTGATCTGTACAGCTGTTAAATGGCCTCTTAGAAGAGCCATTGGGTATTTTTCAACTAAAATCAACTAGGTAAGAGCCCAACATGACGATGCCTGTGTTCGGCATCGGCCACGTGGGGTTGCAGTTTCCAGGGAGCCACAGACTGGCGCAGAAATGGGGAGGACACCCACCATTGAGAAAGAAAAGCAGAGGATCAATCCTACAGGATGGAGACCAAAGCAGTGGACCAGCAAGAGGCTCGCGGCTGAGGGACTCACGCAGGCTGTGGAAACATTGCGGTCAGGAGACCCGCAGGGGCTGCGGGAGACTGGTTCATGGGAATCTGGTATCAGAATCAGGATTCCATTGGGAGCTGAGGGCAAGGCTCCTGAAGACTTCCTGAACGTATCGAAGGTTTGAATCTGGAGCTCGAGTTGCCGGTGGATCGAACAAGAGTCTGTGCTCTGCTGCAGAGGCTGCAGGAACTCTGGAGGTGAATCCACGGACACTCGGCGACACTGAAGGGACTTTCTACTGCTTCTGTTTATCTTGTACTAAGGGGCGCCACGCAACACTAATGCAAGCAGATGACAATTTTATGTAATATTACATGACAATAAAAAATCTTGAATCTTGAAACGCAGTAGGCTTTTTCCCCTGAGGATAGGTGAGATACAAACCAGACAACATGGGTCAAGTGTGAAAGGAGGAACTTCTTCACACAGACACTGGTGGAAGTGTGGAACAATCTTCCAGCTGAAGTGGCGAATGCAGGCACAATTTTAATGTTTAAGAAAGATTTGGACTAGTACATGAATGGAATAGGTATTGAGGGATATGGACAGGGAGCAAGACAATGGGGCAAGGAAGAATAATTTGGGGCGACACAGTTAGTGCAGTAGTTAGCTCAATGCTGTTACAGGGCCAGGGTATGAATCTAGTGGTGTCTGTAAGGAGTTTATACGTTCTCCACATGTCTGCGTGGGTTTTCCCTTTCCTTCAAAACGCATGGGGATTGTAGGTTAATTGGGTGTAATTTGGCAGCACAGTCTCATGGACCGGAAGGGCCTGTTATCTGTGCTGTATTGTTCTATGGTTCTAATAAACCTAAACTTGAATTCAGTACCATCAAAACATGGCTTTACAGATCACCCTAGAGCGAATTTGAATTATATTAAATACCACACCCTTTTTGTGACTTTGATAAAATTGAAGCCAGTCAAAGCTTGCCTTTAAACTAGAGGTGGATATTAAACTGCTAAACTGAATTGTTGGCTGTTTAAAATTCATATAGCAACAATGAATTTGCAGACGCACTGATGTGGCACCGGCCCAACAGATTTACTTTGCTTTTCTCAACCCTTGTAGACTAATCCTTCTCTGTAAACTGAAGGGCAGGAGATTTCATTACACGCTTACCATCAAAAAAAATCACGGTTGTGTTGCTTTTCTTTTCTGCAACACCATCCTAACCTCCTCCTCCCTCTGCTCATGTTCTTTCTTTGGCTTGGCTTCGCGGACGAAGATTTATGGAGGGGTAATGTCCATGTCTGCTGCAGGCTCGTTGGTGACTGACAAGTCCAATGTGGGACAGGCAGGCACGGTTGCAAGGGAAAATTGGTGGGTTGGGGTTGGGTGTTGGGTTTTTCCTCCTTTGTCTTTTGTCAGTGAGGTGGGCTCTGCGGTCTTCTTCAAAGGAGGTTGCTGCCCGTCAAACTGTGAGGCGCCAAGATGCACGGTTGGAGGCGAGATCAGCCCACTGGCGGTGGTCAATGTGGCAGGCACCAAGAGACTGCCATCCGTGTGGTACCGGATGTAAACAGCGTCTTCATTGTTGATGGCTCGTTTCAGCATCATGCTGAAGAAGATAGTAGTTTCACATCAAATGACACTTGCCATATTTGATGGCATACAAGACCCCTTTTTTCCCCCAAAAATGGCTCAAAAATATCCTTCAGAACTTGTATGCCAAGTTGAAATTAGGCTAATAATGGTAACACAGACACTGATTATCATCACTGAGTGGCTCACTGGCATCACCACCATCTATCGATGGGGGCTGGTGGCAGGCTGTTGGGAGACTCTCCCAGCGGCCCACTGGCCCGCATCCCCACCCCCTCCCCCCCGGGGAGCTGCCAGGAGAAAGCAGGCAGTGGGACCAGCTTCAGGGACTGACAGTAGGCGACCAGGAGAGAACAGGCAGTGGGACCAGCTCAGGGATTGACAGCGGGCCACCAGGAGAGAGCAGGGCAGTGGGACCAGCGCAAGGACCAACAGTGGGCCGCCAGGAGAGAGCAGGGCAGTGGGACCGGCACAGGGACTGACAGTAAGCTACCAGGAGAGAGCAGGCAGCAGGACCAGCGCAACGACCAAAAGCAGGCCACCGGGAGGGACCAGGCAGCAGGACCAGTGCAGGGACCCACAGCGGGCCTCTGGGAGAGAGCAGGGCAGTGGGACCAGCGCAAGGACCAAAAGCAGCAGTTTGTTTTTAAAATGTTTTCGGCTTGAGGTAAATTGCTTTTGTTTTCTCTTGTAAATTACAGCAGGATTTTTATTAAAAAGATTTTTCTTGTTGTCCGAGTTGCATGTTTTTCCAAGATTTTTTTTGGCATAATGTAGCTATGCATTTCAATTTTCATCAAATGCTTACCTGTAAATACATTTCCTGCTGAAATGGGGGAAGGGTCTTATTTGCCCACAGGTCCTGTATGCCATCAAGTACGGTACTTCAACTAAATTTCAGAGCAAGTTACACACTCCAAACACGGGGTAAAGCAGTTTCCCCCCAATTGAGGAGAGGGTATCAAACTGTGCTCCAGACATTTCTGCCTCATATTTGAATCTCTAGAACCATAGAACACCGCAGGATGGAAACAGGTCCTTCAGCCCATCTAGCCCCTGCTGAACTATTATTCAACCTAGTCCCTGCACCAGGGCCAAATCAATGATGTTGACGATAAGTAACAATGGAGCCACCATTGATCTCCGATGCACACTACTTCTCAGATGCCTCCAATCAGAGACAACCTCTACCAAAAAGTCAAATTAGACAACATCCAGTCTTTCCTTCATCAACTTTCCTGGTAACTTCTTCAAAAATCTCTACAAGATTGGTTAACGTGATCTACCACGACTATCCAGTAATTTACCTACTCAAATTTAATGGCCTATAATTTCCCAGATTATTCTTAGAGCTTTTCTTAAACAACAGAACAACACTTGCTAACTTCCAACACCTCACACATGGCCAAGGACATTTTAAAGTCCTCTGCGAGGGTCCCAACAATTCCTGCACTAGTCTTCCTCAAGGACTGCGGGAATATCTTGTCAGGCCCTTTTATCCACCCTTATTTGCCTCAAGACAACAAGTACCTCCTCCTCTAATCCATATAGAGTCGAAGACCTCACTGCTGTTATGCATCACGTCCCCTTTTCTAGAATGATCCCGTTTTGGGTCTCTTTTGGTTCCAGACACAGATGACCACTCTGATCTCCAAGAAGAACAATTTTGTTCTTAATACATCTGAGAAGACGTGAGATTTTTTTTCACCTTGCCTGCCAGAGCCACCTCTTTTAGCTTCCCTGATTTCCTTGAGTGTTTACCTGCATTTCTGACACCAAGTACCTAATTTGTTCATTGCTATCGAGACTTGCTATGCACCTCCTCCTTCACCAGGGCCTCAGTATCTCCATGGAAACTAAGATTCCCTACATCTGTTAGATTTGCCTCCATTTCTGACAGGAAGAGATGTCTCAATTCTGTTTGAGGAAAGCAATTAACAATGAACATTTAAAAAAGAGGCTCAAGGCAGGGTTCAATGAGGCTTATGAGGGGAGAGGGGGCAAAGAAGGTTTCAAGAGCAGGTGGGAGTGGGTAAGAGGTTTAGGAACACAAAACTAGAACTGAGTTGAGTTCCCACCTCCAGGAACATGGCATCAATGCTGATCTCAGGTTCTGCCTGCGTCAAGTGCATAAGCTCCCCCTGTGGTAGCATGGATTTCATCTAAGGGCTCTGGTTTCCCATCTGATGTTAGAGATGTGCAGTCGGTTGGAAGGCATACTGGTCACTGGTCATTGCACCTTGTAGGAAATTCAATTGGAAAGATGGAGGAAAATGCTGAGGCAGCTGAAGGAGATTCCAAAGCTTAGGATACGCCCAATAGATTTGAAAGCAAGGATAAGAAACTTGTGGTTATTTCCAGTTACCAATTTGGGCAAGAGTGCAGCAAGATTGTTTTCTCCCTACACAATGTCGGCATCTTTGGGGAGAGAACTAGTTTGCGATCAGGTCATGACCTTTTAGCAGTTCTGACCTCCCATATACAGTGCCTTCCATAATGTTGAGACAAAGACCATTTTTTTTCCTTTATTTGTCCCTGTGCTCTACAATTTTAAATTTGTAATTAAACAATTCACATGTGAAAAAAGTGCACATTCCAAATTTTATTCAAGGTTATTTGTACAGTCATGTGCTGCATATACATCCATGGTCCCCTAAGGTTATAATAGAATTCAGAAATCCCGATCGGAGAACCGGACGCAGCGACTTCCCGCATGCAACACGTGCATCTCATGTCTCTTGTATACAAAGTGATTGCGCTGCCAGGCACATAATGATTCAGTACATCTATAACCTATAATACATGTCTTGATAATGATAATAAACGCCTACGTTACTATAATATGGTGTTCGCACAACGTTCAATTTCACAGAACGCATCAGAGATGTAAAACGACGCATGACTGCAAACATTTTGGTTTGACCATATAGAAATTACAGCACGTTTTATATATAGTCCGGTCATTTTAGGACAGCATAATATTTAGGAGATAGCAATGGTATGCATATTAGTCATATTTACTACTTTGCTTGAAGTCTGTGATTCAGAGATATCACTAAGTGCTGAGTATCTTCTCAGGAGATGCTCTGCCAGGCCTCCACTGCAGCCATCTTCAGCTCCTTGTTTCGGGGACTTGTCCCCTTAAGTTTTCTCTTCAGAATATGGAAGGCACGCCCAATTGGATTTAGATTGGGTAAGCGACTTGCTCATTCAAGAATTTTCCAGTTTTTAGCCTTGAAAAACTCATTTATTGCTTCAGCAGGACGTTTGGGATCATTGTCTTACTGCAGGATGAGTTTGGAGGGATTTGCATGAACTTGAGCAGATGTTTCAGAATTCATTTTGCTACTGCCATCAGCAGTTATATCATCAATGACGGTAAGTATGCCGATGCCTGTGGCAGCCATACATGCCCAGGACGTCATACCCACACCATGTCTCACAGATAAGGTGGTACACTTTGTATGCTGGGCAGTTCCTTTATGCCTCCACACTTTGCTCTTACCAATAATCTAAAACAGGTTAATCTTGCTCTCAACTAGCCATCAGGCTAAGCTCTTAAGTCTCCTCATACTTCTCTGACCATAAACTATTCTGGAACCACCAAAAGATCAGACTGCACTATTGAAACAATTTTTTTCCTTTGAATATTTATATATTTATAGTGTTCTTTTTTTGTCTGGTTATGGTAATTTAATTTTCATTGCAGCTTGTGTATCCAGCATACCTGTGAGGTTGTAGCAGTAAGAATTCTGGTGCATATGTACATGACAATAAACTCTCAATATCTCATCTAATGTATGTAATGGTGTGGAGGTGGTTGAGGCAAGAGTGGTGAGGAGGAAAATGGCAATTTAGGCATTGGAACAAAGCTCAAGTCATGGCTTGCCTCCAGTTTAGCGGTTACTTGTGAAAAAAAAAGCAATGAATCAGCTGTGAAGTGTGTTGGGACATCCAGGGGACATAAATCTTCAAAAATTTTATTTAAGAAACCAATACCAGGTGTTGACAAGCACAAAGCTGTCTTGTTAAGGTGACCTTGGAGATTGCTGAGAGTACAGTGATCTGATAATTTTAGGTTACCTTTCAGTTAATTTATAGCTGTGCTGCCAAGAAGTTAGGTATGGAGATCTGTGCCCATCCATTCCTACTTGGGGCTCAAGGATGAATTGGATCTCCCCAGTTCAGTGGGTTCTGTGATTGCTGATCTCAGACTTTGCCAAAGCTGAGGCATGTGCCACTTTACATGGAGAACAAATGGATCACTTGCCCATTACACCTGTTCTCTTGCTGCTCAGTAACCCTTTATTAGAATTAACTGTTCAATAAAGCATATAACACTACAACACAGTACAGACCCTTTGGCCCTTGATGTTGTGCTGACCCATTCCTTAAAAAAAAGTACTAACTCTCCCTACCTTGTAACCCTCTATTTTTTTTCCATCCATGTGCCTGTCTAAGAGTTAAATGCCCCTAATGCTTCAGCCTCCACCATCATCCCTGGCAAGGCATTCCAGGCACCCACAACTCTGCTTTTTACCCACAAGCCAATTTTTTATCCACAAAACCAAGGTTCCATGGATCCCATGCCTCTCTCTTTCTGAACAAGCCTCTCATGGGGGACCTTTTCAAATGCCTTGCTAAAATCCATATCAAACACATCTATCGCCTTACTCTCATCAATTTATTTGGTTACCTCTGCAAAAAACTCAATTAGGCTCATGAGGCACGACCTTCCCTTCACAAATCCATGCCGACTATCCATGAGTAGACTGGACTTCTCCAAATGCTCGTGGATCCTATCCTTAAGAACCCTTGCCAATAGTTTGCACATCAGTATCACCGGTCTCTAATTCCCAGGATTCTCCCCATTACTTTTTTAAGCAAGGGGACTGTATTTGGCATTCCCCAATCTTCCTGCACCTCCATTGTGGCCAAAGGGGACTCAAAAATCACAGTGTGGCCCTATTGTAATGCGAACATTGGAGTGCATAAAATCTCATTGCAAAAAAAGCTGGGTCACACTAAATCGGGGTTTCAATAAATGATTGTTGTTACAGAGGAGATCAAACCTCACTGAGTTGAGAAAACTTCTGTGTCGTAGTGTTTCGAATCTCCCTGCAATGTGAGGACATACTTACCTGAACCAATGATCCAGTACTTGTGTTTGAAGTATCGGAGTATCTGAGTATAAACATGTGTGAAGGTGCTTGGAACTGCCATGTCTTTCCCTTGTTCATATTCAATGACTCATCGTATTATATCTGAATTCACATTAAATCAGTCTGGATAATAATTGGGGTCTCACTGTAGCTACTGCTCCAGCTATCTCTTCTCTCACGTCCCACAGCAACCTGGGATATATCGCATTCAGCAATATTCATGTTTTTAAGATCCAACACTTCCCCTTCCTTAATCTCCACACAAGCCTGTTCTATTTTGACCTCACCCCGATCAAGGTCCTTTTCTCTTGTGAATACTGAAGTAAGGTATTAATTTAGGACCTGCCCATCCTCCTCTGCTTCCAGATAGTGGCCCCATCTTCATTCTTGTCATCCTTAGGTTCTTCACATAATGCATAGAACACCTTGGAGTTCTCCTTAATCCAACATGTCAAGGACTTCTCATGCCCCCTTCAAGCTCTCCCAAGTCTTTTCTTAAGCTCCTTCCTGGTTGTCATATACTTCTCATGACCCCTTCCTGTTTCCTGCTTCCTATATCTAATATATGTTTCCATGTTCCTCTTGACCAGTTGCCTCACCTGCTTTTTCAACCGGCTCCCTTTTCCTACCATCTTTTTCCTGCCCCAGTGGAACAAACCTATCCTGAACCAAACACAAGTGGTCTCTAAATTTACTCCACGTTAGTTCTGTGCTTTCACCCTTGAACATCCGTTTCCAATGTACTTTCCTGCCTCATCCCATCATAATTAGCCCTTTCCCAATTAAACATTTTCCCATTTTGTCTGCTTTTATCCTTTTCCACAGCTATGCTAAAGCTCCGGGAGTTGTGGTCAGTCTACCAAACCACTAGCCCACCGAGAGATCCGCCACCTGACTAGGTTCATTACCCAGAATTAGATCCAGTACGGTCTCTCCTCTCATCGCTGGTCCACATGCCGTGTCAGAATTCCTTCTCGTCCACACCTGACAAATTCAGTTCCATCTATCCCTCTTGCAGTCAGGAAGTTCCAGTCAACATTAGGGAAGTTGAAGTCACCCATAACTACAACCCTGTATTTCCTGCACCATTCCAAAATCTGTCCGCACATCTGCTCTTCAGTGTCCCAAGGACTATTTGGGGGCCTATAGACTACTCCTAGTAGTGATTGCTCCCTTCCTTTTTAGGATTTCCACCCACACTGTTTCAGTAGACTCCCTTTGCAGTGTCCTCCCTTTCTATAGCCGTGATACTATCCCTGCCGATGCTGCCTCATTAAAGAACACAGATAGTTTTAATAGAGGCGCTGAGGATTATGGGGAATATCGATTATCTGAAACGGTTGGGATATTTCAGATAAATATTTTTTTTTAAAATCCATAGCAACAGCAAATCCCTGATAACAATGTTTAAACAACAACAAGGAAATGCTTTTTAAGCATTAATATTTAATTCTCACTGACACCACCCCCCTCACTGCTGCCGGCAGCCCAGCTTCCCCACTCCGGCTACTGACAGCCTGACGTCCCCAATCAGTTCAGCTCTGAAAAAAATTGGATAAATGAAGATTCCTGATTTGTTCCAGATGTCCTCAATTATCCAAATTTTTTAAAATTTCGTATAATCAGAGTTGACTATATTTGTGTGTCACGCTTGCCTGATTATTAGCAGTGTGTTGCACCAAGGACTGGAGAACGCTTTTTCATTGGGTTGTACTTGGGTTGCACCACCTACGGCTCCTAGAACGCTTCCACCAGCGTTGTCTCCGCTCCATCCTCAACATCCATTGGAGCGCTCACACCCCTAACGTCGAGGTACTCGAGATGGCAGAGGTCGACAGCATCGAGTCCACGCTGCTGAAGATCCAGCTGCGCTGGATGGGTCACGTCTCCAGAATGGAGGACCATCGCCTTCCCAAGATCGTATTATATGGCGAGCTCTCCACTGGCCACCGTGACAGAGGTGCACCAAAGAAAAGGTACAAGGACTGCCTAAAGAAATCTCTTGGTGCCTGCCACATTGACCACCGCCAGTGGGCTGATAACGCCTCAAACCGTGCATCTTGGCGCCTCACAGTTTGGCGGGCAGCAGCCTCCTTTGAAGAAGACCGCAGAGCCCACCTCACTGACAAAAGGCAAAGGAGGAAAAACCCAACACCCAACCCCAACCAACCAATTTTCCCTTGCAACCGCTGCAATCGTGTCTGCCTGTCCCGCATCGGACTGGTCAGCCACAAACGAGCCTGCAGCTGACGTGGACTTTTTACCCCCTCCATAAATCTTCGTCCGCGAAGCCAAGCCAAAGAAAAGACTTGTGCAATTGGACGATAATAACATTGAACTTCTGGATCTGGGAAGCTGCAGCAAGGAAGACGTCCATTGCATCTGTATTTTGTACTCATGAATATGACAACATATAGATAATTTAGAGATACAGCATCCCCACATGCCCGGCCAATTGCACAGACGCGACTTAATAACCTACTAAGCTCGTACATCTTTGTAATGTGCAGTCACAGGGAGAACATACAAATTCTTCACAGACAGTAGATTTGTACCTGGATCACTGGCTCTGTAACAGTATTCTGCCAACTGCCTCGCTACCATGCCACCCCATCTCATCAACTTTTCTTTAAATGAGCCAAGACGATGCAGGCCAATGTACCCAATTACAAAGTCCGAAGCAGACTTTCCAATCAACATATCATATAGTCCCAAAGTGGCATGAAATTCTGTATATACATACATAAAGGTATTGAGGATGCAGAAGTGAATAGTTCCAACTTCAAGCTCCAGTTGTTTTTGGTCTGACAATCAAGTGCAAGATTTCAGTATGTTACATCATTAGGGGTGCAATGTGTTAAAACAACATTTACTCACCTATTCTAAGAAAGATCCAGAAATACTTGTCGTTCAATAAGGAAGCTCCATGTTGGTGCAGTGGGCATTTTTAATCAATGAAAGGCCAAAGAAAATCAGACTCTCCAACTTTCCGTTTTGTGCAAGAATCTGGAGATGCTACGTTCCAGTGCAGTACAATGTGCTGCAAAAACTGAAAGCAACTCAGCATTCATATGAAGTGAATGATAACCAATATTTTGGGCCTGAGCCCTTTGTCAGATATGACATTTGACAACGGGTGCTGGGCCAAAACATTGGTTACCCTTTACTTCCGACAGATGCTGCTAAGTTCCGTGGAAGAATGGTGCATTTTAAAAGTATGACACTGAAGAAGCATTTTTGAAGGGCCCAACTGTCACCTTTTATTAATGGAGCCAAGACACTATGCAATTGACATGTATCTTTGCCTTACATCCCTCCGTTACTTCACAACTTTGTGGCCCTTACCTGATTCTCTTTAGCAGAAGATTCCATGAAGGCAGCACTCCAGGAATCTGCTAAGCTCTTCCCTTCTTCATAACTGATTACTCTAAATGTAAAAATAAATATGCAAAAATCAATTATTTGTAATTATTACATGGATTAGAATGAACACAAACATCAAAATTCTAAAACACTTATAAACCATCTGGACGAATCAAAGGAAATTGAAACCAATTCGTTGCCATTAAAAATCATCCATATTTAAATTCTTGCTGCAGACTACAAAAAAGGGACTTGTCCTGAAAAATATCATTTGTGTATACATTTTACAATTTCCTTTTAGCAAACCGACTATTGATCTGAGGGTAAAGCAAGCTCCTGTCCACATAATCCAGAAAGGTTACATTCTGAATAGCATCAAATAAATCAAATTGTCATTTTTGGGAATGCCATCCCATCATTCTAACAGCGCACATTATGATGATAAATTGAAACAAGAGAAAAAAGTTGAAATTTATAGCATTCAAGGACAAATCTGGGCCAAATTAATGTCTACTACAAGTGATATTTAGCAATAATATGGATACAAAAGCTTTTTCTGCCGTGCGTTTTCAACATCTGAGCAGCGGAAAATTAAGATTAAAATATTGAATTTAGATTTCCCAGTAACCTCAGAGCTGTCATTATACAAAAGTGCTAATAATTGCAAATTTAATTTCTGCAATACAGTTGCAATGGTATCATTACTCAGTATAAAAACCTATACACCCTCTGCCAACAGCTTTCACAGTGCAAGAGATAATTTCACTAAGATTTGCTGGCAGCGGCATTTCTTGGCAAGCAGGTTCAGCGACAAAAGTGGAAACATCAGCTCACAAAGCCTGTTGCTAATACCTTCAGATTTAAATAATTAATTTATTTAGGATGACACTACAGATATTAATGGCCAGTCAAATCTACATTCAACCTGGCTTCATCACTGTAGGACAAGAGCTGGCTAGTAGAGTTCAAATTGAGAAAACTGGAAATATCTACACAGGATGGCAGCCTTGTGGTCCTCAAACTTTCGTGGCAGCTTAATTCTTAGATATCAAGTATAAATTAACTACTATAATCCTTTCAATGTGCGTTTTCTGGATATACGTGAAAATCATCAAATGAAGTTGTTGGAACTAGCTCTTCACTCTAGTATCAAAATGAATATGTAATATTAGTATCGGGTTATAAAGTTAATGTTGATAGAAGTGAGGTGATGGCTATGGTAGATATGGATTATTCTCAGTGTAAAAGATGGTAAAAATTTAAGTGGCAAAATGATGCAATTAAATATTTAGGAATAAAAATTAATAGAAATAGAAATAATTTAAGTTAAATTTATTTTCGATTATTAAAAAAGATGGAAGAAGACTTGAGAAGATGGAAAGATTTACCAATAACATTAATAGGATGGGTAAATTGTATTAAAATGAATATCTTTCTGAGAATACACTATTTATTTCAATCATTACCCGTTCATGTACCTGAATCATTTTTTCGAAGTTTGAATAAAATGATACGAGATTTTATTTGGAAAGGTAAGATGTCAAGAGTTGGTCTAAAAAAAATAATGTGGAAATTTGATCAGGGTGGACTAAGATTACTAAATTTTAAGAATTATTTTAAAGCTTCTCTATTGAGATTTTTGTCCTCCTGTTATCAAAGGGGTGAAAAAGCAGTTTGGGTTCAGATTGAAATGAATAACATTGGAGAATCTATCCCAGAACAAATTTTATATGAATGGATTAGTGAGTTGTTTAAAGGGATAAAGGAACCATTAGTTTTAAAACATATTTTTAAAATATGGAATGGAATTCATATGGAGAGAGGACATAGAAATTATCAACGACCAAAAATGTTGTTAAAACAAAATCTACTTTTTCCTTCTACTTAGAATAATTCTTTATTTAATAATTGATACAGAGGATAAAAGATTGTTTCTTAGGATCATTCTTTTTAACTTTTGAACAATTAAAAGATAAATATGATATGCAAAATAATTTTGCATACTATCAGTTAAATTTGTATTTAAAAAAGAAATTGAGAACAGATTTGAGGCTTCCAAAACAAATCCGGAAAAATCCGAAATTCGGAACTCCCAAGGGTTCCAGATAAAGGATCATGTACCTGTATTATTAAATAGATGGCATAGTGACATGCAAAATTGTATACCTTTAGAAAAAAATAACAGTTTAAAGAATCGAGTTGAACATTTTTATAATATTTGGAAATCATATGTGGATTTTATGAATAAATTTCCATCTACCTCTTCTACTTTACCACTCCTCTCAATTAGAGATTATAATAATAATTAATGAATACACTAACAATATTATATTTGTAGCAATAGGCATTCTTTCTTTTCTTTCCTTTCTCTCTTTTGGGAGGAAGGGGATTTTGGGGGAAAAAATTAAAAGTCCTTTTTATTGTATCACTATGTATATTATTGAATTTTATTTCTGTATTGACACAAAGATAAATAAAAAATGAACACAAAATAACCACCCACCTTTCCATATGAAGGTCCTTCTTATTCCCAACCAACATAATGGGCACTCTGCAATACAAAAACAAACTCAGACTGATGCAGAAATAAAACCTGGAAAAAAAGTGAAAATTACATTTTTTTGTATTTTTACTTACTGAACTTTCCCCACCATATCCAGCAATTTTTCATGAATCACTTTGATCACCTCAAAACTGCAAACATGTTTAAAACAAAAAGTAAGATTACATTTTGATACAATCCTACGTGACCTGAAGCTAAAGCCACCAAAAAGACAACCACTTAGTGACCAATCTGACATCACCTTTTAATCTGGTGTTCCTTGATCCAAAAATGCAAGGGAAAATCTCAAGAAAACAAAAACACTGCTTCAATTCCACCATCTCATATTAAAGAAGTTATTTTAATATAACATTACCTGCCTTTAATAAAAGCATCGCATTAGTAGGAGTAAAATATGAAAGTCTGCAGGCACCGTGATTGAAGTAAAAACACAATGCTGGAGAAACTCAGCAGGTCAAACAGCTTTCTTTATATTTATATTTTTATACAGCACGGTAACAGGCCGTTTCAGCCCATGAGCCTGTGCCACCCAATTGCACTCAATTGACCTACATCCCTGGTATGGTTTGAAAGGTTGCAAAGATAAAGATACCTCAAATCATTTCAAACTTGAGCCCTTTATCAAGGAGTAAGGGTAGCAATTATAGGCCTGTAAGTATGACGTCTGTGGTAGATAAGCTAATATATATATGTATATATATATATGTATATGTATATATATATATATATATATATGTATATATATATATATATGTGTATATATATATATCTCTCTCTCTCACAATACTCTCTAAGTAAATAGAGAGACAGGGTGTGATCAGGAATACTCAACATGGGTTTGTTCATGGAAGGTCATGTTTGACAAATCTTGTTGAATTTTTTTTAGGTGACTAGCAAATGTTGATGAGGGTAGAGCAGTGGATGTTGTCTATATGGATTCCAGTAAGTCCTTCGATAAGGTTCCACATGGAAGGTTGGTAAGGAAGGTTCAGGTGCTAGGTATTAATTTTGAGATAGACAAATGGGTTCAACAGTGGCTAGAAGGTAGATGCCAAAGAGTCATGGTGGACAACTATCTGTCAGGATGGAGGCTGGTGACGAGTGGTGTGCCTCAGGGATCGGTGTTGGGTCCCTTGTTATTTGTCATTTACATTAATGATTTGGATGGGTAAACTGGATTAGTAAATATGCAGATGATACAAAGATAGGAGGAGTTGTGGTTAGAGAAGAAGGTTTTCAGAGATTGCAGAAGGATTTGGAATGTTTGAAGAGTGGGCTGACAGGTGGCAGATAGAGTTTAATAGTGAAAAGTGTGGAGTGCTTCACTTTGGAAAAAAAATCAAAACAGGACATATGCGGTGAAGGGGGGGCATTAAAGGATGCAGAGGAACAGAGAGATCTAGGAATAATGAAGGTGGAATCTCATGTGGATAGAGTGGTGATGAAAGCTTTTGGTATGCTGGCCTTTATAAATCAAAGCATAAAATATTGGCATTGGGAAGTAATGTTGAGGCATTGGTGAGGCCAAATTTGGAATACTGTGTATAGTTCTGGTCACCAAATTATAGGAAGGATATCAATAATGTAGAGAGGGTGCAGAGAAGATTCACTAAAATGTTGCCTGGATTTCAAACTCTAGATTACAAAGAAAGATTAAGTAGACTGGGTCTTTATTCATGGAGCATAGAAGGCTGAGGGGGGATTTGATAAAGGTATTTGATAGAGGTAATTATAATTGAGGTGGATAGATAGAATAAATGTGAATAGGCTCTTTCCTTTGAGGGTAGGGGAGATTCAAACAAGAGGTCACGTTAAGAGTTAGAGGGCAAAAGTTTAGAAGTAACATGAAAGGGAACTTCTTCACTCAGAGAGTGGTGGCTAAGTGGAATGAGCTTCCAGAGGAGGTGGTTGCAGCAAAGTCGATTTTGTCACTTAAGGAAAAGTTGGATAGGTATATGCATGAGAGGGGATTGGAGGGTTATGGGCAAAGGTGGGACTACAGATCACTTACATCGGTATGGAGTAGAGGGGCTGAGATGGCCAGTTTTTGTACTGTAATGGTTATATGGTATGAGCAAAATGTAGGCAGGCCCCGAAACAAAATGGCGGGGGAAGCACAGTTTCACAGGGACGAGGTAATAAATAGGTGGATAAGGGAGGGAGGGCACACCAGCAAACAGGGGTAGGGGTGGAGGACTGAAGACAAAGAGAAGGGTTATCTATGCTATATAAAGTAAACTTTTAACCTGCTGAGTTTCTCTAGCATTTCCTTTTTACTTTATGTCAAATGGGTAGTTCTGAACTTTTACACTATGGATTTTTGCATTGGCTTTATAGTAAGCACAGACAAGGATCATTTGAAGCAATATGCTAGATATGCAGAGAAGCAGGCATCAAAGTTGCCCACTGACCAAGACTGAAATCATATTGCAATTAAATATTCAGTGTAAAAACACACAAATGGTGGAGAAAACTCAGCAGGTCAGACAGTGCCTTTATGTCGCAAAGGTGAAGCTACATCACCAACGTTTCGGGCTTGATGAAGGGCTCCAGCCTGAAACATTGGTGATGTAGCTTCACCTTTGCGACATAAAGGCACTGTCTGACCTGCTGAGTTTCTCCAGCATTTGTGTGTTTTTACACTGACTACAATGTCAACAGAATCCTGTGTTTTACCCTTCAATGTTCAGTCATGATGTAAAATATTTATACATTTGAGTTTTCCTAGCATGTGACTACATGAAGCGATCCTTATCCAGCTAATGCAAGGAAATTGGCAGGATGAAGTAGAACTTGAAATTCTTTGAACACCCTCACTATAATTCAACTGCACCAACGCACGGACATCACATTGCAGCAATACAATTTTACAATACATTCTCAAAGGTAACTATTTTTTTCAAATTCAGATATTGCTTTACTTTTGAAAGATGGTTTAACACCCCCCCCCCTCAAGTTTTAGGAGGAAAAAACCTAACTTATTTTACTGTTCTATGATTCCAAATATGGATTATAAAACAGTGGCTGTTGCACAATTTGCAATTCCAACAGCCCTCAAATATATTCGGTATTATCTCATGTATCAAAGCTATTGTATTTGAGCTACAAGTCTAAATTTCTTATTTAATCGTTGCAAACAGATTCATTTAAAACTGAACAGTTCAAGTTATGCTGAAAGTCTCAACTTGAAAAATAACAGACCTTTAAAAAAACCGGTAGTTGCCTTTTTAGTGAAATGTTGCATGGGCACATTAAAACAATCTGCGTACAAGTTAATAGATTCCACTCCCACTTACAAAGCAGCATTCTTGAAATTAACTTTTCAGTTCTGCTTTGGACAGAATGTTTTTAAACTGTGTGACAGATTATGTTATATTTTGAATTGTTTATGGATATATTTTAAAGGAGATAAACTGTGGCAGGTTTTTTAGCGTAGGTCACATACAAACACTTCAAAGCAGATCTAATTTAAAATGCAAAAGCTCTGCTCAAGCCAGACAGTCCAGGCTCTGAGTGCCTTTGAAAATTCTTTGAAGAATGCCTATTGAGACTTCACAAGTAGGTGTTAATTGGACATGCTGTGGATTAATGGATTATTGTTTTGGAAAGCAACAGATGAACGAACTCAGAAGATTGAGTCCAGTGCCGCAGTCTGAGTGCAGTTTGCTGTTCTAAGAGGAACAGGTGGTTTTCTCTGAGAGGGAGGGAGAGAGAGGGAATTCAGTTCTACAGTTCAGCAGCAGCAGCTGGGACTGGAACAGGACAAGCTGGCAAGCTTGTGGAAAAACCCCATTTGGAAGATGGGTTGTGAGTTCTTAGTTCAGCCTGGCCAAAGGCCTTGTGGTCCATACAAGAGGAGATAGCTGGCTGCATAATGTTTCACTTGAAATAAAGGAAACAAAAAGGAACTCTGTGGTGACCTGAAAGAAAGAGGTTATCAGCTGAAAAACCCTGAAGGGGTAAGTTTCTTCCGCAAGACACTGAAGTAGTTGTTTAGAAGGAATCAGTTGTGGGTGTCCAACAATCAACAAATCTCTCTCTGAAAACTGACAAGAACCTTCCTGAGAGTTAAGCATTTACCTGTCAAGCACCAAAGCCTGGTGAAATTCATAAATGTTAAATTTTGTGCACAGTATAAGAATTGCCTGATACCAGTGAACTTGGAGGAAGGAGAAGTGAGATTGGACTGTAAATCAAAGAACTTTTCTGAACTTATACATATATTACATACACGTGTGCTTAGAATTAGAAGGGGGTTAAGTTAAGTTAATAGTATTAAGTTAAAGTTTGATCCTGTTTTCATGTTTAAAGATAATTAAAAGCAATTTTTATTTTAGTAATTATTTGTCTTGGTAAATTTCTATTGCTGCTGGGTCCTCTGGGTGCATAACAACTGAAACTTCTTGAAGTTTCATGCATGTTTTGGAGGAGACCATTTTTCCTCATCTTGGATTATTATTTTTACACACATCTCTAAGAATAATTCAGGCTGGTAATCCATTCATTTAAAACAGAAGTCACCAGATTTCCAGATAAAGGTATCGATGGATGAGGATTTGGGAGATAAATTGATAAAATTAGACTAGGTTACATACATACACACATTTTAAAACAGATCCTATTGGAAATACTGAAGAATTCATATTCAGTGACTTAACCGAGACTATGGACATGTCACAAGTAGGTGTTAAATGAAATGATGTCATGAAATGAATGGACTGGAGACAGGTCGCCTGTGTTGAACATTTTTACAAGACCTCTGACTCAAAGGTCATTAAGAGGTTTGTTTACCTAAAACAACAGATGGGAGCAGAAGGAAGACTCCTATTGTTTACTGGAGAAGGGGTTTTGCAAGTGAGAGGACATGTGGCTGGCAATTGGAATCTGAGATGGAGATAGAGAGAAGGTCACAGCTGAAACAAGCAGGAAAAGCTGGTTGGAACTGAAACAGAAGCTCCAGAGTGGCGGTTGGCTGGAAGTGCTATCTGTCTGATGTTTCTCTTAGAATAAGTGGAACAGAAAGGAACTCTGTGGTAGCCTGAAAGAAAGAGGTTATCATCTGGAGAACCCTGATGGGGCAAGTTTCATCAGCGAGACACTGAAGTGACTAATGGTGGTACCTCAGTTGTGGAAATCCTGGAACAACAAATCTCTCTCTGCAAACCTACAAGAACCTTCCAGAGCAGTAAACATTTACCTTTCGAGCACCAAAGCCTGGTGAACTTTATATGTGTTAAATTCTGTGCACAGTATAAGAATTGTCTGCAACCAGTGAACTTGAAAGAATAAGAAGTGAGATTGAACTGTGAACCAAAGAACTTTTCTTAAATTTACACAGACACGTGCGCTAAGAATTAGAAGGGGATTAAGTTGGGTTAGTTAAGTTAATAGAGATAAGTTAAAGTTTGATTCTGTTTTCATGTTTAAAGATAATTAAAAACAACTTTTGTTTAAGTAACTACTTGTCTTGGTGAATGTCTATTGCTGCTGGGTTTTGGGGTCCTTTGGGCTCTAAACAATAGGGCAAGATAAAAAGCATTGAGGTAGATCAGCCATAACCTTGTTGAATTGGAGCAGGCTCAAAGGACCCATTCCTCTTATTGTTAAGTAGTGTAAGCAATTTAAAAATTTTTATTTAACCCCCCATAAATTGTCATTCTTGATGGAAATTTAAGCTTACCAAGAGCGCACAATGTCAAAAATAATTAAAAAGAATAATTATATTGTGATGGAGGTAGAAAACACTGAAGAGATTTTAGCCTTTACAAATGTTAATTCCACAAGATTGGTTCAACAAAGTACTACAATAACTTTGCAATCATATTGCAAATTTACTCCCTCTGCCTTTTGTGTCAAAAAGCACTTTCATTGGGCAGGCTATTATTTTCTGAATTACATTGAATAATAGAAATACTGTAATATGCCGGGAAAATTGTTACCTTATAAAGCACAATATGCCATCACAAACTAATGCAACCAACTAGCGAGAAGTGAACAATATTAAATAAATGCATACCTTTTGATAGACGTAACTGAATACACCAATATGTACCCATTGATGTCTATGGAGTATGTTTGAGGGAAGATAGAGTATTCATCCTAATAGATAAAGAGACAAATAACAAGATGTTAGTGTGTAGCCCGCGCCGCGTTCTTGGAGGCTGCCTACATCTGCAAGGCGGACTTCACTGAGAGTGGCTATGTCGATGTCGAGTCTGAGGAGTTCATGTGCGATGAGGGCAGACCGACGTTCAGGTCGGTGGCTGCCAGCCTTGTCTAGCATGGTTCTGATGTTCCAGCATGCTAGCTTGAGTTTGTGAGCATCTTTTGAGGGGGAGGACGTGGAGGGGGAGGACGTGGACATGTCCTCGGGCCTGGTCAGAACACTTCCAATCTCTTTTCAGTGCCAACCACTCAGTCCAAGAATCCGCCCTGCTCCAGCTCCCTCAACAGCCCTTAAGCCTAGAGCTGGATGAGGTCCTCACCTGGGAAGAGACATATAAGGCAACTGAACAACTGAAAAGTGGCAAAGCAGCAGGTATGGATGGAATTCCCCCCCAGAGGTCTGGAAGGCTGGCGGCAAAACTCTGCATGCCAAACTGCATGAGTTTTTCAAGATCTGCTGGGACCAAGGAAAGCTGCCTCAGGACATTCATGATGTCATCATCATCACCCTGTACAAAAACAAAGGCGAGAAATCAAACTGCTCAAACTACAGGGGAATCACGCTGCTCTCCATTGCAGGCAAAATCTTCGCTAGGATTCTCCTAAATAGAATAATACCTAGTGTCGCCGAGAATGTTCTCCCAGAATCACAATGCGGCTTTCGCGCAAACAGAGGAACCACTGACATGGTCTTTGCCCTCAGACAGCTCCAAGAAAAGTGCAGAGAACAAAACAAAGGACTCTACATCACCTTTGTTGACGTCACCAAAGCCTTCGACACCGTGAGCAGGAAAGGGCTTTGGCAAATACTAGAGCGCCTCGGATGCCCCTCAAAGTTCCTCAACATGGTTTATCCAACTGCGCGAAAACCAACAAGGTCGTGTCAGATTCAGCAATGAGCTCTCTGAACCATTCTCCATTAACAATGGCGTGAAGCAAGGCTGCGTTCTCGCACCAACCCTCTTTTCAATCTTCTTCAGCATGATGCTGAAACAAGCCATGAAAGACCTCAACAATGAAGACGCTGTTTACATCCGGTACCGCACGAATGGCAGTCTCTTCAATCTGAGGCGCCTGCAAGCTCACACCAAGACACAAGAGCAACTTGTCCGTGAACTACTCTTTGCAGACGATGCCGCTTTAGTTGCCCATTCAGAGCCAGCTCTTCAGCGCTTGACGTCCTGTTTTGCGGAAACTGCCAAAATGTTTGGCCTGGAAGTCAGCCTGAAGAAAACTGAGGTCCTCCATCAGCCAGCTCCCCACCATGACTACCAGCCCCACCACATCTCCATCGGGCACACAAAACTGAAAACGATCAACCAGTTTACCTATCTTGGCTGCACCATTTCATCGGATGCAAGGATCGACAACGAGATAGACAACAGACTCACCAAGGCAAATAGCGCCTTTGGAAGACTACACAAAAGAGTCTGGAAAAACAACCACCCGAAGAAACAAACAAAGATCAGCGTGTACAGAGCCGTTGACATACCCACGCTCCTGTTCGGCTCCGAATCATGGGTCCTCTACCGGCATCACCTACAGCTCCTAGAACGCTTCCATCAGCGCTCTCTGCTCCATCCTCAACATTCATTGGAATGACTTCATCACCAACATCGAAGTACTCGAGCTGGCAGAGTGTGCAAGCATCGAATCCATGCTGCTGAAGACCTAACTGCGCTGGGTGGGTCACGTCTCCAGAATGGAGGACCGTCGCCTTCCCAAGATCGTGTTCTATGGCAAGCTCTCCACTGGCCACCGAAACAGAGGTGCACCAAAGAAGAGGTACAAGGACTGCTTAAAGAAATCTCTTGGTGGGGAGGAGTCACGCGATGGAGTAGTGGCCGGACGGTGAACTCCAGCCCTCTCCAGAAAAGTCGGGAAAAACAAGAGAAAACACAAAGGCACAGAAATAAAAGTTACAGAAAAGTGAGTATAAAGGTGGAAAGAAGATGGCGACAAAAAAAGAAAAGTCGAAAGCAACGGTAAGAAGAGAGGAAGAGAAGACAAAGGAGGGAAAAGGTGAAGGCCTTACCTGTCCGAAGAGGCCCGCTGCGGAGAGAGAAACCCGCTCCCTCAGGTCGGTAAATAATGGACTACAAAAATGGCTCGCAGAGCCGAACAAAAGTGCGCAACCGCGCATGCGCGAAGTTTCGCGCATGCGCGATGCGAATGAAAAAAAACACACCGACGGGAGGGGGGACCAGCTGGGGAGTCGATCTCCACAGCCGGCAACGACAGCTGCAGAACACCTGCAGCAAGAAGAGACCACAGAAGACAATAGAAACAAGATAGAAGAGGAGGAAAGGGCACCAAAGAAACAACAGATGGTCAACCCAGAGGAAGAAGAAGAGGAAGAGTATGGTGAAATAGAAGAAGAAAAGAGAGGCAAGGTAAAGGATATACTTGCTCTTATTAGAGGATACATGGAATCATTTAAAGAATGGCAAACACAGGAATTTAAGGATTTAAGAAAAAGAATAAACAACACAGAGGAGAAAATAATTAAAATGGAGATGACCTTAACAGAAATGGGAAAAAAAATGGACAAGATGGAAGAGCGGGCAGTAGCAGCAGAAATGGAGGTAGAAGACTTAAAAAAGAAATTGGAGAAATCTAATAAAAAAACTAAAGAGACACAAGAACTACTAGCTCAAAAAATAGATACAATGGAAAACCATAACAGAAGAAATAACATAAAGATAGTGGGCCTTAAGGAAGATGAAGAAGGCAAGAATATGAGGGAGTTTATAAAAGAGTGGATCCCTAAGACCCTAGGATGTCCAGAACTACAGCATGAAATGGAAATAGAAAGGGCACATAGAGTATTGGCCTCTAAACCACAACCACAACAAAAACCAAGATCTATTGTAGTAAAATTCCTAAGATATACTACAAGAGAAAAGGTACTGGAGAAGACAATGGAAAAAGTAAGAGAGGGCAACAAACCACTGGAGTATAAAGGGCAAAAAATCTTCATTTATCCAGATATAAGTTTTGAACTCCTAAAGAAGAGAAAAGAGTTCAATACAGCAAAGGCGATTTTATGGAAGAAAGGGTATAAATTTATACTAAAGCATCCAGCGGTATTGAAAATATTTATTCCAGGACAACAAAACAGACTATTCGCGGATCCAGAAGAAGCACGAAAATTTGCAGAACAATTACGAAAATAGACTGAGGGAGGAAGACGGGTAATGAGAGTTAAAATGATCACGACTGATATGTATGTGGGTAAAGACAAAAATAGACTGAGGGATGAAGACGGGTAATGAGAGTAAAAATGATCACGATTGATATGTATGCAGGTAAAGAGGTATAAGAGTGAATAGAGACAATGAGCATACATGAATGTATCTGTACTTAGAGGAAAATATGGATAGTATAGACAAGAATTAATAAGGGAAGGTAATGGAATAGAGAGAATAAGGAGGGAATTAAAAGAGGGACCTTTGTGACATATGAAAAGTGAAATCTTTTCTGGGGGAGGTGGGGTGGGGGGAAATAGCGGTCACTGCAAAATCAGTTGACGCTTGCGAGTGGATTCGCAAATCCAAATGGAGAGGGGAGATGTGGTTGTCCGACAAGGGATAAAGGACAACTCAGGAGGTGAAGGGGAGATTGGGGATAAATAAGATAGAAATAGGAGAATAAGGAAAATGTTAGATGTTGTAGGAATGTTGTCTTATAAAGAGTTGAAAATAAGAAAACAGAAATGGAAAAGGAGGACAGGTAATGATGGAAAAACGGAAAGAGAAGATAAACAAAATATAAAAGGGCTACGCTGAACTATATGTCTTTAAATATTAATGGAATACATAACCAAATTAAAAGGAAGAAACTACCAAATTTAAATGAATAAATGTATTCCATTAGAAAAAATAACATATTGGTTAAGAAATAACATTGAAATATTCGAACAAGTATAGGAGCCTTACATTAAATACAATAGCGAAAACCTACCGGGGACAAACATTACCTAAGTTGATGGAAGGAGAAGGAAAGAAAAGAATGGACTCAGTAGAATTTCTGGTGTAATTTTGTTGAATGACAACATTGTCTGACTGGCTTAATGCAACCTAGATTGTATACCTAAAATGGATGAGAGGGGGGGGTGGGGGGGTGGTTTGGGAGGAAAGGGGGGGGGGGGGAGAAAAAGTCACTGTATATGTGTGAAAAGAAATAGTGTATATCATGGCTAATGTGATTTATGGTGTGAAAAATAAAAAAATTAAAAAAAAAAAAAAAAAAAAATCTCTTGGTGCCTGCCCCATTGACCACCGCCAGTGGGCTGATCTCACTTCCAACCGTGCATCTTGGCGCCTCACAGTTCGGCGGGCAGCAACCTCCTTTGAAGAAGACCGCAGAGCCCACCTCACTGACAAAAGACAAAGGAGGAAAAACCCAACACCCAAACCCAACCCACCAATTTTCCCTTGCAACCGCTGCAACCGTGCCTGCCTGTCCCGCATCGGACTTGTCAGCCACAACCGAGCCTACAGCTGACGTGGACATTACCCCTCCATAAATCTTCGTCCGCGAAGCCAAGCCAAAGAAGAAAGAAGAATATTTACAAAATTGCCAACATTTACACTCTAAGTATACATGATGACTTGCAATTCTCAGGAAGGATTTCTACACAAATTCAAGTTCACTGCCAGCAACAACAGAAAGTTTAATTTTCAGTCTTAAGTCACTGAAATTTCAAAGTAGACTAATTTTTAGACTATACAAAATATTCCAGCATTTCTGCAGGGGAATTAGAATTATCAATAATATGTCATGAAATTATTGCTTTGTGGCAACATTACAGGTGCAAACAAAATGTTATAAATTACATTTTTAAAATAAATGGATTAATACAAATGAAGAGAATGAATGAGGTAGAATCTGTGGTTCATTGTCTATTCAGAAATGTGATGGCAGAGGCGAAGAAGCTGTTTTTGTAATGTTGGGGGTTAGGGTTCCTTCAGGCTCCTGTACCTCCATCCTGAAGGAAGCAGTGATAAGAGGGCAAGGCCTGGATGGTGGGGGTCCTTGAGGATAGAGGTTGTTTTCTTGAGGCGTCACCTCTTGCGGATGTCCTTAATGGTGTGATAACTAATGCCCATCATGGGACTGGCCCAGTTCACAACTCTCTGTAGTCTTTTTCTGTCCTGTGCATTGGCACATCCATAACCAGAGAGCAATGCAATCTGTCAGAATGCTCTCCATGTTACCAAGTCTTTGGTGACATACCAAATCTCCACAAACTCCTAAAGGTATAGCTGATGGTCAGCCTTCTTCATAATTGCATCAAAATGAAGGGCCCCAGGATAGATCTTCAGAGATGTTGACATCCAGAAATTTGAAGTTCTTTATCCTTTCCACTGCTGACCTCTCAAAGAGGACTGGTTTGTGGTCTCCTGGTTTCCCCTTTCTGAAGTCCACAACCAATTTCTTGGTTTTGCTGACATTGAGTGCAAGGTTTATTGTTGTGAGAACTCATCTATCTCCCTCCTGTATGTTTCCTTGTTGCCATCTCTGATTCTGCCAACAATCATGGTGTCATCAGCAAATATGTAAATTGAATTTGAATTGTGCTGAGCCACACAGTCATGGGTGTAGAGAGAGTAGAACAATGGTCTGAGTGCACAACCTTGAGGTGTGTCTGTATTGTGTGACAGAGCATATAGATGTTTTTGAGAGATAAATTGGGAAAGGTTTGTTAGAGTATGTCACATACAAACACTTTAAAACAGATCTTATTTGGAATACTGGAGCTCTGCTAATGCTAGACATATCGGCCCCACAGCCTTTGCAAGAACTTTGGAGAGTGCCAAAGAGACTTCACTAATGGATTGTTGTTTACAAAAAGGCAACAGATGAAAGAGCTTGTTGGAGCCGCAGACTGTCTGCAGTGGAACTTGCTGTTCTAAGAAGGTCATGTGGTTTTGCAAGCAGAGAGAGAGTCAAACAGGCTTTCTCTCACAGAGAGAGAGAGAGAGACACAGAGATCAGTTCTACAGTGTTACAGTCAGCAACAGCAGCTGGGACTGGAACAGGACAAGCTGGCAAGCTTGTGGAAAGCCCCATTTGGAAGACGGGTTCTTATTTCAGCCTAGTCAAAGCCCTTGTGGTTTATGCAAGAGGAGAGAACTGGCTGTCCATTCAGAAATCTGATGGCAGAGGGGAAAAAGCTGTTTTTGTAATGTTGGGGGTTCATCTTCAGGAATAAGAGAAACAAAAAGGAACTCTGTGGTGACCTGAAAGAAAGAGGTTATCTTCTGGAGAGCCCTGAGGGGCAAGTTTCGTCAGTAAGACACTGGAGTGGCTGATTAAAAAGGAATCAGTTGTGGATGTCCTGGAACAACAAATCTCTCTCTGAAAACTGACAAGAACCTTCCATTTACTTTTCAAGCACCAAAGCCTGGTGAACTTTATACATGTTAAATTCTGTGCACAGTATAAGAATTGCCTGCAACCAGTGAACTTGGAGGAATGAGAAGTGAGATTGGACTGTGAACCAAAGAACTTTTCTGAACTTACACACACATTACAGACACGTGTGCTTAGAATTAGGTTGAGTAAGTTAATAGTGATAAGTTAAAGTTTGATCTGGTTTTCATGTTTAAAGATAATTAAAAGCAACTTTTGTTTAAGTAACCATTTGTCTTGGTGAATATCTATTGCTGCTGGGTTTTGGGGTCCTCTGGGCTCGTAACATTTGATTGTCAGTGAGGAGTAGTTGTTATTGATTATGATGGATTCATTCTTTATTGTTCAATGCATGCACCGACCGACATGTAAATTAAAGTAGGAAATTCAAGTGCCCACCTTGGAATTGCTTAAAGGTCAAAGTACAATTGCTTTTAATTATTGAATTAAATCGAAACTGCCATCATTTCCTATGCACTTCCCTTGCAGTGTAAGAGACACCTGAATTATAGCCCATATTTTACATTGTATTTATATGCCATCTTCACATGGTAAACATGACAAGAAGTTCAAGGCATGCAGTAAAAGAATTAGCAGGCAACTGATGAATAAAGATGTAGTATTTGGAGATGGTAAATGTGCTGAGTTAAAGGAAATAGGCACAGTGTTTTGAATAACAAGCACCAATAAAATGGTTAAGGGGAGAAAAATGAAGAGCGGCTTTGAAGACCACAATTAACTATGAAATGCAATTCACTGTAGTTTGGGAAATGAAGATTTGGGAGTTTGAGAGTTTTAGACAGCTTGGACCAAGGTAATGAAGAGTAAGGCAGAGTAAAGAGTAAAGGAAACAATACAAATTTTGGAGATGGTGCGTGGCTAAAATAACAGGATTAATAGACATTTTAAATGTAATGCTGGTATGATTCCTTTAAAGCACTACTCTGGAGATGGTGCCTTTCATTCAACTGAATGAATAAACAAATTACTCTAGTTAATCCCTCCACTAGGAAAGAAAATAGAATCATGGGTGAGGGTTAAAATAATTATTTTGGATGAAATGGAACGGTTATAGCATATTTAGTCAGATGCTGAGTTTACATCTCGTGTGGGACCCTACAATGAATTTCCTCAATAAAACAGAAACATGTAGGTGGAAATGCAATCGTGATGAGATTAAAGATTGATATTACAGTTCAAAAGACACCATCAATAAATCTTGACACGTACTTAGAACTTTGGTCAGATCAGCAAATGAAGGAATTCAATAAGGAAAATGGATCCTTACTCAATGAGGAAGGCAATACTATTGGCCATTTTAATTTAGTTAACCTATATGGAAAGAGGCAAACCAGAAACAGTAGAATTTTGCGATGGGCCTTCCAACTCTACTGGAGCCCAGTCGAATGTTTTTCTCATCTTAGGCCAGCAAATCAAGGCAAATTCTCAACATGGTTGGACCACACCTGAAATATTATGTTCAGTTCTGCTGGTTTCATTACAGGAGGGTGCAGAGGAAATTTACTAGGATGTTGCCTAGATTGGAGAACTTGTCTTATGAGACAAGGTTAACAGAGCTAGGGATTCAGTCTTTGGAGTGAAAAAAAAAACAATGAGCGGTGACTTGGAGGTCAACAAAATTATGACAGGGTGGATAGTCAACACCTGAAATGCATTGTCAGGGGTGGTGGTGGAGGCTGGTACAATAGGGGCATTTAAAAGACTCAAACAGGCATATGGATGCAGGAAAACAGAGGTGTGAGGTAGGGAAGGCTTAGAGTGTGGAGTGAGTTTATATAGATGGGTACATCATGGACTGAAGAGCTTGTATTGTGCTACAAAGTTCTAAGTCTATTAAAATATATTCATTTCCAGAAACAGCATCAAATGAGATTTCAAAATCTAAGGCACAACAAATGAGGGCAGCCAACTTAAGTTTCATAATTTGTTGATGTGTTTTACTTAAACCATAAATTTCTTCATCAACAGCATTATGCAGCAATGCTTCCAATAGGGAAAAATAGTAATTAGATAGAAACTCAGGTGGTACTAAGAAATAATTTACAAATACTAAAACTAGTATTTAGTAACTTTTGATGTAGAAATTATAGCTCAGATACTTGACTGTATCAGGATATTGATTTGACATGTGCCAAAGGGTTGATTGGCTGCAATATTACCAGCTGTAACTCTCTGCATACTGATCAAATAATGACAAGACCAAAGAGCAGTGATGTTTAGCACCATCCATCCAGCTCAGATGCTAGCAACATCAACTGTTGCGAAATGAGCTCATCTACTAAGCAGGTTCAGTGGAGGAGGAGAAGGACAATTCCAAGTCTCACCTGCAAGGAAACTAAAAGCTCATAAATAATTATTTTGTGATCATTGGTACGTTAAAAGATGGAGTGTCATTTTACTTTGCTGAATGAAGAGGGGCAAACTCAACATCCTCAAGGAATTAATTGCTTCTACAGATATAACCAAGAGGACAAGGCACAAATGTGCTGGAGGAGCAGAGCAAGGTATACCTGATAAGTGGCCATGGTCCAAGCATCAGTTGCCCTCAACTTCCCATGGATTCTGCTGAGCACGTTTGTATATTGCACTCAACCCCAGGATCTACAGGCTTTGGTAGTTAACTCAGTTTCAAGAGGGCAACATAAAGCCACTATAATCAAAAGGGACCTGTATCCCTGTCTCCATTCCCATTAGCAACCCACTACTGGTGGCCATGTTGCTTTTTAAAAACTCATACATTTTGCAGGATATGGCCAAGCTCAGCAGTTATTACCCAAACCCAAGTGCCCTGAAGATGGTGGGGATGAGTCATCTTAAATTTTGGAATCCTTCAGGCAAAGGTGGTCCCATCATTATGCACAGCAAGAAATCAGCATGAACAAATACTTCAAAGTCGAAATGTGCAATTTGAAGGGGAATTTGCACGTTGGGGTTTTGCCATTCATCAGGCACTGTTAGCGCAACGTCATTATAGCACCAGTGATTTAAATCCAACACTCTCTGTAATGAGTTTGTACATTCTCCCCGTCTCTGTGTGGGATTCCTCCAGGTGCTCCTGTTTCCTCCCACCCTTCAAAATGAACAGAGATTGTAGGGTATTTGGTTGGCATGATCTCGTGGGGTGGAAAGGCCTCTTACCATGTTATATGTCTAAATTAAATTAAATCTGCTATTGTATTTCTTGCTGATTAGTTTGTGGTCTGTCAGAATAACCCAGGAAATTGCATATTGTAACAAGCACAGCGTGGTGAAGGGAATGTTTAGGTTGGTGGATGAAGCACTAATCGAGACTTCCTTTGACCTTGATAGCTGTTGTAGGAACTGCACCTATCATTCTAAAGGACAGTGCTCTGTCACATTCCTGATATGCCTTGCATACCCTGCAAAAGCTTTGAGGTGGCAGAAGGCGAGTCATTAACTCTAGGATATCCGTTTGAGCTGCTCTTGTAGTCATGGTATTTATGTAGTTGATCCAGCTGAGTTTCCGCTTAATAGCGACTCCCAGGATATTGATGACAAGGGGTCCAAGCAATCATGAAACACTGAATGTCAAGGACATGTGAACCTTTGGGGAAAACAGCTTTCATCATTTACAGAAAACCAGACTTGATGATGTGATTTTTAATAATGAGCACCAAAGTGAGGCAAATGAATTTAACAGCTAAGGGAGGTATATGAGAAAAACCGGAAAACAGTAGCAATCGTTGATAAGAAGAAAAGGTGAAAGCAATCACTAAGAATAAAGCTTTTGTATAGAAAGCTTAAGCATGAATGGATTGTAAAGATATGGCAGCTCCAAAATGATGGGCATTATTTGAATCTTTCTAATGACAAAAAAATTGTAGAGTAAATTTGTATTCAAAATGGATTCATTATGATTAATTTTTTTGCATTAGAGCAGAGGTCAGAGTGAGCGAACATCAAACAGTACTAGAACAAAGACAATCACAGTGAGGTTTATTGTTATGAATAGTTGTCATGTAATTTGTTGTTTTGCAACAGTATTGTGGAGAAAAAGGTGCAAGATTACTATAAATTACAATTCCATACATATAAGATATTTAAAAATAACTAGTGCAAGAAAAAAGTGAACTGGTGTCCATAGTTCACTGTCCATTCAGAAACCTGATGGCAGAAGGGAAGATGCTGTTTTTGTAATGTTGGGTGTGTCTCTTCAGGCTCCTGTACCTCCTTCCTGCTGGCAGTAGTGAGAAAAGGGCATGGCCTGGATGGTGATAATCCTTGATGATAGAAGCTGCTTTCTTGAGACACTTCTTCTGAAAGATGTCCTTAACAGAATGAAGACTAATGCCCATGTTGGCACTGGCCGAGTTTACAACCATGTGTAGTCTCTTCCTGTCCTGTGCGTTGGCCCCTCCATACCAAATAGTGATGCAACCGGTCAGAATGTACACCACGGTACACTTGTAGAAATTTCCAAGAGTCAAACTCCTCATGAAGTATTGCTTGCCACTGCCATGTTTTCTTCATGATTGCATCTACACAATGGTCCCATGATAGCCTTCAGAGATGTTGACATCCAGGAATTTGAAGTTTCTTACCCTCTCCACTGCTGACCCCTCGATGAGGACTGGTTTTATGTCCCCTGGCTTCCCCTTTCTGAAATCCACAATCAATTCCTTAGTTTTACTGACTGAGTGCAAGGTTGCTGTGTGACACCACTCAACTAAGCTGATCTCTCACTCCTGTACACTGGCTCATTGCCAGCTTTGATTTTGCCAAAAAAACCAATTGGTAGAGGTAAAATACAAAATTCTGTAGACACCGTGGTAAGTGAAAAAACACACAAATGCTGGAGAAACTCAGCAGGTCAAACAGTCACTTTATGTAGCAAAGGTAAAGATACATCACCAACATTTCAGGCTTGAGCCCTTCATCAAGGTGTGGGAGAACATGAGAGATGTCCGAACAAAAGAGGGAAGGGGGGAGAGGGGGAGACACCACAGGAAGGGGGGAGGAGTCTAGGCCAAGTGGAGAGAGAAAAGAAGTAGGAACTGGAATAACAAGTTGGGGGAGGGGGGGAAAAGGCAAACTTATTAGTGGAATGCAGTGAACTCAATGTTCATGCCCTGGGGTTGGAGGATGTCCAGACAAAAAATAAGATGTTGTTCCTCCAATCTGAAGGTGGTCAGGGTAGGGTAGTATGAAAGGCCATGGACAGACATGTGAGCTTGAAATGGTTGGCTACAGGGAGGTCGCTTTTGTTGCAGACGGAGAGGAGATGCTGGGCGAAGCGATCTCCTAATCTGCGACCGGTCTCTGATGTCAAGAAGGCCAATTTGTAAATGGCATTTGAATTGTGTCTAGCCACACACTTATGAGTGAAGAGAGAGTAGAGCAGTAGGCTAAATATACATTCTTGAGATGCACCTGAGTTGATTGTCAGTAGGAGAAGATGCTGTTACCGATCCCCACTGTCTATGGGCTTCCAATGAGGAAGTCAAGGATCTAGTTGCAGAGGTTTTGAAGCTTGCTGGCCAGTACTAAGGGAATTTCTCCAGTCAGAGAAATAACCCTCCAACATTACCACTATGGACTAAGTCAATTTTGAACCCAATCTATATACAGGTCACAGTGGATCCCATTTGCCTTTATATTCTGAATCAGCCTTCAACGGGCAACCTTATCAAATGCCTTTCGAAAGTCCAATAAGACAACGTCCGCAGACCTATCCTCATTCATTTTTGTCACCTCCTCAAAGGAGTTGATGCCTACACAAAGCCATGATACCCTATCCCTAATAAGCCCAGGTTTTTCCAAATGCAAGCAAAATCTGAGATTGACATGCATAGTATTTAATTTTATCTTTTTTTCAATTTTTTTTATTGGTTTCTATAATAAATACAGTTCAATGAAAAGGAAACAAAACTGAAAATACGATATCAAATATGTATATAGATCAAGATAAAACTTCAAACGGTATAAACTCAGCCACCACTCCACTGTTCTGGATGAAGACAGAAAAGACATCAAAAATATTTTAAACCCCACTTAGCCTACTCTATTAAAAAAAAATCCATCTGAACAGCTTATCCTGAGGGTTACATATATTTTGTAGCTTTTGATTCATACGGTGAATCAGAAAAACAAAGGTAAAACGATATCTCATCTGGAACAGTGAGTACATCTAATCACATTAAAAACATTTACATCAAATGAAAATATGACATAAAAGGTCACCATGTATCTTCAAATTTCACCAATGAATCAAATACATGGATATCTAATTTTTTCTGAACTTAAACAGGACATATTATGAGAAAACCACTGAAACACTATTGGAGGACTAGAGTCTTGCCATTTGAAAAAGATGGTGCTTCTAGCCAACAATGTAGAGAAGGCCACAACCTGTTGCACAGGTACAGTAAAACTCCCCATGTCTGGTTCAATAACCCCCCCCAAAAAAGCAGTTATTGTATTGGGTCGTAACTCCACCTGAAATACAATTGAAAAGATATAAAAACTTTCCTTCCAAAAGATTTCGAAAGATGGACAAGACCAAAACATATGTGTCAATGCAGCAATATCAGATTTGCATCTGTCACAAGTAGGGTTAATATTAGAAAAGATACAAGCCAGCTTATCTTTGAATATGTGAACACGAAGCACCACTTTGAATTGGATTAATGAAGATATATGCACTAGTTTAAAAATTTTGTCCCATGGATCCCATGATAAGGGTCTTGCAAATTTCAATTCCCAAGCCTTTTTAATCTCGTCATGAAGCACTGGATGTAATTTCAATAATCTATTGTACTGCTGGACACGGCCAAGAAAGATTCAGCCACCATATTGAAAGTCATTAATGATTGTTTTTATTCAGATTCAGTGCACACCCTTATAAGGGCAGCCTGCGCTCAGTCACCTTGTGCATTGTGACATCATAATCGCTGCCCCAGGCACGCGCTGGGCAGGAGTCTTGAGGCAGGGAGAAACCCTGACAGCACCATCTTCCCATGGCTGCCCCGCCAAGTGGCGTTACACACGGGGCCGGTTCGCCACAAGAGAGTGCGCTGCCACACTATCATATATAATTCCAATTAATCCTTTCTGAGAAGGATTCAATTGAAAAATATTATCAACTAGATCTGGTGGATATATAAATAGAAAGTCTGGTAATATGGTATTTAAGAAATTTCTAATCTGTAAATATCTAAAGAAAATATTTGGTAAATGATATTTAATTGCCAGCTGTTCAAAAGACATTAAACAACCTTCCTTAAATAAATTTGCAAAATAAATAATACTTTTGATTTTCCATATAGAGAAGGCTTGAATAATTATTGATGGCCGAAAAAAATAATTATGAGAGATAGCATTAGATAAAACATTTTTTTTTCCCAAATTAAAAAAAAATTCCTAAATGGGAACCAGATTCACAAAATATGTTTGATTCACAAAATATGATCTTGGAAAAACTAAATGGTAGCCAATAAAGAGGCCTTAATTTTATCTTTTTGTTACTCTAGCCCAGCAGTTGACAAGCATGGGTCCATCTGAATCACTGAAAGAGATTTCAGTCCAATTATAAATAACACTCAGGATCATAATTCCTTTCCATAAGTAGTTATTTTTATTCAGTAATGTACAATGCAGAAGACAAATGGATTGGCCTCATATTTACCCATTCCAGTGCAAGTTATACAACACTACGATTCAGACTTTGCAAGATGCATTGTACGAATCAGACAGGAATACCATCCAAAACCATTTCTCTACATGCTTACCTGCCCAGCTGTGTCCACAAGCTGAAGGTGGTAATCTTGCCCATTCACCGTGATCAGTTTCGTAAATGCTAAAAACAAAAAAAAACACTGCAGTTACCCACAGAACTTTTATCATTTGTTGAAAAGGTAAAATAAATGAAATAATAACTTGAAATATAATTACTTAGTCCAATTATAGATATAGGTAGAATTTGACATTTGAAAAATATTCAAATTGAAAAACATCAAGACCTTAATACCACACCAATTTATTGAGACTGTTAAACTTATTAACTTCAAGGAGTTCCAATGAAACAGCCAATATTCTTGATAAGACTTGCACTTAGATGCCCAAGATTGATATCAAGAGTCAATGAGTTGATAAATTGGGAACCAAGACAATAGTGTAGTCCATCCCCAGGTTATGAACATCTGACTTATGGACACCCATAATGAGCTTGGGTAGAAATGTACAAATATTTCTATAAACAGCTAAAGTTTTTTCTCTTGCAACTATGTAATTTTTTTTTAGTCTTCTGTTTTTCTGATGTAATTCTTCACAATACTGTGGAGATATGCTTAACACTTGGAGAGATTTTGTGTATTTTCCAACTTGACAAAATAGTCATGGACGCATTTGAAAAGATTGTTCGTTATTACGAAGTTTCATAATTCACAGTAATGAAACAATTTTCCATTGCCTGAGCACAGGAAACACAATATTAGATTAATAAATATGCTCAGCAATAATCACGCCATTTCTAGAGAGAATAATAATAATCCATCGAATAAAAAATTAGTTCACTAAATTGTATGCTACCATCTTTTGCGAAGAATACTTAGCCAGAACCAGCCATGACCTAAGGAGGCACCAAACGGTTTTAAAGTCTGGTTTCTTTTGTGTAATCACCTCAATGAAGTTGGAAAATTCAACAGAAATGCTGACAAAATGAGTGCATAAAGGTTGAAAGCCCCTGTTCCGATTCCAAATACAACAGTAATTCGTACCCAAGATACTAACTTACACATTTGCCTAAATGTTTCACTTAAATGCAGTTCTTCTTCAGCTCCACACTGAACTACGGTTTCGATTCTAGAGTGGGGAATCGATCGACACAAGAGGCAAGAGAGAGACAACTGTATCACAGGATCCCACATCCCAGCCATCTGAAAATTCCTTGGCATTTGGGGGGGGGAGGATACATCCGAGTCGATTTTTAGAATACAGATTTCAAAAAGACAAAACATTATTTGCTGGGGCAACTAAATATTAAAAATTAGAATTAACAGTACGAATGAAAACCTTATTGTTCATAAGGTTAACCAACCAAACATCAATAAAATTGAATTGTTAAAAGCAGTCCACTCTAATTGTTTTAGACCTCCCAAAGGAACACAAAAAAACTAACTGCACAGTGGATGAAAATAGCTGATGTGCAGAAATGATGGGGAATGTTAATGAACTGGTTGAACAAGCACAAGCTGGTACATCACCCATAATCTGGTGAGGAAGAAGTGAGAGAAAGTATAGTCACCCCAGAGTTATGTCGCAAATGATTTCTTGTCTTGAAGATTCCCTTTAGAGTAGGGCAAACAGAATTTAATGTGAGGCGAGCACACCTTTCCAAAATCATATCTAGTATCTATCCCCAAGTACCCCTGGTGATACCCAGAGACAATGCGAATAACAGAAATTCCCAAAGTAGATTTTTGAGCTGTAGCATATTGGAGGTTTCTGAGCAATCCCAAATACTTCGACAGCTATATTAAAAGCAATGAGATAGAAAAGGGATAAAATAAGATCAAGAGTGCAGAGAAAACTGACAAAATTGCCAGGACTTGATTTACAGGAAAAGGGTGACTAGATTATGACTTCATTCCATGGAACACTGGAAAATGAGGGGAGATTAGTTAAAGGTATACAAAATTGAGAGGCAGCGATGGAGAAAGCCTGTTTGCATTTACCCTGAGAGTGGGTGAGACAAGAGCTAGAGGATATGGATTTGGTCTGAAAGGTAAAATGTTTAAGGGGAAATTTTGGCAGAGTGTGGAATGAGCTGCCAGCCAAAGTGGTTCATGCAAATTTGACTTCAACATTTGAGAGAAATAGGGACAGGTACATGGATGCATGGGGTATGGAGGGCTATAGTCCAGGTGCGGGTCGACGGGACGAGGCAGAATGATAGTTTTTGCATGGACTAGATAGAGCAAAGGGCCCATTTCTGTGCTGGAGTGTTCTACGGTTCTATACCGTATGCCCCATATCCTCCCCAATAGCTTCTCTACCATTGATGAGAGGCTCACAGGCCTACAATTCCCTGCATTGTCCTCATTTCCCTTCAGGAGCAAACATACACAACCAGCTACTTTCCAATCCCCCAGGACCTCTCCCGTTGCTAGTGAGAATATAAAGATGTTTATCAAGGCCCCAGCATTCTCCTCTTTTGCTTCTTTTAATAACCTGGGATAGTTCATCAGGTCCTGGGGACGAATATCTTAATGCTCTTCAAAAGACCCAACATCGCCCCTTTTCTTGATCTCAAAATGGCCTAACACATGAGCATTTTCCTGACTATGCTCCCTTATCATAAATATTCATTTAGTATCTCTCTCTCATTTAGTTCCCCTGACTCCAAGCTTAAATCTCATTTATTCTTAAGTGATTCTATCCTCTCCCAAGTTATTCTTGTTTTTAAAGTACAAAATATCTTGAGATTTTCTTTAATTCTGCTCAGTATTTACAGACAGTCTCTATTCGTTTTAGAAAACTAGTGCACTTCCTTCTTGCTCATTAATTTTCCCATTCGCTTTCCATGAAATGTCTGGGAACATCCACATTAAAAGCACTTTACAAACTTTATCCAGGTTCCAGCTGCTTGACCTGCAGAGGGATAGATCAGAAACTAATCAAATCCCCTTTTTAAGTACACAAGCAACATCGGGCTATTCCACATCTGATTACATTCTTGCTCCATGCTTCTGAACGAAGCACAAAAAATACTCTCACACTGGTTGCCAGCCAGTCTAGAAAAAATGCAGTATTTTGTTTTGAAAATAACGGTGGCTCACTGGTGGCCAGGTTCTAGTTGTATCGGGAGACTGATTAAATTAGGTGCCTGTTATTAGGTTTAATGCAACACAACAAAGTGCTGGAGAAATTCAGCAGGTAACACAGCATCTATGGGAAGCAATGGCTAACCAACATTTCTGGCCTGAGCCCTTGGTCAATTAGGTTCTCATTACTTTTTAATTACAGCAAATCTATGACACGAATTTGAAGCCATTAGTAGTGTATGACATGTACAAAGCTGATTAGATTGAGCCAAAAAATCTTCTGCATTCCATAGCCTCATTTATCCCTTCCTTTCCTTGGGAGTATTGGCTGCAGTTCTGGTTGCCTCATTTCCAGAAGGATGTGTCATCTTTGGAATGAATACAGAGAGATTATTTTTTAAAACAAAAATAGTGCCTGGACTAGAGAGAGGGTGGACAAACTCGGATTGGAACACTGGAAGCTGAAATGAGACCTGAAGCAAGCTTAAATAGTCAGAATCCTCCCTTCTCCCCAAGTAAAACTGTCAAACACAATAGGACATACATTTAAGGTGAGAGATGAAAAGTTTAACAGAGATTTGAAAAGTAATTTTTTTTTAAAAGTTGTCAATGGCTAGAACAGACTTCCAGGGCTAGGGATGAACATTTAAGAGGCCTTTCGATAGACATGCATATGCAAGGAATAAGAACAAAAAATAGGACATCCAGCCCCTCGAGCCCGCTCCGCCATTCAATGAGATCATGGCTGATCTAATGATAGGCTCATTTCCACCTACCTGCCTTTTCCATATCTCTTAATTCCCTTACAGTGTAGAAATTTATCCAACCTGGGTAGCACAGTTGGCATAAGAGTTAGCGCAACACCTTTCTCGCGCCAGCGATCAGGACCAGGGTTCAAATCCCGTGCGGTATGTTCTCCCCGTGTCTGCTTGGGTTTCCCCCAGGGGCTCTGGTTTCCTTCTGTTCAAAATGTACCTGGGGTGTAGGTTAATGGGTGTAAATTAGGCCATATGTCTAAATTTATAAATACTGAGACCACCTCCATCGCTTCAAGGGAGATTCACCACCCTCTGGGAAAAACAGTTCCTCCTCATTTGAGGAGGAATCTTGAGGCTATGTCCCCTAGTTCTGGTCTCCCTTACCAACAGAACACCTGACTCTTACCTATGCCTTTCATCATTTCATGTTTCTAGAAGATCTCTTCTCATTCTTGTAAATTCCAGCAAGTACAGTCCCAGACAACTCAATCTCTCCTCATCAGCCAACCCCTGCATCCCTGGAGTCAGCCTGGTGAACCTCCTCTGCATCACCTCCAAAGCCGGTACATCCCTTCTTCAAGTAAGAAGGCCAGAATTACGCACAATACACGCCAGATCCAGTCTCACCCGTACTTTGTACAGTTGCAGCATTACCATCCCTGCTCCTAAATTCTATCCCTCTAGCAATAAGGCCAACATTTCATAACATAACATAACAATTACAGCACGGAAACAGGCCATTAGGCCCTTCTAGTCCGCACCGAACCAAACACCCCTTTCTAGTCCCGCCTCCCTGCACAATGCCCATAACCCTCCATCTTCTTCTCATCCATATACCTGTCCAACCTTTTCTTAAATAATACAATTGACTCCGCCGCCACTATTTCTCCCGGAAGATCATTCCACACGGCTACCACTCTCTGAGTAAAGAAATTCCCCCTCATGTTACCTCTAAACCTCTGCCCCTTAATTCTTAACTCATGTCCTCTTGTTTTAATCTTTCCTCCTCTTAACGGAAATAGTCTATCCACATCCATTCTGTCTATCCCTTTCATAATCTTAAATACTTCTATCAAATCCCCTCTCAACCTTCTACGCTCCAAAGAATAAAGACCCAATCTGTCCAATCTCTCCCCATACTCCAGATGCTTAAACCCAGGCAACATTCTGGTCAACCTTCTCTGCACTCTCTCCACTCTGTTTATATCCTTCCTATAATTAGGCGACCAGAACTGCACACAGAACTCCAAATTAGGCCGCACCAATGCCTTATACAATCTCAACATCACCTCCCAACTCCTATATTCCATGCAATGATTGATAAAGGTCAGCATACTAAAAGCCTTCTTCACCACCCTATTCATGTGAGTTTCTATCTTCAGGGAACGATGTACCGTTACTCCTAAATCTTTCTGCTCTTCTGTATTCATCAATGCTCTCCCATTTACCACGTATGTCCTGTTCTGATTCTTCTTACCAAAATGAAGCACCTCACACTTATCAGCATTAAATTCCATCTGCCATTTTTCAGCCCACTTTTCTAAGCAGCCCAAATCCCTCTGCAATCCTTGAAAACCTTCTTCATTATCCACTATTCCACCTATCTTAGTATCGTCTGCATATTTACTAATCCAATTCACCACCCCATCATCTAGATCATTAATGTATATAACGAACAACAATGGGCCCAATACAGATCCTTGAGGCACACCACTGGTCACCGGCCTCCAACCTGACAGACAATTATCCACTACCACCCTTTGGCCTCTCCCTTTCAGCCAATGTTCAATCCATTTGACTATCTTAAAATTTATACCTAAAGACTGCACCTTCCTAACTAACCTTCCATGTGGTACCTTATCGAAGGCCTTACTGAAGTCCATATAGACAACATCCACTGTGCTACCCTCATCCACATTCCTAGTCACCTCTTCAAAAAATTCAATCAGATTGGTCAAACATGACCTTCCTCCCACAAATCTATGTTGAGTGCTCCTGATCAGACCCTGTCTATCCAGATGTTTATAAGTACTATCTCTAAGAATTTTCTCCATTAATTTACCTACCACAGACGTCAAACTTACAGGCCGATTCCATTTGTCCTCTTGACAGCCTGTTGCCCCTGCAAAGAAACCTTTTGCAATTCATGTACACACACCACCAAGTCCTTCTCTACATCAGCGTGGTGAAATTGCTTGTTATTTAAATACAGGCATACCTTGTATAACACAGTTTTGAACAGCGCGGGTAAGTCTCCATCGCAGGCGGGCAGTCACCGTCCCGGGCAGTCACCGTCCCAGGCAGTCACCGAGATGTTGTCTCGTATCTTCAGGTATGTGTCATTTCAAACAAAGCCGAAGGCAGGTGTCCAACAATCACCTGGCTCTGCATCTCCACAGCTTTCACCCCCCACCTCTCCTCACCTGACAGATTATGCACAAGATCGGAGTTTGCTGCAGACAGGCAGGGAGAGCTCATACTAAGGAAGTGCAAACTACTGTACATTAGGCAAATATTTTCTTAAATAAACAATGTTCACTTAATTCCAATAAAGATAGGTCTTTTTTTATATATCCCTTTTAAATATTTTATGAACGTTTGCATAAAAGTTCTAGTTAAAGAATAAATAATTATAGGATTGGAATGTATTACATTAAAGTACATTTGTATTAGTGCATTGAACAGAGCAGTTTTCCATAAGGCTGAACTTGTTTGGAATATACTGTAATATACTGCTCTCATTAGAAGGGTGTTGATCATATGCAGGCAAAAGATATTTAGTTTATCATGTTTCAGACAGACATTGGGGGGTACAAAGGGATTTGTTCATGCTCACTGGTCTATACACCAACACTAAAACTGTACTGGACCATTAAGCATAATGGTCTCATTTCACGTTAAGAGGTGAGACACCATCTTAGAACAAGCAATGCCAAGAGAAGCCAAAGGGTCGAGTAGCATTCTATGCAGGCAAAGTGATTTAGGACAAGATTCTGCATGAGAACAATTAATCCTATGCCCTTTGCACTCACTAGTCTGAAACAAATAAATGGTATTACTACTGCAATTAGATACAGGTCTCTTCACAAAGAGCATAATCATTTTTATTCAACTAGCTTGTGAACCATATCAAAAATTTATGCACATCATCTCAGAGTTTTAATGCATCATAGAAGGGAATAATATAATTGATAACTACTCTCCAAATTTCCAGATAAATTTCCATAAACCCACATCACATGGAGGATCCCCATGATGAAGACAGGAGAAATACGTAACAGAATCAAGACTTGCTCAAGAGGCCAGTAATTCAAACTGGGTGGAGTACAAACTGTGGTTAAGAAACTGCTACAAACAACTATGCCGCATGCAACTGCAATTAAACCACAGATAGAGATGTACCGGGGGGGGGGGGGGGGGGGGAAGAGGTGTAGGTTGGGTGATTTCATATGCTGTTACACCAGCATCACCTACAGCTCCTAGAACGCTTCCATCAGCTCTGTCTCCGCTCCATCCTCAACATTCATTGAAATGACTTCATCACCAACATCGAAGTACTCGAGCTGGCAGAGTCTGCAAGCATCGAATCCACGCTGCTGAAGACCCAACTGCGCTGGGTGGGTCACGTCTCCAGAATGGAGGACCATTGCCTTCCCAAAATTGTGTGCTATGGTGAGCTCTCCACTGGCCACCGAGACAGAGGTGCACCAAAGAAGAGGTACAAGGACTGCTGAAAGAAATCTCTTGGTGCCTGCCACATTGACCACCGCCAGTGGGCTGATATTGCCTCCAACCGTGCATCTTGGCGCCTCACAGTTCGGCGGGCAGCAACCTCCTTTGAAGAAGACTGCAGAGCCCACCTCACTGACAAAAGACAAAGGACGAAAAACCCATCACCCAACCCCAACCAACCAATTTTCCCTTGCAACCGCTGCAACCGTGCCTGTCTGTCCCGCATCGGACTTGTCAGTCACCAACGAGCCTGCAGCAGACGTGGACATACCCCTCCTTAAATCTCATCCGCAAAGCCAAGCCAAAGAAAAGAAGAACACCGGAAAGACCCAATTCAATTGTTCAGATTATATTTCCTTTCACTTCTACTCCACTGACACAGGAATCTCATCTCCACTTGAAAAAGGATTTCTGCCACATTTTAAAAAATTGTTTATCCAGAGAAAAAAATTATAAATGCACCCAGACACGATGAGGGAAAAAAAACGAGATCTAATCTGATTTGATCTATAAAACTTCACCAGGGGCATTCAGGACTTCCATGCCAGCCAGAAACAGTTTCCACAACTTGAAAATGGGGTTTCTGCTGAACTTCTACAGGTGTCTATGCAGAAGTGCCATACACAGACTCGCAATTCCCTACTACATCATTACTGATGCTTTTTATTGTCTGGACTCCTTGATACTACAGTTGAACAAATGCTGTCTTGATGTCAAAAACAATCACTCTTCACCACATCTTTGGAATTCAGATCTTTTGTCCATGAATGGATTAACAGGTCCATGGCTGAACAGTCCAAGCTAAACAAGCCTATCTTCTCAGTGGGCAGGTTTATGGAGAGCAAGTGTTACTTGATAGGACTTTATGTTGTGTCCCATCACTCTTCTGCTCATTGATTTTAGATTGGTTTTTGGATTTATGCTTTTTTGTGTCCTTACGCAATATTCCACATTGTCAAGTTGAAGCCATTGTTCAAACTGTGCTAGTATAGAAAAGCTAGAAGCACAGGTCATTTTGGAACACGCATATCTTCAGCCCGCCAATCAGAATGTTGTCTGAACTCGTGGCTTTTACTGTATCCCAGTGCTTTCCTCTATTCCTTTATAACATAAGCAGGGATACCAAAAGGAAGCTGGATGAGAATTGTTAATGAGGAAAAAAGTCAAACATAGAAGACTCCCTCATACATCACTAATTTGCATTTAAGAACTTTGCATAAGGAAATTTCCATACATTTATGTGCAGGTGCTCACCTGAAACATTGCATAATCATTCTTGGGTAATTCAATCTGGCTGAATTTTATAACAATCACTAGCCTGATGCAAGGTTCATTAAGTGATAAGATATAGAAATCTAGAAGTTCTATTATAAAGATAGGAGAATATTGAAATTGTACATGTCGAAAACCAAAACTGGCATGCTTTTGAATTGCCTTTGGCTATCCTTTGGTTCTTTTAAAAGTACGAGTGTGTTAATTGCTCGTTGGACACTCACAACTGATTCCTTCTGATCAGCCACTTCACTGTCTTGCCAAAGAAACTTGCCCCATCAGGGTTTTCCAGATGATAACCTCTTTCTTTAAAATAGGATTTCTAGATTTCTATATTTTATCACCTAGTGAACCTTGCATCAGCATGGAGCAGAGCGTGCTTCATTTCAGCAAGCCGTGGAATCATCAGATGGTCCTTGATGACTAATTTCATTTGGAGAATGCTGGAGTGTTTCAGAACCACAGACACAGTAGCTTGACCAACACCAGTTCAATTTTGATGGATGTTGAAGTGATACCTTCCATATCTATAGCCCTTTTTACACTGAAAAGCCACATTATTACCGTATACACGACCTGTCTCTGGAAGGCAGCTTGCTTGTTCACACAAAACAGAAAAAAGCCAGCTTCCTGAAGCAAAAGCGGTATAAGGTGGAGCACAACAACATCAGTCCCTAGGGTGACTAGTGCTGAGTTGAGAAAATAAATTAGATTCGGTGGGTTTGCAACCACATGTAGCTTTTATTAACACACAATTATAGAGGAGCGTGGGAAAATGTTATGGGAATAAAGCACTCTTGCACTGTGACAGATTATGTTACATTTTATATTGTTTTAAAAGGAGATAGTATCTGTGTGTGACCTAACTAAAAACCCCCCCGCACAATTTAAGACTTCAAAGCAGATCTCATTTAAAATGCCAGAGCTCTGCTCAAGCCAGACAGTCCAGACTCCAAGTGTCTTCACAAAAACTTTGAAGAATGCCTATAGAGACTTCACAAGTAGGTGTTAATTGGGCATGCTGTGGAGTAATGCATTATTGTTTTGGAAAGCAACAGCTGAACAAACTCAGAAGATTGGGTCTGGTGCCGAAGTCTGAGTGCAGTTTGCTGTTCTAAGAGGGTCATAGGGAGAGGGAGAGAGAGAGAATTCAGTTCTACAGTTCAGCAGCAGCAGCTTGGACTGGAACAGGACAAGCTGGCAAGCTTGTGGAAAAACCCCATTTTGAAGATGGGTTGTGAGTTTTTAGTTCAGCCTGGTCAAAGCCCTTGTGGTCTATACAAGAGGAGATGGCTGGCTGTGTGGTGTTTTACCTGAGATAAGGAAAACAGAAAACAATCACTAGCCTGATGCAAGGTTCACTAGGTGATAAAATATAGAAATCTAGAAATCCTATTTTAAAGAAAGAGGTTATCATCTGGAAAACCCTGATGGGGCAAGTTTCTTTGGCAAGACAGTGAAGTGGCTGATCAGAAGGAATCAGTTGTGAGCGTCCAACGAGCAACAAATTTTTCTCTGAAAACTGACAAGAACCTTCCTGAGTGGTAGCCATTTATCTTTCAAAGCTTGGTGAAATCCATAAATGTTAAATTCTGTGCACAGTACAAAAATTGCCTGAGGAGCGAGATTGTACTGTGAATCGAAGAACTTTTCTGAACTTATACACACATTACATACATGTACACTTAGAATAAGAAGGGGGTTAAGTTAAATTAAGTAATAAGTTAAAGTTTGATCCTGTTTTTGATATGTAAAGAAAATTAAAAGCAACTTTTGTTTAAGTAACCATTTGTCTTGGTGAATTTCTATTACTGCTGGGTTTTGGGGTCCTCTAGGCCCATAACACATACACAGTTTATAAAGGAGTGAAGAAAAATGTTAATGGGAATAAAACAAAATTTGTAAAGAAGCATGGGAAAATGTAAAACAGTACAGTAATTGTGTACTGTTTAACATTTTCCCAAGCTCCTTTATAGATTATGCCTGTGTTTTATTCCCATTACCATTTTGCCACGATCTTCAACAAATTATTGATAATAAAAGTTACATGTGATTGCAAACCCTTGTGTCCAGACTCACCAACATTCACACACTACGGACCTAGTAGAGTTTCCTTCTCTACTTGCTCTGGAGCTATGACTACGAACCTTTTCTGGTCCCAACATCATGACATCATCTTCCCTTACCATTTCGACCCAGCAACACGAGTCGCCAGTTTTGGACTGGACTCACATCAATACACTCCACTGCTGATACTACCTACCTTGGTGGATTGAGGCTGGGTCAGTCTAGACCGCACCCCCCCCCCCCCAATCTGCCTTCGATGCTTTCATACAATGCTGAAAAGTTAAATAACACCTGGCTTTCGAGCGCTGTGTAAAAGGAGTATATTGCTATTATTAGCTTGTTGGCAGATTGCAGTGTGAAATTCGTCACTGGTTCAATCTGAACTAATCATCAGATTGACGAGTTATGCCACGAGATCTTGGGGGGCGGGGGGGAGAAAAAGACAATATGATAATTACAGATTGATACACTTTTTGGAAGAATATGGGTGAAGATATGATTGCATTAAAACATTCCTACTCTGCTTGGCAGGGTCGATAAAAGGATACACTTCCCCTAGCAGGGGTTCCTGGAAATAGGGGGACCTATTTAAAAGGTTTGGACATTTAAGGTAGAGAAAAAAAATCGCGACACCCAAAAGGTGGAGTCCTTGGAATTCTCTGGAGGCTGTCAGGGATACTGATGGGGAGGGTTAGAGAAAAACAGACCCTTTGGCTCACCAAGAATATATCACTAATTTATATTATTCTATATTCTTTCTTTCTTCTTTGGCTTGGCTTTGCGGATGAAGATTTATGGAGGGGTATGTCCACGTCTGCTCCAGGCTCGTTGGTGACTGACAAGTCCGATGCGGGACAGGCAGGCGCGGTTGCAAGAGAAAATTGGTTGGTTGGGGTTGGGTGATGGGTTTTTCCTCCTTTGCCTTTTGTCAGTGAGGTGGGCTTTGCAGTCTTCTTCAAAGGAGGTTGCTGCCCGCCGAACTGAGGCGTCAAGATACACGGTTGGAGGCGATATCAGCCCACTGGCGGTGGTCAATGTTGCAGGCACCAAGAGCTTTCTTTAAGCAGTCCTTGTACCTCTTCTTTGGTGCACCTCTGTCTCGGTGGCCAGTGGAGAACTCGCCATAGAACACGATCTTGGGAAGGCGATGGCCCTCCATTCTGGAGACGTGACCCACCCAGCGCAGTTGGGTCTTCAGCAGCATGGATTCGATGCTTGCGGACTCTGCCAGCTCGATATTAATCTTGTGTTAATCCCACCCTTTTTTATTCTCATTAGCTATCAGGGAAATTGACATGTGGAGGCTAGCGTGGGAATGAGATACAAAGAAAGGATGTTCTGTGATATTAAATAGCATAGTAAGTGCAAGGGACCAAAGTGTCCACAGCTTCTATTTATGTTTTAATCGATCTCCATGCAGAATGGCTCTGCCTGTAGAATCATTTGCCAGTACAGTATAATGCTTGCTCCAGTTAGGAATGTGTTGTGTCAACTGCAGAGCAATCAGACATCTTGGATATGGGCACTAACTACAGAGAAGCCTTTTTAATTATGATTAAGGGTTCAGACGAGCAAAAATAATTTGCTTAAAAATTCAACCAACATTTAATTCATTCATAAAGTTGCCTCAGGTTCTGGGAAACCTGAATGTGAATTGGTCATGATAATTCAAAACATTGATATTAAAAAAAATTAAGTACAATGGTGGAGGAATTAGAAAATTGCCTTCTATACAGGATATTAAAAGTAGTACCAAGTCTTAATTTTTTAAAAAAAATTACCCCTATGCAATACTCTGCATTTTGCATTTGGGAGCCTTTTAAGTAGCTCTCTCACTAGTTGAAGTGCGGAATGAAGAGATTCAGCCTGGAAAGTCTGCACTGGCTACAAGAGCAATTCACCAATATCTACTCCCCACAACCTCTTCACATTCTTTCCTTTCAAATTTAAATGCTGAATTTAGACCTACGGTATGGTAGCAGGCCCTTCCAGCCCACGAGCTCGTGCTGCCCAAGTACTCCAATTTACCTACAACCCCCGTACGTTTTGAAGGGTGGAAATACTCAGAGGAAACCCACACAGATACGGGAAGAACAAACAAACTCCTTTAAGATCGTGACAGATTTGAACAGGTCACTGGCGCTGTAATAGCATTGCACCAACTACTAGGCTAAACGCACTGCCCGAATACTTCAGATACTTTCAGCTCCCTTTTTGAATGCTTTTATCAAATCTCCCTCCACACAGTTGTGGCAGTGTATTGAAGACCCTAACCATGAATTTTCTTTAATCTTTAACATTTGTTTTTTCAATTTTTTTTCTAAAAAAAGGTTTTTCAGCCTCTGTCAAGTAGAACGCTTTCCCTTCTTTTTCAATTTTTTTTGTTTTATAAGTAAATCGTACAGAGGTAATAATAAGTATCCAACAAAGTAGATATATTATTACATTTGGCTACAAAAAACCTATGATACATTGAAAAAGACAAAAATGATAAAAGACACAACATGTAAAAATTATATTAATAATCTAGCCCCTCCCTTGTGAAATTATTGTTTTGAACATAAGTACTCTACTTCTGAAAGGGAAAACAACCAAACCACAAAACAGGATCTAAATATTTTATAAATTATGAAAATGATTAAGAAAAGGACCCCATAAACTTACAAAGATGAAGATCATTTCAGTAGTGAAACAATAAGTAGTATTTCTATCTGTAACCTCTCCCATTCTAATTATTGTCAGTGGACTGCACGGTTGGCGCAACGCCTTTAGAGCATCAGCGAACGAATCCAGAGCTGTCTGTAAGGAGTTTGTATGTTCTCCCCGTGTCTGCGTGGGTTTTCCCACAGGTTTCCTCCCACCGTTCAAAATGTACCGGGTTTGTAGGTTAATGGGGTGTAAACTTGTGGGCCAAAATGGCCTGTTACCAGGCTGTATGCCTGTATGTATATATCCAATGTCACAGGGTCAAAATCTACTAATTAGGACACGTAGCAAAAGCATGGGAACACATCTAGAGGTTGCCATCCAAACTTGGAGCAGTTTCCTTCACACCCCTGGAATTCTCTCCATAAAAGCATTGTGAGTCCACCCACACCTCAAGGACTGCAGTTTCAAGGAGGAAGCTTGGATATGGGCATTAAATGTTGGTTCAACCGGCAAAGCTCACGTCTCTTGAATGAACAATAATAATATTGCTGCAAGTTCCTCCAGAATTGTGCCTTCAACTGGATAGCAGTAATCCAAAGTGGCAGCTCATCACCCCCTTCAAAGCTACCGAGCGATGAACAATAAATGTAGGCCTTGCTTGCGTCATCCAAGAACATCTCTAGAAAATCCAAGCTAAAATGTAAACTGATTTGTACATTCTCCAAATTACCATTAAATTTACAATTTTTAGCTGCTTGGAAATTAGACAGGCACGAGGATGCAAGAAAAAAATGGAGAGTTTTAGGTGTGAGATGGGAAAAAAATTAGATTATTGAGAATGTTTCCATATGTTATGGGATGAAGGGTCTGTATCACAACTACCCAGAATGTTGTAATACCATTTTCTTGGTGCTTTTTTACAAGGTGCTGAGAAGGTTGCGGTGTTGCAGTCCCGACTTCCCAAATTTCCATGAAAGTCGTGGAGTACAGGCTCACTGGAATCTCAAGCTATAAAGAGGAAAAGCATTTTCAAAGATCAAAAGCAAAACAAAGCTCACGGTCATTCAGTCAGCAACAAGGAGTCCCGCCCTCCCTGAAGCTTCTGTGTTTGTCAACACCAGCAAGATGGAACCAATGCTGTTTATGCAAATCCAAAAATCACCAAACCAATTTTACCATCATCTTGCAAGCCAGCATGACTACCAACACCTCCAATCAAATTCAAGTTCACCATAATTTGTCATTTTAAAACCAAACTACAAATGCAGTACGCAATTAAAAAATGAGACAACGTTCTTCCAAAAACCATGGTGCTACATTTAAACACAAGGCTACATAAAAATAGCATTAGACAACACAAGATTACACTATTTCTATGCAAAGCTACATAAAGTGAATTTTAAAAAGTAATTAACAAAAACTAGGCCATAGGCACAGTTGAAACAATCTACAATATAAAAGACTCTGGATATTAAAAGTCCGTTAGCTTGAGTAAGACACCACCACCAGGTCTGAAGAGGTCGCTGCTGGCTGCTGCCTGGCCGCCATCTTGGACCAGGTTGGCAGGAATTCTACTGGACTCCCACAGTAAAAGTCTGATAGCTAAATGAAGAAACAGCCACATAGTTCACAATCCATAACAGCCCAAAAGCCTCGACACCATCCGCCACAGGCTCCACAATCCAAGGCAGTACACCCTCCAAGACCACCTGAACCAGGCACACGACACCACTGCTCTGGACACCACGGTACACCTCCGCAGAATGTGCTACAGCATCCCCACCTCGGCCAAAGACTGGAGGCCTCGTTCCCACAACAAAAGCTCGGCCCCCCCCCTCCCCCACCACAGGAGTCAAGGCCACACACTTCGCAGCTCCTTCTCAAAGGTTTATTGTTGCTTGGCGATTTCCATATTGCAGCAACTGTCTCACTGTCCATCTCTTTCCAATTAAAAATTGTGCACAGAGCCTTACTTAAAGGGTTACAGTAGCACCAGTTCCGGAGAGCCCGCTGCGGGGTGCTACTGTGCCGCTATCTTGGATTTAGATGTCATTGGATTCGTACCTAATGGCTTTAGTGGCTCACCCATAATGCTCCCACAGTCAAGCAGACTCCCAAAACAGACATTTTACTCCAATCTCAGTCACAGTAAGAGATTGACAGGAGGACCAAGGAAATCATTCAAAGCTCCTTGAGAAAATGTGAAAGATCATCACGTGGATTTCTCAAAACAGATGGCAATGAAGCCGAGTCCCTTCATAAACTGCAAATGAAAGCCCTACTAAAATAGTGGTAAAGCACACCACCTGATACCATCTACCCTCCTGCCCTGTTAAACACCTCTGTTGCACCTGTGACAGGGTAGACAGATCCCACATGGATCTCAGTACCCTCAGAATCCACAGAAATAAAGTGGAAACAAGTGATCCTCACCTGTGAGGGATTACCCAAAAAGAAAACAGTACATGCTCCTGCTAATAGAGATAAAGGTAACATATTTACAATGGCAACTCTGAGCCCAGTATTTTTTTTTTAATCCTCTTTTTAACTATTTTTAACATTTAAACTGACATACAATTTTTTTTAAGGAAGACGTATTACAAGTCATCTCATACACATACAGGTACAAAAAAATTTGATGGATCTACATTAGTTCCTTAATCTACATGAGAAACAAGTTATTGAATTAATCTATGATAATAATGTTAAAATCCATATTTTCCAAATTGATCCAAATAAAAATTGATAAAAAGAAAAAAACCCTAAAAACTAAATCTTATCTAACCCTTCCCTCTTATCAAAATTGTAAAGGGAAACTGGATTGGATGGCAACCTCCAGACAGAAAATCTCCAGAACATTCATATTTTTTTTCATTATATTTTATTTATGATTTTCCAAACTTAAACTCAAAGTTATCAACTTGATCAGAGTCAATGTTAACAGCATCAGCATTGACTACAATTTACAATTATCAATTCTATTCAAGGTTTTCTGCAGAGTTGTAGCTCTTCCTGACACCCCCCCCCCCCGCCCCCCCCCCCCTTAACTAACTACAGTTCCACACAAGTCATGCTCCTATGGAATTTAAGTATGGTTGCCAAGTTTTTTTTTAAAAAGCATCATACTTTTTTCTTAAGTTTCTCTAGGGGAACATAGATTCCAGCGAGCAATGCTCAGGCAGGAGTCGGATTTCCAGGTAGCCACTATGCATTTCCTGGCCTCTGCCAATTCACTCATTACGAAGTGGATTTGGAATTTGGACAGATTCATTGCAAGTGTTATGTCCATTATGTTTCCCAACAGGAACAACTCTGGGTCCTGTGGGAATTCTCTATCTATGATTTTTTTTCTAGGACTTGGCCTAGTTCCGCCCAGAAGGGTCTCACCTTGGGACATGTCCAGGTTGCGTACACAAAGGTTCCTGTCTCAATGCCACATCTGAAGCATTGGTCTAATAATTCTGGTTTAGATCTGTTCAATTTTTGCAGCGTCAGGTACAGCTGGTGTAGAAAGTTGTATTGTACCAGCCTGTACTGCGCATTAATGACTGCAGTCATGTTGGTCCAACCCAGGTTATCAATCATTATTCCTAGGTCCGATTCCCACCTCTGCTTTGATTTGTGAAGACCTGGTTTAGGTCCTTCTGCTTGGAGCAGAAAGTACATTGCTAAGATGAACTTTCATGGCCTCTATGTCACTGCACACTGATAGGGCCATAGTTGGACCTAATTAGTCCTGCAGAAAAGATCTTATCTGAAGCTAGCAGTGGAACGTCTTATTTGATAAATCATACTTAGACTGAGTTGTTCAAATGAGATTAGCTGCCCCCACTCGTAACAGTCCTCTATACACCTGACGTCATTACGATGCCAGGCGTCCAAGATCTTGTTACCTACCGTCAATGGTATTAATCTATTTGGAGTCGGGGGCGCTTTTGGAGACATACCCACTTTGATTGCTAGATATTGGTTAGTTTTATTCCAAATTAGGATAATTTGTTTTAGTACAGGGCTGCCTGTTTTTCCAGATAACTATTTAGCGTCCCATTTATAAATAAAGTCCTCTGCTACCTTCTCGCCTACCACATACCACATGTTTTTCCAAACATGATAATACTCTATGAATGGGCCCCTCATCTTTACAAATTGAAACTTTATCATTAATGTTGTATCTTATTTTCTCTAAGTGTAAATAAGACATTACATCATGTAACCATTGTGTATGGGTAGGTGAAGTCATCTTTCCATTTCAAAAAAAATTGATCGTCTGGCTGTCAGCGCGGTAAAGCATAAAACGTTTTCCTAAGCAGCAAACAGAAGAGTAACTGGCTCATGTAAAAAAACAAACCAATTAACGGGCATGGTTCTATTTTGATCTTAAAAATCATTGATATAGTTTGGAAAACATGGATCAGTGAAGCTTCAAAAATTGTACATTTCTCACATAGTGGATCAATATCTGCATAAAAATGAGATCATTTAAGTTTGGACATCTGCTTTGATTAAAAATCCTTTTTAAATCAAAGGTCCTCACATGCAGAGATTTTCCTTTCCATAAACCTTCTTACCATGAAGAGAAATACCACAAGAATGAACCATGCCATAGTACTGACAATCGGCAACTGAACCACCGATGGGTAGGACGGCATTTTATTCTGTAATCTGATGGTGCTAAATATAGTCACAACTGCATTCACTCTTTGGCTTCACTTTTCCCTACATCACATTCATTGTGCTTTGAAACTTGCTGCAAAATTAACCTTCACAGGACATAATTTTAAGAATTTGAGTATAGAGGTTTGAAAGAATGAATAGTTAATTTAAAAAAAAGAGATCACGGTAACAGTCCTTTCCAGCCCACGAGCCCGTGCTGCCAAAATACCGCAACCTATGACCCCCCGTACGTTTTGAAAGGTGAAAGGAAATTGGAGCTCTTGGAGGAAACCCATGCAGACACAGGGAGAATATACAAACTCTTTACAGTCAGCGGGTTGAATCTGGGTTGCCTGCACTGTAATAGCATTGCGCTAACCACGCCACCATGACAAACCAACATATTGTTCATAATTTCTTTTCTTTGGCTTGGCTTTGCGGACGAAGATTTATGGAGGGGCTAAATGTCCACGTCAGCTGCAGGCTCGTTTGTGGCTGACAAGTCCGATGCGGGACAGGCAGACACGGTTGCAGCGGTTGCAGGGAAAAATTGGTTGGTTGGGGTTGGGTGTTTCCTCCTTTGCCTTTTGTCAGTGAGGTGGGCTCTGCGGTCTTCTTCAAAGGAGGTTGCTGCCCGCCAAACTGTGAGGCGCCAAGATGCACGGTTTGAGGCGATATCAGCCACTGGCGGTGGTCAATGTGGCAGGCACCAAGAGATTTCTTTAGGCAGTCCTTGTACCTTTTCTTTGGTGCACCTCTGTCACGGCCAGTGGAGAGATCGCCATATAACACGATCTTGGGAAGGCGATGGTCCTCCATTCTGGAGACGTGACCCACACAGCGCAGCTGGATCTTCAGCAGTGTGGACTCGATGCTGTCGACCTCTGCCATCTCGAGTACTTCGGCGTTAGGGATGAAAGCACTCCAATGAATGTTGAGGATGGAGCGGAGACAACACTGGTGGAAGCGTTCTAGGAGCCGTAGGTGATGCCGGTAGAGGACCCATGATTCGGAGCCGAACAGGAGTGTGGGTATGACAATGGCTCTGTATACGCTTATCTTTGTGAGGTTTTTCAGTTGGTTGTTTTTCCAGACTCTTTTGTGTAGTCTTCCAAAGGTGCTATTTGCCTTGGCGAGTCTGTTGTCTATCTCGTTGTCGATCCTTGCATCCGATGAAATGGTGCAGCCGAGATAGGTAAACTGGTTGACCATTTTGAGTTTTGTGTGCCCGATAGAGATGTGGGGAGGCTGGTAGTCATGGTGGGGAGCTGGCTGGTGGAGGACCTCAGTTTTCTTCAGGCTGACTTCCAGACCAAACATTTTGGCAGTTTCCGCAAAACAGGACGTCAAGCGCTGAAGAGCTGGCTCTGAATGGGCAACTAAAGCGGCATCGTCTGCAAAGAGTAGTTTAATTTAAAACACTGGCAAAAAGCAGTTGTAACATGTTTAGCACCGTCCAAATTAAAAGATTGGATCTCTAAAATAGTCTTCACTTGTTCCTGATTAAGTAACAGGTTAAAAACTTTAATGATGCGAACATTACAGAAAATAAACAAATTTAAAGTAGATCTGAAATATCTGCAGAGAAATGCAAACTGAATGGTGATAAACTAGGTCAGTGTAGTGAAAATACAAGACCCCCAACTCATCCATAGTATCAATTACAGCTGCGGTCATTGCTTATTAGCAGTATAGCCCAATACTTTCCAACCAGAAGGAAAGCAAAACAAATTTACTGTATTGCTGAATAATGACTTACTAGATGAGAATGATCAGTTGGTCTGTTGTCAGAACAATTCCAAATGTAATTTAATTCTGATTAATGCAAGTAGAACACACAAGAGTCTGATGAAAAACAGTCGATTCTGATCATTCACGGAAACAGGAGAGCCCTGGTTCACACTCTCCCTTGAAAATAGTGTTTCTCCAAATGCTGTGATTGTAGTTAAAAAAAAGAAATGATGGAGGAACCCAGGTCACAGTATCCATAAGAGTTAAAGATATTGAAACAACGTTTCCGGACCAGAGTCCTTCTTTTAGTTACAAGTTAAAAGGAGGCAAACGCCTGAATTGAAAGGGCAAGGAGAAGGAAAGAAAAAGGGGGAGCATAGACCAACAGTCAAAAGGTGTTCAATGCACGTGGATAGGACGACAGAAGAGGAAAGGTGAGAATTGATCGGGGAGTGGGTGGCTGTCAACACAGAGCTGGGAGAGAGGGATAGATGGGGGGGGGGGGGGAGGGCTAACAGAAACCAGGGAACCTGGTTTTTTACATTCCCCTGAAAACTTACTGAATTAAAGTGGTTGATTATTAACTGAAATTGTGCTCAATAAACCATAAAATCTGCAGTACAGCAACTCCCAAATGTGAAATAGAGGGTCCTCTATGCAAGTCCATGTTCAGTAAAATCTCCATTATCCAAACTCAGACAAGCAGCAAAAGTAAATAAATAAATAGATTTGTTTTAAAAGAATATATGAGAATAAAAGTTTAAAATTGCAAAAGTAGATGTTCTCTGAAGTAACACAAAACCCCTTGGGAGTAAACAATCTGCCAGCAGAGCACCCACAGCAGATGTTTGAATAAAACTTCAATAAAGTTGCCACTGAATAAAATGATGGCGTCCAGGACGAAGAGGTGGATGATGCTGCTCGCCATTGGGCGACTCTTCCAAAGTGTCTCCCTATCCCTGCCTGGTAAGTGTCTTTAACTTTATTGGTATATTAGTAAGGCTTTATCAAAAAACTTGGAAGGAGAGGAGGGTTCATTACAACGGTGGTATGGTTAACGTAGCGGTTAGCAGTGCTGTAACTGCATTCATGGAGTTGGTATTTCAAGGAAGGTGCGCCAAGAGCCTGACAGGACACTGACGTGGAGGCGAGTCGGGTTGTCAGCGCAAGGGGAGTGGTTAATTATGACAGCGGCACAGTTAGCGGAGTGGCGAGCTCAACACTGTTACAATGCCTGCAACCAGGATTCACATTTTAATTTTTTGAGTTACCTGAATTCACTGATTAAAGTGAACCTACATAATTAAAGTTTGCAGTACTGATTTTTTTCAAATTACTTTACATTTTGCACTGTCTTTTGCACAGTGTGTTCTTAATGCAGGTGTATAAGTTAGGCATTGTAAGAGCCGCAGTCAACCGGAAATTCACATCAGCAAATCCCCGTAAGTGCCGAATAGTACTCCTGAAATGTTAGCGTAGGTAGGCAAATTGGTGAAGTAATACAGGATATTTACATTCTATGCCCCAGCTAATGAAGGCAAGAGCAGGGAAATTATGATGAAACACTGGTTCAGTCATACAGCTGGTGTGCTGTGTGGCTCTGGTTGTCACAATATAAGGTCATATGTGTTTGCACTAGATAGGGTACAAAGGGCATTCATGAGGATGATCGGCATTGGGGTGGAACAGTTATTTATAGCCAAGGCTTTTAAAGCACAGAAACCTGTCCATGTGCTGTATGATATGATTATTTTATTTCCACAGAAAGGCAAAATACAAATAGAAGCAAAGCTAAAATAAAATGTTATGCAGAACACAAACCTAATTTTTCAAATTTGTATGGACCGATAAAAAACACCTGCATTAAATTTAAGACTGAATAATGCAATAATTTTTTTAAAAATCAACTGCATGTTGTACTGGCACATTAGAAATTCTGTCACTGAATATGTATAAAGTAATATAAGAGAAATGGTTTTATGACTGCTTTAAGGAAGTGTTACGAGCCCAGAGGACCCCAAAACCTCGCAGTAATTGAAAATCACCAAGACAAATGGTTAATTAAACAAAAGTTGCTTTTAATTTTCTTTAAACTTTAACTTATTACTATTAACTTAACCCCCTTCTAATTCTAAGCACACATGTATGCAATGTGCATGCAAGTTCAGGAAAGTTCTTTGCTTTAATAGTCCAATCATTCACTTCTCCAAGTTCACCGGTATCAACTGTGACAGTATATAGATATGTTTTTGGGAAATAAATGGGGCGGGTTTTTTTTTTAAAGAGTAGGCCACATATTAAAACAGATCTTATTTAAATTACTGGAGCTCTGCTCATGCTAGACATGTCAGCCCTGGAACCTTTGCAAAAGCTTTGGAGAGTGCCCAAGAGACTTCACTAATGGATTGTTGTTTTATGAAAGAACTTGTTGGAGCCGCAGACGGCCTGCAGTGGAACTTGCTGTTCCAGGAGGGTCATGTGGTTTTGCAAGCAGAGAGAGTCGAACAGATTTCTCTCTGACAAAGGGAATTCAGTTCTACAGTCACCAGCAGCTGGAACTGAAACAGGACAAGCTGGTAAACTTGTGGAAAACTCCAAGACGGGTTGTGAGAGCTTAATTCAGCCTGGCGAAAGCCCTTGTGGTTCATGCAAGAGGAGAGGACTGGCTGTATAATGTTTCACCTGAAATAAGAAAACAAAAAGGAACTCTGTAGTGACCTGAAAGAAAGAGGTCATCATCTGGAGAACCCTGCGGGGGCAAGTTTCTTCGGCAAGACACTGAAGTGGCTGATTAAAAAGGAATCAGTTGTGGGTGTCCGGCGAACAACAAATCTCTCTCTGAAAATTGACAAGAACCTTCCTGAGCAGTAACCATTTACCTTTCAAGCACCAAAGCCTGGTGAATTTCATAAATGTTGAATTCTGTGCACAGTATAAGAATTGCCTGAAACCAATGAACTTGGAGGAATGAGAAGTGAGATTGGACTGTGAACCAAAGTCCTATTTCAGTCCCAGCTGCTACTGACTGTAAAACTGTAGAACTGAATTCCCTCCCTCTTCCCCTCCCTCCCTCTCTCAGAAAGAAATCTGTTTGTCTCTCTCCGCTTACAAAACCACATGACCCTCCTGGAACAGCAAGTTCCACTGCAGACAGTCTGCGGCTCCAACAAGTTCTTTCATCTGTTGTCTTTTTGTAAACAACAATCCATTAGTGAAGTCTCTTGGGCACTCTCCAAAGCTTTTGCAAAGGCTGCAGGGCTGACATGTCTAGCACGAGCAGAGCTCCAGTAATTTCTGAACTTACACACACATTACATATACATTTTCTTAGAATTAGAAGGGGGTCAAGTTAGGTTAGTTAAGTCAATAGTGATAAGTTAAAGTGTGATTCTGTTTGCATGTTTAAAGATAATTAAAAGCAACTTTTGTTTAAGTAACCATTTGTCTTGGTGAATATCTATTGCTGCTGTGTTTTGGGGTCCTCTGGGCTCATAACGCAGGCAACTCTTATATGGTGCACAGAATTTAACATGTATGAATTTTCACCAGGCTCAGGTGCTGAAAGGTAAATTGTTACCGTTCAGTAAGGTTCTTGTTGGTTTCAGAGATATATTTGCTGCTCGTTGGACACACACAAACTGACTTCCTCCAATTAGTCACTTCAGAGTCTTGCCGAAGAAACTTGCCACATCATGGGTTTTCCAAATGATAACCTCTTCTTCCAGGTCACCGGAGTTCCTCTTGTTTCCCTTATTTCAGGAGAAACATTCTAGACAGCCATTTACTCGTTGGGTCTAAAAGGGATTTTAACAGGCTGAAGTCAGAACTCACAACCTATCTTCAAAAATGGGGTATTTCAACAAGACTGCCAGCTTACCATGTTGCAATTTCAAAAGCTACTGCAGAACTCAGCTCTCTTTCTCTATCTCTAAGAGAAATCCTGTTTGATCTTTCCCCCCTCTCTCTCTCTCTGCTTGTAGAAACCAGAATCCTTCCCAAGGCTCCAAATTCAATCCTTGAAAGATCTTTATCAGTACTTTGCTCCATTTGCACCGATTTCTGAAGTTCCTTCCAAAGCAGTTCCAATGTCTTTTGTAAAGCCACTGGTGCCTGAATATCTGGCTTCAGCAAAGTTCTTGCTCCCCAAATGAGATGTGAAGTGTATGTATCGGTTTGTAAAGTGACCTACACTAAACCCCCCACAATCTATCTCTTTTAAAAAACATATTTAAATATAATATAAAATAATATAACCCTTAACAGCAGGCATATTGATTTTCTTTATTTGCAAAGTTACTCATCTATGCAAATAAACAGAAGTCCAACATGCCACATGCTATCAAGGATTACAGACAAACTCACAATTGAATCACATTTATTCAAACCTATTTTACAAATTCAATTGGAGCAAAATATGGAAAGATTTAAGGATGACCTACTGCTGTTAAACTCATCACTTGCTGTCAGCTGGAGAATGAAGTCAATATAAATAACACTGTTGCACTGGTTTGGCCCATAGCAAGAGTTCGATTTGACTACAGGTACTGTACTTAACATTTTATTTCTGCATGGTTACAAAATTGATACTAAAATCAAGCAGCAGGTGCTCTGAAGTGACAAATTATCCAGATTTATCTCCTCTAGAATGATCCATACTACCGCAACTTAGCAAGATCCAATTCTGAAAGGTTTCTTCATGTACCAATGGTATAGTCAGCAATGATCACAAAGCTTCAAAAAGTAAAATTTTCAGTAATGGCAAGGTCAGTGTTCTTCCATAGCTGTTTTTATGAAACCAATCCAATGAGAACATTATGGCAGCACCTTTTGGTAAATTATCAACTATACCTAGTCATGGTCTATACCTTGTCCATTTTATTAGTTGCCAATCTTAAAGGCTGGGGAATCTATCAAAATAATCTTTAGATGTTTCTCATACCTCTAAATGCAAAGCATTGTCGATCCTTACATCTGATGAAATGGTGCAGCCGAGATAGGTAAACTGGTTGACCGTTTTGAGTTTTGTGTGCCCGATGGAGATGTGGGGGGGCTGGTAGTCATGGTGGGGAGCTGGCTGATGGAGGACCTCAGTTTTCTTCAGGCTGACTTCCAGGCCAAACATTTTGGCAGTTTCCGCAAAGCAGGACGTCAAGCGCTGAAGAGCTGGCTCTGAATGGGCAACTAAAGCGGCATCATCTGCAAAGAGTAGTTCACGGACAAGTTTCTCTTGTGTCTTGGTGTGAGCTTGCAGGCGCCTCAGATTGAAGAGACTGCCATCCGTGCGGTACCGGATGTAAACAGCGTCTTCATTGTTGGGGTCTTTCATGGCTTGGTTCAGCATCATGCTGAAGAAGATTGAAAAGAGGGTTGGTGCGAGAACACAGCCTTGCTTCACGCCATTGTTAATGGAGAAGGGTTCAGAGAGCTCATTGCTGTATCTGACCCGACCTTGTTGGTTTTCGTGCAGTTGGATAATCATGTTGAGGAACTTTGGGGGACATCCGATGCGCTCTAGTATTTGCCAAAGCCCTTTCCTGCTCACGGTGTCGAAGGCTTTGGTGAGGTCAACAAAGGTGATGTAGAGTCCTTTGTTTTGTTCTCTGCACTTTTCTTGGAGCTGTCTGAGATAGACAACAGACTCGCCAAGGCAAATAGCGCCTTTGGAAGACTACACAAAAGAGTCTGGAAAAACAACCAACTGAAAAACCTCACAAAGATAAGCGTATACAGAGCCGTTGTCATACCCACACTCCTGTTCGGCTCCGAATCATGGGTCCTCTACCGGCACCACCTACGGCTCCTAGAACGCTTCCACCAGCGTTGTCTCCGCTCCATCCTCAACATCCATTGGAGCGCTCACACCCCTAACGTCGAGGTACTCGAGATGGCAGAGGTCGACAGCATCGAGTCCACGCTGCTGAAGATCCAGCTGCGCTGGATGGGTCACGTCTCCAGAATGGAGGACCATCGCCTTCCCAAGATCGTATTATATGGCGAGCTCTCCACTGGCCACCGTGACAGAGGTGCACCAAAGAAAAGGTACAAGGACTGCTTAAAGAAATCTCTTGGTGCCTGCCACATTGACCACCGCCAGTGGGCTGATAACGCCTCAAACCGTGCATCTTGGCGCCTCACAGTTTGGCGGGCAGCAGCCTCCTTTGAAGAAGACCGCAGAGCCCACCTCACTGACAAAAGGCAAAGGAGGAAAAACCCAACACCCAACCCCAACCAACCAATTTTCCCTTGCAACCGCTGCAATCGTGTCTGCCTGTCCCGCATCGGACTGGTCAGCCACAAACGAGCCTGCAGCTGACGTGGACTTTTTACCCCCTCCATAAATCTTCGTCCGCGAAGCCAAGCCAAAGAAGAAAGAAAAAGAAATGCAAAGCAACCTTCCATATTTTTATGTTTCAGTTGAGTTGAAGATACAAGACAGGGAATTGCAGAGCAATGCGCCTCACATCAGCAGTGAGAAGGTTAATGGAGGAGATTTTTGAGGGACAAGATCCATCAATATTTCAGAAGGCAAGGCCTAGTTAGGAACCGTAAACCTGGATTTGTGCATGAAATTGTCTCACAAATTTGAATTTTTTTTGAAGATGTGACTGACGAGGGCATGGTGGTGGACATTACAGAAGTGGACCAGCAAATCGTTTGACAAGTTCCTGCATGGTGAGCTAGTCCACAAGGTCAGATCTCATGGGATAAATCTATGGTGAGCTGTCTATTTATATACAGAATTGATTTGATAGTAGGATTCAGTGGATGACAGTGGAAGGTTGTTATTCAATTTGAGGCCTAGGTCTAGTTGCAGGAATTGGTAATGGATCCATTGTTGTTTGTCATCTATATTAAATGACATCGTTGGCAAGGTTAGCAAGTTCGCAAATGACACCAAAGTTGGTGGGATAGTGGACAGTAAAAAAAAAGTTATTCAAGATTATAAAAGGATGCAGATGAACTGGGAAAATGGGTCCAGGAAGGGCAGATGGAAATTAACTGACTGGTGTGAGTTATTGCACTTTTGTAGGTAAAACCAGGGCATGACTTGCTCAATAAATCGCAAGACCCTGAAGAGGTCATTAAATGGTAGGCTAATGAGATGTGCAGAGCAACAAAGGGACTTAGGAGTGATGGTAAATAGTACCCTCAAGGCTGATACTCAGGTAGATGGTGTGGTGAAGAAGGCATTTGGAATGTTGGCATTCATAATTCGGAGTATTGAATTCAAGAATAGGGAGGTTATGATGAAATTGTACAAGGCATTGGTGAGGACAAATTTGGAGTACTGTGTACAGTTTTGGTCACCAAATTATAGGAAAGATATAAACAAAATAGAGAGAGTGCAGAGAAGGTTCACGAGAATGTTGACAGGATTTCAAGGTTTGAGTTACAGGGAAAGGTTGTGCAGACTGGGACTTTTTTCTCTGGAGCGTAGAAGATTGAGAGGGGACTTGATAGAGGAGTTTAAGATTTTAAAAGGGACAGACAGAGTCAACGTGGATAGGCTTTTTCAAGTAAGAGTGGGGGAGATTCAAACTAAAGGGCATGGTTTAAGATTGAAGGGGGAAAATTATAAGGGGAACATGAGGGGAAATTTCTTTACGCAAAGGGTGGTAGGGATGCGGAATGAGCTTCCGACAGACGTGGTCGAGGCGGGATCATTGGTTACATTTAAGGAAAGGCTGGATAGTTACATGGATAGGAGAGGACTGGAGGGGTATGGACCGGGTGCTGGTCAGTGGGACTAGGAGGGTGGGGATTTGTTAGGGCATGGACTAATAGGGCCGAACTGGCCTGTTCTGTGCTGTAAGTGGTTATATGGTTATATGGTTAGTGTTGTAAAACAGTAAGTACAAGGATTACAGGTACAGGATAATGAAGGATGCATCTGGTGCACTTCCCCTCATCGGCCAGGACACCAAGTGCAGGATTTGTGATGTCATGTTAGCACTGAACAAGAAGTTGGTGAACCCACCACTGGAGAATTGTCAGGACACACAGCTATAGGAAAAAATATTAAGCTGGTAAGGGTACAAAAAAGATTCATGAGAATGTTACTGTAATTGTCGGGATACAATCGTGTGTCGAGGGAATAGAGCAGGGGACTAAGCATACAGCCTTGAAATGCGTATGTTGATAGTAAAAAGTTGCTGTCAATGGCTGTAGGCTACACAATTGTTGTCTTATTTTATCTAGAGATGTAAAGCTACATATTCTCAGTCCCATTACCTCAATTTCCAGGATATCTGCTCTCTTTCAACATTTTAATTAAAATTAAAATTGAAGTTCCACATCAAAAATACAGACTACATGGGAATACATATTAAAAGTTTAAAAAGTACTTTGATCATAACAATTCATCCATGGTATCCCACATTCTCAATTAAACAAATTATATTACATTAATAATTTATTTTAAAAAGATCCAAACTCACTACCGAAAACAAAGCTGTTTTGCAAGGAGAAGAAAAAAGAATCCCTTATCAAAATGATAAATTGCCTTACTAGTCAACACGTCTCCAATCATATCAAATCAGAGATTCTGAAAATAATTCAAAAAGGGTCCCCACAGTGTTTGAAAATCTAAATTCAAATCAAATATTGAGGATCTAATCTCTAAATTCAAACATGACGTAACGTAGCCATTGGATACGAGTAGGCGGAGCAATTTCTCTCCATCTCAGCAACATTGACCGCCTAGCCATGACAGAAGTAAAAGCTAACATGCAAATCAAATGCTGTTAGAGTTATGCCACTCTCTCCAACAATTCCAAATAAGGCAGTTAAAGGATTAGTCTTAAAGTTAACTTTAAAAAGTACAGAAAAAGTTTGAAATACTTCATTTCAGTACTTCTCAAGGCTCCAGCATGTCCAAAAAATATGAATTAATAAAGCATCTCCATTGTTGTATCTATCCCAACGAGGAGATACATTCGCATAAAAACAAGATAATTTAACTTTGGACATGTAAGGTCTTATGAACTACTTTAAATTGTAGGAGGGAGCGGCAGGCACATAAAGATGTTGAAAATTACTTTCCAAGTTTCTTCAGAGATTAAAAGATGTAGGTCCTGTTCCCAGGCTTTTTTAATGTTATCTAAAGGAGACTCTCTTATACTCAACAGCATGTCATAAATGTTAGATATTAAAGGTTGTAAATTAAAAATTACATCTATTAAATTCCTATCAGTGCTCATAGGAAATGTATGCAATTGAGATCGCAAAAAATCTAATCTGTAAATAATGGAAAAAAATTAGTATTTGGTAATTTAACTGACAGTTGTTCAAAAGAAGCAAGACTTCCTTTGTTAAATAAATCTTTAAAACATTTAATGCCCAATCTGTACCATTTTTAAAAAATATACATCAATCCCATGGAAAGTTTAAAGAAATAATTAGAATAGGACGAGAAAGAGAAACTCTCAATAAGCCAAAATGTTTTCTAAATTGCATCCTAAATTGTACCACTGGGTTATCAGTTAATTTATTTAAAGATATAGGAAGTGAGGATCCGAGAAGGGAAATAATAGAAAATGTTGTAACAGAATTAGATTCCAAAGAAACCCATATTGGACAGTGTTCATGATTAATATATGACCAAAAAGTAAGATTTTGTATATTGACTGCCCAATAATAGAACCTAAAATCTGGTAAGGCTGAACCTCCATTCTTTTTAAGTTTTGGTAAATGGACTTTGTTCAGGCGAGGATGTTTATTCTTCCATATGTAGGATAAAATTGAGTAAAGGGAATTTTAAAAAAGACTTAGAAATAAAAACCGGCAAAGCCTGAAAAAGTTGGAAAATCAAAGTAGACAGAATATGTTAAGATTGTTGATCTTAAAGAAGATTTTGAAGGAAGTGGAGATCTAGTGGAATTTTTTTCAAACACGGATTCCTAAAAATCTTTGGAGAAGAAAATTTTCCGAATGGAATTGAATGAGAAAGACCTGATAGAGCTGTAAGGAGGAAGCCACAGCCCAAATTACCCACCTCGGGTAATATTGATCAAGGGTTTGTGATATCAGGATAAAGAAAAAATCTTAAGGTTGGCAGTTCAGAAAGCAATACAAAATATGGTTTCTATGGTTATTGATGGAAATCAAGTTTTCTTTTATCTAGATTTAAGGTAAGAATTTGACCTAACAAAGGTGATTCTTTGGAAGAAGAGTTATAAGTTTACTTTCAGATATCCAGCTTCGTTAAAGGTGTTTTTGGTCAATGAGTGACCCAGATTTTTCATAGATATGGGGGAAGCATGAAGATTTGCAGAGTCACTTCCTATGGTTACAGAGGAAGAGGAGGAACGGTTGAGTTTAAGCCTTCAACAAGAAATACAAAGAGATGTGTTGAAGATACAAATTACACTGAAGAGGGATGTGCTGAAACAGATTGCAAGCTGTTAGCAGGAGTTACAGATGGATCCAGAGATTCAGACTGGAGCAATCTTAATTGGTGATGATCAAGTTAATGCTGAACTTGAAGCAGCAGGTAATTTATTAGTTCTAAATATGCAATTAATCAATTTTTCCCCTTAAGTGGGATGGGGGAGTTAGATGATCTGTCTTACTTGCCTTAACTATTAGGTGCTACATTATGGCGGGAGCCATGACCCATGTGATTGGAGGGAGGTAGTGCTGTAGTTATTGTACTTTTTGGAGGATTTCTTCTATTTTTTTTGAAATATTGTTAATTTCTTTAGTTCTTTTCTTTTTTTTGTATGTGGCCAGAGATGTACAGGAGGTGGTTAGGATTGGTGAAGAGACCTGGGAGAATGGGATTGGAAGAGATTTTAATTTTATATAATGGATGAAAAGAATATATTAAACTTTTTTAGTTTTAATATGAATGGACTGAATAATGAAATTAAAAGCAAGAAAGTATTGTTTATATCAAAAAGATGAAGGTGGATATTGCATTTCTACAAGAAACTCATTTGAATGAAAAAGAACATTCTAAGTTTTAAAAAAATTGTATGGAACAAATGGTAGCTTTGTCTTTTAATTCTAAAGCAAGAGGAGTAGTAATATTAGTTTTTTTTAATTACCAATGAAAATTTTAGACACTACTATATTTTTTAGCTATCACTAAAGCGATTTGAACAAATTTCCCTTAATGTATATTCAATTTTAATTTAGGTTTGACCCCTCTAATACCACCCAATAAAAACAGAATTGGATCCTGTGGGAAGATGTGTTTTGATTAATTGTCAAATTTATTCTGAAATGTGGACATTTATGAAAAATTCTGCACCAAATATTTATGAAGATTTTATAAAGGATATCTTTTTTTATTTTTAGCTGAGGCATATTATATTTAACACCACAAAAGTTACACAAAATTAATCTCTTTTTTTGGATTTATGTTTTAGATGTGGACAAGAAGTTGGTACATTTTTGCATTTAACTTGGCAGTGTTCCACAGTTAATCCTTTTTGGTTCAAAATAGGCAATTTATTAGAACGAATAAAGGGGGTAAAATTCCAACAGGGCTGTTTTTATTGGCAGATATTAGAGGGGTCAAACCTAAATCAAAATTATATATATTGTTTCAGTGATAGCTAGAAAATGTATTGCAATAACTTGGAAGTCAGATATTGATTTAGGGTTGGATCGTTGGCATGCAGAAGTTAGGAGTTGTATAGCACTCGAAAAAATTACTTACAATTTAAGAAATAGGTATCGTACGTTTTGGAAAATATGGAGCAAATATTTACAAAGTGTGGGTATTGATATTTAAATGAACCTTAGACAATCACTTTCTCTGATAGGTCTCTCATTTTTTTTATTTAAAGATATTGATGATGTATTCCTGTTCTGGTTCTCTAGTCCTGGATTTTTTCATTTTCTTTTCTTTTGTGCAGTAGGAGGTTGGAGGGAGAAGGGTGTGGGGTGGAGTAGTAGGGTTTTTTTTTCTTTTCTTATTTTTATATATATTGTTTGATTGTTTACAATTTTAAAGGGAGGGTTAGTATTTATTGGTGCCAAATTATCAAAAGTTCACTCTTATGTAGATTTAATTTATAACCTGAACATTGACTAAATGAGAAATTAAAGAAAGCATTAAAAAAAAAAATACCCCTCTGGAATTGGCCTGAAATGATGAGTGAAAATGCAGCCCGTTTCATCTTCTAAAAAGACATATTATTCCTATTACGTATATGATTTGAATTCAAATGTTCGAACACTGTGGGGACCCTTTTTGAATTACTTTTTGTGATTTTTGATTTGTTTTGAAGGTAGAAATGTTGACTAATGAGGTAATTTATCACTGATAAGAATTCTGTTTTTTTTGGCCAAACAGCTTCTTTCTTGGTAGTTAGTTTAGATTTTCCTTTTTTAAAATAATAAAATATCAATACACTATAATCTGTTTGATTAAAATGTGAGATATCTTGAATAACATGATAAGTGTTATGTATCCTTTTGAATTTTAACATATGTACTCTGTATTTTTGGATGTGAAATGACAGCGTCAATAAAAATATTGGAAAAAAGTAAAATAGCTACAAGAATTAGAGAGTCAGTTAATTAGAGGAGAAATAGTACATGGAAGATATTCTTCAAAAAGTATGAAACTACTTCTTAGAATTGTCCTTCAGTGTAATTCGAAGGCATGCTGGGAAAAGGAAAGTAGGCTTTAATCCCTGATTGCAGCATTCCTACAATCTTTTTGTATCTGACACATTACCTCAGATGAGTGGTCTTCGACGACACCAATCTTCTGACCTTTGTAATCATTTCCTCTTCTGCGATGAGCTTCACATAATAAAAGCTCCTTAGTTTGAAATTCATGAAAGCAGACTATAACCGAATAAGATCTCTGACCGGGAGCAGGTTTAGGAATCAATGATCTGCATACACGATCTATCGCAGGGAGAGTTGGCAGAACTGCAGATCCAAACAATTCAACCAGAAAACTTTAAAAATATTTAGTAGGCTGGCCACTCTGTTTATCATGTTCTTCTAAGGTTTTTTGAAAAGAATCAAGTTTGGGATCCATTTGCTTAAATTCATTTCTGAATTGTTGTATTTCCTCAGAGGATTCTTTTCTATGTTATTGAAACAAATCCATGATAAAATGCAGGATGGTCCTTTTCCTTTCTAGTAGCTTTACTCCTTGTAATCCAGTTAAATTCAGTAAACAATGTTGATTTTAAGAATAAGGATTTAAAAAGGTTGTAAACAGTAAGGTGTATTAAGCAAATTCAAAAAGCTTCTATTGCATCAACGGCCAGCAGGAATTAGGAGGTCTGCTCTCACCTCCACCTCCACTTCTCATGGGCAAAACAGCAATTTGGTCCTCATCTTTCAAAGCAGCTCTGCATTCAGCATATAATCATTCGCCATTTCCTCTAGGTCCATCAGGATTCCCTCCACCTGTAGTATCTTCCCCTCTTTTATCCTTCCATCCGCTGTGCAAATCCCCCTCCTCCCCACACAGTACATTTGACCTCAGCATAGCAGTGGAGAAGGCAGAGGACAAGTTCAGTGTGGGAATATAAATTCAAGTGACATGCACCCTCAAGATGGATGCAGATGGAGGTGCAAAACAGTCTAACTGATGAAGGGGAAGCCAAATGTAATAGTCTAGAGAGCAACCTATACACTGAACATCAGCCAGAGCTGATAAATATGGCTAGGTTTGTGGTTGGATTCCCATATCCTTAAAATTCACTGAATTCATTGGAAAATGTATGCTGTGTAACCAGAAGAAAAAGTGAAATGAAAGTGTGTTTGGATATGACTAGGAGTAACAGCCAAAAAATAGTCTGGAAACATCTATAACTGCAGCACCAAAGTCCAAAGGGTGCAAGATTATCAGTTTTAATGTAGAGAAATCACTGTACTGATAAGTGAACACTAAGGAATGAGAAACAACCTTATGCTCTATTTCATAGATTCATAGAATATTATAGCACAGGCCTTTCGACCCTCGATGTTGTGCCAACCTATATATTCCTATAAAAAAAAATCTAAAACCTTCCTCGAAACCCTCAATTTTTCTTTAATTCATGTACTTCCCTTAAGAATCTCTTAAATGCCCCTAATGTTCTAGTCTCCACCACCATCCTGGCAAGGCATTCCAGGCACCTACAACTCTCCTGTGTAAAAAAAATGCTTACCCCTTGTGTCTCCCCTCAACCTTCCTCCCTTCATTTTGTTCAGGTCCTGGGAAAAGGATGCTGGCTGTCTACCTTATCTATTCCTCACAGAATCGTGTAGCCCTCTATTAATTGCTCTCATCCTTCTACGCTCCAAAGAGAAAAGGTAAATCTCCTCTGCACTCTTCATAGCTTCCACATCCTTCCCATAATGAGGTGACCAGATCTGAACAGAATACTCTCGATGTGGTCTCACCAGAGATTTGTAGAGTTGCAACATGACCTCTCAACTCTTGAACTTGATCCACCTACTAATGAAGCCCAGCATCCCTTAGGCCTTCTTAACTATCCTATCAATCTGTGTGGCAACCTTGAGAGATTTATGGATTGGACCCCAAAGTCTCTCTGCTAAGTTAAGTATCCGACCATTAATAATCAGGATTGAACTCCATCTGTCACTTTTCTGCCCAACCCTGCATCTTGTCTTTCTTCTGTTGTAACCTACAACATTCAGCACTCTCCACAATTCCTCCAACCTTTGTATCATCAGCTAATTGGGAAATAAATTGGGAAGTGTTCACTATTTCCATGCAAATTCAAATGGAGTGAAATTCTGAATGAGCTTCCCAAGAGATTTTGAACAAACAGTTGATAGTAACATTTGCTTACTTAAAAGTATCCAAGGATATTTTAATTTGTTACCAAGACATTCTAACATACTAAGCATTCAGCAGGGTCAGGCACCATCTGTGGGAGATTAATAATTCCAACAATTCTGGTCAAGGTGGAAAATATGAAAAGCCGAGAGGGGAAGGAAGAGAAACCCAAAGCAAAGGCTATAAGAGCACAGACCAAAGTTTGGTATACTAAAAACAAGTAGAGAAAAAGGAGAACATTGAAATAGACAAGAGAGAGAAAAAAAGAACACATAGGAGTCACTCTGGTGGATTAAAGTTCAGCGAGGTGGCATCCAGCCAACGTCTGCTTGGTTTGTTTAATGGAGTGATCATCACAGTAGCCCCTTTTCCTCTGGCACCCTGTCCCAGGAATTAACTGGGAATTTGGCATCAAATGACTTCATTTCCCGTCGGAGATTAACCACCTCTTATCCCTCCTTGTATCCCCGGCATTTGCTGACATTAGTTTGCTGATAAAACCAGTAGAAAAGGGATAGTAGAAAGTCACCCGTTTCCAGTTGAAGGAAGAACATTTTAATCCCCAGAGATGAGTGTGTTCAATGGAAAAGCAATTAGTGCTCCAGTTAAGAGTGGCCCAGTGGAAATGGCACAAAGGATTCCTATCCCAGGGCACTGCACGGCCAATTAACTGGGATGCCAGTAGAAAAAGGGCTAGTGAAGCTCTAATTGCCATGCCTGCAATTGAAATTCTATGGACGCTATGAAATATCCTACGAACTCTGAAGATCAGCTGATGAGTTTCTCCAGCATTTTGGCGTGTTTTTACTGCATTTAATTTTTTTTTTCTTTTCTTTTCTTTGGCTTGGCTTCGCGGACGAAGATTTATGGAGGGGTAATGTCCACGTCAGCTGCAGGCTCGTTTGTGGCTGACAAGTCCGATGCGGGACAGGCAGACACGGTTGCAGCGGTTGCAAGGGGAAATTGGTGGGTTGGGGTTGGGTTTTTCCTCCTTTGTCTTTTGTCAGTGAGGTGGGCTCTGCGGTCTTCTTCAAAGGAGGTTGCTGCCTGCCGAACTGTGAGGCGCCAAGATGCACGGTTTGAGGCGATACCTTTCACACTGGCAACCCACTAAATAGGCAAGTAAACAACCCATGTTGTAGTACCAGATGAGCCGTTCACACTGGACCATGAATTTCCTGGTTCATGTGGATATCATAGATTTAAGGGGGACCCAGCCGCCAGTGATGACGTCCTAAGTGACATATTACGTACTCGCAGGGCTGTGAAATTGTAGCGGGAATAAAGCACGTACGTGCACAATATATAAAAGACTGTGGAGAAAAATGCACCAATTTAATAAGACATATGCACGCAATGTATAAGAAGACCGTGGGAAAATATACTGTAGTGGGATTCAGACTGTTCAAACTTAAGACAAACCCACAGACCAGCTTGCCATTATTCCCTAAGAGTATAACAATTATTTTGATTGTATTAGGTATTATAAGTAATCTGATATTATTTAAAGCACAGGGCAGACAGCTCCACCAGCCGCATGCTGACAGCACCCACCACCCACCCCACCAATCCACCCTGTGACAGCTCCCCCAGCTGCTCTGTAAAGTATAACTCCACTGATATTTAAACTTCCAGAATGACGCATACGCGCAGGCACCCATCATCACTAATAATACCCGGTTTTGCGGGTTGGCTGTTCACAAGGCAACTGAGTCAACTCAGCTGAGCTCTGATATAACCCCCTATCAAGTATCAGAGCCCAGTTGATTTCCTATCCACCACCCCCCCCCCCCCCACCTTGGCTGAGAGCATTCACACTGCCAGATGACCTACTAAATGGCCACCAACTTACCCAGTTCAACCCACATTATTTGGCAGTGTGAAAGGAGCTTTAAAGTGTACCTTATGCTTCCAAGAATGGAAGTGTAAATGAAGTTGTGTTCTTGATGACATGGAGTTAAAAAAAATAAGATCACATGGAAGAGGGAGTCAAAGCAGAGATCAACAATAATTAATTAAATTGGCAGAGATGACAAAATGACACCTAACCACCCCTGCCCCGTTCTCCCTTTCAAAGCTTCTCGCCTCTCTCTACCTCCTCCATGTTATTTACCAACTACTATTCATTTGCTAGATTGTTGAGGTAATGTGGAACGCGAGACAAAATAAATAATTCTCTGTTTATTGCTTCGTGCAATGAATGGAAAGTTTTTAAGAACCCCAATTTATTAAAAATAAACAATGTGATGCAGAAACTCAGCAGGTTGAACAGAAATAATCACTGCTGCTTGACCTGCCAAGTTCCACCAGCAAATTATTTTTGTTCCAAATTTCAGCATCTGGAGTCTCTTATTTGGATAGATTTAAGTAACTTGGTTAGCTGAATTTAATTAAAGCCCAAATCTTTATTAACCAGCCTGTAAATAGAATACGATTTGGCTCCTTCACTTTGTTGCCTGTAATCTCTCCACTTTGAAGTAACATGTTCTTTAAAAACATGGCATATATGCAATAATGCTCACCCTTGGTTACCCTTGACAACTCAATGATTTACAGAAAACACTGAAGGACACCTGTTGTGTTGATGTTGAACTGTGTATCCAATCTGGGTTTAGCAAGTTCTCTTCCCTGAAGTACATGGAACTGAGAATTAGTTTACATTTTAAAATAAGTGGTTTCAAACTTTTTCCTTTCCACTCACTTTCACCTTAAGTAATCCCTATGTCATAAGTGCTCTGTGATTAGTAAAGGATTGCTTAAGGTGGTACGTGAGTGGAAAGAAAAAATCTGAAAACCACTGTTTAAATTGTACCTAATTGACTCGTTATGTGAATGGTTTCATAACTCCAAAGGAAATGGGCCAATGACAATTTTTCTCAAGCAAATTTTTCAGTAACAATTGGGTCTAAGAGCAGTGGTTCTCAACTTTCCTTTCCCACTCACATCCCACCTGAAGAAATTCCTTACAAATCACAGAGCACCTATGGTATAGGGATTACTTCAGGTGGTATGTGAGAAAAAGTTTGAAAACCACTGTTTTAAATAAACCAAATTCTTAATCAATAATATAATTTCATCTGTGTATTTTTTTTTAACTAGAGAGGCTCGGGATCAAGCACAACCATGGAGGGAAATGGACAGCTGATGCTTTGGGTTAAAATCTTGTTTCAGTATAGAGAGGGAAGATGGGCAGTGCAAAAGAAAGGGGTGTAGAAGGCAGGTGAGATGAAAGACAGATGTCCCAAAAAAACCAGAAGAAATAAGGACAGGCATAGACCATCCAGCCCATCGAGCCTACTCCACCATTCAATGTGATCATAGCCGATCTGATGATACTCATCTCCACCTACCTGTCTTTTCCTCATATGCCTTAATTCCATTACAATGTAGAAATCTATCCAACATTGCCTTAAATATATTTACTGAAGTCATCTCCACTGCTTCAATGGGCTGTGAAATTCCACAGATTCACCACCCTCTGAGAAAAGCAGTTCCTCCTCATCTCAGTCCTAAATTTACTCCCCTAAATCTTGAAGCTTTGCCACCTAGTTCTGGTCTCTCCTACCAATGTAAGTAACTTACCTACCTCTATCTTATTTATGCCTTTTATAATTTTATGTTTCTATGAGATCTCCTCTCATTCTTCTAAATTCCAGCAAGTACAGTCCCAGACAACTCAATCTCTCCTCAGCTTCAAACCCATCAACCTGGTAAACTTCCTCTGCATCGTCTCCAAAGCCAGGTCACCTTCCTCAAGTAAGGAGACCAGTTGCTCACAGTACTCCAGATGCAGCTTCACCAGTACCTTGTACAGTTACAGCATTGCCTCCCTGCTCCTAACTTCAATCCCTCCAGCAATGAGGGGTAACATTCTATTTCCCTTCTTGACAGCCTGCTGCACCTAAAACACACCTTTTGTGATTCATGCACAAGCCCTCCCGTCCTTTTGTTTAGCATCATTCTGCAATCGCTTGCCATTTAAATAATATTCTGATCTTCTATTCTTCCTTCCAAAGTGGATCACCTCACATGTGCCCACATTGTACTCCATCTGCTAGACTGTTACCCACTCACTTAGTCTCCGCAGACTCTCTGTATCCTCTGCACAATTTGCTTTTCCACTCAATTTGGTGTCGTCAGCAAACTTAGATAAACGATCTGGAAGAGGGGACAGAGTTAGTGTATGTATACAGTGAACAGTTACAGGCCCAGCATCGATCTCTGCCGCACCCCGCTCACCAACCAGAAAATCTCCTCTCCACTCGAACTCTCTACTTTCTATTGGTTAGCCAATCCTAAAAATAGAAAGTATTAGCAAATACATCACTCCCAATTCCATGCACCCTCATCTTCTGTACAAGTCTTTCTTGCAGCACATTTGAGAATCCAGGTAGACAACGTTCATCTGCTTCCCACTATCTACCGTACTCGTTATTTCCTCAAGGAACTCTAATAAATTTGTCAAACAGGTCCTGCCTTTTGCTGAATCCATTCTGCGTCCGCCTGATGGATCCATTCGCTCCAGGTGTCTCACTATTTCTTCTTTAAACCTTTTCTTCTTCTTTGGCTTTGCTTCGCGGACGAAGATTTATGGAGCTGGCCTATAGTTCCCTGCCTTTTGCCTACATCCTTTTTTTAAAAAACAAATAGTGGCATTACATTCACCATCTTCCAATCCACTGGGACCTGCCAGAGAATTTTGGTAAATTATCACAAAAGCAACTATAATTTTTGCCATTTCTTTCAGATGCATTCCATCAGGAGATGGGGATTTATCGATCTCCAGAACCTCAGCTTTTCTGAGTACAATATCTATAGAGATAGCTACTACATCCAGGAGCTCACCTCCCATCCATAACTTGTCTTTGGTTTATTCAACGTGTCCTCCACCATGAAGACCAACACAAAATAGTAATTCAAAGCCTCACTATCCAAGATCAATACTCCCTTCTCATCTTCCAAGGGTCCAACTTTCACTTTAGCCAACCTATTGCACTCTATATAAATTAGAAAAAAAACTTTTGCTATCTGTTTTAAGATTTTGTGCTAATCTTTTCTCGGTCTACTTTTCCTTTCTTTATTGCTCGCTTCGTGGTTCTTTGTTTTCCCAATCTTCTGGTTTTCCACGGCTCTTGGCAACTTTGAACGCATGAGCTTTTATTTTAATGCCTTCCTTGATCTCTTTAGTTATCCAAGGCTGGCTGCCCCCACCCTTTTTGTCCTTGCTTTTAACTGGAATATACTTTTGTTGAGCACACTGAAAAAATCTCTTTGAAAGTCCTCCAATCCTTCATAAACTGTCCCCCCATATTCCCAGTCGACACTGGCCAACTCCTCCTTCATCGTCTTGTAGCTTCCCTTGTTTAGGCATAACCCACTTGATTCAGACTAAACTATTGGACAAGAAACTCAATCATACTGTAATCACTCTTTCCAAGAGGATCCCACTACAAGATCGCTAATTTGACCTGTTTCTTTGCCCAGTACCAGATCCAAGATAGCATGTTCCCTTGTAGGTTCAGTAACATGCTGTTCAAGAAAGCCATTCCGAATGCACTCTATGAAGTCTCCTCAAGGTTACCTTGACCAACCTGATTCACCCAATCGATATGCATGCTAAAGTCTCCCCCGATAACTGCTGATCCATCCTAACATGTCTCTGATATTTCTTTGTTTATTGCAATGATTTTTTCCCCCCTTTACTGTTCCTAATCTCAACCCAAATGGACTCAATATTTTGCTCCTTAGATCTTACATCATCTCTCACTATTGCCCTGATTTCATCCTTAATGAAGAGCCCTACCTCACCTCCCTTACCTTCCTGCCTGTCCGTCCGTCCGTCCTTATTACCCAATATCCTTGGACATTTAATTCCCAATCTTCACTTTGCAACCACATTTGTGTAATGGCCACTAAATCATACCCCCTTGTATTGATTTCTGCCATAAGCTCACTGACCTTGTTTCAAATTCTACAGAAATTCAGATAAAGTCCCCTTATACCCGTTGTGCTTTTAAAATCCAGTAATCATTGCCTCTTTTGCACCTCTTAAATTTCTCTTTTTTAACCTTTGCTTTCACTTTTTCTACACTCTTTTACTTCATCCATCCCTCTCCAATTTCTTGTATCCACCCCCCTAATATTTAGTTTAAAGTCCTATTCACAGTCCTAGTTATTCCCATCACAGTTCAGATGGAGCCCGTCCCTCTTGAACACTTCCTTCCTTCCCCGATACTGAAGCCAATTTCCTATGAATTAGGAAATTAGGAATTACCAATCTCTAAGCCATGCTTTTAACTCTCTAATCTTTTGAACCCTGTACCAATTTGCACCTGGTTCAGGTAGTAATCAGAGATACCAGCTTTCTGGTTCTGCTTTTAATTTGGTCCCGAGCTCCTCAAATTCCCTTAGCTGAACCTCTTTCCTCGTTCGACCTACGTCATGAAAACCCACATGAACCACAACAACTGTATCAGAATCAGGATTTGTCATGAACAAGTCACAAAATTTGTTGTTTTACGCCAGCATCACACAGTGCAAACATTCATATAAACCACCTTCTAAATAGTGCGAGAAAAGTCAAGGTAAGAAAGTGCCTTTCCCCTCCCACTGCAAATTCCTGCGCAAGTCAGGTAAGATATCCCAAACATGGGCAACATAGCCTTCAGGATGCTCTATACTTGCGGCACAGAATTTTGTTTATTCCCTTAACTATCCTACCCCGAATACTACTACATTTCTCTCCTCTCCCCCTCTCGAATGGCTTCCTAAACCACAGTCAGATTGCTCATTCTTATCCAAACAAGGAGCAAGAATCTCAGTCTTGAGACAAGATCAAGGGCTGAGACTCCTCCAGTACGGTCTCTTAGATCCTACTACCTGCCTCACTCACAGAGGCACCTTCTTGTCCCTGACTACAGGCTGAACTTGAGGCAGCTATTCTAATGGGTGTGACTGCCTCCTGAAACACAGGGTCTAGGTATTTCTACCCCCCCCCCCCCACACCCAATATGTTGTAGTGTTGAAAGCTCAGATTCCAGGTCATCAATTTTGAACCTGAATTCTTCCAGCAACCAACACCTGCTGCAAATGTAGGTCATCATGAACCTTAATGGATGTTTGAATTTAATACTCAGATTGTATCTGAATAACATCAAGTACTAAATGATCATATTCAAATTAGGACAAATAAAATTTAGCCTTGGGTAGAAATCTAAAGCTAATCTGTTTGCAATTTCTCTTAAAAAAAATGACTGGCGCAAGTGCAATTGCACACGTCAGACCGGGATGGAAACAAACTCAGATTTAAAAGTCAGACTAGTTAATGGATTGCCCCATCGTAAAATCTGGAGGTGTTATGTCCAAGAGCTAGCTTCTTGTGTCAATTGATGCCTTTTATTCCACCAGCAAACCACGGGTCTTGTTTTTCACAGCACTTGGCAAATTAAGACCGAACAATGACGACACAGGGAACTTGCCCACAAACCACCAGCATCTGCAAACCAGAGCATCTGACAAGAACTCAACTTCGACTTAGTCTGCTGCGAGGCAAACAATCGGCATGAGCATTGCCTGACGACCCTAACAATAAGAGAAAAATGAAATAGTGAGTCCCTTCAGAGACAATGAGTGCAAGGACTCGCCTCCAGCCCTCTCACAGCAGCTGTGGGGCTCCAGATGTGCTATTCAGCTGTATTTGCGTAGACTTGTTCAAACAGAATTGAGCAGGCTTGCACAAGATTTCGCTCAGTAGTTTGGAACTGGTGCAAGGTCATGGAGTGCAAGAGAAGGGAAAAACTGCAACAAGCATTCCAAGGACTTAGTACAAAAATTTTGCCAAATGTAACATTATATATTAAAAATTATACTTACTATTTTCTATTGTGGGGTCATACGAGTCCACAAACTGCCCTTCAACAAACTGGATAGTCAATGAAGACTTGCCTAAAAAGAGGAATGGATATATATGAATATTAGGCAAAGTCTGTAGTCACAGAGATTGTAGCGCAATACACAAAAGTGCTGGAGAAACCTCAGTAGGTCACACAGCATCTATCACAAATAAAGGGTAACCAGGGAGAGGAGGGAGAAAGGGGCAGAAGCACAAGCCAACAGGCAAGAGGTCTTCGGTGGATATGGAAGAGTAGAAGAGAAAAAAAAGCTGAGAAGTGATAGGGGAGGGAAGTGGGTGAGGAGCTCAGGTAAAGGAGACAGAGATAGGGGAAGAGAGTGAGTCGGGCATTAATGGAAACTGGAAAAGTTCACGTTAATGTTGTCTGGTTGGAGAGTTCCCAGGCGGAATATTAGGTGATTTTCTCCAATTTTTGGGTAGCCATGAGGCCATGTATAGACATGTCAGAGTGGGAATGTTGTGTTAAATTAAAAAGGTTGGCCACTGGAAGAAGACAGAGAGTTGTTGTTCAATGAAAGGATCTCCCAGTCTGTGTCCAGTCTCTCTGGCATAGAGGAGGCCACAACGAAAGCACTGAATGCAGTAGATGAGACCTGCAGATTCACAAGTGAAGTGCTCCTTCACTTGGAAGGACGGGTTAGGGCCCCAAAGGGTGGTGAGAAAGGAGGTGTGGGCACACGTATATCATTTCCACAGGGGTAAATATCAAGGGAACAATGAGAGGAAAGAGACAAGTGGACGAGGGAGCTCCAGAGGGAAACCACAGAAAGGAGAAGAGGGAAAGATGTGTCTGGTGGAGGAGTCATATTGCAGGAGTCTGAAATTGCAGAGGATAATATGGTGGATGCAGCGAGGTTTATTTTGGCTCCTGCCTGCTTTTTGCTCATACCCTGAAGGCCTCAAGCCTGAAACTTTGGTTACCCTTTTATTTCCTATGGATGCTGCATGACCTGTTTAGTTTCTCCAGCACTTTTGTGCATTGCAATCAATGTTCCCTCTAATTTTTAGACGCCAGTGTGCACAAGAATCTTTTGTGCATATTTCTTTTCCTGTGAGTGCCTTGAATGCTTGTGCAAATGTAAACTTGAAAATGTTTCAAGATCATTTTGGCACAGCCTATCTCTCACAGCTTAGAGGGAACAGTGAGCAATACATGAATATCAAATAACCTTTTCTTGAAAGGGCATAGGTTTTAAAAGTTCACATCTAATTTTATTGATATCATATTTATTCGTCTGCTTCTAAACTGCTCAGAACACTAATTATATTCAAAGCATGTATTTCAGATTACGAATCCTTGCATTTTAGCTTCCAATCTACATTTTGTACGTTTGTGAAAATAAACCATCAAAAACTAGATTTTAATGCCACTTACTGCCTCAAAATAATTGATTCTTTAGCCAACATACAAAGTGAAACAACAAGTTGACCATTTCTCCCCACACGCCCACTGCCTCTTCTTCTCTGGAACCATTTTATCTCCAACTAATCAACTGCCCAAGTAACATGGCTGAGATGTTCATTATTTACAGTACAGTTTGCATTTTTTTCCCACAGATTTTGTTTCATTAAAATTTAAACACAGAATACCTAGAGGACAAAACCAAGCAAATATTCCCCTAATATAACCTAATTAAAATAAGTTTTAGATTCTCAAAACAAAACCTATGCTATTTTCAACATAAAGATCAGGCCAGACAGCACCTGTAAAGGAAAAGTGCTTCAGATCTGCAACATTGAAGAAGGATGTTTTCCTTCATTAGCTAGGCCATTGAATACAAGGATGGTTACGCCACCACTTGGGTCACAGCTGCAGTACTGCAGATCGAGTTGTCATGTGCAAATGAAGTGTGTAGGGAGATTCAGGGAGAAAGCATTTTAGCTCAATGGATACTGCACATCATGGGCTCATTATCAGTATGGGACACGAATACCCCTGAGCACAAAGCCTTTCAAAAAGTAGTGGACACAGCCCATGACGTCACAGACAAAACCCTCCCCACCATTGAGAACATCTACAGCAGGGGTGTCAAACTCAAATTCACGGAGGGCCAAAATTAAAAACTTGGACTAAGTCGAGGGCCGAACTAAATATTTATTGAAAATTTTCAACAACATCTGCATGTTTTCTCTTCTTTCAACATATGTAATGTTAAACTTTAGGATATAACTTTAGGAGGATAATGTTGCAGGTCAGGAGTAGGTAGCTCAAGGTCACCCTTTGCTTGACCTGAGGGAAACCTATTTGGTCCCTGTGGAGATGTAGTCAGCATTCACAGGCTGTGTCCATTTTGGCCTGCATCAGGACTCAGCATTTCCTGCTCATTCCTCAGGCTCTAGGCCTCTATTCACCCTCGACCCACTATCCCTCTACCTGACCAGTCCTTTACCCAACCTCTACTCACCCCTCACTCCACTCGCTCTGCCTCTACCCACCCCATCCTATACACGCCCCTCTACTGCCTCTCCCCTCAACCTGTTCCTCCCTCTACCCTTCTCTCACCCTCTAATCACCCCTCCCCTACTCGCCCTGCCCCTCCCCTTTTACCTCTTCCCTATCCTTCTACTCATACCTCCCTCTAACTGCCCCTCGCACCACCATAACTTCCCCTGCCCATTACTCCTCACCTACACCCTCTGCCCACCCCTGCTTACCCACCCACTCAGGCCCAGTGCACTGCCGATCAGCCTTTGCGGACAGCAGGGCCGAACCAGCCGTCCCTGGGGTCCGCGCGGGTGCAAGCGCTGAAGACCATGGCGACCGGGAGAAGTGCGCTCGCGCTGTGGAAGGGCCGTCCGGTGCCAGTCGTGCTGGGCTCGCGCTGCCCGGGAGCCGTGCGCAGCCTGCCATGCCCGTCGCACCGACAGGAAATCACAGGCGCTCGCCAATCCGCCGCACCACTCGACAGGTGGGAGAAGTGACTGGTTGTGTGGGGAGGGGAGCCTTCCAACTGGCTTGCCAGCTGATGACATCGACAGACTTCTTGTGTTACAATTTCTCGTGTTACAATGGGGAAGGATGTGCAATGAAGGGGGAGGATGGTGGGGGTGACATTACCAAAAAACAGATTCGGCTCTCGCTCCAGGGCGGGCCACCTCTAATACATTTTTGAAATGATCTTGCGGGCCAAATATAATTATATCGCAGGCCAAATTTGGCCCGCGGGCCAGAGTTTGACATGTGTGATCTACAGGGAACACTGCCATTGGAGAGCACCAGCAATCATCCAAGACCCTCACCTCCCAGCACACGCTCTGTTCTCGCTGCTGCCATCAGGAAAGAGGTCTAGGTGCCACAAGATGTGCACCACCAGGTTCAGGAACAGCTGCTACCCCTCCACCATCAGACTCCTCAACGACAAACTCCATCAGGGACTCACTTAAGGACTCTTACTTGAGCACTTTATTGATTTTCTTTTTGCTCTCTCTATTGCAGTTTGTTTACATTCGTCATCTGTTTACAGTTTGTTTTCTTTACACTGTGTAGTTTATTTTTGCACTACCAATTAGTGGTAATTCTGCCATTCCTGCAGGAAAAAAGGATCTCAGGGTTGTATGTGATGTCATGTACGTTCTCTGACAATAAATCTGAAATCATTATCCTTGAAGCAGAGACTGAAGGAGACCTGAATCCAGAGCTCTACATTACAAAAGGCATGGAAGGGTAAAGAGTGAAAATTTTTCCCTTTATCAGTAAAGACATGAAGGAAGGTCTGAATGGAGAAGAGAAGGACAAGGAAGAAAAAAGGATATTTTTATGGGGTTTTTTTTAATATAGTGTTGGGGTTCTTGCTTATTAAACTGAATCCTCAAACTCCAGTTACAGAATCAAAAACAGCTTAAAAGTCCAATGATCACATATTATTAAATCAATTGAAGGTAATTAAGAGATTGAAATTTTCAAATTCAACAGCAGATTTGGTGGACACTGCCTCAGGGTTAAGAATGATTGGTTTCTACTTCACACAGGTGATGATTGGAAGCCAACATGCATACTTGCACATGTGGATAATTTGGAAAGTGGTAGGTTCTTCCACTTATTTGACTTCCGTATGCTCCCGACATACAAACCTGAGATTCTCAATGCCAGCCCAAATGCTCCTCCTCCAGTTTAGAGTGATGAGTTGGCCTCAAGAACATCCTTAAATCCTTCTGATAACTTGCAAATCAATTGCCTTGGAATAGGATTTCAGGAGGCCTGACACCTAGCACACAAATGAGGTTGCTTGCTAAATGGAGCCAAATGAATAGTTGCATCCCAAGGCTGGGGTCATGGAGGATCTGTAGATGGAGCATTACAGATATCTAGTGGTTGGAAACAACTGCTCAAAGTGGACCAAGTATGGCAGTAGGTAGATCATGAACCTTGTGTTGATTTTTCATGACAGAAAAGAGCTATTCTGGTGCATTAAGGCAATGTCCATCTTTGCTGAGGTGACTTGTGAGATAATGGGAAGGGGCTAACTATTTCCACTGTTGTCATCAACCTTAATTGTTGCCAGGGATACTGTCTGCTGCTGAGCCATACTTTTTTTTCAGTTGGCTCAAGTGCTCCATAACTGTACCAACTACTGCAAGGATTTAAGGACCATAAAACAATTGGAACTTCTATCTTCTTTGGCTTGGCTTCGCGGACGAAGATTTATAGTTGGCTCAAGTGCTCCATAACTGTACCAACTACTGCAAGGATTTAAGGACCATAAAACAATTGGAACTAAACAAGAGTCATCACCATCAATGATATTTCAGAAAAATCACCTGCCCTTTCTTCAGAATTGTTGTTTCACTAAACTGGCCTTTTCTCAGCATTTCCCTCCCTTTGTAACAAATCTACACGATCCAAGCATTTCATTTCTAATAAAAGTAAAAAAGGTAAATATTTATGAATGTAATTGGTTACATTTCCAACCTGGTCAATTTCTGACATAGCAGAATTTAGCAGCAAAATAACGAACACCCCTTGATTTTCTTAAAACACGCTGTGAAAATAATCGATGACAAAACCTAAAACAGCAGTTTACATTGTGCAGTTAGTTTGATGGAGCTTAAATGAACCGATTTTGCATGAACATTTTAAAAAAACTTTTTTTTTTCTAAAAAGTACTTGCCCTTGAGCAGGAATTAGGTTTTGAATTTTTTAAAAATGTGAGAACACACCCACTATAGACTCTGACGAAAGCATCATGACAAAACTACTCACTTTGACAAGAATGCTAGGCAAATGCCAGTAAATATTTTTGCGTGATTTTAATTCAGGTAATAGAAACTAGTGAAGAGGATATTTAGGATGAACATGTATTTGAAAAGGCATGGCCTGTGATTAGAGACGGTCCGCATGATTTTGTACAAGGCAGATCAAAGTTTGGAGTTTTTTTTTTAATGAGGGGTCACAAGTGGTTGATGAGTGATTGTTGTCTACATGGATTTCTGGCAAGGCATTTGACAAGGTTCCTCATGACAGTCTGATCCAAAAGGTAAAGATGCATGGGATTCATGTGAATTGATCATTTGGATACAGAAGTGCGATGGAAGGATGTTATTCTGACTGGAGGTCAATGACCAGCATGGGGATTGATGCTGGAACATTCAATGTCTCCAAATTTAGATAGATACAGATATATGGAAACTAGATGACAATATACAGAAGATGGATGGGCTAATGTTTGCAGATAACACAAAGAATGGCAGAATTGTGGACAGCACAGAAGGCTATCAAAGGACATTAACAGGATATAAATCAGTTACAGGTGTGGGCATGTAAGTGCAGACAAAATTTAACTGATCAAACATGAGGTGTACCACTTTGGGAGGTCAAATGCAAGGAGAATGTACAGTAAAAGCCCTAGTATCTGACACCTATCGGAATTGGTAGATGAGATAAGTGAATTTTCTGGTTGCTTGAGATTTCATGGTGCATAAATGGCAAACTAATGGCGAGGCTCGCTAATTTTAAAATGTCCATATTTTATGGCGATATTTTTGCCATTTGTTTGAGGCTGCCAGCAGCACAAATTCTGGATAACAGGGGTTTTACTGTATACAATTAACGTCAGGTCTCTTAACAGCAAAGACGTACGTACAGAGGGATCCGTAAGTTGTACATTACTCCCTGAATGTGGGCACGCAAGTAGTCTGTGAAGGCAGCAAAACAGCATGTTTGGCATTATTAGTCAAAGCATTGAATGAGGCTTTAGAAAGGGTACAAACGAGATTTACCAGGTGCTTGCTGAATTAGAGCTTATCAATTATGGGAACCTGGATCATTTTCATCTGGAGCAGAGACTAAAAGAACACACAATAGAGTTTTATAGAACGATGAGTGGCGTGGTTAAGGTAGACAGAATTGTTTTCTCAGGTAAAATGTCAAATACTAGAGGATATGCATTTAAAGCGAGGGGGAAGATTTAAAGGAAATATGAGGGTCGTCTTTTTTTGAACAGAGTGAAAAATGCCTGGAATGGTCAGGGACAGTGGTGGAAACAGGTGTAATCTTAGTTTACGACGATAGTGTTCAGTGCAGATCTTGCGGGCCAAAGGGCCTTTTCATGTGTTATGGAAACACTAAAGGTTACAGATGCTGGAATCTGGAGAAAAAAAAAAAAATCTGCTGGAAGAACTCAAAGCTCTCCTATAGATTCTATCATTGCCATATCAGATTCAAGCACTGGTAGCCTTTTATCTCCACTTGTCACCCCTTTCAGCTGATTCCTATCCCACCTTTATGACTCATCCTCCACCACCTGACCCTGCTTTATTTCTTGCCTCCCCCATTGCACCTGCCAATCATCTGCCTTCGCCAATCTAACACTGGTCCTTGTCTGACCCTTGCAACCCAGTTCACCTTTTTCACTGATCACCTCCCCTCTGCACTTTCACCCGAGGTGTCTTTTTCTCCCACTGATGCTGCTCAACTGCCAAATTCGTCCAGCAGATTTTTTGTTTGCTGCAATGCTCCAATATTGACTGACCAGGCTCATGTTTCAAGAGTCAACAGCTCTGTAATACTGTATTCATTGGGTGAACTAACTGGACAGATGGGGCATGTGTATTTAATATAATCATAATAAATTTTCCATGTTCACAGGGAAAGCCTCTTCAAATATAAACTCGTGCCACACTAATGAGGTGATTCAAAGCTAGATGCTGAGAGCAAGATAGATTTTTCGCAGATAAGTTCTGACCTAAGCAAAAATTTCAGGCCAAGGTTAGCTCTTTAAATTCTGAGCATGTCCACTGTGCATTTCCCAAGCACCATGATGCTATTCAACATCCTTTTTGTTGAAAAGAAATGTGGAACTTCCCCAAATATTGCATGCTAATTCCATATCAAGATTAATCTATTCCCAAATTTCTGGCAACTTTTTGCCTTGTTCATTTAAGAACTTACCTTCTGAACTATACATTTGGAAGAAAAATTTTTTAAAAAGGCGACAAAGACATTTTCAAATGTGTAGCATTGCTCATGGTCAGATAAACATTTTTTGAAACAGGCAGAGGATTTGTAGCAGAAGGCAGAATGTATTATCCTCTTTGAATTGTGAAGATTTATTCTTAGTAACTATAATGTGGAAGTCAGTGAGTCTTCCTGTTATGTGGAATTTAATTTCATGAATAGGGTATTTCCCAACCTGTAAATGCACTTCCTAGTCGAGCTTCAACCAGGAACATTATGTATTCTGAAACAGTAATTTCATTCATTTCTGGACCCAAGACAGAGTTAATACAGTCAGAGTTAGTCTCTTATTCTTCTTTGGCTTGGCTTCGCGGACAAAGATTTATGGAGGGGGTAAATGTCCACGTCAGCTGCAGGCTCGTTTGTGGCTGACAAGTCCGATGCGGGACAGGCAGACACGGTTGCAGCGGTTGCAGGGGAAAATTGGTTGGTTGGGGTTGGGTGTTGGGTTTTTCCTCCTTTGCCTTTTGTCAGTGAGGTGGGCTCTGCGGTCTCTGTCTCTAGCGACAAGAGATATAATCAAGACTAAATGCACTCATCAAAAAGCAGAGTGATAACTATATCAGGTCAAGCAAATTTTTCTGCCAATTCTTTGATTTTTTAAAATAATTCATCCAATGATACAGCAACCTGGAAACCAATACAGTATAGGTTAGAACAGTGGTCCTCAACCTTTTTCTTTCCACTCACATATCACTTGAAGTATTCCCTATACCATAGGTGCTCTATGATTAGCAAGGGATTGCTTCAGATGGAAAAAGTTTGAAACCCACTGTTTTAATCGTCCCTAATTGACTCGTTATGTGCACGGTTTCAGATCTCCAAAGGAAATGAGCCAATGACCATTTTTCTCAAGCAAAATATTACAATAACAATTGGGTCTAGAGCAGTGATTTTCAACCTTGTCTTCACACTCACATCCCACCTGAAGCAATCCCTTACGAATCACAGAGCATGGCACAGTGATTACTTAAAGTGAAATGTGAGTGGGAAGAAAAAAGTTGATGACTACTGGGTTAGAACATTGAGGCTGTTCAGACGTGCAGACCAGGGCATAACAATTTATATTAATGATTTGGATGATGGGTGGTTAACTGGGTAAGTAAATACACAGACGATATGAAAATAGGGGGAGTGGTGGACAGCAAGGAAGGTTTTCAGGGATTACAGAGGGATTTGGTTTGTCTGGAAAATTGGGCTGAAAGATGGCAGATGGAATTTAATGTAGAGAAATGAGAGATGCTTCATTTCGGAAAAAATAATCAAAATAGGACCTAAGTAGTAAAGGGGAGAACATTGGGGAATGGACAAGAAAAAAGAGATCTTGGAGTTATGGTGCAGCATTCCTTGAAGGTGGATTCCCATGTTGACAGGGAATTTAGTATGTTAGCCTTCATAAATCATAGCATAGAGTATAGGAGCTGGGAAGTGATGCTGCGACTGTTTAAGGTGTTGGTGAGGCCAGGTTTGGAGTATTGTGTTCAGTTCTGGTCTCCAAATTATAGGAAGGATATAGATAAGGTGGAGAGGGTGCAGAGAAGATTTACAAGGATGTTGCCTGGCTTAAAATATCTAGAGTACAGAGAAAGATTGAAGAGGTTAGGACTTTATTCATTGGAATGTAGACGGTTGACAGGGGAGTTGATAGAGGTGTTTAAAATTATGAAAGGAATAGATAGACTAGATGCAAGTAGACTCTTCCCCTTGAGAGCAGGGGAGGTTGAAACAAGAGGACACAAGTTGAGGGTAAGGGGGCAAAATTTTAGGAGAAACATTAGAGGATGCTTCTTCACTCAGAGAGTGGTGGCTGAATGGAATAATCTTCCGGAGGAAATAGTTGAGGCAGAGTCAATTCTTTCATTTAACAGGAGGCTGGATTTATACATGGATAAGATGGGGTTGATGGTTATGGGCGGAGAATAGGCGGGGGGGGGGGGATCTAGCGGAGTTGTTTGAGTGAACCGGCATGGACTTGAAGGGCCGAGATGGCTGTTTCCATGCCATAAACTGTTATATTGTTATATGGTTATAACAAATTGTGTGCAGATGTCAACAATGCTCTGACCATTGTGACAGAGTATATAGAAATGTTTTTGGGAGATAAATTGGGAAAGGTTTGTTAGAGTAGGTCACATGCAAACACTTTAAAACAGATCTTATTTGAAATACTGGAGACATAGTGGCTTCTCACACCTTTTTGCAAGAGCTTTGAAGAGTGCTCAAGAGACATCACTAATGGATTATTGTTTATCAAAGCAACAGATGAAAGAGCAGGCTGGAGAGAGAGAGAGAGAGAGAAGCAAAGATCACTTGACAGTGTCAGCCAGCAGAAGTTGCTGGGACTGAAACAGGTCAAGCTGACAAGCTTGTGAAAGACAGCCTGGTCGAAGCCCTTGTGGTTCACTTGGAATAAGAAAAACAAAAAGGAACTCTGTAGTGACCTGAAAGAAAGAGGTTATCATCTGGAGAACCATGAGGAGCAAGTTTCGTCAGCAAGACACTGGAGTGGATGATAGAAGTACATCAGTTGTGGATGTCCTGGAACAACACATCTCTCTCTGAAAACCAACAAGAGCCTTCCTGAGTGGTAAACATTTACCTTTCAAGCACAAAAGCCTGGTGAACTTTATAAATGTTAAATTCTGTGCACAGTATAAGAATTGCCTGCAACCCCAGTGAACTTGGAGGAATGAGAAGTGAGATTGGACTATGAACCAAAGAACTTTTCTGAACTTACACATACATTACATAGACATGCGCTTAGAATTAGAAGGGGGTTAAGTTAATAATAGATAAGTTAAAGTTTGATTTTCTGTTTTCATGTTTAAAGATAATTAAATTCAAGCAACTTTTGTTTAAGTAACTATTTGTCTTGGTGAATATCTACTGCTGCTGGGTTTATGGGTCCTCTGGGCTCATAACACCATCTTAGGATATATGGTTTCATCATGAATAAATCTTTTTATTTTAGAGAAAAATGACAAAATAATGCAAAAAAAATTTGTTAATTAATTATGCTACAACATATCATTTGGAGTAAGTCAACATTTACTGTTTTATATCGTTTAGGCTTTCTGATGTTTTAATGAAGGCTGTTCCTTGAGACAGCAGAGGTCTTCTCCAGAACAATGTATTTAACTTTATTTAAAAAGATTTAATTAGAAAGATTTAAAGAGAAAATCTGACTGGTTTCTACACAAAGCCCTGGAACACCTGGACAGCAAAGGTGTATACATCAAGATGCTCTATTTTGTTTTTTTTTAATTTTCCTCACCCTTCCACCCATCCCGGATGCTCTTTATTGACTACTGTTTGTCATTTAACACCATCATCCCCTCAAAACTGATCATCAAATTCCAAGACTTGAGACTCAACACCCCATTGTGTAACTGGATCCTGGATTTCCTCACCTCCAGATCACAATTGAAGATTGGTAAGAACATTGGCTCCATAATCTCAATCAGTACCAGAGTACCACAGGGCTACATTCTTGGCCCCCCTGATCTACTCTCTGTACACCTGCAACTGTGTGCTCGATATGAGAATAATAATTTGCCACCAATACCATGGGAGTTGGTTGTATTTTTTAAAAGTCACCATGCAGGAGAGAAATTGGCTGAATGGTGCACCAACAACAACCTGAAAGGGAAAGGGAAAACCAGAGGTGTACAATACATTGATCATTGGGGAAATCAGATGTGGAGAGAGAGCAAATTTAAATTCTTGGGAATCACCATCTCCAAGTATCTTTCCTGGACCCAACATACTAATGGCATTGTGAAGAAAGCACGTCAGAGCTTCTACTTCCTCAGGAGTTTGTGGAGGCTTGGAATTAAATCAGAAACCCTAGCAAGTTTCTACATATGTGTGGTGGAAAGTGTCCTGACTGACTGGTATGGAGACACCAATAATCCTGAGCGGAAAGCCCTCCAAAAGAATGTGCATACAACCCAGGACATCACAGGCAAAATCATCCCCACCATCAAGAACACCTACAGGGAACATTGCTGTCAGAGAGTAGCAGCAATTATCAAGGATCCACAACACGCAGCACAAGCTCTGTTCTCACTGAGAAAAAAGGGGCTACAGGACTCACACCACCAGGTTCAGGAACAGCTGCTACCCCTCCACCATCCTCAACAACAAACTCAATCATGGATTCATCAACAGCAGCATGGTTGGCATAGCACAATGCCTTTACAGCGCCAGCGATCGGGACTGGATATGGGTTCGAATCTCGCGTTGTCTGTAAGGAGTTTGTATGTTTTCTCTGTGTCTGTGTGGGGTTTTCACCGGGGGCTGTGGTTTCCTTCCATCCTTCAAAAATGTATCAGGGCATACTTAATGGGTTGAAAATTGGGCAGCACAGACTTGTAGGGCTGAATTTGTTTCCATTTCTTTATCTACATACATTTCTTTATTTGTTCACGTGTTTGCATCACCAATAAGTAGTAATTCTGCCACGCCTGCAGGATAAAGAATCTTAGGGTTGTACATGATGTCAAATGTGCGTTTGGTTCAATGGAAAGACAACTGATAAATACAGTGGGGAAAAAGGTCATGAGCACATGTACTCTTCCATCTGATTAGTTATGGCCACTGGATGAATGACCTGCAAGTTAATTTTTGATTTACTACACCCTTAGGCAAACTTGACCATCTTCTGACTTCATTCCTCATCGGCTACCCATTATAATTTTTTTTCATAAAGGGGTCTTTAGGAATTTAATCTCTTTTTAATTCAGGGAGAAGTTCAAATAATCTTTAGCGAAGAATGAAAATGTACAATTACTTCAGTTCAAAATTTGCATTTCTCCAAACTCCTAGCACCCTCTCAAAGTAACAATCGATATATTTGTAATTACACATCATTGCAAATACTGCGATTCCAAAAGCAAATAAAGACAATTGTTCATGTAGGAGACAGTTTTAGTAGGCTTGTACACTAGGCAAAACAAGATATTCTTCAGCTAAACCAAGGGTGGGCAACCTATGGCCCAAATTTATCCAGCCCACAACCCATTATGTTCACCCAATCATCCTCAATCGCTCCGACACACACAGTACGCTGCACTAAACTGTCAGCCTTCATCATTGGTGGCCCTGGAATCTGGATTAAACATCCCTCAGCAAAGGAAATACTTTGTGGCTATATAAATGCCACCCATTCCTTCAGGCAGCAAAATGACTGCATTTACACAGAATGTTCACTGAAGTCTCTCCACATTGTTATAACCAGGAATCAATCATGAACCGCATCACTTTCTACCTCTGGAAAAATAACTCACCCTAGGCGCTCCCAGGAACACACTTTGCCCTCAGGATGAGCCTGAAACAAGCTGTGCATCAGTGGCCTATCACCCATTGGTGAATGTGGAGCTGGGTAACCAACAGGGCGAACCTTTCAGAGCAACCCTGAAACACCCCCTCTCCCCGAGCCGCTCAAAAAGGTGCAAAGCCAGATGTCCGTTTGTGGGACACTGCAATGTTCTTTCATCCGACTCCAGCTGCAAGCAAAACTCAAAAAAATAAAGCAAATTTTGTTCACTCAGAAAAGGGATTTACCTCACATCCTCGTAGTTCAAAACACACCTTCAAGCGCAGAGAAATTAAAGTGTGAGATCTGGTTCAAAGGCAGAAATTGAGAGGAATACATAATAGCCTCTGCTGAGAAAGATTCAGGATGCTATATTTGATAAATGTATTAGTCTGCAGTTTTGCAACAAAAATAATTGTTCCTGATTATTTTTAAAACTCTTCAACTTTTTGAAGAATTATTTAATAGCAACCAAGTTTAAGTGACCATTTACAGCACTCCAAATGCCTGTCTGAGGTATTTCTATCTAGCAAGGGATGATTTTATCACTCCTGCTAAGTAGTTCATTCTACTGGTGGCAAGATTGATAGCACAGCTCCTTGAGATGATGTCCTGCTATTGGCATCAACAACTATGTCACCCAAAATCAAAATGCTTTCAAACAACAAACAAAATCAAGTTTCCCACTGATTGACCTGCTGTCTGTTTTAGGGTTAGTTGTTTTGTTTTCATTGTGACTCAACTTTTATGTTTTTTTTTTAAATTGTGTCATGTTAATGACTAACTCTTGATTTTTGGTGCATTTCCAGAATTGAAGATGCCTACCCTGACCTAAAATCATAGCTTTATAGAAGGAATATGGTTGATCACGTTGCTTGAACTTTTTCTGTGGATTGTTTTATGATAAATTATCGTCAGTTATGTTCATACATTGTACACTACATACTTCAAGCAGAAACATCGAAAACCTAAATTACACAGTGTCTGTGTTTCAGTATTTATTTCATTGATGGTAGCATTAGTGTGGCCTGCCGTTCTACCACTGACCCGCCCACACATGGTAAAAGGTAATCCGCCCCTGTGCTACATTAATGTTGCAAGTCAAGTAATAAATATCTGATGAGTTCACTTTAATTGCAATTCAGTTTCCTCGAGGAAAGGTCAATTAAGAATGTCAAACATCAGATACCATTCCAGAAGAGCATTATTGGGAGACAAAAATCAGAAGGAAACTGTATGAAGTCTGAAGTTAGGTTTGCAGGAGGTGATGAAAAATGAAAGCTCTCCTAATAAAGAGCTTGTGTGGATCAACATAAAATCTTACTTAACTCTAAACTTGACCTCACTATGTATATAAAACCCAAACTATTACAGTTTGGGCATAATTCTGAAGAGATAGTTTTAAAGTTCAATCTCAGAAATCTCTTGTGTTGAAACTCAGTCTTTAATACTGCTGTTCAAAAATTCTCAAACTCATGGATTCTTTGTAGATTTGTTTTCAGAGAAATGTTTCTTACACAAATGATTTTCCACAAATCCCTCTCTCTTGCATTGAAGTTTCAGAAACTGTTTCACCCATAGAGTAAGAGGGCTGGATGGGATAGAATTTGTTAAGTGTGTTCAGGAATGTTTTCTGAATCAATATGTAGACCCGACTAGGGAAGGGGGCAATATTGGATCTCCTATTAGGGAATGAGATAGATCAGGCGACAGAGATTTGAGATGGGGCAGATTTGGGTCTAGTGATCACAATACTATTAGTTTTAGGCTAGTAATGGGAAACAATAGAGGTGGGGGAAAAGGTTGAGGTTCTTGATTGGAAGAAAGCAAATATCAAGGGGATGAGAAAAGATTTGGAGGGTGTGGATTGGGATACGTTATTCTCAGGGAAGAGTGTAGCTGATAAATGGGAGATATTCAAAGGAGAAGTTCTTGAGCGTGCAGAGTTGGTATGTCCCCATGAGGATTAAAGGAACGGTTAGAAACTGTAGGGAGCCTTGGTTTCCAAAAGATATTGAGAACGGTTCGGAGGAAGAGGAGGTGTACAACAGGTATAAACAGCAAGGAAGGGATGAACTGCTTGAGGAATATAAGGAGAGTAAAAATATTCTTAAGGACATTAGAACAGCTAAAAGGAGAAATGAAGCTGCTTTGGCAGGTAAAGTCAAAATAATCCAAAGGGTTTCTACAGGTACAGTAAAAGTAAAAGAATAGTGAGGGATGAAATTGGACCCCTTGAAGATGATGGGGGTAGGCTCTGTGAGAAGCCAGAGGAGATAGGTGAAATTTTAAATGATCTTTTTTTCTTCAGTATTCACTAAGGAAAAGAATATTGAGCCAGATGAAGTGAGCGAGCTCATGGATAATAGAATTAATGAGGAGGTAGTGTTGGCTATATTGAAAACAATCAAGGTAGGTAAATCTCCAGGTCCTGACAAAATATTCCCTAGGACCCAGAGGGAGGTTAATGAACAAATAGTGGGGGCGTTGACAGAAATATTTAAAATGTCACTGGCCACAAGGGAAGTGCCGGGGGAGTGGAGGGTTGCTCATGTTGTTCCGATGTTCAAAAAAGGATCCAAAAGTAGACCGGGTAATTTTAGGCCTGTAAGTCTGACATGGGTGGTGGGTAAATTAATGGAAAGTGTTCTTAGAGATGGTATATAAAATATTTGGAAAGACAGGGATTGATTCAGAGTTCTCAGCATGGTTTTGTATGAGTTTTTCGAGGAGGTTACTAAAAAAGTTGAAGAGGGGAAGGCAGTGGATGTTGTCCATTTATTGACAAATAAATAAGGTTAGTAAGGAAGGTGGAAGCATTAAGTATTAATGAAGTAGTGAGATGGAGATGGGAGATGCCAGAGAGTGGTGGTGGAAAATTGTGTGTTGAATTGGAGGCCGGTGTTGAGTAGAGTGCCTCAGAGATCGGTACTGGGTCCACTGCAGTTTGCTGCTTATCATATTCATATATATAAAATGACCTAGAAGATTGGATGGCAAATTAGATTAGTAAATTTGCAGATGATACAAAGGTTGGCGGTGTTGTGGACAGTGAGGAAGATTATCAAAGCTTGCAGGGTGATATAGGACAGTTAGAAGAGTGAGCTGGAAGATGGCAGATGGAATTTAATAATGATAAATGTGAGGAGCTACATTTTGGTAGGATTAATCAAAATAGGACATAAACGTTAAATGGTAGACAATTGAGGAGTGCAGTGGAACAAAGGGATTTAGGAGTTACAGTACATTATTCTCTGAAAGTTGAATCACGTGGATAGGGTGGTGAAGAAGGAATTTCGTATGTTGGCTTTCATAAATCAGAGAAGGAGATTGACGAGAATGTTGCCGGGGTTTCAGGGTTTGAGTTACAGGGAACAGTTGAGCAGGCTGGGACTGTAATCTCTGGAGCGTAGAAGGTTGAGGGGTGATTCGATAGAGGTATTCAAAATTATTAGGGGGACGGATAGAGTCAATGTGGATAGGCTTTTTCCACTGAGAGTGGAGGAGATTCAAACAAGAGGGCATGGATTGAGAGTAAAAGGGGAAAAGTTTTAAGGGAAATATCTTCACGCAGAGGGTGGTGAGGGTATGGAATGAACTTCCGGCAGTGGTGGTAGATGTGAGATCGATGTTAATATTCAAGGATAGGTTGGAGAGGTACATGAACAGGAGAAGTGTGGAGGGTTATGAGCCAAATACAGGTCAGTGGGACTAGGTGGGAGACGATGTTCAGCACAGACTAGTGGGGCCAAACTGGCCTGTTTCTGGGCTGTAATGGTTATATGATGATTTCTCAAACTCAGGTACATCAGGTACTCAGGTAACCATCAAAATGGTTATGACCCAGAAACAAGAATGATCTTGCTTTCTTTTACCCAGAATTGGGTCCACAGCATCATTGCTCTTCCTGGACAAGGAGAAACAACAAGTGTCCATCTCATAGAATATCAGTGCATTTTCTGAATAGTTCAATATTAATCCACATGACCTTTACGGCTGATTTTGTTTGAAGTTCCTTGCTGAAAATGTCTCTAGGATGTCTGCATAGGGTGTTTCTCTGAGTAAACATTCATTGTCTTCAACATTTCAATGGATATTCATTGCAGCTCTATGGCTGTTTACGCAGCTTCCACCGAACAATAATCCAAGCTTGTTTAGAGATGGACGTAGGAGACATGGTGTCTCTCTCAAAATGGTTTTTGTTTCCCTGAATCTAATCCACAAAATAAGTTTACTGAAATATATTATAACTAAAGATCAATAATAACACAATTCAATCACAGTTAAATATAAACTTCAATTTGATGTCATTTAGATAAACTTATAGATCAGAAAAACTCAATACAAATTATTATTGGGGCTGAGGTGAAGAAATTTTAAAAACTCATTCATTATTTGGTTGGGGAAAGAGTGAACACGTGTGTCATCTTCTTTAGAAAAGACAAAACACAGATTTGGAGAGGAGATGCAAAGTTATTTCCACCTGAGGATGGTAGAAGACTGTAAAAAGGGTGGAAGAAGCCAAAACCTTGACCACATTAAAAGTGATTGTGGAACCATACTTCAAGAACCAGTTGTTGAGCTCTTGAAGAGCAGGGCCAAATGGTGGCGTTAAGCTAATTAATTCTTTTGGGGCAGCACACTAAGGACAGGCTAAATGGTGCCATAAATTGTCAGTGACACAGAGTCAAAGGTCAGCATCTGTGCAATTATCCACACTAATGAGGACCTGCAATTATCAGGCAAGATAAACAGAATTCCTTCCCTAAAAAGGTATGATCTGGAATCTTCAACATTCCAATAATGTCATGGATAAATGAAATTTAGTTGCAGATCAACCACAATTTAATCAAAAGGTAGTCTCACCTCCCCAATCCCAACTTTGTAGGCAACCATTGGTTCACAAATGTGATGGTAATGAGAAAATACTGGAGAAGTTGCTAGATTAATAGCTGGGTGACCTTCAGAGTTGGCAATTGTGGGTCAGGCATTCAGAAGTCCCACTGAGAAGAGAACAACACTTGTAATCTGAGACAGTAATCAGAGAAATGCGTGTCCCTCAAAGTTCACTATACAGCAAGTAGAAAATTCAAATTCTTCAAAGTTTCGTCCCCAAAACTGCTGCAAGCTTTTTGTGGAGGAAGGGCAGTTAAGAGAGGCAGGCAATGGGTGTGATTGATTTGCAGTAAAGGAAAGGTATTTGGAATGAAAGTTACAAGAAGAAGAAAAAAAAAATCACAGGGATTAAGGGCATAGATGATCATAAAGGTGAGCACTTTGAGCAGATGCAAAAAAACTAAACCCTATTCACTTCCCCTGAATTTTTGAGGGAGTTTCATAAAAGCTGTCAAAGATTTGAGAAGGACAATTTAAACCCAAATGAACTTGTTTCTACCATCAACACAGAATGTACAACTTTCCTTTAAAAAATAGAAAAACTAGCCCAAGACAATATCAAGGAAGCTCTAAAGAAACTCAAAAACATTGGTGGAATTCAGCAAGTCTTGCAGCACCCAGAGGAGGTAAAGATATCTAACCAACAATCTTGATGAAGAGCTCGGGCCCGAAATGCCGGTTATATATCTTTATCTCTAATGGACCCTGCAATACCTGCTGAATTCCTCCAGAATTGGAGTTTTTGCTGCAATCACGCCATCTGCACACTTTAGTATTTCACTTAAAGAAGCTCTACTTCTACTCTAAAATATTCCTGAGTATGACCAAAAGTGTTTGAAGTTGTTAAGCACTTATTTTCCCCTGAAGCAACAATGACTGTTGGACAGGATGCTTTAATGTTACATTTGGAAGTTAATTGTGAAGCAATGAAACAATGCAGTAACAAAAGTGGCCGATCACTATTCAGTATGTAGCAAGAAGGCACAATAGAAATAGCACAAGATATAATTGGAGGTACATATTTAAATAGTATTGTTACGAGCCCAGACGACCCCAAAACCCAGCAGTAATAGATATTCACCAAGACAAATGGTGACTTAAACAAAAGTTGCTTTTAATTATCTTTAAACATGAAAACAGAATCACACTTTAACTTATCACTATTAACTTATCTAACCTAACTTCACCCCCATCTAATTCTAAATGCACGTGTAGGTAATGTGTGTGTAAGTTCAGAAAAGCTCTTTGGTTCACTGTCCAATCTCATTTCTCATTCTTCCAAGTTCACTGGTTGCAGGCAATTCTTAGACTGTGCACAGAATTTAACATTTATAAAGTTCACCAGGCTTTGGTGCTTGAAAGGTAAAAATGGTTACTGCTCAGGAAGGTTCTTGTCAGTTTTCAGAGAGAGATTTGTTGTATGACGGACACCCAGCCACTTCAGTGTCTTGCCAAAAAAAACTTGCCCCCTCAGGGTTCTCCAGATGATAACCTCTTTCTTTCAGGTCACCACTGAGTTCCTTCTTGTTTCTCTTATTTCAAGTGAAACATTAGACAGCCAGTCTTCTCCTCTTGCATGAACCACAAGGGCTTTGACCAGGCTAAACTAAGAACTCACAACCCATCTTCCAAATGGGGTTTTCCACAAGCTTGCCAGCTTGTCCTGTTCTAGTTCAAGCTGCTGTTGCTGTCTGTAACACTGTGGGTGGGTGGGCGTGTGGGTGTGTGTGAGACACAGAGAGAAAGCCCGTTTGACTCTCTCTCTACTTGGAAAATCACATGACCCTCTTAGAACAGCAAGTTTCCTTCCAGACAACATGCAGCTCCGACGAGCTCATTCATCTGTTGCCTTCTTGTAAACAACAATCCATTCTTGAAGTCTCTTGGGCACTCTCCAAAGCTTCTTCAAAGACTATTGGCCCTGACATGCCTAGCATGGGGCAGAGCTCCAGTATTTTAAATAAGATCTGTTTTGAAGTGTTTGTATGTGACCTACACTAAAACATACCCCAATTTATCTCCCAAAAACATATCTATTTTCTGTCACAGTATATTTATAAATATTAGTTCTAAGTAGTCTATTTCTAAAGGGAAATATGGAGATTGTCTTACCAGGTAGAGACACAACATACTTGTCAAATTAAAGTTAAAGCTAAATGGATTCTGAAATTTATAATAGTTAGTTCAACGTTCAGATTTATTGTCAGAGAACATATATGACATTGCATGCAACCTTAGGATTCTTTTTCGTGCAGGCAAGGCAAAATTATCAATTATTGGTAGTGCAAAAAAATGTACTCAAGAAGCTACATACACACATAAATAAATATAAACAAACTGGTTGTGCAATAGAGAGAGAAAAAAAACTATGTGCAAAAGTAAGGGTCCTTAAATTAATCTCTGATTTGAGTTTGTCTTTGAGGAGTCTGATGGTGGAGGGGAGGCAGCTGTTCCTGAACCTGGTGGTGTGAGTCTTGTGCCACCTGTACCTCTTTCCTGATGGTTACAGCAGAGCTTGTCCTGGGTGGTGTGGATCCTTAATAATTGCAGCTGCTCTCCGACAGCAGAGGTCCCTGTAGATGTTCTTGATGGAGGGGAGTTTTGCCTGTGATGTCCTGGGCTGTGTCCATTACCTTTTGTAGGGCTTTCCGCTCAAGGGTATTCATGCCCCCATACATGTTACAGCCATTCAGCACACTTTCTACTACACATCTGTAGAAATTTGCCAGGGTTTCTAGTCAACTAAACCTCCACAATCTCCTGAGGAAATAGAGGTGCCACTAGTGTGTTTGTAAAAGGTATTGTCGTACCGAACCACATAGTCATCGGTGTATAGCGAGTAGAGTTATACTGATGGAAACAGTGGAGGAGATGTTCTTACCAATCTTCACTGATTGTGGTCTGGAGGTGAGGAAATCCAGGATCCAGTTACTCATTGGGGTGTTGAGGTCCAGGTCTTAAGAGTTTGCTGATCAGTTTTGAGGGGATAGAGTCATTTAATTTAAAATTTTACTCTTCCATTTCCATCCCCATAAACTTGGCTGGTTGCAAGTATGGAACCTTCATTTACCAAATGCCTTTAATAACGATGATTCTCCCAAATGGCAGAATGCAGACCATGAAGATAGAATCCACATCTAGGGTTTACAACACTCCAACATACAGGCCAACTAAACCTTGATATACTAGAGAAATCAGATGTAAATGGCAATCAATACTAGGATTCAAAACAGGACGAAGAAGTCAGTCTACATTCAATCATTACCTGCCTGCAATCCTGCAAATGGCTTTTTAATGTGTTGTCAACCCAATTACTACCTGTTCCTGCTTGGTTCGGCTGGGAGTCGCAGGAGGAGCTTGGAGAGAGTCGGGCTGTGAATCAGAGGAGGAGGAGCTTGCTGAAAGTGAGGAGAAGGTAAGCTATTAAAGTCAAGGGGCTTACCGGGGATTGGGCCTACTTGGTTCGGCTGGGAGTCGGAGGAGGAGCTTGGAGAGAGTCGGGCTGTGAGTCAGAGGAGGAGGAACTTGCTGAAAGTGACAGGGTTAATTGGTCAAGGGGCCAATAAAAGGAGTGAAAGGGGAGGGAGCGGCCAGCGAGGAGTGGCTCAGTGAATGAGTGGAGCAGTGAAGGAGCGAGACTTCCTGGTTTTGGCTTATCAGGCTTCGGCGAAAGCAGGCAAGGAGAAAAGGTAAGCTGAGTTATTTGCCTTCGTATTCAGAGTCATGACAATAGGGTTAGTGGTCTGTACTGGGTGTCAGATGTGGGAACAATGAGTGACCTCCACCCTCCCAAATGGCCACATCTGCACCAGGTGTACCGAGATGCAGTTACTAAGGGAGCGAATTAGGGATATGGAGCTGCAGATTGATGACCTGCGGCTTGTAAGGGAGAGTGAGGAGTTAATCGACTCAACTTTCAGGGTGATAAATACTCCAGAACCCGTGTCAGGTAAGTGGGAAACCGTCAGGGGGGGGAAAGAAAAAAGCGAGAAAAACGGAGAGCGCACCAGTGACTATTCCACTCAGCAACAGTTATGTTGTGTTGGATTCTGTTGAGGAAGATGACCGGACAGAAGATGGCCACGGGCACCAGGTCAATGGCAATGAGCCTGGCAAAGTGGTGCAAAAGAAAAGGAAAAGGAGAAATGCAGTAGTTATTGGGGACTCCATTGTCAGGGGTATGGACAGGAGGTTCTGTGAGCCAGATAAGTATACCCGCATGGTGTGCTGCCTCCCTGGTGCAAGGGTACGAGATATCACAAATCGGGTCCAAAATATTCTGAGAGGAGAGAGAGAGCAGCCTGATGTATTGGTACATGTGGGTACAAACGACATTGACAAGAAAAGGGAAGAGGTAATGAAAAGGGATTACAGTGAGCTGGGACGAAAGCTGAAAGACAGGAACGCTAGGGTGGTGATCTCGGGATTACTACCTGTTCCAAATGCAAGTGATGAAAAGAATGTAAGGATAAGGAAAATGAACGTGTGGCTGAGGTGCTGGTGTACAAGGCAAGGATTTGGCTTCTTGGATCATTGGGATCTCTTTTGGGGAAGGCATGATCTTTACAAGAGGGACGGTTGCACCTCAATCCAAAAGGTGTCAACATTTTGGCAAGTATGTTTGGTACAGCAGTGGGGCATGGTTTAAACTAATTTGGCAGGGGTATGGGAACCAGAGTGATAGGAAAAAGGGTAAGGAAGATAAAGTAATGGCCAGGAAAAGTAAAATAGGAAAAGTAATGTTGGGAGGAAAAAGTAAAAAAAATCAGATGGTGCAGTGAGTTTTCGGGACAATGAGAGTGTTAAGAAAATTACAAAGAAAAATAGTGGGCAGAAAAATCAAAAGAAAAGGTTACAGAAGTCACTAGATATTAAAAGGACAAAGAGCATAAGGGCACTTTATCTGAATGCCCGCAGTATTAGAAATAAGGTTAGTGAACTTGAGGCGCAAATCGGTATCCATGCCTATGATTTGGTAGCCATCACGGAAACATGGCTACAAGGTGTCCCTAAATGGGAATTAAACTTTCAAGGGTATCAGGTGGTGCAAAGAGATAGACAGGATGGTAAGGGAGGTGGAGTTGCACTCTTAATCAAAGATGAGCTCCAGGCAGTAGTGAGGAATGATATAAGATCTAAAGAGCATAATGTTGAGTCCATTTGGGTAGAGATAAAGAATAACAAAGGGAAAAAAATATTGGTGGGCGTTATCTATCGCCCACCATATAACAATAGTTTAGTGGTACAGGAAATAAATAGAGATAAGTGAGGCATGTAATAATGATACGGCAGTCATCATGGGGGACTTTAACTTCCACATAGATGGGAAAATCAAGTTGGTCGTGGGAGTCTGGAAGAGGACTTCATAGAATACATTCGCGATAGCTTTCTTGAGCAGCATGTTAAGGAACTCACAAGAGAAAATGCTCTCCTGGATCTAGTGTTGTGCAATGAGATAGGTCGAGTAAATGATGTAATAGTCAGAGACCATCTGGGAAATAGCGATCATAGTATGATTGAATTTCTCATTCAGATGGAAGGGGAAATAGATCTAAAACTAATATTTTATGCTTAAACAGGGGTGACTACCATAGGATGAGGGAGGAATTGGGCAGGGTGGACTGGGAGCACAGGCTCATTGATGAAACAGTTGAGGAACAGTGGAAGATTTTCAAAGAAATATTTTGTAATGCTCAACAAAAATATATTCCGGTCAGGAAAAAGGGCAGCAAGGGAGGGAAAAATCAACCGTGGTTAACAAAGGAAATAAAGAAGAGTATAAAATTGAAGGCGGAGGTGTACAAAGCTGCAAAGAGCAGTGGGAAACTGGAAGATTGGGAAATCTTTAAGAGACAACAAGGGGTTACAAAGCGGGTAATAAGAAATGGGAAAAAGGATTATGAAAGTAAATTGGCACAAAATATAAAAACAGAAAGCAAAAAATTTTATAAATATATAAAACGGAAGAGGGTGGCCAGAGTTAACATAGGACCCTTGGAGGATGAGAAAGGAAAACTGGTAGCAAAAAGTGAGGAAATGGCCGAGGCATTAAACAAATATTTTGTGTCAGTCTTCACGGTGGAAGACATGTCCAGCATGCCCAAGTGCGGAGTTAAGGATGCGAATGTTGGGGAGGGCCTTGATAAAATAGTTGTTACAAAGGAAGTAGTGATGGAGAAACTAATGGGACTAAATTCAGACAAATCACCTGGTCCTGATGATATGCATCCAAGGGTGCTGAAGGAAATGGCAGAAGTTATAGTTGATGCATTGGTGGTCATATATTAAAATTCCTTGGATTCTGGGCAGGTCCCGGCAGACTGGAAGACAGCAAATGTCACGCCACTTTTTAAGAAGGGATGTAGGCAAAAGACTGGAAATTATCGGCCAATTAGCTTGACGTCTGTGGTTGGAAAAATCCTTGAAGCCGTCATTAAAGATGAAATAGTGAAACTTTTGGAACGTAAGGGTTCAATCAGGCAGACGCAGCATGGTTTTAGAAAGGGAAGATCTTGTTTGACAAACTTGTTAAGATTCTTTGAGGATATAATGGGTGCGGTGGATAGAGGGGAACAGGTTGATGTTGTATATTTGGATTTCCAGAAAGCGTTTGATAAGGTGCCGCACAGAGACTTCTCAGTAAGTTACAGGAAAGTGGAGTCCAGGGAAATATATTGGCCTGGATTGAAAATTGGTTGTCTGACAGGAGGCAGAGAGTCGGGATAAATGGGAGTTTTTCAGGTTGCAGAGAGTGGTAAGTGGGGTTCCGCAGGGGTCAGTGTTAGGCCCACAACTGTTCATCATTTACATTGATGACTTGGAGGAGGGGACAAAATGTGGTGTAGCCAAGTTTGCGGATGACACCAAATTGAGTGGAAGAGCAAATTGTAATGAGGATGTGGAGCGTCTGCAGAGGGATATAGTTAAGCTGGATGAGTGGGCAAAGGTCTGGCAGATGGAGTACAATGTTAGTAAGTGTGAGGTTATCCACTTTGGCAAGAAAAATAAAAGAGCTGAATATTATTTAAAGGGTGAAAAACTACAGCATGCTTTTGTGCAGAGGGACTTGGGAGGGCTTGTGCATGAATCGCAAAAAGTTAGGTTGCAGGTGCAGCAGGTTATTAAGAAGGCAAATGGAATGATGGCCTTCATCGCTAGAGGAATTGAATTCAGGAGTAGGGAGGTAATGTTGCAACTGTACAAGGTACTGGTGAGACCGCACCTGAAGTACTGTGTCCAGTTCTGGTCTCCATATTTGAGGAAGGACATACTGGCTTTGGAGATGGTCCAGAGGAGGTTTACTAGGTTGATCCCTGGGATGAAGGGGTTGACTTATGATGAAAGATTAAATCGTCTAGGATTGTATTCGCTCGAGTTCAGAAGAATGAGAGGAGATCTTATAGAAACATATAGGATTATGAAGGGTATGGATAGGATAGATGTAGGAAGGTTTTTTGAGGTTTTTTTCTCAACTTATAGAAAGTATTTGGTGTAAAGGACGTGATGTCGACCCAAATGAAGAGTGTGTGACTGTTTCTTTAACTCCTCCATTTAATCCATATAACCACCTGTCACTTCACTGCTCGATTCCTATTTCGAGCAAAGTAGCCTTTGCCCTTCGATAAAATCCCAATAAAAAGTAACAGTAGAGACCAACAGTACTTGTCGGTGAATTATTTCCCTTCTGCACTCAAATCAACAGTGAATTCAACAATTTCAGAAAAGCTGAACACGTCTGCATACAGAGACAATGCTGTGGGCAGATGATTGGTATTTCCCAATAAATCTTTGATCAGAGCTTTCAGTGACAGGAAGAATGATTTATGCCCATAGAATGCACAATTATCCTTTATTCACTACATTATGGAAGAATAAGATCACTTAAGATGGAAAAAAAATGCTGTAGTTCCATCTGTTTGCATAATGCAGCCTTGTTCTATGTCCATTGACTCTTTGTTGCAAGTTATCAATTCTGCTGTTGCCAGTCCAAACAATAATTCATATTGGAGATTTGTTTTAAATCCCTCTTCCCAGAGATGCTTCTCCTAGATTTACCTTTTATTTCTGGTTCATTTTAGGGATCACTTCTCTTCTACATTGCATACCATCACATCTCTTTTTTTTCCCCATCATCTTAAAAGCTCGTGTTGTAATTTTAACGAAAGATCAAACAGCTATGTCATTTAGCTCCCTGCACATTGTGCAATCAGAATATTTCCACTGACGTATATTTGAATTCCACAGATTACTTTACTAATTTATCAGGACTAAACATTGTTTTATTTAATGAGTACCACAAAACAATGCAATATATAAAAGATATTTGAAGAACTTCAGTTCCAATGCAGACATGAGTAGAGGCTGATTATGACAAAGTAACAGCTATACTGAAAACAAAAATGCTGAGAACACTCAGGTCAGGTCACATCTGCGATTCAGCTCAACCTGAAGAATTAACCATTTCTCCTTCCTCAGAAGCTGCTTGCCATCACGAGCATTATATTTTTATTTCAGATTTCCAGCAACTGCGGGCACGGCAGAATTACCACTAATTGGTAGTGCAAAAAAAATAAACCGTACATAGCGAACATGTAAACAATCAAAAGAACTGTAAAAAGATAACAAATGTACAAATGTAAACAAACTATGCAATATAGAGAACAAAAAGAAAGCCAATAAGGAGCACAAGTTAAACAAATCTCTGATTGAGTTTGTCGTTAAGTCATCGAGGTGGAGGGGTAGCAGTTGTTCCTGAATCCGGTGGTGAGAGTCTTGTGGCACCTATATCTCTCTCCTGATGGCAGTAGCGAGAACAGAGCATGCGCTGGGTGGTGTGAGTCTTCGACGATTGCTGCTGCCCTCCAACAGCAGCGTTCCCTGTAGATGTACTCAATAGTGAGGAGGGTTTTTCCTATAATGTCCTGGGCTGTGTCCACTACCTTTTGGAGGGCTTTATGCTCAAAGCTATTGGTGTTCCCATATCAGACTGTGATGCAGCCAGTCAGCACACTTTCCACCGCACCTCTGTAGAAATTTCCTAGTGCTTCTGATGTCTTACAAAACCGCCGCAAACTCCTGAGGAAGTAGAGGTACTAATGTGCTTTATTTATGATGCAATTGGTGAGTTGGATCCAGGAAAGATCTTCCGAGATGTGCTCGCCCTCTCTACCTCTGATCCCCCAATGATCAATAGATTATATACATCTGGCTTTCCTTTCCCGGATTTTGATGACATTGAGTGTAAGGTTGTTATTCATCTTCATCCTGTACACTGACTCATCCCCATTCTTTATACATTACCATGGTATCGTCTGCAAATATGTAGATGGTGTTATTGTCATAATGAGCTACACAGTCGTAGGTGTAAAGTAAGTGGAGCAGGGGGCTAAGAACACTGATGGAGATGTTCTTACTAATCTTCACTGACTGTGATCTGGAGGTGAAGAAATCCATGATCCAACTACACAGTGAGGGGTTAACACCCAAGTCTTGGAGTCTGCTGATCAATTATGAGGGGATCATGGTGTTAAATGCCAAAGTGAAGTTAATAAAGAGTAACCTGATGTATGCATCTTTGCTGTCCAGATGTTCCATGGATTTGTGTAGAGTCAGTAAGATGGCATTTGCTGTAGACCTGCTGCCGCGATAGGCAAACTGGAATGGATCAACGTTACCACTCAGACAGAAGCTGATCATCGCCAGCCTTTCAAAACACTTCAACTCTGTTGATGCAAGTACTATGGTCGAAAGTCATCAAGGCACCCTTCTTGGGCACCGCACGTGATTGACGCCCGTTTGAAACAGGTGGGTACTAGGCCCTGCTGGAGAGAGATATTGAAGATATCCGTGAATTCCTTTGTAAGCTGATCAGCACAACTCTTTAGTACTTGGCCAGGAACTCCATCCAGACCAGATGCTTTCCTCGGATTCACTCTTCTGAAGGCATCACACACGTCATCCTCAGATATGGACAGGGTGGGATCATCAGGGGATGTGGGGGTGGTTCTTCACTTTTACTGTCATCAAATTAGTTGCAGAAGGCATTGAGTTCCTCTGGAAGAATCTTTGCCGTCAGCTACTTTACTGGATTTGGGTTTGTGAAAGATGATTAGAACAATGAACCAAAAGTTATCAGAATTCTTAAAGTCCAAACAAAAGCACTAGGACAATAATCACAGATAACCCATATTTCCAATACAAAAATCTTATTTAATGTACCATTAATTTTCAATATTTTGACTTATAACAGTTTACTTTGGTTCTGCCAAGCCAAATACAAAAAGTTTCTAGAATTTCCATGGATAAATTGACATGGAATTATAAATTGGGAGGGTTAAAATTACTGGATTTTAAAAAATATTATTTAGCTGCACACATTTGTTTTGTTACTGCTTTTTTTTAAAATGAGGCGATCCCTTCCTGGACTATAATTGGCTTGCACATGGAAGGAGAGGAGATGGCAGAAGATTTTATTTATAAATTGAATTTTAAATTAATTAAAAGGAAATCAAATAACCCAATTGTTATGATCAGAGGCAATTGAGGGACTTGAGATATAATTTACATAACACATTCTTCTGCTATATCCAATTGAAATTGTTTTTGAGGGAAAAGTGGGGACCATCAGAGAGAGAGAGAGAGAAAGAGAGAGAGAGAGAGAGAGAGAGAGAGATGATCCACAATGCTGGTCAGATCAATCTGTAGATTGTAACAATATTAATATTTGGGGAGAATTTATAAGATTTAGAGTAGGTCACATACATACACACATTTTAAAACCATTTTTATTTGAAAGACTGAAGAATTCATATTGCAAGATCTCTGGAGAATGTAAGCACCTTTCACAAGTAGGTGTTAATTGAACTGGCTTCATAAAATGCTTGACCATTGTCTTGCTGGAGTCATGCTGTCTATCAGTACCCTTTCTGCAAAGTGCTCACAGAAAGGTCAATTCTGGATTGTTTACCTAAGATAACTTGAGAAGAAGAACTCCTGTTGTTTGCTGGAGAAGGTGGGGGTTTTGCAAGACATGAGTCACATGCTCTCTTTGGAGTTTCAGTTGGAAAAGAGAGTTGAGTTAACAGCTCAGTCAGTCAGTTAGTCACTGACAAGTAACTGAAAAGTGCAATCCAGGGGGAACTGATTGAAACTGATGAAAGCAAGTTCCAGAGCAGTAGATGGCTGGAAGTGCTATCTGTCTGATGTTTCTCTTGAAATAGAGGAAGGAATGGAGCTCTGTGGTAGCTTGAAGAAAGAGGTTATCGTCTAGAAGACCCTGATGGGGCAAGTTTCATTAGCGAGACACTGAGGTGACTAGTGGTGGTACCTCAGTTGTGGAAATCTTGGAGCAACAAATATCTCTCTCTGCAAACCCTACAGAAACTTCCTGAACGGTAAACATTTACCTTTCAAGCACCAAGCCTAGTGAACTTTATACATGTTAAATTCTGTGCACAGTATAAGAATTGCCTGCAACCAGAGAACTTGGAAGAAGGAGAAGTGAGATTGAACTGTGAACCAAAGAATTTTTCTTGAATTTACACACACATTACATTCACATGCGCATAGAATTAGAAAGGGGTAATTTGGGTTAGTATAGAGTATTATAACGAGATAGACAACAGACTCACCAAGGCAAATAGCGCCTTTGGAAGACTACACAAAAGAGTCTGGAAAAACAACCACCTGAAGAAACACACAAAGATCAGCATGTACAGAGCCGTTGTCATACCCACGATCCTGTCCGGCTCCGAATCATGGGTCCTCTACCAGCATCACCTACGGCTCCTAGAACGCTTCCATCAGCGCTGTCTCCGCTCCATCCTCAACATTCATTGGAGTGACTTCATCACCAACATCGAAGTACACGAGCTGGCAGAGTCCGCAAGCATCGAATCCCCGCTGCTGAAGATCCAACTACGTTGGGTGGGTCACGTCTCCAGAATGGAGGACCATTGCCTTCCCAAGATCGTGTTATATGGCGAGCTCTCCACTGGCCACCGAGACAGAGGTGCACCAAAGAAGAGGTACAAGGATTGCTTAAAGAAATCTCTTGGTGCCTGCCACATTGACCACCGCCAGTGTGCTGAAATCGCCTCCAACCGTGCATCCTGGCGCCTCACAGTTCGGCGGGCAGCAACCTCCTTTGAAGACCGCAGAGCCCACCTCACTGACAAAAGACAAAGGAGGAAAAACCCAACCCACCAATTTCCCCTTGCAACCGCTGCAACCGTGTCTGCCTGTCCCGCATCGGACTTGTCAGCCACCAACGAGCCTGCAGCAGACGTGGACATACCCCTCCATAAATCTTCATCCGCGAAGTCAAGACAAAGAAAAAAAGAGAGTATAGTATAGGAATAGAGTTAAGTTAAAGTTTGATTCTATTTTCATGTTTGAAGTTGATTAAAAATAACTTTTGTTTTGAAATTTTTTGTCTTGGTGAATGTCTATTGCTGCTGGGTTTTGGGGCCCTCTGGGCCCGTAACAAGATAGTACGACTACCTTTATTAATTCTAGATATAGTCTGATTCATTCTAATTTTTTTGCACCAATTATATCTCACGCCTCAAAGGATACATAAAAATAAACAAGAATTTTCTGATTTGTGTTTTAGGTGTGGAATAGATGTTGTGCCTTTTTACATTCTGCCTGGTGAGCCACAAAATTAAGACGCTTTTGATTAGAATTGGGGGAAGTGTTGACAAAAATTGTGGGGCGAACTTCCCACTAGACCCAGAATTGTTTCTTCTGGAAATATGGCAGTTATAAAAATTAACTTCTCCAGAAGTAAATCTAAATTTATTAAAATTGCGTTGTCAATAGCCAGGAAATGTACAGTGGTGACATGGAAATCCGATTCCCTACTTCACATTGATTGTTGGAACATGGAAGTGCAAAGTTATATTCACCTTGAAAAGATTACTTTTAGTCTTAGGAATAGATATGTTCATTGAAATTTGGAGATCCTATTTAGATGACTTAAATGCCCAGACTGGAGAACTTATTTTGATATTTGTCCATTAGTATACTCCTTATTAGAAATTTAATACTTCTAAAATGATGTGACTCTGAGATGTCGAACCTTGTTTCTGTGGCTTTTTCTTTTCTGTTTTCGTTCTTTTTATCTCACCCTATTCCCTGCTGTTTGTCCCTTTTTCTTTTGAATCTAGAGAGGGGGTGCTAGAAGAGGGACTCTTTCCTTTTTATTTTTGGACCTGATGAATGTTTTTCTCAGATTTTTATATTCAAGGCATTATTGTTGTTGTATTAAGTCCGATATTCTAGATGTTCTTAAAACTTAAATAAAATATTCAAAATAACGGGATTACCTGTATTGCTGTAAATGGAACTATTTGGTCAGATAAACCCACATAAGCATGGACTGAACAATGATACCACCACGACTTGTGCATTAAATAATTTCCAACACTGACCGTTCAAATCAAGGTTCAGTAGACTCTTGATTCTAATAATGACTCATTTGTCAATATGCCACCGTCTTTACAACACACAAGAAAAATAATTCCAAAACCCCAGCTACCTGCTGTTTATAAAGATCAAAACATTGGATTCAATTTTACCACTATGTTTGTTAATATTTTAGACAAGTGACCTTCATTTGACAAATAATGGTGATAATTGTATAATTCCCTTAATAGTGACAAAAGTTTTGCTATCTGCTGGGCATACAAGGCTCTGGTGTTATCACAACTCCTATATAATAATTAGCAAAATGTGACATTTCATACAACATGAAATAGACATCAGGCCCCCTTTCAACAAAAAAAGGAATCCAATTGTAATGGAAAGAGGCATCATGCTAAACAAGAATAAAATTCCAAAAACATTCAGAATATCTAACACACACAGAATCGGTGGATGTCAATATAACCTCAAAAATACAAAGCAAATTTATTACACAACACTGACGCAGTCATTTTAACTTACAGATACTTCAGTATACAGGCTAAAGTGGCATAAAAGCAGGAATCTCAGAACATCAAATCCTTAGCATCCAGTCTGTTCCTGCAGCAAGACATCTTTTCTGCTGAACATATTGTTGGGACACTGTATTTGTAAAATACTTCGTACATTATGCAAATCCAAAACTATCCATTATTCAAAGCTTGAAAACATATGACAATCTCATTTTGTACTTGTTTCATCCTTCATGCAAAATGCTATTATTGTAAAATGTTGTAGATTTGACATCCTTACTGCATTAAGTTGAAATAATCACAGAAAACGTTTACTGAAGTAGAATAAACATTAAAAGCATAACTGAAACAAAAATCTCATCCAAACATTACAGTAGGAAAGGCCTACTTAACTTGAATTGAGGTAACAATCACCCAAGTGGCTCATCAAATTATGAAATTAAATTCTAATTTGTGTCTACCATTGAACCAATTGTTTTTGAATTACAAATTTGTGTAAATTTATGCAATGCTTGCTTTCTCTTAACAACTGCATCACAACCAGCTAGCAGCGAAACACTAAAAACAAAGCTGACGGCCTTGTGGGGGTAGTAGCATGGATTAAGGACAGTCATTCCACGAGGTCAGTTCTCCCCCCCCCCCCCACGGAATTCCTTTGTGAGTCACAACTGATGGAATAATCAGAAAGGGGGAGGGGGTGGGAAGGACGATACAAAAGTTGTTTCCCTGAGACAGAAGAGAGTGAATTTGCAGGAACATCTCAATAAAATTACAAAGTTACTACACCACCATTCAGTCACATACCAAAATAAAGGTGGAAGACGGAAGGTCAGCCATTAATGGAGTTTAGGATTATATAAAAATATATACAATTTCACAATTTTCAATGTTTTATTTACTTTTACAACAGAGTACAGGCCCTTCGGCCCTCAATGTTGTACTGACTTATATACATTCCCACAAAAAAAAACTAAACTCTCCCTACATCATAAACCTCTATTTTTCTTTCATCGATGTACCTTAGAGTCTCTTAAATTCCCCAACCTCCAACAGCAAATCATTTCAGGCACCTGCAACTCTGTAGAAAAACTTATCATCGATGATTGCCCTAAACTTTCAATCTTTCACTTTATAGAGATGTTCGCTATTCCTGCCCTGGGAAAAAGGCACTGGCCAAATTTCAATTTAATGTAATGGGGAATATCTAATGGGTAGGTTTTTTTTTGCAGTTCCAATAAGTGATAATTCTGCCAGGCCCACAGGGGAAAAGAACCTTGGGGTTGTATACGATGTCATGCGTGTACTCCAATCCTGCTACATGTGATTGCCCAGGCAGGCAGGAAAAGGAATCTCTGGGTTGTAGGTATGAACTCTGGCAGTAAATGTGAAATCCTGCTAAATGTGATGGCCCGGACAGGCAGGAAAAGGAATCTCTGGGTTGTATGTATGAACTCTGGCAGTAAATCTGAAATCCTGCTAAATGTGATGGCCCAGACAGGCAGGAAAAGGAATCTCTGGGTTGTAGGTATGAACTCTGGCAGTAAATCTGAAATCCTGCTAAATGTGATGGCCCAGACAGGCAGGAAAAGGAATCTTGTATGTGACTGTGACCATGTCTCTGATCGACTGCATCTCACATCAGGTAAAATACAGAATGAGATGGCCAGGGAGGATTTAGAAGGAGCAGTTGAACAGACATGGTGGAGACAGGCCATGTGCACTGCTCCATCCCTCCCTCCCTCTCTCCCTCCTTCCCTCCCTCTCTCCCTCCCTCTCCCTCCCCCTCCCTCCCTCCCTCTCCCTCTCTCCCTCCCTCTCTCTCCCTCCATCCTTCCCTCCCTCTCCCTCCCTCCCTCTCTCCCTCCCTCTCTCCCTCCCTCCCCCTCCCTCCCTCCCTCTCTCCCTCCCTCCCCCCCTCCCTCTCTCCCTCCCTCCCTCTCTCTCTCCATCCCTCTCAGCCAGCGGCGGGTGACTTGCCCCGAGTGCCCAAGGCTGGGCTGGAACCAGGAAGCTACTCACCGACTGATCTGTAGCCCAGTATCGCAACCTTCCGCGACTTGGGCTGAGGCATGTTGACAAGGACGGTTCGAATCCCACCCCCGCCCCCCCAAAACCCCCCAAAAACTTTTTCCAAGAATTAAAAATAAAGGAGCCGAAGCGTCGAGATTCCTGGTCGCCCGGGAAACCAGACCCCACCCCCACCCCCCCAAAGTGGGGCAGGAAGTTAAAGCCTCCGCGCTCGGCCCAGCGACATGGACGTGGCGCTCCTTCTGGCTTCCCCCCCCCCCCCCACAACACGGAGCGACGCCGAGGCGGGGCCGGCCGGAGGCAACGGGAGTCGCTTCGTGCACGTCGAGGCTTCGCTCACCCCCCCACCCGACCTCACCGGACGTCACCGCCTCCGCTTCCGGTGGCCTCGCGTCCCGTTGGGTCAGGCTGGGCGGGGCCAGAGGGCGTCCTTCGCCCAGTGGGCGCCGTTGATTGGCTCCGGCTGCCGCGCGCGCCGCGGCGACTGGGAAGGGCAGTGGGACAGGCTGCCGTGCTCGATTGGTCGGGCGGAGGGCCAATCATTTCGCGGCTCCTTCAACCTGCCCTTGCTGCTTCGGTCACTCGCAGGGATCGCTGGGAACTGTAGTCCGGCTTATGTGTGGTGGATGGCTTTCCGTCGGTGTCTCGGCTTGCGACCAGCGCGAGTTACGTCCACTCGCACACAGGGTCAGTTTTTTTTAAATGATTAAAACTACTGTACAAGTCCATGTTTTGCATTAAAACTACCGTATCGAGTGTTATATTTTTATTGTGTAGGGCGCTCGGCTGGAAGACGAGAAAGGCAGCAGAGAAGGGAGCGACGTGCGGGAGAGAGACCGAGAGAAGAGCAACGGCAGGAGGCCCAAATGGAGGAGCAGCCCAAGAGGGGAGGACCAGCAACAAGAGGCCCAGCAAGAAGAAGCCCGACAAGCAGCTCCACAGGAAAAACAGAAGAGACACAGACACAAAGAAGAGAAGAAGAAGACACAAAGACAGGTACAGACGGAGAAGAAGAGGAAAAAAGAACGCCAAGATCCTCACAGAGAAATAGAAGGAAAAACTGATGGACGGAATATAGATAAAGTCTTTTTTTGAAGAACAAATGAGATCACTAAAAGAATGGTTATCTTTAGAGTTTAATACAATTAAAAGGAAAATGAAAAGAGCTGAAGATAAAATGCAAAGGTTAGAACTGGTCATGACAGAAATAGGGAAAAGAGTAGAGAGTGTGGAAGAGTGGGAAACGGCTGTAGAAATGGAAGTGAATGACTTAAGAGGAAAATTGGAAGAACGTGACAAAAAAATTAAAGAGACGCAAGAGTTATTATCTCAGAAAATTGATATGTTGGAAAATTATAGTAGGCGAAACAACATAAAAATAGTGGGCCTGAAGGAGGGTGAAGAAGGCGCGGACATGAAGGAATTTATAAAAGGATGGATCCCAAAGGTCCTGGGAACGACAGAAATGCAGGAAGAAATGGAAATAGAAAAGGCACACAGAGCATTAGCTCCGAAACCACAGGCACATCAAAAACCAAGATCCATCTTAGTAAAATTTTTGAGATACACGACAAGAGAAAACATACTGGAACGGGCAAGGAATACATTTAGAGAAGACAATAAACCATTGGAATACAAAGGTCAAAAAATATTTCTTTACCCAGACATAAGTTATGAACTCTTAAAAAGGAGGAAGGAGTTTAATACAGCAAAAATATTTTATGGAAAAAAGGTTACAAATTCATGTCAAGACATCCAGCTGTGCTTAAAATATTTATGCCCGGGGAGCAAAACAGACTGTTCTCGGATCCAGAGGAAGTGCTAGAATTCGCAGAACGTTTGCAGGACAGATGAAGAGATGTAACAAGAATGAAGAACGGTTATAAAGTATATATAAAGATGTAAAAACAATGTATATGTAAAGAACTAAAGAGGGAAAAAAGAAGGGAAGGAAGGAAATAAGGGTGGAAAAAAAAGAGAGACAGAACTTTGTTATATGTGTTTTAAAAAAATGTTTTCAGGAGAGGGCTGGGTAGAGGGGTAGTAACCGTCACTGCAAAATCAGTTGACGCTGCGAGCAAGATCGCAATCCAAATGAAAAGGGGAGTTGTGGTTGACTGGCAAGGGATAAAGGGCAACTCGGAGAGGGAGGGAACTTTTGGGGTTAAGGTATTAGTGGATGTGGGAACTACGGGGGTACATTATGTTTTAAATATGTTGTCCTACATTAATTTTAATAGAAAACTAAGATGAAAATAGGGAAAAGGGGGATGGAGATGGTGAAGAGGTGGAAAAGAAATATAAGCAAGATATAAGATGGCCATGTTGAACAATATGACTATAAACATTAACGGAATACATAACCAAATTAAAAGGAAGAGGCTACTAAATTTAATGAAGAAGGGAAAAATAGATATAGCATTTGTGCTGGAAACACATCGAACTGAAGCGGAACATAACAAATTAAAGAGAGACTGGGTAGGACACGTAATGGCAGCATCCTATAATTCAAAAGCTAGAGGTATAGCCATACTAGTTAACAAAAATGTACCAATTAAAATAGAGGAGGAAATAATAGATGCAGCAGGGAGGTATGCAATGATAAAGTGTCAGATATATTCAGAATTTTGGAATTTGCTCAATATATATATGCACCTAATGAGGAGGATCAAAAGTTTATGCAGGATTTTTTTTGTAGATTGCAGACACACAAGGAAATATATTGATAGGAGGAGATTTTAACATTAATTTGGACCCAATGTTGGATAAAACTGGACAAAAGACAAGTAATAAGAATAAAGTAGCCAAATTTATGGTTAAATCAATGCAGGAAATGAAACTTATGGATCTATGGAGGAGGCAGCACCCAAGAGAGAAGGAATATTCATATTATTTTAGTAGGCACAAAACTTACTCAAGGATTGATATGTTTTTGTTGTCAGCCCATATTCAAGGGAGAGTTAGGAAAACTGAGTATAAAGCTAGACTACTATCAGATCATTCACCCCTATTATTAGCAAATGAACTGGAGGACATCCCACCAAGAACATATAGATGGAGGTTAAACTCCATGCTACTTAAAAGGCAGGAATTTAGGGAGTTTATTGAATGACAAATTAAAACATTTTTAAATAAACACAGGATCAGTGAAAGACAAGTTTATATTATGGGACGCAATGAAAGCCTTCATGAGAGGGCAGATAATAAGTTATGTTACTAAGATGAAAAAGGAATACAATCGGGAAATAGAGCAGTTGGAAAGGGAGATATTAAGTACAGAAAATGAATTAGTAAAAAGGGATGATATAACAAAAGGAGAGAATTGGCGGACAAAAAAATAAAATACGAAACGTTACAGACGTATAAGGTGGAGAAGAACATAATGATAACAAAGCAAAAGTATTACGAACTGGGAGAAAAAAAACACATAAAATATTAGCCTGGCATCAAGGAAAAAGGATAAACAAAGTACATATAACCCAACATTAATGAAAGTTTTAAGGAATTTTATGAACAATTATACCAAACTGAGAACGAGGGAAAAGATGACAAAATAGAGAAATTTTTAGCTAAAATTGAACTGCCAGAATTGCAAGAAGAGGAACAAAACAAACTGTTAAAACCATTTGAAATAGAGGAAGTACAAGACATATTAAAAAATCTGGCAAACAATAAAACACCAGGGGAGGATGGATTTCCAATAGAATTTTATAAAATGTTTAAAGAGTTCTCTCCTGGAAGTAATGAACCAGGTAGAAGAAACACAAAACTTGCCAGATTCATGCAAGACAGCAATAATTACAGTAATACCAAAGATGGGGAAGGATCCATTAACACCAGCATCATATAGACCAATACCTCTACTTAACTGAGATTATAAGATAATTGTGAAATTATTAGCAAAAAGATTGGCTGACTGTGTACCAAAAATAGTAAAACAAGATCAAACTATTAAGAAAAGACAATGTCTGTAAATTTATTAATCTAATTCATGCAGTTCAAGGAAATAAGAAACCAACAGTAGCTCTTGCTTTAGATGCAGAAAAAGCTTTTGACAGAGTAGAATGGAACTACTTATTTAAAGTATTACAGAAGTTCAGTCTACCAAAAAAATATGAAAATTTGATTTATATTTCTCTGTTGGCGAAAGTAGCAGTAAATGGATATGTATCGAATCAATTTAAATAAAGTAGGTCAACTAGACAGGGATATCCATTATTCCCCCACATTGTTTGCCTTAGCAATAGAACCTTTGGCAGAACTGATAAGAATAGAAAATAAAATAAAAGGGATAAAAATAAAGGAGAAGGAGTATAAAATTAGTTTATTTGCAGATGACATTATAATATACTAAACAGAACCAGAGATATCAATAAAATAATTACATGAGAAATTGAAGGAATATGGAGAAATATCGGGGTACAAGATCAACGCAAATAAAAGTGAATTGAAGCCAATGAGTAATGCGGATTATACAGAATTTAAAAAAGAATCACCATTTAAATGGCAAGCATGAGCAATCCGATACCTAGGGATCAGGTTAGATAATATTTTAAGCCACTTGTACAAACTAAATTATCAGTCACTAATAAAGAAATTGCAGGAAGACTTAGAACATTGGAAAGAATTACCACTAACGTTGATAGGGAGGGTAAATTGAATTAAAATGAATGTGTTCCCAAGGATTCAATACTTATTTCAATCGTTATCAATTCCCTTAACAGAGAAATTCTTTGTTGAACTAAAGAGAATAATAAGGAAATACTTGTGGAAAGGGGGGAAACCGAGGGTAGCACTAGATAAATTAACCTAGTGGTATAATCAAGGTGATTTGCAGTTATCAAATTTTAGAAATTATTATAGAGCCGCACAATTAAGGTATTTATCAGATTTTTACCAGACAAGGGAAAACCCAGACTGGACTAAGATAGAACTAGATAAAATAGACGATAAGGTACTGGAACATATACTTTATAAGTGGGATGAAAAACTGGTGCAATATAAAAGCTCACCAGTATTGCATCATTTACTTAATACATGGAAGAAGATCCATTTAGAAAGAAAAAAAAACGAATTACCAAATACCAAAATTATTATTGACGCAAAATCCATTAATTCCTTTTACAATAGATAACCTTTCCTTTCGAGAATGGGAGAGAAAAGGAATCAAAAGAATAGAACATTTTTTTTGGGAAATAATTTATTAACATTTGAACAGTTGAAGGACAAATATGGAATAACTCATGGTACAATGTTTGCATATCATCAACTGAAAGCTTATTTAAAGGATAAATTGGGAAACAGCTTGAGATTACCTGAAGGAAGCAGCTTTGAATACGTGATTACAGACACAATGATAATTAAAAGATTTATAACCAACTACATTAAGCTGCAAGATAAGGAAAATGAAATAAACTATAAACCTAAGCAGAAGTGGTAAAAGGATCTAAACATAAAGATAAAAAATGAAGTATGGGAAAAGTCATGTTCTGGAACTATGAAGAATACAATAAACACAAGGTTACGCATAATACAGTATAATTGGTTACACAGGGTATATATCACTCCTCAAATATTAAAAAAATGGGATTCAACATTATCAGATAGATGTTTTTGCTGTAAGAAGGAAATGGGAACAACATTACATGCAACTTGGGCATGTACGAAGGTGAATACGTTTTGGGAAAAACTAAATCAGATACTAAATAAAATTACAAAAAATAGCATACTAAAAAATCCAGAGATATTCCTTTTAAATAACATAAGTAAAGAATTAGGCCTCAAATTGGATAAAGCACAAAAAAATGCATTAGCAGTATCAAAAAAATGTATAATGTCAACTTGGAAAATGGAAGAGAGCCTGAGAATACAGCAATGGAAATGAATAAATGTATTCCATTGGAAAAAATAACATATAATTAAAAAAATAAAGTCACAATGTTTGAACAAATTTGGGAACCACACATGGAACATATCAGAGAGAGCTTGCCTACGACCTCCATGCCCTAGAATGAGAATGAAAATGATAAGAAGACAAAACGACTGGATTCAGTGTGTAATAAATAGATGACGCATTTTTCTTGTTTATTTTCCTTTGTGTGAAGATATTGTTTTATGGTTGTATTGTATATGTTGAATACCAATGGGTTTTGGGGGGGTGGGTAGAGGGGAGGGAGGGAAAAGGGGAAAAAAAGGGAGAAAAGGTCACTGTATAAATTTAATGAGAAACATTTGTACATATTTTGGTTGACATGATTCACAGTGTGAAAAGTAAAAAAATTTTTTTTAATGGTTTCAGATTTATTGTCACACACAACCATGAGATTATTTTTTCTGCGGGCATGGCAGAATTACCACTAATTGGTATTGCAAAAAAAAAGGTGTGCAGAGCATAAGCATGTAAACAAAGAAACAAACTGTAAATAGATACCAAATGTAAACAAAAGAAAATTAATAATGTGCAGAAGTAGGAGTCCTTAAATGAGTCTCTGATTGACTTTGTTCATTGAGGATTCTGATAGAGGAGGGGTAGCAGCTGTTCTTGAACTTGATGGTGCGAAGACTTGTGGTGCCTATACCTCTTGGCAGCAGGGAGAACAGAGCATGTGCTGGGAGGTGAGGATCTTTGATGATTGCTACTGCTCTCCAACGGCAGCGTTCCCTGTAGATGTACTCAATAGTGGGGAGGGTTTTGCCTGTGATGTCCTGGGCTATGTCCATGACCTTTTGGAAGGCTTTTCACTCAGGGGCATTGGTGTTCCCATACCAGACTGTGATGCAGCCAGTCAACACACTTTTCACCATTTCTCTGTAGAAATTTGCCAACATGTTTGGTGTCATACCAAACCTTTGCAAGTTCCAGAGGAAGTAGAGGTGCTGATGTGCTTTATTCACAATGCCATTGGTGTGTTGGGTCCAGGAAAGATGCTCTGAGTTAGGGACTCTCAAGAACCTAAATCTGCTCACCCTTTCCACCTCTGATCCCCTAATGATAATTGGATTGTATTCCTCTGGTTTCACTTTCTTATCAATAATCCCAAACACAATTTGATCATGGATCATTGAATCTTTCAGCAATCCAAAATTGCAGTGTTCTTGCTTTTGAAAAAAGTATCAAAGCTCTCTCCCTGCAGCTGCATGCCCGAGCAAAACACATATCTCACAAACATTTCATTTTTCTTTGGTGAACTATGTTCATCAAATATCTCGATAACCTTGTCAAATTTGCCCTGGTCTTCTGCCTCAGCAAAAACAAATGTATTGAAAACCTCTAGTGCTTGAGGGAGGTATCCTGCCACAGAAAGCAGCAGTGCAATCTTCTGCTTGCCAGGTTTACTATTATCAAGTCCAGTGGCTTCCAGGTACAGCATAAATCGTCATTTGAACAATCTCCACTCGTTGTTGACGTCTCCACTCCAATTTACAGGCATCAGGAGCATTTACACTCTCCATATCTCTGCTGATAATGACTGATGCACACTCCTTGTGTTTCTTCCATTCCTGATACCATGTGATGGTTCTTTTATTACAATAAAGAATTTTTTTTTCTTTTAAAACAACTGTCCTTTATTAGCTAAAGAACTCACTCATGACCGTCTTGAATCCAATTAAGCTGCAACAAACTAGTCTCTGACACCCTCTAGTGGTCAGGAGGATTATTAGCACTCTGTCATTACTATGGGTATGTCAGCTAGTGAAGAGTGTGATTTAGGAAGGGAAACGATGCTAATGGAGAGATGGACAATGGGATGTCAGTCAGTTGTCATCTTGGAAGAATTGTCCATAACTTTGCTAGAGGCAATGAGAGAATTATAATGCTTATTATAATAAACAATGTACATATGCACAAAAAATTTTACTTGCTACAGCCGAACAGGTACTTGTAAAGAAATTTACAATAGTAAATTAAATTGATTAAATTAAAAAGGACAATAAATATATCAGATAGATATAAATATTTGCATTAACCCTAATGCAAAAAAGTGACTTGCAATGGTGCAAACAATCCTTTTGTGATGTCTGAGCAGAAAGTCTATGATGAGTGAACGGAGGAGAGGTCGCTAACTTAACAGGAAGGCGCCACAGCAACTGTACTTCCTGCACAGAATGAAGCGGGCAAGGCTACCAGCTGCCATCCCGTCAACTTTCTATGGGAGCTCTATCAAGACCATTCTGGCCGGCTCCATCACAGTGGGGTATGGTGGCTGCAGAGAAATGGATCAGAAGTCAATCCACAGGACCATAAGAGTGGCAGAGAAGATCACTGGAGTCTCTGCTCCCATCGGGAAATGGGAAAGAGATACTGGAGGATTAGAGCCAGCACCACCAAGCTGAGGAACAGCTTCTTCCCACGGGCAGTGGGAATGCTGAATGACCAAAGGAACTGCTCACACTATCCATTCGAGATTCTCATTCATATTCATGAAACAATATTCATTTATTTATTTGTATAGATGAAATACTTGTCCTGCATATGTATTGTTTCTCTGCATGCACAAAGGACTGAAGAACGTAGTTTCGTCGGATTGTACTTATGTAATCAGATAACAATAAACTTGACTTGAGTTTTACACCTTGAGGGTAACATGATGCAGGAGGCGATTTGATCCCTCACTTCCAGTGTTGGTTCTAGCAGAACAATAGCAAGTCCCATTTCCTCCCCCTTATTTCCTTGCATCCCGTCTTGCATTCCCACCACTTCCCATGCGCTTGTGCCACCTGCCTGCACAAAAGGGTAATGCACAATGGCCAATTAACCTAACAGCACATCTTCGGAGTGTGGGAGGGAACTGGAGTCCCCGGCTGGAAAACTGCACGGCCACAGGGAGAACCTATGAGCTCCACATAGACAGCATCTCAGGTCCAGATCAAACCCAAATCCCTGGAGCTGTCAGCAACATTAACGGTTGCAGCTGAGGCTGTTATACTTGTGTTTGCTGAGAGATCTGCGGTTTTGCCAAAAATTCTGTACCCGTGCCTGCAGGAACATTTTTGAAGTAGCGTATTCGACAGTTAAGAGATAACGGCACTGTGTAGGCACAGTGTCTGGAAAAATAAAATTCAAATGTGACACAAATCACACTATTTATTTTTGGATTGAAAATTATAAAGATATCCCAGTCAATGTTCCAATAGTAATTTTTTTGAACACTTGGTGACTCTAAAAAATAAAACCTCTTTCGGATTCCCAGAGTACGTAATGGTGAAACGTGACTACAATTCTATTTCTCTTGAATATTTTATTTTGATTTTCAAAGACTTGCACAAATCCAAACAAAGAGCACAATCTCTCTCATCAATGGTATATAACATTCAGAGTCCGTTTCCACCCCCCAACCCCTTCCACACCCTAATACCACAAGAAAAAGATTAAACAAATTAAACAAACACAAAAATAAAACGATTATCGGTAAAGTCACAGCCCTTTAAGGGAACTTAAGAAAAACCCTAAGTAACCTGAAATAAAAAAGATAAGGAACAAAATACAAGAGCATGTCACCTGCGCCACGACCCACTTCATTTATCTCAATTATTCCACCACAGGCACGGATTATTGCTTTGCTTTTATTCAGAAGGGATATAATTATATCTGTGTACCAATGTGCTTCAGATAAGGCTGCCACACCCTAACAAATCTGTCATATTTCCTCCTTAAATTATACGTGATTTTCTCCGAGGGAATACAACTCTGCATTTCCGTATTCCATTGTTAGGTGACTACAATTCTTGACCTTGGCTAGTATCTTAGGGTCAAGGATGCATTACTTGTTCTGTTTTATTGGTAATGAAGCCAATATCAGATTCACAGAGTGACCACAGAAGGGAAAGAAGGTCCCTGACAAGATTTCAGATTCATTGGCAGAGTACATACATGACATCAAATACAACCCTGAGATTCCTTTTTCCTGCAAGCGTGGAAGAATTACCACTAATTGGAAAATAAACTGTAACACATAACGAATGTAAACAAACTGACTGCAATACAGAGAGAACAAAAAGAAAATCAATAAAGTGCACAAGTAAAAGTCCTTAATGAGTCCCTGATGGAGTTTGTTGTTGCGGAGTCTGATGGTGGAGGGGTAGCAGCTGTACCTGAACCTGGTGGTGCGAGTCTTGTAGCACCGACACTTCTTCCTTGCTGGCAGCAGCGAGAACAGAGCGTGTGCTGGGGGGGGTATGGATCCTTGATGATTGCTGCCACTCTCCGATGGCAGCGTTCCCTGCAGATGTTCTCGATGGTGGGGAGGGTTTTGCCTGTGATGTCCTGGGCTGTGTCCACTACCTTCTGCAGTGCTTTACGCTCAGGCATATTGGTGTCCTTATATCCAGACCATGATGCAGCACACTTTCCACCACACCTCTGTAGGTTTTCTGATGTCATACCAAACCTCCGCAAACTCCTGATGGGAGAGTGGATGTTTTGGGAAGGAGAGCTGTTCAGTGGGCTCCTGAAGGCTCTGTTCCAGTTCCATCCCAAATCAGAATCAGAATTTATTGTCATGAACACGTTCATGAAATTCGCTATTTTGTGGCTGCATTACAGGTGCATGAATTGCCATAAGTTACATTTTTTAAAATTAAATAAATCAGTGTCAAAAAAAAGAAAAAGTGTGGTAACGTCTGTGGCTCCTTGTCCATTCGGAAATCTGATCGCTGAGGGGAAGAAGGTTTTAGGTTCCTGTATCTCCTTCCAAATGGGAACAGAGTGAAGAGGGCATTGCCTGGGGAGGTGGGGGGGGGGGGGGAGGCGGATGGGTTGCAGTCTAAAAACTCCACCTTTTGTAGATGTCCTTGATGGAGTGGAGACTTGTGCCCATGATGCCACTGGCCGAGTTCACAGCTCTGGAGTTTTTCTCCTGTCCTGTACATTAGCACCTCCATTCCAGGGGAGTGTTGCCACCAGTCAGAATGCTCTCCACGGTACACCTGCAGAAATTTGCAAGAGTCTTTGGTGACGTAGCAAATCTCCAAAATCTCCTAATGAATATATCCGATGGTGAGCCTTCTTCATGATTGCATTGACATGGTGGACCCAGGATAGATCCTGGGGGTCCTTCTCCACTTTTGACATGAGACCAAGGTTCCCAGGAGTTAGTGGGCCTGATTCTATGAACATCTATATATCTTTTCCTCTGTCTTGGTGGTCTGCTGCTGCTACAGGAGTTGGCAGAGCATATCAGATGATGGGAGTGCAGTGGATATGCCTTGTCCAGTGGAGCTGACTGAGCACTTTGATGCTGGTCTGGCCATGGAGGATGGCAGTGAGGTCTGCTCAACCTTTAAGGGATTGAAGGATTTTGCAGAGACTGGGCACCTATATCAGTGGTTAATAAGGGATTACTTCAGGTGGTATGTGAGTGGTGAAACAAAAGTTGAGAACCACTGCCTTAAACGGACTGATTCCCCTCCTCTGGGCAAAAGACTCTGCGTTCACCCAATTTATTCTTCTCATAATTTTGTCCACCACTGTGAGATCATCCCTCATCCTGCTCCAAGGAATAAAGTGTCTGTCTGCTCAACCTCTCCCTGTAGCTCAGGTCCCCAAGTCCTGGCAACATCCTTGTAAATCTTCTCTGTACCCTCATTCAGCTTGACGACATCTTTCCTATCACACGATGACCAAAACTGAATACCATACACCAAAGTGGGCCTGACAAACATCTTCTACAACCGCAACATGACCTCCCACTTAGAACATAGAATACTACAGCACAGTAGCACAGTGCAGGACTTTCGGCCCTTGATGTTGTGCCAATCCATGTATTCCTTAAAAAAAGTATTAAATCCTCTCTACCCTGTAACCCTCAATTTTTCTTCTATCCATATGCCTGTCTAAGAGCTTCTTAAATGCCCCTAATGTTCCAGCCTCCACCACCACCCTTGACAAGGGATTCCAGCCCCCCACAATTCTCTGTGTAAAAATAAATTACCCCTGATGTCTTCCTTAAACTTCCCTCCCTTCATTTTGTACATATATCCTCTGGTGTTTTCTATTCTTGCAGGTGCTGCCTGTTCACCCTATCTATGCCTCTCATAATCTTGTAGACCTCTATCTACGATGAAAAGAGAAAAGTCCCAGTTCTACTAACCTTGCCTCATAAGACTTGTTTTCCAATCCAGGCAACATCCTGGTAAATCTCCTCTGAACCCTCTCCATAGCTTCCACATCCTTCCTATAATGAGGTGATCAGAACTGAACACGATACCCCAAGTGTGATCTCACCAGAGACTTGTAGAATTGCAACATGACCTCTCTACTCCTGAACCCAATCATCCTATTAATGAAGCCCAGCATCCCATAGGCCTTCTTAAATATCCTATCAACCTGTGCAGCGGCTTTGAGGGATGTATGGATTTGGACCCAAGGTCCCTCTGTTCATTAACACTCTTAAGTTCTTGGAAGTGGCCATCACCTGCCAGTCCTATCCCACTCTGGGTAGAGATATTAATACCTAAGTGTACGGGACTCCTGGGCTCTGATATCAGAGCATCGTTCAGGTTTCAGTTGGGATTGACCCAGGACCCCAACCAGGTTGCAGAGTGAAAGGTGCATGTGTGAGATTGACAGGTAATAATCAATGCACACAGTTACCTCCCGGACTTGGCAAAATATTTTAATAAATATTGGCAAGATCTTAATGTGTGTAGTTTACTGGGAATCACTGCCACCTGCTGGTGACATAGTTAACGATCTGCAGACAACTGTTAGTGCAAAGTGCTGGAGAAACTCATCAGGTCACATGCAGTGTCCATAGGAAGTAACCAACATTTCGGGCAGAAGCCCATATAAAAAGATGGAGGAGAGGAGAGAAGAGGCAGGAGTAAGCAGAGGTGAGAGGACACAGGTGTATATAGGTGAGAGCATAGAAGAGAAAAAAATTAGACCGTATCACTTATATCCACCTATGTCCTCTTACCTGTTAGCCTGTTCTCCTCCCCATGCCCCTTCCTCCCTTCTCTCCTCTCCTCCACCCACTTAATTCTTCAGGTTCTTCCCGCTTTTTGCTTATCCCTTGACAGAGGTCCGATGCCTGAAATGTTGGTTCCCCTTTACTTCCTCTAGATCAGTGGGTCTCACCCTTTTTCCCCCACTCATATACCACCTTAAGTAATCCCTTACTAACCACAGGACACCTATTGCATCCTATGCAATAGCCCTGGGTGCTCTGTGGTTAGTAAGGGATTACTTAAGGTGATACGAGTGGGGAAAAAAAAGGTTGAGAATCACTGATAAAAGGAGAAGGGAAAGATTTAAAAGTTTCCTAAGGGGTACCTTCTTCACACAGTGCGGATATGGAAGTTCTAGAAGCAGAGACAATTGTTACATTGACAGGAAAGGTTTGGAGGGATATGAGCCGAATGCGGACAAATGGGACTAGCCTGGTCGGCCTGTACAAGATGGGCTGAAGGGCCTGTTTCCATGCTTTTATGACTCCAATGGTGTTTTTCCCCCCCCCCCTCCAATTCAATAATTCCACAGTTGGTGGAATTTAAACTATAGTTTACAAATCCAGTGGAAATCTTTGAGTCAGTTCTGAAAATTTCATTTGACACAGTTGATTTTTGGGGAAGAAATTTCCAGATTTCCAATAACCTTTTTATGGAAAACATCGAGCACGACATTTTAAGACATGGCCCTCACTTAGGCAGAGGTCAATATTCTATTATCTCATAATTGCATTTTGTATCAGTGCCCCAGCCTTAGGGAATGTATGAATGTGGACACCAGAATTGCTGTTCTTCTCAGCTAATAACGTCTCACCCTCGCCTTTCTCCGGGACAGATAGGCTGACCTCAATTAGTTTCAGTCTCCACAACACGTCTTGAAACATCCCATCAATATGTACAAGCTGCTTCTCTCAATTCCTCACTGTTTCACATCACAAGAAGTCCTGAAAGAGTGATATTATGAAGGATATGCTGTGGGCGGGTCCTGAGGCACAAAGAGTTAGGGCCTGACTGAGTGGGCTACAGGGCGTGGTGGAAAGTAAGCGATGACATACCTGGGGTCCTGGCAGAGATTTTTGTATCCTCCTTAGCCATGGATGAGGTACTGGAAGATTGGAGTGTGACTTTATTTAAGAAGGCTGCAAGAGGAAAGGGGAGTACAAAAAATTATTTCAAAAATGTATTCCTTACTTCAGGAGGGAACCCCTAAACAAAGGCTTGATAAATCAAGACAAAGGTGTGACTCAGATTTGGGTATAGGAATTGATCCATTTTCTTGGTCCGACTTCTGTCGGGACATGATTAACACGATTAATGTGAGGTATTGGCTGGTCCATTAGAAGTTCTTGCATCGGCTCTGCCTTACTCCACAAAAGTTACATAAATTCAAATCAGAAATATCAGACTGCGGCGGGCTACGCCACTCTGCAAGCGAACTGGGTTACGGAGCTGAAGACTGTCAGGGGGCAGAGAGCCCCAATGTACTGGGCGTGTTGCAGCCCTCAGAGATGATGTCATAAGGGTCCTGGGAGACACCAGTGCCTTCGAGTTCTGAGGGATTTAAGTGCGTGCGGGAGTTCTATTAAAGTCAGTTGGTCTAGCTCACCCATGATTGTCAGTGTGGTGTGTTCGCTGCACCTCCTCTCGTCTACCAGACCAATGTTTTCAACGTGGTCAACCAGTAGGTATTTTCATGCATTCAGCCTGGTCATCCCCTAAAATCCCCTAAAAGATTTGGGTACTCTTCTGAAAAAAAAAATGACTGGAATTTGATACCCTCAGGTACCTGAATTATTTTTATTAGGGAATTTAGAAGACCCAAGTCCTTGAGGCTGTTGAAATATCAATTAAAATTCGTTAAACTTGCTTTAGCAGTGGCCAGGAAATGCATAGCAGTGACTTGGAAATCTGATTCCCAACTAGGTTTAGCCGGTTGGAAGATAGAAATGCGTGATTGTGTCCCCCTGGAGAAGATCACTTCTAACCTCAGAAACAGGGATGATATATTTTTAAGAATATGGAATTTATACCTAAGATACATCAGGGTAAATCTTTAATGAATCCCCCCTCCTGTCTCTTCCCCCTGATGCTCGCAGGTTATTTGTCCCTTGATGGGAGTGAAGCCAATCTTTTTCTTATTCTTTCTCCCTTTTCTCACTTTTTATTCTTTTTCTTGTTTCTGTGGGGAGATGGGAAGGTTGCTCTTATTTTGTTTTTCTTTCACTCTATTATCGTTCTCTCCCTTTGGTTCAGCGTGGACATTGAATTTTCACTTTTATAGTATTCATGTAAATTTTCTTACTTGATAATAATTGAATCACATGTTGACTCCTTTTTTTCTCGGTTTCTTTAATATCAATATTTGAATGACTTTGTTAATATTATGGATATTGATGTTTTTCATTTTTGATTATTCATCGTTTTGACTGCGTTTTGTTTGAAAATTCTCCAAATAAAATATTCAAAATAAAGCTGCAAGAACAGGAAAGAGATCATTGGGGCCTCTCCTGCCTCTATTGATGACATTTACTGGGAGCACTCAAAGAATTGTTCAGGACCCTTTCCATCAGGCACATAGTATCTCTGCCTACTGCCTCCTTGAAGGAGGATCAAAATCAGGACTGGCTGGTTGGGAAATAGCTTCTTCCTGCAGACTGCAAGATTGATGAATGGTATCCTGTAAACCTTGGGTCTCTTATAAATTAAACTAGTAACTTATTTCATAAGATTTAAAAACATTTTATATTATATCCTTATGTATAATGTTATGGGCCCAGAGGACCCCAAAACCCAGCAGCAATAGAAATTCACCAAGACAAATGGTTACTTAAACAAAAGTTGCTTTTAATTATCTTTAAACATGAAAACAGGATCAAATTTTAACTTATTACTATTAACTTAACAACCTAACTTAACCCCTTTCTAATTCTAAGCGCACGTGTATGTAATGTGTATATTAATTCAAAAGTGTTCTTTGATTCACAGTCCAGTCTCTCTTCTCACTCCTCCAAGTTCACCGGTATCAGGCAATTCTTATACTAAGCACAGCATTTAACATTTATGAAGTTCACCAGGCTTTGGTGCTTGAAAGGTAAATGGTTACCGCTTAGGAAGGTTCTTGTTGGTTTTCAGAGAGAGATTTGTTGCTTGTTGGACATCCACAACTGATTCCTTCTGATCAGCCACTTCAGTGTCTTGTCAAAGAAACTTGCCCCATCAGGGTTTTCCAGATGATAACCTCTTTCTTTCAGGTCACCACAGAGTTCCTTTTCTGTTTCACTTATTCCAGGTGAAACATTGTACAACCAACCATCTCCTCTTGTATGGACCACAAGGGTTTTGACCAGGTTGAACTAAAAACTTAAAACCCATCTTCAAAATTTTTTTTTTCCACAAGTTTGCCAGCTTGTCCTGTTCCAGTCCCAGCTACTGCTGCTGAACTGTAGAACTGAATTCTCTCTCTCTCTGTCTCACTCAGAGAAAACCACATGACCCTCTTAGGACAGCCAACTGCACTCAGACTGTGGCACCAGACATAATCTTCCGAGTTCATTCATCCGTTGTCTTCCAAAACAACAACCCATTACTCCACAGCATGTCCAATTAACACCTACTTGTAAAATCCTTATGGACATCCTTCAAAGTTTTTTCAAAGGCCCCCGGAGCCTGGACTGTCTGGCTTGAGCAGAGCTCTGGCATTTTAAATTAGATCTATTTTGAAGTGTTTGTATGTGACCTACACTAAAATAAAACCTGCCCCAATTTATCTCCTTTAAAACATATCTATATACAATATAAAATATAACATAATAATATGTGCATAGTAGCCCGCGGTCCATGGCTTGGGCCGACGCACGACCGGGAAAGCATCGTGCAGGCTGCAACATGTTTCCATAGGCTGCTGGCAGAGCGGTGAAGCTGGCCAATCACTGCCAGTGATTCACAGGGGGCCCAATCAGGGCCTGGGCATCCAAGGTAACTAATCAGCAGCCGGCCCGCTCAAGCCACACCCTGATGGTGACGTGGGCGTGCTGACTATAAAAGGCCACTGAATAAACTTAGTGTTGAATACACTCTACAGGTGTGTGTTTCTTCTGCGGATTCGAGCTACAGTCGTTGGGCGATAACCAAGAGCTATAACCTAGTTGTAGCCGTAGTGACCTCGCTGCATTACTACGTGCTGTGTATTGAGTACTGATAACGCCTCAAACCGTGCATTTTGGCGCCTCAGTTCGGCGGGCAGCAACCTCCTTTGAAGAAGACCGCAGAGCCCACCTCACGGACAAAAGGCAAAGGAGGAAAAACCCAACACCCAACCCCAACCAACCAATTTTCCCTTGCAACCGCTGCAATCGTGTCTGCCTGTCCCGCATCGGACTGGTCAGCCACAAACGAGCCTGCAGCTGACGTGGACTTTTTACCCCCTCCATAAATCTTCATCCGCGAAGCCAAGCCAAAGAAGAAGAAGAAGTATTGAGTATGTACAGTAGCCCAGAGAAACGCCATTTCGTCTGGTTGTACATGTAATCAGTACTGGAGGAGGGATTCTGAGAGACAAGATTAACTCTATTTGGAAGGACAAGGGCTGATTTAAGATAGTCAGCATGACTTTTCACCTGAGAATTCACTTCTTATGAATTTACTTGATTTTTTAAAGAAAATTGAGAAGGGAAAATAATAGAAATCTACATGAACCATTGCAAGCTTTTGAAAAGGTTCCATATGGGACACTGGTCTGGAGGGTGAGAACATATGGGATCCAGGGTAACCTTTGACCAGGGTAACAGGTGTGGTGGAAAGTGTGCTGACTGGCTGCATCATGGTCTGGTATGGGGACACCAAAACCTCTGAGTGTAAAGCCCTCCCAAAGGTAGTGGACACAGCCCCAGGACATCACAGGCAAAACCCTCCCCACTATTGAGCACATCTACAGGGAACGCTGCCATCAGAGAGCAGCAGCAATCATCAAGACCCTCACCTCCCAGCCCAGGCTCTGTTCTCGCTGCTGCCTTCAGGAAAGAGATCTAGGTGCCACAAGACTCGCACCACCAGGTTCAGGAACAGCTGCTACCCCTCCACCATCAGACTCCTCAATGACAAACTCAATCAGAGACTCATTTAAGGACTCTTGTGCACTTTATTGATTTTCTTAATTATTCTCTCTGTATTGCACCATCAGTTTGTTTACATTTATCTGTTTACAGTTATTTGTTTACGCTGTGTGCAATTTTTTTTGCACTACCAATTAGTGGTAATTCTGCCGCACTCACAGGAAAAGGAATCTCAGGGTTGTAGGTGATGTCACGTATGTCCTCTAAAAATAAATCTAAAATCTGAACCCAGCAAGTTGGATACAAAGGAGTTCTGAGGCAGAGTTGACCCAAAACATTGACAATCCATTAGACTCTCGATGCTGTACTGTCAGTTCAGTTCCAGTATTTTTTTGTTGCAGTTGAGTTACAGGGTGGCAGTGTTGCGTTGTTTTTCAGATCAGAAACCTGTGACCATTGGTGTTCAATAAGGATTAATACTGCATCCCTTGCTGTTTGCCATTTATATTAACGATTTGGATAAGAATGTAGGTGGCCTAAGTTTTCAAATGACACAGTTGGTGGTGTGGTGGACAGTGAAGGACGTTGCCTGAGATTACAATAGAATCTATATCAACGGAAATGAAACTCAATAGCCTGCAGATGCTGTGATTGTACTAAAAACATAAAAATGCTGGAGGAACTCAGCAGGTCTTGCAGTGTCCATAGGAGGTAAAGATATATAAACGTTTCAGGCCTGAGCCCTTCCTCAAGGTAGTTTTTGTTCTAATCATTTGGACAGGTTCATGGAGAGGCAATGCTTTGAGGGAGATGGACCAAATGAGGGCAAATGGGACCATCTCAGGAATACGCCATAGTCAGTAAGGTCAGGTAAGGTGAAGGGGGGACCAAATGAAGGCAAAAGGGACCAGCTCAGGATGACGCCATAGTCAGTAAGGTCAGGTAAGGCGAAGGGGGGACCAAACGAAGGCAAATGGGACCAGCTCAGGATGATGCCATAGTCAGTAAGGTCAGGTAAGGCGAAGGGGGGACCAAATGAAGGCAAATGGGACCAGCTCAGGATGACACCATAGTCAGTAAGGTCAGGTAAGGTGAAGGGGGGACCAAATGAAGGCAAATGGGACCAGCTCAGGATGATGCCATAGTCAGTAAGGTCCTGTATGGAGAGGGGGCCCTTTCTATGCTACACAATTGATTTTTATTACTATTTTAAAATATCTTTGATGGAAACTTATCTTTAGCCTTTCTTCTGGAATTCCCTGAGTCCATCAAATAATTTAACTAAAATTCAAGATTATCGTTTTCCAACCATTGATGGGTTTCCAATAAGTGATTAAAATGTTCTCATCCAAAGCCACCTTCCCAGGACCACTTTGGAACAGGCTGGTGTGAAGCTTTTCTCCAAACCATATCCAGGATGAACCTTTTATGGAATGTCCACTTATGGACCTTTCCAGACATTCTTGTATCATTGAAATGTTGCTCATTTTGTATTTTCTTACACCCTTGAAGCCATTTGGCCCATCCAATCAATGCCAACTCAGAGTAATCGCACTCGCCCACTGTGATAGTACAGACCTATCACCAATGTATATAGTTACAGTATCTAGACTGTGCTTACAGCGATTGGCTGAGAGCTTAGCCACGCCTACTGTCTGGGCCTTAAAGGGTTGTGTCCCTAGCCAGGTCGGCTCATTCCGGACTGGTCGGCCACCTGTGAAGAGCTCCTGTCTTTTGGTAACAAAAGCCTTGGTTTGGATCAACAAGTCTTTGGTTCTTTCGACGAGCTCTACACCCACTTTCTCAGAAAGCCCTTTCAAGCTGCCTTGTAAAATGGGGTGAACCAGGCAATTTGCCCAGTTGGCTCCCCACTCACAAGGCAGTGTTAAAGGGTCTGACTTGGTTAGCAATGTCCAAAATCAACTGGGTCCCTGCCCTACCTCGGAGGTAGTCAGGGAATCCATTAATACTCGCGTCCTCCCGTAGCCGAAAGTGAAAATGGTCGATCCAGTTACTTCTGTGACTTCAGTGCTTCTACGAGCTGGCATCACAGGGAATCCCTGGCAGAAAGGGAGAGAGGGGTTGCCAGCAGGGCAGGGAAGGGTCCCTGCGATTGGTGGGCCAGGGGGGAATGCTGTGATCAGCTGCCGAGGGGACAGAGGGGGTCGGCTGCCATGGTGGGGGGGGGGGGGAGGAAGGAGGGAGACACTGATAGTTTGCATGATGTATCATTCAATGCATCATTGCAGGGTGGGATACCCCTTAAGTTGCTGGGTTGGCGATTTACTGGGTCGATCCCACCCCAGCTTGAAAGGCGCTGGGAGCACCTTCGACCCATTTTAACGTACCTGGGTCCCGAGAGGGCTACTCAGCTGCGGCAGTTTAAACGCATCTAGTACCCACACCTCTCACATGCTTATTGACAATCTCTTGTGAACAAAAATTCTATTTTTATTATCCATTAATTAAAGGTTTGCTGAGATTTCTTTTATGGTGTGAATGGTCCGGATATTTTTTCCAAACCCACCATTTCTCTTTCCACTGTGGCAGTTTTTGTCTTTTCACGTCTCAGTTCTCTTCAGTTTTTGGACATGACAGGTAAACGTGACAGGGCTAATAGAGCCACACCTCAGCTGTAGTGACCTCTGATCCTCCAATATGTCAAAGATGTTCAGGTTGGTATATTAACCTACTAAATTAACTCTAACGAGGGCTAGAATCTAGAGGGAGTTAATGGCAATATGGAGAGAATTAAATGGGGTTGCAGGATGAGTGTAACGGGTTGTCAATGGTCTGTGCTGGTGCAGAGGCTGTTTCTGTGCTCTATGATGCAATATGACCTTCCCTTCCCATTGTTATGCCAATTGGCCTGAGATAAATATTTGCATAGTTTATGTGATAAGAGACACAGATCACAAAATACAGGAGCAAAAGTAGGCCAATCATTCGATCATGAGCTGATCCATCCTCCCACTCACCGTAACCCTTAGTGTCCTATCAATCTCTGCCTTAAATACTCACAATGAACTCACTTCCACAGCCACCTGTGGCCACAAGTTCACAAACTCACGACCCTTCGGTTAAAGACATTTCTCTGCATCTTTGTTTTAAATCGACGCCCTTTTATCCTGAAGTTGTCCTAGGCTCTCCTCCCTTGCCTCATCTACTCTGTCTAGGCCTTTTTGCAATTGAAAGATCCCTATGAAATCTCCTTTCATCCTTCTGGACTCCAACAAGTACAGTCCAAAAGCTGACCCTTTCATTGCTAACCCTTTCATTCCTGTTGTCTGAGAAAATTTAGTAAATAAAGGAGGGTTCAGAGATTTACTAGAGCCAGATGTAGGTGTTGCAATTTGTTTGGTCCACAGTGCAATGTTTCAACCATTTTAAAAAAAAAGCTCTTGGGAACATATTTATTTCTTGTTTGTTGTCTGGAGAAGGTGACATGTATCTGTTCAGTATGGCTGCAGATTTTGGGATGAAATTATTCTTACAATTATATTCAGAGTTTGGGCTCAGTAACAGCAAAGATATAATGATCCCCACCCAAGTCAGAATCTCACACGCAGGGAAATGTGAATTGATAGGATTCCCACAGTATTTCCAGACTTGCTCTTGCTTGAGGTCACTTGAGGAAACAGCTGTGGCTCCTATAACACTCCATGGCCCAACCTGCTGCAGAGCACTGCATGGCCCAGTGCACAATTACAACCACCCTGTGTCAGTCATGGATGGAGAGAGATTAGGCAATGGTCATCTGAACAAAAAGGCTCATGCTATGTAGTTGCACCTGGCATTTAAACCTTCTTTATTCAACATTAACAATGTACAATACTGTATACATAAGATAATGCACTGAAGTAATTCAGGACAGCATTCAAAGTAATAATAGAAGAAACGGTTTAATAAGCTATATTTAGCATCAGTTCACAGCACTTTTAGATCGAATCATTTTAATGGAACTTAAATTGCAACTATGTGAACCCAGATCAAAAGGCCAAGAAAGTAATGTTGGTATGGTGTGAGCAAACATTCAAAAAGGTCCTCCACTCAAAGCATTTATAGAAGGACGGTGTTTTTAGCTCCAAGGTTTCAGCAAGGTACTCAGGGATACTACACATGCCTGTCATACACACAAACCTGCTCACTTATTACACCATCCTTACAATCGCGAAAGTATAGAATTCATTGACATTACTGAGTCAACACCAAAGTTTAATTTTATGGAGGCAGTGGTGAGAGGAAGAGACTGCAAGATTCAGAGTTAACCAAACAATTAATTCAGAAGCCATAGACTTGACAGAATCAAGACTCGCCCCCCCCCCCCCCCACCACCAGTTTAGCATGGATATGGCATATACATTTTTTCGCGGTTTTGCTCTGTGCAAGAATCTGATGAAGCTCCCACAAACTAGAATCTGAAAACATTTGAGCAGGGTTGGTGGGGGTTGGGATATAAATTTTCACTTTTCAATTTTCTTCACCGTGAATGTTTTAAAGTGCATTATTTACTTTCACAAAGATTTGCCACAATGCGTTTCTTTTCATGCCCAACCAATCGTCACTGCAGCAAATACTTCCTCCCTCTTCCAAACACAACCTATATCTAGTGTCATCTTCATGCCTTTGTGCATTTACACGGACAACATTCCCCCCCCCCACCCCATTCTTACAGCCGTATGAAAACAATATAATTTACAAAAAAATCAAATGTGCAATCGTACAAACAATTTTACATTTCACACCTAAAAATATACCTTTTCTCTGGCACGTTTTCCCTCGAATTTCCTATTTACAATACAGTACAGTTAACAGTTCTCACTGCACCGCACAATCCAGTACAGTTAACAGTTCTCACTGCACGCTCCTCTTAAATTGGAGGATTATGATGTACATGTGGGCAGTCACTTGCTGCTCTAGCAGGTCCAAATTAAGTCTGAAGTTTTTCTTGAGGATTCACACAATGGAGTTTGTTGGTTTCCACTCCATGTCATGAAGAACATACCAACAAACCATTGAATTGCTCTGGCTTTAACACGTTAAAAAAAAATAGGTATAATTGCTAATAGTTTTTTTCTGCAAAATAAATTCTTTCAAAGTCTTAACTGCAAAATTACAGCTGTATTTGTCTAGTTATTCAGTGAACAAGATCACATGTTTGGTTTCAGATAGATACTGTCACAAATACTTTCCAAATCCAGCTACAGTGTTTGATTAAACCATTTCATTTCTGCGCCGTCTCCTGCTGTAGTCAGTGTTCATCTGGCCCAGAACAGAATACGCTTCAAAGCATTCTTGTCAACAACCTTCCATCTTCAACTGTAGTCGTTCATTCTGAAACACTTTCTTTTCTTACAGAACCTTGAAAATACAAATGTACATCACTCGATGCTTTTCTGAAAAAAGAAATCTATCTTGCGAGAAATCAATTCTGTGCATCTTGAAAGACACCAGCTACTTAAGCAAAATAAAGTACATCCAAATGAGGAGACCAGTCCATAATTAGAACTCAATTAAATCACCCCTTAAGCTGTTCCTCACAATCTATCTCTTTAAATGCTTTTGATCATCTAATAACCCATATGGATTGAATTCTGGTTGTACCACATATCAAGAGGCACATGATATTAAAAGCCGTATATGTATAAAATTTTTTGTTGAGATCAACATTACCTATTGAAAAATATGGTCATATGATGAGAGCACATTAAATCCAAACACCATTAGCTCTATTTTCTAACATTAAAGAATCTCACTGTGAAAAATTAAGTATTTGTATATAAAAACTAGTTGGGGAAGGGCTGGTGGGAGAACTAGATTACTATACGTACATGTTAAAAGTGAACACAAGCATCTTTTAGGAAATTAAAGATCCCCATTTTACTTTGAGCAGCACAGGAGAAACTTTGGGTCATTAAAATGAATGAATCCAGGAAAATTACAATTTAATTTTCTTGCCAATCACTATTCGAAAGGAAATCAGGAAAATTTTCATAATCCACAGAAATCCAAAGTGAGAAGAAATTTTTATTTCAATTTATCTAAGCATCACTTATTCTCCCATGTTTGGAGCAATTTAACATTTACCCATTTCCCTTGAAAAATAAAAATACTATATTGTATCTATGTATAACTATGTGTGTATAGACACACACACTGCATATGTATTCTTTGTCTTTATGTGTGTTATGTCTGTATGTATATCTGCATATTTTTGCACCGTGGATTGGAGAAAGTTGTTCCATCACGTGGTATTTGACCAATAGGATAATAAACTTGAAGTTGACAACTATCAATCTTTATCATGTCAATTTCCTCAAACATTTATTTTCTCTTGGCATGAAATCGACATTGCCCTATTTATTATATTGTGGTGTGGAGCAAGGGGTTGGGTAATTATGACGTTGAAATCATTTAAAATATCAATTTTTAAAAATTGAAATAAATTCTAAAACTTTTAAACTGTTGTGTGTTTCAGCATCAGGAGACATTTGGAAACAGCAGGGCAAATCTGTGCAGTCTGAGCTGTGGCAGCAGAGTGTCCAGGCATTACTGAAGGTTAGTATAGCTCTTTAACATGAGTAACATTTGGAAGCCAGGTCTAGCACAATTTAGTGTGATAAATTACGTACTGCATATCACCTGAAGACCTTTATACTAAAACAAAGACTCCAACTTACACAAAGAGTAATGTGACATTTCTAAACTTTCTTTGAGAAAGGGGTGGGTGGGAGGGAATCCGTCTCATTAAGGAGACAGAAAAGAGTAAATTTCATTACTTCAGTTCTCTTTCACTGATCATATTTTTAAAGTCATTGAGATACAAACTGAAGGTTAAGGTAATGATCAAGATATAAAGAGGGCATTCAATGCACAAATAGCCTCACTAGCCATGCTTTTATTCACATTAGTACATCACAATACGGTACCGTACATGCAATTTTTGCCTTATATTTATTCCATGCAAGCTACTGTCTCACATTGCATATGCCAATAAATTGCATTCCCTGGATAACAGTGTTTTCCAACTTTCACAGCTTGATTGTATTTATCTCTTTATCAATCCACATAAGGGGGTGGTGTGTGTGTTTGTGCAAAGCACAGACTCTGCATTCTTCACTGGATAGCGACACAAAACTTAGCTTCTCCTCCAGATTAATGATGAAAGATCGTTGTTCAGCTCTGGCTAGTGCAGCACTCACTAAACAAAATCTCTCATACCAAGTATATAAAGCCTAGTTGCGAGGTCTGGAACCTTGCCCAGCGCATCAAAAGCATAACCTACTGCTACTTTACAGCTGAGGTTCACTTTTCCTCTGAGTCCTGTTACTATTTACTCATGAAGATATGATATTATTATATACAATGTGTTGGTGAGAATGCATTTGGAATACTGATGTCGAGCTAATAAGAAGGATATCCTTAAGCTGGAAAGAATCACAGGGATATTGCCACCATTGGAGGGCATGAGTTACAAGGAAAGACCTGAGAGGCTGGAATATTTTACCCTGGAGTGAAGGGGGCTGAGTGGACGAATTTAAAGAAGTATACAAACTCATGAGGGGCATTAATAAAGTGACAGCTCGGTTTTTTCCCCCATGGTAGAGGTGTATAAAACTAGAGCAAAACACGAAAGTCTGCAGACACTGTGGTTGAAGTAAAAACACAATGCTTGAGAAACTCAGCAGGTCGAACGGTGTACTTTAGATATAGAGTCAAAACAAGGTATTTTGTAATACCTTGATGAAGGGCTCAAGCCCAAAATGTTGGTTATGCACTGTATCTTTTTACTTTTTATGATTAAACTAGAGCACATAGATTTAAGCCGAGGATGGGGAAGGAAGATCTGAGGGACAATGTTTTCCATATAGATGTTGGTGGGTATGTGGAATGAGCTGCCAGAGCAAATGGTGTTTAAAAGACATTAGGCAGGTATGTAGATAGGAAAGGAATAGGTGCTAAAAAGGCAAACAGGACTGGCTCAGGCAGACAACTTAGACAGCATGGATGAGTTGGGCAGAAGGGCCTGTTTCCACGCTGCAATATTCACACTAATTTCGTTATGCCATCATCTGAACAACTAATTATGTCCCAATCAAATCCACCAATTCTTGTATCCTAAACACCCAAGGCCATTGCCTTTATCTTTAAATGATGACACGTTCGTCCAAGTCCTTTGGCTTTCCAATTACAGCCAATATCCTTTCAATTTTTTTGAACACTGCCAACCACTTTGATTATGTTCCTGTTTTCTTCTAATCTTCTTCCTTTGACTTGTGTGTTTTATAGACAACTCTTATATTAGTGTTTGACCCTTTTTAGAAATGTAAATTGTCCTGAAGTTAGCAAAATGCGAATAATAAATATGATCAAATTATTTATTTGTGTAAGGAAAAAACCACGAGTGCTTATTTACAACAATTGGAAATGTGCAGTTTGCAGATATTTTCCACTTTCAGCCTGAATGCACCCATCGCCCCTGAAGATTGTCCTCTTGCTTCCCCGCCTCCCACAATTAGCCATTTAGAGCTGATAAAACAAAATGATATGGGCCAAGAGTAGCTGCATTTCAGTCAATGCCAACAACCATTTAAGCTGACCAGCAGGCGGCAGAGGGATTTCATCAGCCAAACATCGATTCAACAAGCTGAATGGGTACAACATGCTGTGGTGTACCCTACCTGAGTGCTTAGAGGAAGGGGTCAGAGGTCAGACTCCAGGAGATTAGGGATATTGTGCATCTATACCTGCTGGTGTGAGAACAAGAGCCTGTAGAATGTCAGACAATGAGACGATTCCCACAATGCTTTCTTTCTCATCAACCACTACAAGCCGATGAACCTGAAAGCAGAAAATTGAAAGATGTTTCCAGCAAATACATCAGACAGTTTGCTTTTTTTTGTTAAAATATTTCAGTCTATTAATCCAGTTACCAAGACAACTGTGCCTGAAACAATGCTCAGGTTCCAGTGAAACAAAAATAATTTCCAACGGTCTTAAAACATATTTCTTATTCTGACAAAGACGAGACGCAAATAGAATAATTGTAGAGAAATATTTAAGAGGGCAAGATCCAGCAATTCCCAGAACATACATTATTTCTGTCAACTAAATTTTTTTGCCTATATTTTTCCCTATTCAGTTATGGATAGTGGTGCCACTAATTAAACACAATCTACAGAACGATCCAGACATATTCACAGCTGCCAAATTTAAGAAACACACTCGGGATTCAACACTTGCCACAACAGGGAAACAAAAGACTTTAATGCTAACTAAATTCTTTGTGAATAGTGCCTTTGGAAAATAACAGCTGAGAAAACACGGTGTGGTAAAATGTTGTCATATATTAAATACCCAATTATATCAAACTGCAACAATCTAGGAAACTGAAGTGCAGAAAGAAAGTGGCAAGAGGATATTTTTACCTCCTACGGACGCTGTAAGACCTGCTGAGTTAGTTCCTCCAGCATTTTTGTGCTTTTACTACAATCGCTGTGTCTGCAGACTTTCACAGGATATACGCCTTCCAACATTTTCTATGTACTATGCATCGTGTGTGATTGGGATTCCATTATATAGAGCAGCCATTCTCAACCTTTATTTTCACTATGGGCCCCTAAGGACTGCGCTCAAAGTTAATAGTTTAACAGTTGAGCAGTTCATTGGTTTCTTCCATACTTCTCTCCTACTGATGACATAAAAAACAAAACAAAAAATTTCAGTTCCTGCCTCCCTTGACATGTGCTGTAGACCCCAGGGCCTGTTGAGAATGGCTGATGTACAGTCATAAAAGTTCTACAGCACAGAAACAGGTCCTTTAGCCCAACTTGTCCACATGTACTAAACTAGAGCTGTGTTCAGTCCGTATCCCTTTAAATCAGTGATTCTCAACCTTTTTCTTTCCACTCACATCCCACTTTAAGTATTCCCTATGCCATAGGTGCTCTGTGATTAGTAAGGGATTGCTTAAGGTGAGATGTGGGTGGAAAGAAAAGGTTTGAAAACCACTGTTTTAATCGTCCCTAATTGACTCGTTATGTGCACAGTTTCAGAACTCCAAAGGAAATGGGCCAATGGCAATTTTTCTCAAGCAAAATATTTCAGTAACAATTGGGTCTAGAGCAGTGATTGTCAACCTTCCCTTCCCTCTCACATACCACAGAGCACCGATGAGATAGGGATTACTTAAAGTGGTACGTGAGTGGGAAGAAAAAGTCTGAGAACCACTGCTCTAAATCTTTCCTATCTATGCACCTTTCTAAGTGTCTTTTAAACCTTACAATTGTCCTTGCTTCTGCCATATATTACATGGAAACTTGGTCAGAATTGTGAGGGGGTGGATTCATAGATCAACACAGGATAGAAACCAGCTCTCCAGCCTGCCTCGTCCATGCCAATCTATTCACTGATTCCATTCGGATCCCATTTGTCCAGATAATTCTTGAATGTTGACACAACCTGTTTCTGCCACCCAGGCAGTGTGCACCAAATTCCACCTCTTCGCTGAGACCCATATCCTCTAGTTTTTGCCACCTCAGCTGGGGGAAAGATTTTGTATTTTTTACCTTGTCTAAGCCCCTCTTTATTTTGTCAACCTTAACCAGGTCTCCCCCATTTCAAGGAAAACAAACTTAAGACTATCCAGTGAATCGCTTCATTCCAAACATGCTGGTGAATCTTCTCCAGTGCAATCATACCCTTCCCTTTCATGCACACAGTCCTCTTGTTGTGACCTAACCACTGCTGAGTAAAGAAGCATCATAACCTCCCTACTCTTATATTCTATACCCTGGCACATCCCATATGCTGTACTCTGCTTTCACTTGTAGGAGACTGGATAGACCAGATTGTTTTAAATTTAGTAAAAACACAGGTACAGATTTCACAGTGTCTATAGGAAGTAAAGATATATAACTGACGTTCCAGGCCTGAACCCTTCTTCAAGACTGAGTAAAAAGCAGTCATGCGCCTGAATTAAAATACTGGGAGCACATACCAATAGACAAAAGGTGTTAATTGGATAAGGATAGGAGGACAGGAACGTAGAAAGGTGAGAATTGAAGGGGGGGGGAGGTTGTGAGTGCAGAGAGTGCAGAGAGCTACCAGGAGGAGACAGGAAGAAGGAGAAAAAGAGAGAGAGACTAGAGGGGAGATATAGGGATAGATGGAAAGGGGAATAATGTAAACTGGAGAAGTTGATGTTAATGCCATCCAGTTGGTGGGTGTCCAGAAGGAATATGAGGTGTTGATCTTACAATTTGCAGGTGGTCTCAGTGCTGCCACCTCTAGGGATGCTTGGGCTTGAACATCAAGGACCCAGTGTTGCTCAATACTACCTTGGTGCTTTTAACTTTAGTCTCCCCAAAGAGCATTATCTTGCATTTTAAAAGGATTAAATTCCATTTGCTATTGTTCTGTCCATTTTATTGGCTGATTGGTATCTTTTCAATACCCAAGACTATCCTCATAACCAACACTACCACCAATTTTCATGTTGTCTGCAAACTTACTAATCAACCTCTTAACAAATATAACAAGCTGCAAAGGTCCCAGATCATTCAATGTTAGTACACAGCAGGTCACTGGCGCCCAATCTCAAAAACAATGCTCCATCATCACCTTTTGCTCTATTACCAAGTCAACTTGTATTGCGTTTATGGGCTTTCATCTTTTGGACCAGTCTCCCATGTGGGACCTTGTCAAACCCCTTACTGAACTCCACGTCAACTACATCAACTGGACCACTTTCATCAACGTCTTTGAAAAAATGTATCTTAGCGCAGGGGTTAACACAACGCTATTACAGACCAGCGACCCAGGTTCAAATCTGGAGCTGAATGTAAGGAGTTTGTATGTTCTCTCTGTGTCTGTGTGGATTTCCTCTGGGTATTCCGGTTTACTCCCACCTTCAAAACGTACAGGGGTTGCAGGTTGTATGGGGATTGGGGATTTGGGTGGCACGGACTTGTGGCGCAGGAAGGGCCTGTTAACGTGCTGTGGAGGCTGCAGGAGCGCTGGAGGCGTATCCATTGACACTCAGTGACTCTGGGGGACTCTCTTTTGCTTCTCTGTCTCTGATTGTAAGGGGTGCTGCACAGTTTCTGCTGACAGCAAATCTTTGTCTGTCTTACAGTAGACTAAAGGAAATTTCATGTAATTCACATTTTCCATTTTATTCTATGACAATAAAATACTCTTAAACCTTGCTGGGTTGTGGATGGTGGAAAGGGCTTTGCCATCTGGAGGCGAGTCGCTGGTTGTAGGATACCAGGTCTCTGACCTGATCTTGTAGACACAGTTTTTTCGGTGGATAGGTCAGTCCTGCTTCTGGCCTATGGTTTATGAGAAGTTGAAGGTGAGGGCCCCAGCAATGGTTAATACTATTGATTGACAAAGATAGAGGGTTCCACTTGCTCCTTTGGAGGTGGTCACATTTGGGGACAAAATGCTACTTAACGCTCATCAGCACTGGACATCAAGGTGTGCTGCATGCACAAGAGAGTAGACCTTCTGGCAATCAAGATCATGGCTGATCTGACTCAACTCCACTTACCAACCCATTCTCCATAAACCTTTAACTCCCATATTTTTCGAAGATCTATCTGTGTCAATAATGCAGCCTCTACACCCAGGGGCGGAGAGTTCTACAGATTCACAACTCTTTAGGAGAAGCAGTTCCTCCTTATCTCGGTTTCAATCATGAGTGGCTTCATTCACAGAGTTCCGATAGGTACTGAACACTGTGCAGTCATTACAACCTGCACCCCATCACCCAACTCCCTCTGTTCTTTTCATCCCCTTCCCCTGCCTGAAACTTTAAACACACTTTCATTATTTTCCAGTTCTGAAGGGTCTGTTTCTCTTTCTACAGATGCTACCTGACCTGCTGAGCAATTTCAGCATTTTAAAAAAAATTATGGTACCATCTGAGAAGGAGCAAAAAGATGTATTATCTTAACTGAGAGTTCATGCCCACCAGGAAAGATTGAAATAACAGAGGGTCTTTTTTTTAAAGGAAGGAGAACTTCAAAGTGACAGATGGAGATCTTTAAGTTTATGAAATAGTTTGAAAACTTGAGGGGAAACTACCAGTAGTTATTCACCAATTAGGAAATTACAGATAAACCTCTCTGCCCAGCTGACATGGAGAATGTGGAATAAAATTTGTAGATGATGGAGCAACAATAATTAGAAACTTAGGTAAGGGTAGCATTATAACGGGATATGGATCTGTTGAATAGAATGGCCTATTTCTACACCGTGAATACCGTACAAAACATGCCCTTACCTCAGCTTTAACTATTCTGTCCACTGTTGTCTCCAGTGCTTCCAACCTGTGACACTTCACAACCCCTTCAAAATACTGTGAGCGGTGCCGTAGTGCCTGGGTCACGGTGATGTCCAGATTATTGTACGTCTTCTCAGCAGCAAGGTTCTGAGCAAGGCAAATAATGTTTACATTTTTGTTTTGGCTTAAAAAATATGAACTCGTGAAATTTCATCTGGCTTATATTTAGACATTTTCAGTAACAGCTTTAACTTTTTCTTAATTTGGTCAGAAACCCAGGTTCCCACTTTGGATAACCTAATCTGATAGTAAAGGAATATTCAGCAGATGAAAACAAACTGGAATGTTAGTTAATAGCAGTCTGTTTACGTCAAAGCCTTGTAGAGTTAAAAAAGTTAGGAATTAATAACCACCTAAAACTCCAGAAAACAGAATGCTCAGGACAAGGCTACCAATGTCCTGTCTGGCTGCATCTCGGTGTGGGACGGTAGCTACAAAGCACTGGACTGGAAATCTATACAGAGGATCATTAAAAACGCCAAGGAGATCACTGGGGTCTCCCTTTCCTCTATTGGCAATGTTCACCGGGAGCATTACTCAAATAGGGCTCAAAGAATTATTGAGGACCCCTGCCATTTATCGCACAGTATCTTTGACCAACTATCAGCAAGGATGAACAGGAGCATCAAAATTAGGACTACCAGACTAGCATTAACCTCATCCTGCAGTCTGTGAGATTGATGAACAGTAACCTTGCATCTCTTATAAATGAAACTGGTAAATTATGCAGAAATATTTATATAAATTTAGATTATATTTTTATGTATACATGTAATTATTAAGTGTGTGTGCACAGCAGTTTGGAGAAATGCTGTTTCATTTTTTTAATATATATTTTTAACACACACACACACACACACACACAGACATATGATAATAATTCATTTAGATAGGAACAAAAAAACTGCTAGATGACATTGATCAAAATTTTCCTTTCTTGCCCTTGTTGTTAAGTGATCCAGCCATGGAATTACATACCCCAAAATGTTAATTTTGTTCTACGGTTCTATCCCAAATATTTTCTTCCCAAGAACTTCCTTTCAATGTTATCAGTGTTCCACCAAACCATTCATCACAAAGGTTGAAGAATTGTGAGATCTTTGGATACAATTGCTGGGTATATTTTTCACAAGTAATCCAGATTACAATTATGGTATTTAACTGTTAATCTTTGATCCCTTTCAGATCACCATATTTATAGGAAAATAAGGAGAACTGGAGTGGTTGTAACTAATTGAAGATGTGAAGTTAATGTAATAAAAATAATTTATAGAGACATTTTGAAAAACCTTTTATGTGTGCTGCATATTCCATTTGTCAAATGATAGGACATAATATTCCTCAAAACAAATTCAGAGTTTTATTTAGTAACTATGGTCAATTAAGAGGTCAAGGATAGTGGAGCTCTGATCATTTCTAGAGTCCATCTAATTCAGTGTTCTCCCTGTTGCCATCAGGAAAGAGGTATAGGCGCCACAAGACTCATGCCACCAGGTTCAGGAACGGAGGCTCCTAAACGACAGACTCAATCAGAGACTCTTTTAAGGACTATTACTTTCCACATTATTAATTACTGAATATATTTTTTCTGTATTGTTTATTTACATTTCTTTCCTTTCTCTCTTTTGTATACATTCCTTTTTCTTGTGTAGTTTATAGTTACCATTAAATAGAAATTCTACCTGGCCTGCAGGAGAAAGAATCTCAAGGTGTGATGTAATGTCACATAGGTACTCTGACAATAAATTTGAACAAAATTTCAAAAAATACCATTAATTCAAATGGAACTATTAAAACACAAATATTTTAGATTATAGATCAAAGAACTCATGACCACTATACCATAGTGACAAGCCAGGCAGTAGACCACATATAATGATGGGATCAGAAGGTGCACTAGCTTAGAGGAGAGATCAACTTCATTCCTTTATTTGATGACTGATACCATTTATATATCTTAACACCCATTTCTGCTTCAGATCTACTTCCTACTACCTCACCGATACATAACCTTCCAATTGTTCTCACTCTCCATATCAATTGCTCAATTATACCCAGTTGACCTCCCACCTCAGTATGATTCAGAGGATGGGAGGAAACTGGAGCACCTGGAGAAAACATGGAAGAGTGTACAAACTCCTTACAATCAGTGCTGGATTCGAACCCTGGTCGCTGGCGCCGTGTTACACTAACCGCTGCCCTGGATTTCTGGATTTTTAAGAGAATTAATTCAACAATCATGGATTTATGTGATAATTGTGGATTATTGATAATTGTAAGTACAGCTTGCGTCCTATAGAATTGAGCCACAATTTTTTGGTTTTTCAATATTATTGGAGTTTACGTAACACTGCAGACATCAGGCAAACTACATGAGTCATTCCTAAAATAAAAGACTGAAGGCACATAACCATTATTAGATTAAAGGTTAAAACTAAAGATGATGTTACACAGCTATTTCCTGACAATGTACTGCAGTCAATATGAGGATGACAGCACAATTAATAGCTGCAGTTAAAATGCATACAGGAATTTAATCCATCATACCATAACAATAACATGAAATACAAAAAGAGTTTACTTACTATAACATCAAATTTGGAATAAATATCTACAACCTTCCCTGTAAAAGAAAGAGAAATTAGTTCAAGTGAAGACCACAATATTGTCAATTTTCTGTGCAGTCGGGGGACCCGTGTGGCTGTGGGCTGCTGGAGACTGGCTCATGGGAACCAGGGATTGGAGTCGGGATTCAAGAGGGTACTGAGAGCAAAAAGGGCTTCCGATGGGCCTCAGGCTCTGTATGCTTCCTGATCATGTCAGAGGTTAGGATCTGGAGCTCGGGATGTTGATGGATCAACCAAGAGTTTGTGCGGCTGCAGAGGCGGCGGGACCACTTGAGGCGAATCCACAGACACTCAGTGTCTCTGAAGGGTGTCTCTTTTGCTTCTCTTTCTCTCATATTGTAAGGGGCGCCAATCGACACTAATGGCGACTCTTTGTCTGCTTTACGGCAGGCAGAAGGCAACCTCGTAATATTACATGTTCTGTATTATTATATGACAATAAAGGAATTTTGAATCAAAGGCTCCTAAGTCACCAATATAGTTCCACTACCTTCCAGTTTAGTCAATGAGTCAATGCCCAATGCTTTTGTTGCACATCAAGTAACCAGTTATGTTTCTCAAATCCATTCTGACCTATAGTAGTTATTAATCAACAATTACATTGGTAGTTTTATAGACAATTGTCACTTAAAACTTAAGTCTGTTACATGTTTTGTTTCTGGCTCCGATCAATTTTATATAAATGCTCAAACACCTTTTTCTTTCCAAAAGTTCTGATTCATTGATAGGTTACACCTGTACCAAAGGTAATTAAGGCCTTGATACTAGAAAGGATGCTGATGGTCTTGTTCCATTCCTAGTCCACAGCCAGGATTGTACACGGATCATTAACAAAAGGCTCCAGGTTCTTCTTCAGATTACAGACTATTTCCTACCCTGGCTAAAATTGGAAAGACAAGGTCTGGACTGGACTGAGGGTTTAATCTGCAGTTGTATAGCCTGCTGCTTTTGACATGCTAAACCTGATAGGAGGAGATGCTATAGGTCACACAGAATATCAGTAAGGAGCCAGAATCTCTTGGGTTAATATTGAGTGGTTACATGGACATCTCTCCAAAAATGTCTAATGCAGATGCGACACTAACCAAACGGCATTCAAAATAATATTGATACAAGCAACATGTATAGATGTATCTCAAAATATTCAAAACCAGAATCTTAAAATTAGGAGCAGGATAAAGCTATAAATATGCAAATAATATCTGCATCTGTAAAGAAAAAAAGATTTCTTTCAGTTGTAATTGTTCTCTAGAGTCAAAGGTGCAGCTCGTGGATTGGATCAGTTCGGATTTTCGAGATTCTCGAGCAGTACTTTTAAAATTCAGTTTTAAAGAGGAATAAAGAAGAGATGAACAGGTAAATTTTGATAGTTTACTCATTAGCAAATTCAGCATGCTTCATTTATCAAAATGAGTAGTTCAAAAGAAAAATAAAGACAAGAAGCGTGGTCGCTTGTTTCCGCTGTGCATCTGTGTGCTTACCCATGCACAAAAAAGCTCACTAAATTTCAAAAGTTTAAGAGATTTTGAAAAGTCCAGATTCTTGGGTGGTCTGGATTTCTGGCATCTGATTTTTTTGACTTCTACTTTACATAACTTTTACCATATTTTCCAGTTCACCTGAAATGTAATTAGCCTCAAACTTTCTTTGTTTCTCTCTCCACATACACCACCTGACCTGCTGAACATTTCCAGACTCCGTCCTATGATATTTTGTTTTTCTCAAGGATAACAATACAATTTCTATTCACCATTAGCAAAGCTAAAAGTGTAAAAAAGATCAACCACCAACCTGACTCATCCACAACAGGCAATGCAGAAACTCTCCTGTCTACAAATATACTCAGGGCTTTTATAATTGGAGTGTTTGGATGGATAAAGGCAATATTAAGGTATGTTCCTATTCCAAGTTCTTCCAGTGTTTTCTTCATAAAGGCAGGCTTTGGCATCTCAGAGACCTACAGGGGAATGAAAGAATATTTTACAGTCCTAAAATTAATTTGTTTCAATGCTCTTTCCACAACTGGTCTAAATCTCCAGTCAGATGAATTGTGTTAGTACTTTCAAGCAAGTTACTTAAATTATTTTCTCCCCTTAGTAAGAGGGGAAACAAACAACTGGAGAATTTATTTCCTTCTGAATGCTCATCAATTAATTTGGGATGACAATACAATGAGAGATACAACAGCAGAAGACAATGACCCAACACCACAGCTTTCTCAAGGACAAGCAAAACAAAACACAGAAAAGCAAAAAAAAACACAAAAATGTTTAAAAAAAACTGATCTAACTTCTGGTGGACTTCTGAAATCCCTGCCCATGAAGGAAAGTATTCTCTGAATGTAATTTATAGATGATAAAAAATTTTTAAAAATCAAAATATCAAAAAGAAGTCTGAAGTCGAGGAAATGATGTGGGTCAGGTTAATCCTCTTTACACGCCAGACCTCCAGAGCAAAGAAACAAGGATATTCTCATCTAGAATATAAAATATGGTTGAAATGTGAGTTAATAAATATTGCCTTATTGATACTGCCTGCAGTATTTTTAATAAAATGCACAAATACACACACTGATACGCAGTCAACTAATGAAATTTTGGGAGGTAATACTTACAAAAAGCTGCAAGAACTTTAGAATCCTTTTGTGAGTGAGAATATAAAGTGCATTTCCACTGACAGGGTCGATGACAGGTAACCGGTGAATTTTGTTCTTAATGAGCGAATACACTGCATCAAAGAGGCTGCAAGAACAAAGCACTCAAACATGTCACTGGCAAAGCAAAAACCGTCAGCTGTGCCTCAGCCCACATCACTCTCACCTCTCGATTAAGGATCTCATAACTTCAAGTTCCACCCTGAAGAGTAGAGCACTAATAATGGAAAGTGTCTACACTTCATAAGGCTACCGACCCCCATTTTGACTCTATTTTGCAGTGGCACAACTGGTGTGTCCTGTCTGGCTGCTCACTGTATTGAAATTGTAGCTACAAAGCATCAGACTGAAAGTCAAATCAGAGGGTCAGCAAATGGCAGAGAAGTTCAATGAGTCTTCCTTTCCTTTCCTCTCTAATGACAGGGGTCAAAGAATTATTGAGGACTCCTTCCATCTATCACACAATATCTTTGCCCACTACCATCAAGAAGGAGGTAGAGGAGCATCAAAATCAGGACTGCCAGTCTGAGGAACAGCTTCTTTCCGTAGGCTGTGAGACTGATGAACAGTCTCCTATAACAGTAAATTATTCTAAAATATTTATATACATTTATTTTATATTACAGGTAAATCCCATTTTACGAATACTCGCTTTACAAAAATTTGCTTATACAAAGAAACCTAAGTTTGCTTTTACAAAGAAATTATAGAGAGTTTTCACTTCTACGAAAATTTCCTCCAATAGTCAATGGGTCCTTGCTTTACGAATTTTCGGTTTACGACCGGTGGCTCGGGAATCCCTGTATATATATATATATATATTCTTCTTCTTTGGCTTGGCTTCGCGGACGAAGATTTATGGAGGGGGTAAAAAGTCCACGTCAGCTGCAGGCTCGTTTGTGGCTGACAAGTCCGATGCGGGACAGGCAGACACGATTGCAGCGGTTGCAAGGGAAAATTGGTTGGTTGGGGTTGGGTGTTGGGTTTTTCCTCCTTTGCCTTTTGTCAGTGAGGTGGGCTCTGCGGTCTTCTTCAAAGGAGGTTGCTGCCCGCCAAACTGTGAGGCGCCAAGATGCACGGTTTGAGGCGTTATCAGCCCACTGGCGGTGGTCAATGTGGCAGGCACCAAGAGATTTCTTTAGGCAGTCCTTGTACCTTTTCTTTGGTGCACCTCTGTCACGGTGGCCAGTGGAGAGCTCGCCATATAACACGCCATATATATATATATATATATATATATGTGTATTATATATACGTGTGTGTGTGTGTGTGTGTGTGATTATCATGTATTGTGTGTATGTGTGTGCACCGTGGCCTGGAGAAACACTGTTTTGCATGGTTACATTATATACAGTCAGACACGTATTGAATAAGATGTTTCTGTGAGGAAATATGATTCGAATAAGCAACTACAATGGTCAGAAAGATAATGCAGGAAGATGATATGAATCAAAACTGCCAACTCCAGCTGTATTGGTTTAGAACTTAGCACTATTTTCTTAAACCTGACACTGAACTGAACTAACCTGCCAGTTCACTACCTTTATGTAATTAACTGTACAACATGATTTCAAATCCAAGGGATACAAATGGCAAACTAACTTGAGAGCAATGCACTGAATTAATCCAGTGGACTGGTAGCCCTCTGGGAATAGAGAGTGAAAACAAGAGTGTTTCATGTCAATGACCTTTCATGAGAAATGGGAAACAAAAGGTAAGCAGGTTATAAAAAGTAAAGGTTGTCAGGAGTTAGAAAAATATCTTCAAAAGTGTTCTGAGAATTGAAGTGGAAAATTTCACATACGCAGCTTGTCGAACAATGTACTGAATCTACTGCTAACCAGACAGCTAAAGCAACACCACATAATGGAAGTCAACTTACCCCTCTGTACCGTTCAATCCTTTGGCTATTTGCTGGCCAAAGCAGACTTCTAGTGGTGTTTCCTCCCCACTAGTTCTTCCATTTATTCCATTGTTACACAGAAGTATTATGGATAAAGATGAACAAAACAAACCATACTGCACATCATGCCAGGTGGTGTACCTACCTTGCATCTGGTGTTATGTTCACTAAAGGCTTAAATGTTTCTTGTAAATAAAGCTCTGAAGACAAAAAAAAGGCACATGTCAGATTCTGTGCATAAACATTAATCTGCAAGAATAGTTTAGACAGCATCTGTTCATAGAGGTTGAACTTCTTAAATCCAGCGCTTCGTGGTCCGGCAACTCTCATAATCTGGCACCTGCCATTGGTACAAAATCCTTATAGACCACGCGGGATTCAAACCACGGTCCCAATCGCTGGCGCAGTAAAGGCATTGCACTAACCGCAAAACTAACCGCCATTTGATTTGTGATACATTTGATCCTTTCAGCTCAGAAAATGAGTCTGCTCGAGACACCTACCGCACCATTGATAGCTATTTTCTGTTTTCCATGGTCCGGCAATGGCCGGGTCCCAACGTCGCTGGATTAAAGGAGTTCAACCTATACAACCAACACCCTGAAAGTGATTTTACATTGCTATAAAAGATTTGTTTAGATTGAGGTTTCAGCATTACATTTGCCAGTCCTGGGTTCACATTCACACCTCCAAGTCCCACTCGGTCCTGGCTCATCAGATGAAAGATATCAATCATGTCACTTTCTGGTGGAAGGCAAAAATTGAAATGACCCACTATGTTTGACAGAGGCAGCATCGATAATAAAAGTTAACATCTTGAAGAGACGGCTTTATTTGAGAAGAGGCAGTAGAAATTACACAGAAGTAGATTAAAAAGATACAAATTGTTCCTTCAAGGATTTGATTGACTGATTGTCATTGCCCTGCTCCTTATGAGAGAGCATAGCTTAGTGCCTGATTGCAATCATAATTTTATCCATTCAGTTCTTACTGTTGATAAAAAAAATATCCAAATTCTCATTCAAATATTAAGCAACTAGTGTTCAGGTTAGCTTAATTGGAAACATTTTCAGACTTTTAATGTCTTAACAGTTCACCTATTAACAGAGTCACACATAACTGGAGAGCTTACAGTTGTGAGTTTCGAGCCTGCTAAGTCTGCTGTGAGCAAGTCCAGTCCAGCTGGAACAAAGCAGTAAGGCACAGGATTTTTAGTGTAAACTGCAATCGTAGTGACTGCAGATTTTCTTGTTTAACTTCTTTCCTACCAACATGGGACTCTGATAAGGAAACAACATTACATCTTCCCTTTTCACCTAAAATAGATGCAAATTGAGCAGAACTCAACTCATTTAATAAGCTGTCCAAACACAGTCGCTCTTTCTCTAGACAACTGTGGGAACATAGGAAGTACGAACAGGAGTAGGCCAAAACTGGCCCATCGAGCCTGCTCCGCCATTTAATACGATCATGGCTGATCTATTGATACAAAGCACTAGAGTGAATTACAAAATTTTGAAATATAATTGAAATGCCCCAGGAAGCCCAGGGAAGGTTTGACAAGATGAATGCTGGGAGGGTATTTCTTTTGGAAATCCTGCCAACCCAGTCTTCTGAAAACATGGTAAGTGGCAGCAGATACATTTCCAGAACTTGTATCGCAAAACCGCAAAACATGGAGATGGAATGGGTGAGGAACCAAAGTATGGAGTAGACTGGACTCCCAGAGCTGTGGTCAGTTGCCATCAAAGTTCATACCAGCATCAGTCAATACTTGGGACAAATCAGATTGATAGATATCTTAAAGCATTGTTCTGGACTTCCTAATGGAAAGACCACTGTCTGTCCAGGTCAGCAGCAGAACATTGAGCATTGTCACGCTGAGCACCTCAAAGGTGTGTGCTCAGCCCGCTCTACCTACCCACGACTGCATCGCCAGATTCAGCTCCAACAGTGTTACCAAGTTTGCAGATGACACAACAGTCGTTGGCCTCATCAGCAACAACAATGAGTCACAATACATAGAAGAGGTGGAAAATTTCATGACTTGGTGCTTGAATAACAACCTGAGTCTCAACATGGACAAGACAAAGGCGATGACTGTAGACTTCAGGAGGACCAGGGCCGACCACCCTGCACTACATATTAATAGTTCGGTATTGGAGAGACAAAAGAGTATGAAATTCCTTGGAGTTCACTTAAGAAGTGACCTATCCTCGACATACAACAACTCTTCACTTGTCAGGAAGGCGCAACAGTGACTGCACTTCCTGAGAAGACTGAGACAGGCAAGGTGTCCGGCCAACATCCTGTCAGTGTTCTACAGGAATTCTTTCAGGAGTATCCTGGCCAGTTGCATCAAAGTGTGGTACAGTTGTTGTAGAGCATTGGACTGTAAGAGTGGCAGAAAGGACCTGATCTACCAGGATCGTTGTCTGAAGAGGGCGCGCAAAATCATTGAGGACTCCTTCCACCCTGCAACTTACAGCAACTCCCATCAGGAAAGAGATACAGAAGCATCAGAGCCAGAACCACCAGGCTGACGAACAGCTTCTTCCCACAGGCAGCAAGACTGCTGAATGACTGATCAACTGGTCACGCAAACCCTCTGAGACTACTATTTATTCAACAGCATCTATTTATTTATTTATATTTAGATAAGTCCTGCATTTGTACCATTTGTCTGTATGTCATGTGCGTGTGTGTGTGTGTGTGTGTGTGTGTGTGTGTGTGTGTGTGTGTGTGTGTGTGTGTGTGTGTGTGTGTGTGTGTGTGCGTGCGTGCACCGAAGACCAGGGGAAGTTGTCCTTGTACAATTGGATGATAGTAAACTTGAACTTGAAAATTTGGATAACTGAAGCCTAGGTAGTTTTTCTCCTTGGTTCACTTATCAACTGAACCTTCTGGCAAAGAACCATGTGTGTTCATTAACAAGCTCAGCCACTGACCAGAAAACTGTTTCTTCACATATTCTAAATGCAACCATTGCAAAACAGAAGGACACATCAAAACTAAATGTTCACTTCTGAAGCGCAGGTGGTCTGCGAATAAACAGGCAGCTAAAGTCAAAACAATTGCAGAGAGAGAGAGAGATGATAACAGCCCAACGGCTGACTTTCAAGCTCCTGAAATTTCAGCTGCTGAGATATTACACATACGAGGAATAAATGGAGGAAATACAGCAAAAAATAAATGGACACCCCCCTGAAGATGGAGTTATACACAGGGCAGAGGTGTCCCTCATGCTGTTACATGTAAAGGAACACTTGCTATCACGCCTCCCGGTAAAAACAACTGAAATAACTCTTAAGATCTGTTACAGGAGACAGTGTTTGGAAAATGGACTGGTCCAAGTACAATACAGCAACCAAAAACACTCTCTCTCTACATTGTAGATACCCAGGGACCAGCCCTCTTTGAAAGAAACTGGTTAGAACACACTCCTTAGACTGGCTGGAAATCGGTTCAATACAGACACCTCCCAGCCAGAACTCGACCAAATCCTCAACAACCACACAGTGGTTTTCCAACAAGAATTGGAGAAAATCAAAGGCATTCAAACCAAACTGCAATTAAAAGATAATGCAGAACAGTCCCATTTGCTATGAAAGGGAAAAATGAGGCTGAATTAAACAGACTAAAACACGAAGGCCTATTAGAACCGTGATTGGGCAACCCCCATCGTACCCATACCATATAACCATAACAGCACAGAACAGGCCAGTTTGGCCCTACTAGTCCATGCCAGAACAAATCCCCACACTCCTAGTCCCACTGACCAGCACCTGGTCCATACCCCTCCGATCCTCCCCCCTCCATGTAATTATCCAGTCTTTCCTTAAATGTAAATAACGTCCTTGCTTCAACCACCTCTGCCGGAAGCTTATTCCACATCCCAACCACCCTTTGCGTGAAGAAATTTCCCCTCATGTTCCCCTTATAATTTCCACCCTGCAATCTCAAACCATGACCTCTGGTTTGAATATCCCCCACTCTTAATTGAAAAAGCCTATCCACGTTGACTCTCTCTATCCCTTTTAAAATCTTGAACACCTCCATCAAATCCCCCCTCAATCTTCTACGCTCCAGAGACAAAAGCCCCAGGGTGCTCAACCTTTCTCTGTAACTCAAACCCTGACATCCTGTCAACATTCTCGTGAACCTTCTCTGCACTCTCTCTATTTTGTTTATATCCCTCCTATAATTTGGTGACCAAAACTGCACACAGTATTCCAAATTTGGCCTCACCAATGCTTTGTACAATTTCATCATAACATCCCAACTCTTTATGAAGAGTTTATGAAGGCCAACATTCCAAATCCCTTCTTCACCACTCTATCTACCTGAGTATCAGCCTTGAGGGTACTATTTACCATAACTCCTAAATCCCTTTGTTGCTCTGCACTCCTCAATTGTCTACCATTCAATGTATATGACCTATTTAGATTTGCCTTTCCAAAATGCAACACTTCACACTTCTCCTTATTAAATTCCATCAGCCATTTCTCAGCCCACTCCTCTAGCTTTCCAAATCTCCTTTTAAGCTACAGTAATCTTCCTCACTGTACACTATACCACCAATCTTTGTATCATCTGCAAACTTACTTATTCAATTTACCACCCCTTCTTCCAGATCACTAATATATATAACAAACAATAGTGGACCCAGGACCGATCCCTGAGGAACTCCACTAGTCACCAGCCTCCAATTTGACAAACAATTTTCTACCACTACTCTCTGACACCTCCCATCCAACCATTGCTAAATCCATTCACTACCTCCTTATTTATACCTAATGCCTCCACCTTTTTTCCTAACCTCCTGAGGGGAACTTTGTCAAAAGCTTTACTAAAGTCTAAACAGACAACATCCACAGCCTTCCCTTCATCAATCTTTTTTGTAACCCCCTCGAAAAACTCTATAAGGTTTGTTAAGCATGATCTACCCCTGACAAATCCATGCTGACTATTTCCTATCAATTCCTGTTCTTCCAAATATATGTAAATGCCATCCCTCAGAACACTTTCCATCAACTTACCCACCACAGACGTCAGACTCACAGTCTATAATTTCCTGGCTTACATTTGGACCCTTTCTTAAACAGCGGAACAACATGAGCCACCCTCCAATCCTCTGGCACTACCCCCGTGACCAGTGACATCCTAAATATCTCTGTTAATGGCCCCACTATCTGTACACTAGTCTCCCTGAGTGTCCTTGGGAATACATAGTCCGGACCTGGAGATTTATCCACCTTTATCTTTTTTAACACAGCCATCACTACCTCCTCGGTTATCCTTATATGATTCATGACCTCCCCACTATTTTTCTTTACTTCAACTGGTACAATATTTTTTTCCCTAGTGAATACCGAGGAAAAGAAATCATTTAAAATTTCCCCCATCTCCTCTGACTTCTCACTCAGCCTACCCTCCCTATCTACAAGGGGTCCAATTCTATCCCTCACTAATCTTTTACTTTTAATATACCCATAGAAACCCTTTGGATTTATTCTTACTCTATCTGCCAAAGCCTCTTCGTGCCTCTTTTTGGCCTTTCTAATTTCTTTCTTAAGATTTTTTCTACACTCCTTGTAGTCCTCTTTCAATTTCTCAGCACCCTGCTGTTTATACCTCTTGTACACCTCCCTCTTTCTCCTAACCAAATTTCTAAGATTCCTCGAAAACCAAGGCTCCCTATGACTTCCAGCCTTTCCTTTGATCCTCACTGGGACATATCTACTCTGTACCCTCAAAATTTCTTCTTTGAATATTCTCCATTTTTCATTTACATCCTTTCCTGAAAAAATCATGTCCCACTCAATACTCCCCAAAGCCATTCTCATTCCTTCAAAATTTGCTTTTCTCCAATCCAGAACCTCAACTTTAGGTCCTTCTTTGCTCTTCCCTAAAACTACCCTAAAACTAATAGAGTTGTGATCACTAGACCCAATTCGTTCTCCAACATTAACCTCAGACACCTGACCTATCTTGTTCCCTAACAGGAGATCCAGTATTACACCGTCCCGAGTTGGTTCCTCTACGTATTGATTAAGAAAACCATCTTGCACACATTTGACAAACTCTAGCCCATCCAGCCCTCTTACTGTATGGGTATCCCAATCAATGTGAGGGAAGTTAAAATCTCCCATGATCACTACCTTATATTTATTACACATATATGCTGTCTCCTTACAAATTTGTTCTTCCAATTTTCTTGGCCCATTTGGTGGCCTATAATATACTCCTATTAGTACCCTCATGCCTCCTCCACCCCTCAATTCCACCCAAATAGCCTCATTGGACGATCCCTCCAAACCATCCTGCCACCTCACGGCAGTAATGTCCTCCTTCACAAGCAGAGCAACTCCTCCCCTTTTTTTTTTAACCCCCCTGTTCTATCACATCTAAAACATTTGTATTCTGGAATATTTAGTTTTCAGTCCTGACCCTCCTGTAACCAGGTCTCACTAATTGCCACAACATCATGATTCCAAGTGCCAATCCATGCTCTAAGCTCATCCTCCATGTTCACTATGCTCCTTGCATTAAAGTACACACATTTCAGAGAATGACCCTCACATATATTCCCTATTCTACCTTTTACCTTAACCTCCATCCTTCCTTTGTTATCTTTATCATTCTTAACTAGGTGGCCATGCACCCTAGACACTGTTTGCAAACTCTGCTCCCCACCCCCCTGCCAAACTAGTTTAAACCCTCCCCCACAGCTCTAGCAAATCTGCTTGCCAGGATATTGGTCCCACTCCAGTTCAAGTAGAGCCCATCCCTTTTGACCAGGTCCGACTTTCCCCAGAAGAGATCCCAATGATCCAAAAATCTTATCCCCTGCCCCCTGCACCAGCTCTTTAGCCACGGATTCATCCTCCTATTTCTACCCTCACTAGCGCGTGGCACCAGCAGCAATCCAGAGATTACTACCTTGGAGGTCCTGTTTTTTAACTTCCTGCCTAATTCTATGTATTCCTGTTTCAGGACCTCATCCCCACTTCTAACTAAGTCATTGGTCCCCACATGGACCACGACTTCTGGCTGCTCACCTTCCCCTTGCAGAATTCTGTGAACTCGATCAGAGACATCCCTGACCCTGGCACCAGGGAGGCATCAGACCAACCTGGATCCCCGATCTCATCCAACAAACCTCCTATCTGTCCCTCTGACAAGTGATTCCCCAACTACAATTACCCTGTTCTTATCCCTCCTTCCCTTCTGAGCCTCAGGGGCAGCCCCTGTGCCAGAGACCTGACCCCCACGACTCGTCCCTGGTAGGCTGCTCCCCCCAGCAGCATCCAATGCCGAATACATTTTGCTGAAAAGCAAATGATGAAATTCACAAAATCACAATCAATCCATCACTCAAAATACCCAATGCCCAAGACAGAAGAATTATTCCAAGCACTAAACGGAGGGCAAAAATTCACAAAATTAGATTTGTCACAAGTATGTCAACAGATAGTGTTGGACAAAAAAAAAATCAAGGGAATAGGTGACAATCAATCCCCATCTGGGACTATTCACCTGTACACGGGCCTTACGGAATTTTAGCAACACCTGCGATTTTTCAAGCAACAACGGACAAATTACTACATGGACTCTCAGTTGGGTGTTACCTAGATGATACCATCATACGGGCCGAAATGATAGTGAACACTTACAAAACCTTGAAAAGGTTTTAACCAGACTACAACATGATTATGAAAGGACAAATGTGTCTTCATGCGCCCCTCAGTAACATACCTTGGGATAACAATCGACAACAAAGGGGTGCAAATGAATCCAGCAGGAACAGAAGCCATTCGCAAGGCCCCATACTCAACTAACAAATTGGAATTACAGTCCTTCCTTGGACTTGTTTATCATTACCGAAAACATATCCCTAATATGTCTACACTATGCAGCCCGTTGAACCAATTACTCAAGAAAGATCAAACATGGTATTGGAATACAGAAACTAAAAACACAGTCGATCAACTGAAGGAGATACTAATGTCAACAAATAAGGTGCTGATCCACTATGACCCTAGTCAAGAAGTTACATGAGCCGTGGATGCTTCACCAGTGGGACTAGGAGTGGTACTATCCCAAATCACAGAAAAAGGTGAGCAACCAGTAGCGTACGCTTCACGAACATTAATCACAAGTGAACGCAATTACGCCCAACTAGAAAAAGGATTGGCAATAGGTTTTGGTGTAAAAAAATTCCACCAATATCTTTACGGAAAAAAATTCACCCTGATCACAGACAACAAGCCTCTTAGTTTAATCCTGGGACCACCCAAAGGTATACCAGTATTAGCTGCGGCCAGAATTCAAAGATGCGGATAACTATGATATAAAACATAAACCAGGAACACTTAACAGCCATGCAGATGTCTTATCACACATGCCATTACCTCAGACAGAACAATGAGAAGTTATTAAATGGACAGCAGAGGTAGCAGCGATCAACCAAGAACAACTTCACAACTGCCCATTACAACCCAGATGATCGCAAAGGAAACCCGAAAAGAGGCAACATTAAGCAAGATCCTATACTTCACCCTTAATGGGTAGCCCGAATCTGAAGTAATCCCAGAAGATCTAAAACCTTACCACACATGCTGCCATCAACTATCAGTCAAAGAAGGATGTTTACTATGGGATACCCATATCATTATTCCAGCCAAATGGCAAACTACCATGTTATCAGAACTGCACCACAACCATCCAGGAATGGTACGAATGAAGACACTGGCCCGGATGCATGTCTGGTGGCCCTCCATAGACAAAGATGTTGAAACAACAGTAAGAGAATGCAAAGTACGTCAGTCAATGCAGCCAAAAATGCCGCAAGCCGAAGCTAACCCATAGAAATGGCTGTCCAAACCCTGGCATCGGATTCATGTAGACTTCGCTGGACCATTCATGGGTGAGACTTACCTCTATTTTGGAAAATTTTATTTATTATGAAAATCATACAATATGAAAAACATAATACATACATGATATTTTAATAAATGATACCCTTTACAACCCCCCACTCCCCTACCCTAACCCACCCAGCCCTCCCCACCCCCCTCTAAACTACCCCAAAAGAAAAAAAGAAGAAAAAAAGAGATCACAAAACACAAAAGTCTTCAATTATTTGCCATGGTTCAGAGCAACACCATCAATGTGTAGAAAGAAAATTAATAATTCAACCCCATATATTCCAAATACAGGCTCCAAGTTTTAACAAAAAAAAACATAATTATTGCATAAATTATATGTTATCTTTTCCAACGGAATACAAGATCTCATTTCTGAATGCCATCGCTGAATACTCAAATTAGTCTCATTTTTCCAAGTAATTGCCAAACATTTTCTAGACACAGCTAAGGCCAATCTCAAAAAAGCAATTTGAAATGTAATTTTAATTCCAAACTCAATTTCTTAATATAACCCAATAAAAATACTAAAGGATCAAGAGAAATTTTCATTTTAAAAATAGCTTCTAAAAATTCCTTAAATCTACTCCAAAAAGTTTTACCATCTCACATAACCAAGTAGAATGTAAAAAAGAACCAACCTCCTTGTGACATCTAAAACATAAATCAGAAGAAAAAAATTTATATTTCCTTAATTTCTCCGAGGTTATATATAATTGATGAAGAAAATTATAATGAACCAATCTGTATCTTACATTTACAATTTTAGTCATACTATCCTCACATAGATTCATCCAGTCATCTTGAGAAATAAATATGGGCAAATCTTGTTCCCATTTTAATTTAGATTTATAAACATCCATCTTATGCATTTTATTCTGCAATAAAGCATACATCTCAGATATAAATCCTTTCTTGCCACCATCAGTAAATAAAATTTCAAATTTAGACCGCCCGGGTAATCGTAACGTACGTCCAACATTATCCAACAATCGGACTTTAATTTGATAATAAGAGAAAAGATATTTCATATTTCTCTTTCATTTTTTGAAATGAAATAAAATATCCTTCTTCATAACAATCTTCTACTAATTTAATACTTTTCTGATCCCACAACTTCAAAAGTTGATTATTAAGTGTAAAAGGAAAAAGCTTATTTTGAAACAAAGGAGTTTTACCTGAAAATTTACCTTGAGTGCCTATAATTTCATTTTTTTTTACTCCGTAATTCAATTAAATTTTTCAACACAGGCAAATTATAATTACTTAATAACTGAGAATTCCATCTATAAATAAACTGATCCAACTTCTTCTCACCAATCTGAGATAGTTCAATATTAGCCCATATCAAAGGTTTATCCACTTCAAACATCCTGTTAATAAATTTCAACTGTACCGATTCATAATAATTCTGAAAATGAGGAAGTTACAACCCTCCTACTGCATCCTTCCAAGTTAATTTCTGTAATGACACCCTGACCGTTTTACCTTTCCAAAAAAACCTTCTCACCAAAGCATTCAGATCCTTAAAAATATTTGAGGAATCTTGCAAGGAATAGTATATATTAAGTATATGGAGGGACAGGGTCTGATCAGGGACACTCAACACGGGTTTGTGTGTGGAAGGTCGTGTTTGACCAATCTTGTTGAATTTTTTGAAGAGGTGACTAGGAAGGTTGATGAGGGTAGAGCAGTGGATGTTGTCTATCTGGACTTCAGTAAGGCCTTCGATAAGGTTCCGCATGGGAGGTTAGTTGGGTATTAATTTGGAGATAGTCAAATATATTCAACAGTGGCTGGAAGGAAGGTGCCAGAGAGTAGTAGTAGATCATTGTTTGTCAGGATGGAGGCCGATGATCAGCGGTGTACCTCAGGGTTCGGTATTGGGACCGTTGCTGTTTGTCATATATATTAATGATCTGGAGGATGGGGCAGTAAATTGGATTAGTAAATATGCAGATGATACTAAAATAGGGGGAACTGTGGATGATGAAGAGGGTTTTCAAAGATTGCAGAGGGATTTAAACTGCTTAGAGGAGTGGGAAGAAAGATGGCAGTTGGAGGTTAATGCTGATAAGTGTGAGGTGCTTCCTTTTGGAAAGAATAATCAAAGCAAGACATATGTGGTAAATGGGAGGGTGTTGAAGAATGCAGTGGAGCAGAAAGATCTAGGAATAATGGTGCATTGTTCTCTGAAGGTAGGAGCGTATGTGGATAGGGTGGTGAAGAAGGCCTTTAGTACGCTTGCCTATATAAATCAGTGCATAGAATATAGGAGTTGGGAAGTAATGATGAAACTGTACAAGGCATTGGAGCAGCCAAATTTAGAGGACTGTGTGCAGTTCTGGTCACCGATTTATAGGAAGGATATTAACAAGATAGAGAGAGTGCAGAGATTTACAAAAATGTTGCCTGGGTTTCAGCATCTGGAATACAAGAAAAGTTTGAGTAAATTAGGTCTTTAATCCTTGGAACGTAGAAGGCTGAGAGGGGATTTGATAGAGGTGTTTAAGATAATGAGAGGGATAGATAGAGTTGATGCGGAAAGGCTTTGCCCATTGAGAGTAGGAGAGATGGATAAGTGTGAGGCTTTTCCCATTGAGAATAAGAGAGATAGATATAAGAGGTCATGGGTTGAGAGTTGATGGAGAAGTTTAGGAGTAACATGAGGGGGAACTTCTTTACTCAGAGAGTGGTTACCGTGTGGAATAGGCTTCCAGGAAAAGTGGTGGAGGCAGGGTCAATTTTGTCATTTAAGAAAGTATATGGATGGGAGGGGGATGGAGGGATATGGGCAGAGTGCTGGTAAGTGGGATTAGAGGAGGGTACTTGGATCAATGCAGACTAGAAAGGCCAAATTGGCCTGTTTCCATGCTGTAATTGTTATACGGTTATATGAAAAAGATATTGAATTTGAGGAAAGATATTTATTTTGATACAATTAACACTTCCTATTAATGTTATAGGTAAATCTTTCCACCGATCCAAATCATATTTAATTTTAGAGAATAAAAGTAGATAGTTCAACTCATATAAATGATTATAATTACTGTCTATCGTAATATCTAAATACTTAATCTGATCCGACCACTTAAATTTGACAAAATGTCTACAGAAAGAATAATCCATTCCATCTAAAGGCATAATTTCACTCTTTTTCCAGTTAATTTTATAAGCCAATACTTCACCGTACTGCTCCAATCTATCATGCAGACTCTCCAAAGATTTCAAAGGTAGTTGGGTCGAGGCGACCTCCATATCGATGGAGGAGGAAGAGGTGGACATTGCTGGACTGGAAGAAGAGGAGGTACAAGCTATGGAGGAGGAGGATACCGTCATATATAAGGGTAGGCCCATGGTGAAGCAGACTTTAAAGTTTAAGTCTGACCCTCACCATTCAGATCCAACTTTATCCATTGATTTGTCTCAGAAGATGGAGAATATGGATATTCAAATGAGTCAAGGATTCTCAGTTATCAAGGAACAGTTTGCTGATATAAAGGAGGAAATATATTCTATTAAAATGGATGTGGCAAAGTGTTTGAAAACGGTGGATAAGTTTCAGGATAAATTTAAGAAGAATTTATTGACTGTAAAGATGATGTGGACCAATGTAAAGAAAGGATGGGACAGATGGAGGATTTGTTTACTGGCTTGGAAATTCACTAAAGCGATTTATTGAAGAAGATTGATGTCTTGGAGAATCAAAGTCGGAGATGTAATGTTAAAATTGTTGGTCTTCTGGAAGATTTTGAAGGTCCAGACCCGGATCAGTTTTTTCAGAAATGGATTCCCGAAGGTTTGGGAACAGCATATTTTGTGAATGGTCTGAACAATCAATAAGAAAGAAACTACTTCCCGGTCAAGCTTCACATTCTTGGTCCGCTTGCGCTACCAAGACAGAGAGTTGATTTTAAGACTAGCTGTTCAAAATGCGAGAAGTAATCAGGGCCCTTTAGTGGTTATAAATAATAGAGTATTTTTCTCGGCTAATTTGAGTCAGGCTGTAATTAAACATCGTAAAGAATTTAATTCAGGTAAAGCTGTTTTGTGGAAGAAAGGACACAAATTTGCTTTTCATTATTCTGCTGTGCTTAAAGTTTTTTATGGAGATTACCGATCTCAGTATTTTACTGATGATGCTGAAGCTCTTACATTTGCAAATTCTTCATCTAATAATAAGCAGGTGCAAAGCCAAGAAAGGTTTTCCCAACAGCCCTGTTTTTGTTCAGAAATGGAAGAACGGGAAGCGAGAGATGGAATCGGAGATATTGGAATTGATGATGATCAGGCTAATCGAGATTTGGAAGAAGCATTTCATACTTGAAGTGATTTTGCTATATTGCTATATTACTATCGGTGGTCCAACTACCGATCCTTCCAAGTCATTGGCCACTTTGTGGCATTGGCCATTTTTAAAATGGGGGGGGGGTTTTCACTATTTCTTTTCTTTGGTTTTGTTTGTGTTGGAGCCATGGGGAGGTGCTTTGCCATTTCTGGTGGGGTCTTTATAGATATGACTTAATGGCTAATTTAAATTTTGTTAATGCTAACGGGATTAATAATCCGATTAAGAGAAAAGTATTGGCATATATTGAAAAATTGAAGGTTTACGTCGCTTTTTTGCAAGAGACACGTTTGACTGAAAAGGAATATCAGAAATTAAAAAGAGATTAGGTAGGGCAAGTTATAGTGTCTTCTTTTAATCCCAAAGCAAGAGGAGTTGCTATTTTGATTAATAAAAAGTTAGCTTTTAAATTAGAATCAGTTTTTGAGTCAGTTGGTAGACTCTTAATTGTTAATTGTAAACATTTTTCTGAATGTTGGACTTTAATGAATGTTTATGTCATGTTGGACTCTTTTTTTAAAATTTAAATCAGGCATATGATAAAACTATGGTAGGCGGTGATTTTAATTGTTGTTTAGATCCATTTAATCAGAATCAAAGTAGCTAAGCAGCTAATGGAATCAAAGTAGCTACACAGTTAATGGTGTTAATCAGAATTTGGTAGATATATGGAGAAATCTAAATCCTAAGGAGAAAGATTTTTCATTTTATTCATTCCATCATGATTCTTATTCTAGAATAGATTTATTTTTGGTATCAGCGCAATTACAAGGTTGAGTTTTGAAGGGTGAATATAAGAGTAGGATTTGGTCTGATCATTCTTTGTTTTTAATTACGTGTACAGGTTCGGAGAGAATTGAAAATGTTTATTGTTGGAAATGTAATTCTTTATTGTTGAAAAATCCTGAATTATGTAAATTTATAAGAGATCAAATACAGCTTTTTTTGAAAATAATTACTGGCTCAGTTGATAGTAAATTACAGGGACAAATTATTAGTTATCGTGCTAAAATTAAGGAACAACATATGGCTGAGGTTAGTAAATTGGAGAAGGAGATTGAGATTTTGGAAAAGGATTTACAACGAAATTCTACGGAAGTTAAGAAAGTACATTTAATTAATATGAAATTACAGTATAATTCCTTACAAACATAAATTTGAGAAATTATTACAGAGAACTAAACAGCAATATTATGAGTTGGGTGAGAGAGCTCAAAGTTTTAGCTTGGCAGTTAAAAATGGAGCAAGCTTCGAGAACAATAAGTGCTATCAGACATGATTCAATGATTACATATAAACCTCAGGAAATTAATGATGTGTTTCGTACATTTTATGAAAAATTGTATACTTCTGAAGTGTTGGAAGATGAAGTTAAAACTGATAATTTTTTGTCTGATTTAGTTTTACCTTCTTTGAAGGATATTAAGGATTTAGATGCTTCCTTTACTGTTAAAGAAGTGATGGATCTATGCCTGGTGGGAAGTCTCCAGGAGCCGATGGTTTTACTTCTGAATTTTATAAAGAATTTCAAGACTTATGAATTCCTTTATTGATGGATGTTTTGAAACAGGTGACGGAGCTGTCTTTTTCTGGATTCCTTTTCCAAAGCAATTACTACAGTTATTCTTAAGAAGGATAAGGACCCATTAAAAGCAGGATCTTATAGACCTATTTCCTTATTGAATGTAGATTATACAATTGTTGCCAAGGTTCTAGCTAATAGATTAGCTAAATATTTACCAGATTTAATTCATGTAGATCGAGCGGGTTTTATTAAAAATCGATATTCAACAGATAATATTGTAAAGTCGATTTATTTAATTAATGTTGCTCAGGAGCAATCTGACCAAACAATGGTAATTTCTCTCGTTGCAGAGAAGGCCTTTGAATGGAGTTTTTTTTTAAATTTAATTTTGGGCCTTTTTTTATTGGTTGGATTAAGGGTTTATATAAAAATCCTACTGCTAGGGTTGTGACAAATGGACAGGTATCTTCACCTTTTATGTTATCCAGACCATTTCAAGAGAATTAAAGCTGATATTGCCAAAGCTGCACTCTCGTCCATTAACGAGGATGTTCCTTTCCAAGTGGAAACTGATCCCTCAGATTGTGCCTTGGCAGAAACCCTAAATCAATTTGTCTTTTCTTAATAAATCCAGTTTCGTCAAGTTTTACTTTTTTTGGTACACAGACAGTCAATCTGTTTGCTCATAGTTTTGCTATTATCTGATTCCACCTGCATTGAATTCGCCCATCGTTATTGAATGAAGATCTACCGGGACCAATGCCTGAAGAGGGCGCACAAAATCAGTGAACCGGTGCGGACTCGAAAGGCCAACATGGCCTGTTTCCGCTCCGTAAATGGTTATATGGTTAAGGCGGTCCTTTGTCACCAGCTCTATTTGCACTGGTTATTGAACCTTTGGCTCAGATGATTAGGCAAGATAGTAATATTAAAGGTATTAAGGTGAAAGCTGAAATTAAGGTGAAATTTGTTTGTAGATTATGTTTTGATATATTTAACACAACCTTTGGGTGAGACTTTCCTAATAGCTGTGGATGCACACTCTAAATGGCCAGTAGTTTCACAGCTGAAAAATACCAAAGCAGATCCCACGATTGACTGTCTACGAGCTATCTTTGCCACTTATGGATTGCCTCATGAATTTGTTACAGACAATGGGTCTCAATTTACATCAGAACATTTTAAAAATTTATGCATGACAAAATCAGACAAATTTTATCTGCATCCTATTACCCAAATACTAATGGGGAGGCAGAACGTTTTGTACAAACATTCAAAAACGAAATGAAAACAATGGAACTTCTAAATGCCTCCTGGACACACAAAATTGCAGATTTCCTATTGGGATACAGAAACACTCTGCATTCTACCACAAAACATACCCAAGCTGAACTCATGTTTGGCCGCAACCTGCGGACCAGGCTGTCCACAGTTCATCCAGATCTGGGCCCCTGCCCCGACGTCCCAGGCTGGCAGCCCCTGCCCTATAGTCCCGCGTCGGCAGCCCCTGCCCCGATGTCCCGCACCTGCCACCCCAGCCCTGACGTCCCTCACCTGCCGCCCCAGCCCCGACGTCCCACACCGGCAGCCCCAGCCCTGACGTCCCGAGCCAATAACCCCAGCCTTGACATATATGCCTCCGTTCCGCAACTTGGCTGTAAAACAGTATGAAATCTTGGACCCCAACTACTGCGTTCTAACGAGGTTTTACTGTAGATACGAAGAAGACATTAAGTTGGAACTAGATAAATATAAAAAGAGATTTATGAGTTAAGCAATAGCGAGAAAGTGTGTAGTTAAAATGTGGAAATTGGAAAATAATGTAAAAATAGAAGAATGGTTCAATGAAATAAAATATTGTCTCCCATTAGAAAAAATTACTATATGAGAGATGATTATTTCAAATTTTGTCAAATTTGGGAGCCTTATATGAGATTTATGAATATAAACTAATCCAGACCTCTAATCCAATCACCCCCCTGAAAATATGGTACTTTCAACAAGAAATATATTATGGTATTATTAAAGTGGTTATAATCATTATGATGAATGTGTTCTTTCTTTTCATTTTTTTTCTATCTTTTTCTTCCATCTGTAGGGGTTAAGATGGTGGGAGGTGGGGGAGGGTGAAAATTGAAAATCATGTAGTATCTATTACGTAATGATATTGCAAGTTAATTTGAAATGTATGAACGATACTAATAAATATATTTTTTTAAACGTTCCAATGAATAAAGACCTAATCTACTCAATCTTTCTTTGTAATCTAGATTCTGAAATCCAGGCAACATTTTAGTAAATCTTCTCTGCAACCTACTCTGGAGAACTATGGGGAGGTCTCCAGGTACAAGATAAATTGGGACAAAAGTGAGATTATGCCACTTATGGGAGGAAACTATAGTCAATGTAAAAAAAAAGCTGCTATCTAAAGTGGCCCCAAAATGGGATTAAGTACCTAGGAGACAAAATAGATAATTACTTAAATAACTTGTACAAATTAAATTATACCACCTTGCTGAGAAAGATTGAGGAAATCTAAATAGATGGATGTTCCCACCCATAACACTGGTGGGCAGGGTCAACTGAGTGAAAATGAATTTGCTGCTGAGACTCCAGTACGGTATCTTTGTCAGACCTTGCCAGTGGCATTGCCCAAGGGTTTCTTTCAAACCTTGCTCTCACGGTTAAGAGCATTCCAATGGAATGGAAAGTTAGCCAGGGTCTCTATAGAGAAATTGACCTGGGATTACAGTCTGGGCAGATTAAGGATGCCAGACCTTTAAAAATATTATTGGGCTGCCACTCTTTTGTGGAGGGGGGGGGGGGCGCAGAATGAGGGGAGGGGGGAGATGTACCATTCTGGGAACAAATTGGCCTGCCCTTGGTGGGCGAGAGGGTAGCAGAGTACTTTATTTACAAATAGGCTGCCAAATTACTATCTGGAAAAACAGACAGCTCCATATTAAAGCAAATTATTTACATATGGATTGACATTAATCGATATTTAGGAATAAAACTGGGGCTATCTCCAAAAACACCCCTGACTCCAAACCAGTTGATACCTTTGAGGGTGGGTAACAAGATCCTAGACACCAGGAGTATGAATGACGTCAGGTGCAGAGAGGACTGTTATGAGCAGGGACAATTAATGTCATTTGAGCAGCTTAGGCAGAAATACAATTTAAAAATAAGCCATTCCACTGCTACCTTCAGTTACGATCTTTCTTACAGGACAAATTGGGTCCAAATGCAGTGACGTAGAAACCTTGATTCAAAAGGGGATCACCTGGAAATTCATTTCATCAATGTATTTCCTGCTCCAAGCGGAAGGACCCAAGCAAGGTCTCCATAAAGGTGGGAGTAGGACTTAGGAACAACGATTGATGAGCGGTGGTGGTCCGACTTGTGTCAGACTAGTACGATGACAGAAATCAATGCAAGGTACAGGCTGGTGCAGTATAATTTCTTGCACTAGCTGTATGTGACACCGCAAAAGATTAACAGGTCCAAGCCGGAACTGTCAGATCAATGTTTCAGATGTGGCATTGAGACAGGAACCTTTGTGCATAGGACCTGGACGTGTACCAAGGTGAGGCCCTTCTGGGCAGAGCTAGGCTAAGTCCTAGGGAAAATTATAGGTAAGGAATTCCCACAGAACCCAGAGTTGTTCCTGTTGGGTAACATAATTGACATAAGACTTACAATGAAGCTGTCCAAATTCCAAATTTAATTCATAATGATTGCATTGGCGGTGACAGGAAGTGCATAGCAGCTACCTGGAAGTCTGACTCTTGTTTGAGTATTGCACAGTGGAACAGGGAAATGCAAGCCTGTGTTCCCTAGATAAAATTGCCTATAACATGAGGGGAAGGTACGGCATCTTCCAAAAAATTTGGCAGCCGTACCTGAACTATCTATATATGACCATGAGTGTGAGAAGAATAACTTTGCCTTGGGGGCCAGCTCACCCTAATTGTTTCCCAATATGGGGGGGGGGGGGGAGAGAGAAACAAGGGGTCTGCCTCAGTCCAGCCAGGAAAAATCAGGGAACAAAGGAAAATCAGCCTGATCCCTGGCAGCTACACCGGGCCAGACTCATAACTCCCCAATATGATTTATTCCCATGTTATGGATCTTTTGATGTCTAAATGTTCTTTTTTGGTTGTCTGTTTGTTTGTGTATTAAGTGTTTGATGTTCAGGGAATGGGGTGGGGGGGGGGAAAGGAGAGAGGGCAAGGGGCATTAGGTTTGGATTCGATTGAAAATTTGTATAGATTAGATGAGGACAAGTTATAAATGATATAGACTTGTAATGACTGTTGATGACAAAGTTATAAATTACTGAGTCCGAACCTGAAAAACTATACATAAAATATTGAAAAAAAGAATTCCTCTGAGATAATTTGAGATTCATTTCATTCAGACTGGAAATTTTAACACGAATCTGTAGATCAGATTCAGAATAGAGGTCAGAACCTACAACATCTTGCTTCATATATGAACTAAGGTTCAATGACTGTTGATGCACAATTGTAAAGACTAAAAAAGTGCTGTGTGCTTGTAATGACAGGGGAAAGTGATGACTGTGAACATTTGGAACAAATAATAAATCAAAACCTAGTTTCAATAGACCGAAGGAAGCCCAAGAAATGTCCTTACAAATAAAATGCCAGTGACAAACATTTTGGAAAAAAAACAGCTGATTCAGTTTTAATTTAGTTGATCTTCATCAAGGTTGGAATGTTTGGTCTTTTTTTGCACCTTCAAGAATGTATAAAAATAAACCACTTTAAAATGCATATGTGATATGAATCAAACTTTGGAAAACTCCAAGATCATTCGAGAAAACAAATGCCCAATTGCAGTAACTTTTAATAAGGAAAACAATGGTTTGTGCAAATGAAATTACTTAGAAATGGAGCAAATATGTTCAGAGAAAGGGTAGGTCTTAGAAGGATCATCCCGTACCTTTTAAAACAATACTATGCTGTGCTTACCAAAAAAACCCAATGTATTTACATCCAACTGAGTAACAAAGAGTTTAGCAACTCTGGCAAAGGTCAGAGTTTAACAGTTTTCGGACTGTTATAACCCTGGTTCTATTTTTCCGTGCGCTTTTTTTTTGGTCCTTATGTCCTTAACTTGACAGGAGCATAAAGGGATACTGATAAATGTTACAAGAATAAGGGACGAGGGCTAATTTATTGCTGCCTTTTTTTCTTTAGGGTGACTGTCCCTTTAATTTTGTCTTTGTGAAAAGTGGGGGGATGGGAGGGAGGAAAATTGGACTCGACGGTGAAGCTTGTATATAATTGGAGAATGTAGTATGCTTTTTAATTTTGGATTATTGTGGATTGTTGACTCTGAGTTTGAAAAATTATAAATAAAATATTCCAAAAAAAAAGTGCAGAGGTTACTGAGCAGAAATTTTAGATTCTTTGTCAACAGAACAGAGAAAAAAAGTGAGTGAAATTCAAAACAATTGTAAGGATGAGGCAGATGAGCTGCTTTTAAATAAAGGGAACATAAACAGATCTACAAGGATTTTGGTTGCATCTTACAGGCTTATTCACAAATACCATACAAAATATCTGCACATTACTAAATTTATCAATAACCTTTGCAACTTGGCTTCTAAATTAGATCTTTAATAGTTTCACAAGTAAACTCTACTAAAGCTTGTAGCTCTAAGTTGGGTTAAACCATGAAACACCATCATGGGCACCAGTGGAGTGTCTTACAAAAGCAGCCTCTATCCTCAAGGACTCCCACCACCCGGGCCATGCCCTCTTCACACTACTACCATCGGAAAGGAGGTACAGGAGCCTGAAGAGAAACGGCCAACAGGACAAAAACAGCTTCTTCCCCTCTGCCATCAGATTTCTGAATGGACGATGAAGTACAGACATTACCTCATTTTCTCTTCTTTTCCACTGATTTGTTTATTTTTAAATGTAATTTCAGAACAATATTTGAACCACATTGCTGCCACAAAACAGCAAATTTTGTGATATATTCATGGCAATAAATTCAGATTCTGACTGCAGTAACCCTGGATTTAGGAAGCGATCAGCATTGCTCTCAGAAGAACAATGGCTCCTCTAGATGATACGTTGGAAAAGATGAAAGGGAGTAAAAGATTTTTAAAAACCATTCTTACCTCGCCATGATTCAATTTTGTGCTCCTCCAGCTCATAGATTTGTACCTGGAATGGGAAAATCATAATCTGTTATTGAAATACTCTCAAAGGTTCTAATCAACTTATCTCTCTTCTATTTGAAGGGGAAAATGCCATTGAACTGAGCAGAATATAAGCAATGGGTCAGAATGAACAAATCAACTGAAGCGATTTGTCCCTTTTGACAATCAGTCGTGCTGAAGAGTCATCTTACGGAGAAAAAAAAATTCTGTGGGATCGAGGTCCAAATTCCTGTGTACAATATGCAGGATTGACAATTCCTGTGTACAATATGCAGGATTGACAATTCCTGGGTAGAGGAGACTGAAGACAAACACCCTTTACAAAAGCAGCTTCTTCCCCTCTGCCACAGACTTTCTCTTTGTGCACTTATTAAACAAAAATGTAATTTATAGTGTAACGGAACTGATTTACCACAGCTTACATGTAAGTCAATAAAAAAATACACTCACTCGTTTTTTTCATTGCACAATGAAGTCAACTTTCTTTTATTATTCACTAGGCACAACATTGCATTCTTCAACTCACACCATCCAGCTCAACTCCTCTGACCTTCTCTTTGATTCACTGCCGCACGGGTGACCTCACTCTCCTCCTCCTGCATCTGAGATTCATCACCCGTAGAATGGCGCTTAACCCACCCATGCATGCGTGCCATTACCCCTGCATGAACCATCGCTGATGTCATCAGTTGGCGGCTCGCACCGCACCCGACGAAGGTAAGTACATGACCGCGACAATGGCAATACTTGCACTTTAACGCTGCTGCTAAACAAAGACTTTTGTGACATGTTTATGACAATAAATTTGGATTCAGACTCTGGAACCAAATGGATGTAAGTGGAGTTGAGACACTGGGTTTCGAGGACTCTGACATTAGGTTGCATACCCTTCAAATGGATGAAGAATATTTCGCATTGGCAGCATTGATGGTACCTCCCAGGCCAACATTCCCAGCATTGAAGCTAAAATTAGTCAGTTGGCTCCACAGGCCATACCACATTGTTTGTGTGTCACAGCTAATAGAACTGCTGCCTCACACCACCAGCGATCCAAACTCAATTCGGATTTCCGCTGCAGTCTGTAGGAAGTTTGTATATTCTCCCTATGACCAGGTTGATTCCTCCCAGATACCCTCCCATGTTCCAAAGTCATGTTGGTAGGTTGATTGGATGCTATAAATTGGAAGGGGGGTGGGGGGGGGGAAGAGCTGGAGATGAGAGGTTAGAGGAGCAACTGATTCACCTGACAATAAACTCACTGGAATTCAGAAGAATGAGTGGGGATCTTATAGAAACATAAAATTAGGAAAAGCATAGATAAGATAGAGGCAGAAAAATTGTTCCCACTGGTAGGTGAGACAAGCACAAGAGGACCCAGGAGGAGTAGATGAAGAAGAACTGCTTTTCCCAGAGAGTAATGAATCTGGGAATTTTTAGATTTTTGTATAGTAGGGGAATGAAGGAATAGGCCAGGTGCATCCAAACTTGCATAACACAAGACCCAAGTATGATAAAACTTCAGATATTTGAGAGCGGAAAGACATGAACAAATATTACATCAACATTTTTACTCTTACATGCACATTCTGCACATTGCCTTGCTGCTCTCAACCTGCGATGCTGATTTATTTACAGCTGGAGAACATGAAAATGGTTAATCAAATTATGGATTTAATTTCTTATTTTCTTAGCCTTCATATTCAAACCTGGAAAGACAAGTAACAAGTTGGCTGGAAAGCTTGTCTGTTTTACCTGGAATAGAATGTGTCTATTTGATCAGTATCTCAACAATTGTGCGCAATCAGTTCTGAATATTTCATTTCAAGGTAGAGTTTCCCATCTTGACTATGGGTAAGGTTTAGAAGTGAAGCCCCATTCATGTTTTGTTTTACTGGTCCTGCAAACCACTGACAGATACTCCCTGTGTCTTTCATTGAATCTTACATTCAGTCAGAGTTTACTTGTTATTTTTTTAAAGCATAAAATAGTGATAAAAACAAGACTGAGTTTCTCCAGGACAAGGTGTTACTTTTTAACACAATACTATACATAAGACCACCGCCAGTGGGCTGATAACGCCTCAAACCGTGCATCTTGGCGCCTCACAGTTTGGCGGGCAGCAACCTCCTTTGAAGAAGACCGCAGAGCCCACCTCACTGACAAAAGGCAAAGGAGGAAAAACCCAACACCCAACCCCAACCAACCAATTTTCCCCTGCAGCCGCTGCAACCGTGTCTGCCTGTCCCGCATCGGACTTGTCAGCCACAAACGAGCCTGCAGCTGATGTGGACTTTTTACCCCCTCCATAAATCTTCGTCCGCGAACCCAAGCCAAAGAAGAAAGAAGATACATAAGACAAAACAAAGGAGCGGGAAAAATGGCACCAAGGCAAGGGGACACTGCAAGCAACTGCCGCGCAGCCATCACAAACTCAGGTCGCCATCTTGTCCCAGCCTCCCAATTACAATTTTAATCCTTACAAATTAACAGCATAACATTACATTAGACTTTCAAATAACTACTTCAACTGAATATACAAAAGGTAATAGTGAACGGAATATGTTTATAGACCGATTCCAGTCTGTGGGCTCAGTAAGACAGGATGGAAAAGTCCATACCAGCATAGTGGCTCCTGGCTCAGGAGCACCGCTCCCCCGTCCAGAGGATGCTGCAGCATTCCGCCACACCGCCTTCTGAGGTTTCCATCCACTACCGGGCCACAGATGGTACCGAGAGTCCTCCAGCCTATTTTTCAGGGAAACTCCCTCAGTCAACAGTTCCTCGGAGCCTTGGCGTTGACCGCCGCTCTGCCTCGCACTCCCAGCTGACACGCCTGCCATGGGTGCCCAAGCCAGCATGCAGCCCACTGCTCCAGACCACAGTACCACTTTCTTGACTCTCCGCCGTTCTTTGAGCCCGACACAGCACCGCTGCCAGCAATGCAGATAGCCCTCGCAGCCGCATCCCACCTCGAGGCTGCTGGCCGCTGCCCTGCCTATTCCAGCCTTGAGGTACTGCTGACTCCAGCCTCCACCACACTACCGTCCCCACCACAGAGAGCTTCATCCATGACCACCAGGCCATAATGAGCTCTCCGTCACCAGCACCATCTGTTCAATTAAGACCGCGGCTATTTTCAGGAGGTCAGCTTCCTTCATGATGTCTCCAACATGGCCCTTCCCATTCCCCACTGTTCCAGAGTTCATCCTCGATCCATTCCAATGTTCCTTCACGGCACCTACTTGGGTAAATGCAACGACCACTGTGAGCTACAGTCGCACCGCCATCTTGTTGCAATTCAGACCATGAATGATTCAACGCGCCCACCCTACCATCGCTCGCCAATTGGTTTCTATTTGTTTTAAGGTCAGTTTCTGATTTTATTTTCCCTCTGCGCTGGTTTGGTTTCACACGAAGGAAGCCTGGATGAAATACAATGTTTATGCAATTAATGCTCTAGTTTATAACCAAGGTCATTTATTAAACTCTATAAACACATTTTTGTTATTTTACCCAGGTCCCGAACATTGCCACAGAAGTGAAATTTTTTTTTGGAGGACTGCAATAGCATATGCCAAGCCATGTTTGGTTTGCAACAACACCTTGCTGTGTACCATCCCAGGGAAAAGACATCATTTTGTCTTGCACATTTTTAATGATTACTTGTGATATAAACATAATGACAGTTTATAGAAGTAACCTAATCACCTATAAAATTCAGGTCAGGAGTCGTTTATTTGTCGCAATTAACACCATACAGCATTAAAACCGAGATAGCATTCCCCTAAGCCAGTACAAAAACTGCCTAACAATACAATGCAACATTCAATCAATGTTTAGAAACCAGATAATGGTACAGATTACAGCTAGATGTTATAAAATGTCCGCCAGTTTTGGGTCAAGAGGAATGTTCCCCGAGCCTGAGGGGCCGCTGTGGTCTCTATTCGTGCAGCCATCAACAGATCGGTTTACTGACCCTTCCACAGATATTAAGTCCACCAGCAGTAGGGAATGCAACTACTGCCCAGTCACAAGTTCATGTGATCTAAGCCCTCCGGCTCCGTATCTTCCGTGTGGCCAAGACATTGCAGCCTCCAAGAGGCCTAGGCGTGTCTCTCCCGTCCTCCAAGTCCAGCACGTCTCCACAACATTCGTTGCACCGGACGCCATCTCTGACACCACCACTCATCCTTTCCAACAATGGTCACCTCCGACAATGCTCTAAAGAGTCAAAAGATTGCCAGCCTCCAATGAGGCAGATGGCTTGGCTTCCTCCTTGCTGATGTCTGAAGCTCCGTTGGCTGAGTTCTACAATTCTGCTGCATCCACGAATCCATTCCAGTTCGACATGTTCCACTAGCAACACGCAACTCCCTGCAGTCCAATGTCCATTTTCATCCGATTAAAAGTTGTTCATGGTTCCAATCATCTAAGCTCTTGCAGCAACCTTGATCAGGAGTAGCCTCTGAAGACAAGTCCGTGCTGCCATTTTCAGAGCTGTCCACTCAAAGTGGAGTTGTTATTGTACCCTGGCAGTTAATTTCAGGTAGATAGATTACCAAAACTGAATTTAACATTGCTGAGGAAGACATTTTTCTATTTCTTTTCTTTGGCTTGGCTTCGCGGACGAAGATTTATGGAGGGGGTAAAAAGTCCACGTCAACTGCAGGCTCGTTTGTGGCTGACAAGTCCGATGCGGGACAGGCAGACACGGTTGCAGCGGCTGCAGGGGAAAATTGGTTGGTTGGGGTTGGGTGTTGGGTTTTTCCTCCTTTGCCTTTTGTCAGTGAGGTGGGCTCTGCGGTCTTCTTCAAAGGAGGTTGCTACCCGCCAAACTGTGAGGCGCCAAGATGCACGGTTTGAGGCGATATCAGCACACTGGCGGTGGTCAATGTGGCAGGCACCAAGAGATTTCTTTAGGCAGTCCTTGTACCTTTTCTTTGGTGCACCTCTGTCACGGTGGCCAGTGGAGAGCTCGCCATATAACACGATCTTGGGAAGGCGATGGTCCTCCATTCTGGAGACGTGACCCACCCAGCGCAGCTGGATCTTCAGCAGCGTGGACTCGATGCTGTCGACCTCTGCCATCTCGAGTACTTCGACGTTAGGGATGAAAGCGCTCCAATGAATGTTGAGGATGGAGCGGAGACAACGCTGGTGGAAGCGTTCTAGGACACATGCTAAATATCAGTGACAAAATTGCACTTAAAGTATCCTTGATTTGGTTGAGCGGGTTGTGGTGAACAAGCTTACTGAGCTACTGCAGTCCTTGTGTGTTCGACTGTTGGTTCCGCAGTTTTCATCCAGTGAAATGATTGCAAGCCACACCCATTAAAACTACCATTGTGAGCACCAGATTGTACGATTTGTGTCTTAGACAACGTATTTCTGCAACCGGCAACGACAGCTGCAGAACACCTGCAGCAAGAAGAGACCACAGAAGACAATAGAAACAAGAAAGAAGAGGAGGAAAGGGCACCAAAGAAACAACAGATGGTCAACCCAGAGGAAGAAGAAGAGGAAGAGGAAGAGTACAGTGAAATAGAAGAAGAAAAGAAAGGCAAGGTAAAGGATATACTTGCTCTTATTAAAGGATACATGGAGTCATTTAAAGAATGGCAAACACAGGAATTTAAGGATTTAAGAAAAAGAATAAACAACACAGAAGAGAAAATAAATAAAATGGAGATGACCTTAACAGAAATGGGAAAGAAAATGGACAAGATGGAAGAGCGGGCAGTAGCAGCAGAAATGGAGGTAGAAGACTTAAAAAAAGAAATTGGAGAAATCTAATAAAAAAACTAAAGAGACACAAGAACTACTAGCTCAAAAAATAGATACAATGGAAAACCATAACAGAAGAAATAACATAAAGATAGTGGGCCTTAAGGAAGATGAAGAAGGCAAGAATATGAGGGAGTTTATAAAAGAGTGGATCCCTAAGACCCTAGGATGTCCAGAACTACAGCATGAAATGGAAATAGAAAGGGCACATAGAGTATTGGCCTCTAAACCACAACCACAACAAAAACCAAGATCTATTGTAGTAAAATTCCTAAGATATACTACAAGAGAAAAGGTACTGGAGAAGACAATGGAAAAAGTAAGAGAGGGCAACAAACCACTGGAGTATAAAGGGCAAAAAATCTTCATTTATCCAGATATAAGTTTTGAACTCCTAAAGAAGAGAAAAGAGTTCAATACAGCAAAGGCGATTTTATGGAAGAAAGGGTATAAATTTATACTAAAGCATCCAGCGGTATTGAAAATATTCATTCCAGGACAACAAAACAGACTATTCTCGGATCCAGAAGAAGCACGAAAATTTGCAGAACAATTACAAAAATAGACTGAGGGAGGAAGACGGGTAATGAGAGTAAAAATGATCACGATTGATATGTATGCGGGTAAAGAGGTATAAGAGTGAATAGAGACAATGAGCATACATGAATGTATCTGTACTTAGAGGAAAATATAGATAGTATAGACAAGAATTAATAAGGGAAGGTAATGGAATAGAGAGAATAAGAAGGGAATTAAAAGAGTGACCTTTGTGACATATGAAAAGTGAAATCTTTTCTGGGGGAGGCGGGGTGGGGGGAAATAGCGGTCACTGCAAAATCAGTTGACGCTTGCGAGTGGATTCGCAAATCCAAATGGAGAGGGGAGATGTGGTTGTCCGACAAGGGATAAAGGACAACTCAGGAGGTGAAGGGGAGATTGGGGATAAATAAGATAGAAATAGGAGAATAAGGAAAATGTTGGATGCTGTAGGAATGTTGTCTTATAAAGAGTTGAAAATAAGAAAACAGAAATGGAAAAGGAGGAAAGGTAATGATGGAAAAACGGAAAGAGAAGATAAACAAAATATAAAAGGGCTACGCTGAACTATATGTCTTTAAATATTAAAGGAATACATAACCAAATTAAAAGGAAGAAACTACTAAATTTAAATGAATAAATGTATTCCATTAGAAAAAATAACAGATAGGTTAAGAAATAATATTGAAATATTCGAGCAAGTATAGGAGCCTTACATTAAATACAATAGCGAAAACCTACCGGGGACAAACAGTACCAAAGTTGATGGAAGGAGAAGGAAAGAAAAGAATGGACTCAGTAGAATTTCTGGTGTAATTTTGTTGAATGACAACATTGTCTGACTGGCTTAATGCAACCTAGATTGTATACCTAAAATGGATGAGAGGGGGGGGGTGGGGGGGTGGTTTGGGAGGAAAGGGGGGGGGGAGAAAAAGTCACTGTAAATGTGTGAAAAAGAAATAGTGTATATCATGGCTAATGTGATTTATGGTGTGAAAAATAAAAAATTTAAAAAAAAAGAGAAAGATGGGGACCAATGCTGACCACACCTGAACTTAATAAAACTGAACGAGCGGTTTGGATGGGGAATACATCCAAATTTATAACAAAAATGTACTATTCTCTTCAGAACAAAAGTACAAAACCAGGGTTGTAACCTGTTCCAAATGCAAGTGATGAAAAGAATGTAAGGATAAGGAAAATGAACGTGTGGCTGAGGTGCTGGTGTACAAGGCAAGGATTTGGCTTCTTGGATCATTGGGATCTCTTTTGGGGAAGGCAAGATCTTTACAAGAGGGACGGTTGCACCTAAATCCAAAAGGTGTCAATATTTTGGCAAGTATGTTTGGTACAGCAGTGGGGCAAGGTTTACACTAATTTGGCAGGGGTATGGGAACCAGTGATAGGAAAAAGGGTAAGGAAGATAAAGAAATGGCCAGGAAAAGTAATGTTGGGAGGAAAAAGTAAAAAAATCAGATGGTGCAGTGAGTTTTCGGGTCAATGATAGTGTTAAGAAAATTACAAAGAAAAATAGTGGGCAGAAAAATCAAAAGAAAAGGTTACAGAAGTCACTAGATATTAAAAGGACAAAGAGCATAAGGGCACTTTATCTGAATGCCCGCAGTATTAGAAATAAGGTTAGTGAACTTGAGGCGCAAATCAGTATCCATGCCTATGATTTGGTAGCCATCACGGAAACATGGCTACAAGGTGTCCCTAAATGGGAATTAAACTTTCAGGGTATCAGGTGGTGCAAAGAGATAGACAGGATGGAAAGGGAGGTGGAGTTGCACTCTTAATCAAAGATGAGCTCCAGGCAGTAGTGAGGAATGATACAAGATCTAAAGAGCATAATGTTGAGTCCATTTGGGTAGAGATAAAGAATAACAAAGGGAAAAAAATATTGGTGGGTGTTATCTATCGCCCACCATATAACAATAGTTTAGTGGCACAGGAAATAAATAGAGAGATAAGTGAGGCATGTAATAATGATATGGCAGTCGTCATGGGGACTTTAACTTCCACATAGATTGGGAAAATCAAGTTGGTCGTGGGAGTCTGGAAGAGGACTTCATAGAATGCATCCGTGATACCTTTCTTGAGCAGCATGTTAAGGATCCCACAAGAGAAAATGCTCTCCTGGATCTAGTGTTGTGCAATGAGATAGGTAGAGTAAATGATGTAATAATCAGAGACCATCTGGGAAATAGCGATCATAGTATGATTGAATTTCTCATTCAGATGGAAGGGTAAAGAGTTAGATCTAAAACTAATATATTATGCTTCAACAGGGGTGACAACCATAGGATGAGGGAGGAATTGGGCAGAGTGGACTGGGAGCACAGGCTCATTGATGAAACAGTTGAGGAACAGTGGATGATCTTGGTACGATAGTACAAGGCCACAGATAGACATGTGAGTATGGGAGTGGGATGCAGAACTGAAATTGTTGACCACATGGAGGTCCCTGCCACCGTGTGGACAGAGAGAAGGCGCTCAGCGAAGCGATCTCCCAGTCTGCGCCCAGTTTCTTCGATGCAGAGGCGGCCACAAAGGGAGCATCAGATGTAGTAAATCAATCCTGTGGATACAAACACTTAAGGCCTTTTTGGGGCCCCGGACTGTGGTGAGGGAGGAGGCGTGGATGCACGATTGGCATCTCTTGGAGCCACAGGATAAGGTTCTGGGTGGGGGGTAGGGGCGATTGGTGGAGAGGGATGAGTGCATGAGGGAGTCAAGGAGGGATAGTGAGATCCTGTTGTAAGTGCCAAAATTTCCAGAGATTAATGTGTTGAATGCCAAGGCCAGTGGAGTGGTAGGTAAGGACAAAGAGAACCCTGTTTTTATTATGTCTGGGGGCAGAGGGGGTCAGAACAGATGAGTGGGAAATGGGGGAGATGTGCATGAGGGCTAGGAGGGGAAGCCACATTTATGGAAGAAGGCAGACAGTTCGGAACATCTGGACTGGAAGACCTTATTTTGGGAAAAGATGCGGCGAAGACAGAGGCATTGCGAGAAGGGAATAAAATCCTTGCAGGGGCGAGGGTATGAGAAAGTGTGGGAGTTAGTTTGTTTGTAATATGTGTCAGTGGAAAGCCTGAGATGGAGGCAGATCTGTGGACAGAATGGGTTTGGAAATGGGCTAAATGTAGGTAAATGAGACTAGCCCAAAGTGGTCAGCATGGACAAGTTGGACTGAAGGGCCTATTCTATGCTGTTATTGCTCCACAACGCTCATCGAGTCCTCTCAAGGGAACAGATTTCCAGATGGACCTAAAAAAAAGCCTCCTGCCTTGAGTCCCCCTAACCCATTGCTCAAAATGGAAAAGGAGCATTTGGGAGGCACCAAAACAACAAATTAGCAGTACGCAATGTTGGGAATTTGATATCGGTCCCCAAATGATGGTGGTAATGTCGATTATAGTGCAAAATCAGGACATTAGAGGCGCACATAACAAGTGATGTTTATAATCAAGTGCTACATCACACATTGACTGGAAAAATTAAATTTGCAATATTAGTGTGAAGAACACTGGATCTAGGATTATTATTTTGAGGAAACAACTCCATAAACCAATGGAATGAGAAAGAATTCATTGCTAATCTATAGTTAAGGAAGAGTTTACATTTATATGTAAAAACTTTAATTTAATCTGGAACCAGGATCTATGAAAACATGAAACAGGAATTGGTTAGTTAGGATGGGGAAGTGACACCGAGTCCTAAATTCTAAAACCTGTTTTAGTAATGATTAATCCTCATCCAGAAATGTTTTCCTAAATGTGCTGCCTTCATTTGTAGTAATATATATATATATATATATATATAAATAAAAAAAATTATATATATATATATATATATATTTGTATGTAAACGCCAGGCAGGCAAGTTCAGTCTGGTACATCTAGTCCCACGTGATTATCCTGCCAAAGGAATTACAATTCCTCAATCCAAAAAATGTAAAATCCTTCAGCCAATTCATGTAGATCACACCAACACTGCAGTGAGGAGCTCAAGCTATTGGACTACGCTCCAGAGTTCTAGACCATTGATCCAGAGATGCAAGCTCAAATCTCACCACTGCAGCTGAGTAACTTAAAAGTCAAGTTGTCACACCTGCAATTTAAAAAAAAAAGTTGGCCTCGGTAAAGGTAGCCGTGAAATCACTGGATTGTCATTTTAATCCCTCTGGTTCATTCATGTCCTTCTTCCAGCAGGCTGTGAGATTGTTGTACAGTATCCTTAACTGAGTAAATTATTCCAAAATATTTCTATATATTTATTTTAAATTATATCTTTATTTATATGGGATTATTATGTGCTATGTATTGTGTGCATTGTGGTCCAGAGAAACCTGTTTCATCTGGTATATACCGATATACAGCCAGATAATAATAAACTAACGATGAAAATCTGCCCTCCTTACTTTGGTCTACATGCAGTAACGTGGTTGATTCAAAACTGCTTCCTCTGGTCTGGGCAAATACTGCAACATCAACATTGCATGAACAGAGTACAAGCTAAGCTAATGGACTCTGGCATTTCACATCTTCAGCAAGCCCTATCTCCATCCTCGTTGGAGATTGGTCTGAAATATCCCTAAACTGAACACCATGCCCAATGCTACCCCAGGCTTTTTGTGTGCTCAACAATACCCTCTTGTCTTACTATTTTAATATTCCAAGCACAAAAGAGGATTGTTCACTAATAAACCCACAGTTCATGTGTCTTACCCATTTGCCTTGCCAAGCCATCTTCAATCTCGGTGTCTGGACATCACTAAACCGGTGTCATTCAGGGTGCATTTCCCTTCTCTACACATAGGGCTAAAATCTATACATTTTACACAATGAACAGCCACCCGCCTTGCCCCCTGCAGTCCTTGTATAATCCAAAACTGCCAAGATGCTGTCATTACTTATCAGTGGTACTGAAGAACCCTTTTATTTGTTGCTGCAACAGATTTCTGTTCGATTAACAATTTAATTTTTATTTTAAAGATATAGAACGGTAAAAGGCACCTTCCAGTCCACAAGTCCACGCTGCCAAAATACACACAAGTGACCAATTAACCTACCAGCCGCGTACATTTTGGAAACGTGGAAGGAAACCAGAGCTCCTGGAGAAAACCCATGTAGACACAGGGAGCACATAAAAACACCTTACAGACAGCGCCGGATTTGAAGCCGGGACACTGGCACTATAAAAGCGTTGTGCCAACCAGTATATGAACCGTGCTGCCCTTGATATGACAAATATAAAGTTCAGATTTTATTATCAGAGTAGATACTTGACATCCCATCAACGCTGAGATTCTTTTTCCTGTAGGCCAGGCAGAATTTCTTCTTATTGGAATGCAAAAAAAAACTATTGAAGAGATACATACAAATAAAAAGAAATGTATACAAGAAGACAGTCCAAACAAACAGCAATACAGAAAATAAATATTCAATAATAAATAATATGCAAAGTAAGTGCTTCAATGAGTTTCTGATCGAGTTTGATGTTGATAAATCTGATGGTGGAGGGATAGCAACTGTTCCTGAACTAGGTGGTACGAGTCTTGTGGCACCTAGACCTCTTTCCTAATGGCAACAGCCAAACCACAGCATGTCCTGGGTGGCTGGGATCCTTCATACAAAATGCTCCATTTTCTTGATGGTGGGGAGTGAGTCAAAAGGATAATCGAATAAAACCAAAGGAAACTCAAGGACTTGCTGTTATTATTCAAGTTAGGTGTCACCCTCCCAGTTTTTCCAGTTCAGTTAAGTGTATATACCACAGACTCTTTAATTCGGGGTGGCTGCATTTCCCCTGCTGTCAAATGCCATCTTGTTTGACATCAACTTCTAGTGGCTAAAAACACAAGCTAGTCATGGCTACATCTTCTCCTATACAATTGGGTTCTGGCACCTCAGCACCTGCTGTTCTGCACGTTAAGTGTGGAAATATTGGTCACGTAACAAATGTGGTTTTTAAAACACTGGCATTTTTACTAGTTTTCTTCCACAAAATGCACTTCCTGAGATCATTAGTTTCCCTCATGGATCAAAGAATAGGTGATCTGTAATTCTCCCTGGTAATCAGAAAGATATCAATCATTAGTTTGGGGAAACTGATTGCCCATCAGTCTGAATTGGTGCCAGTTATTTTGATGGAGAAACTTCGAGAACCAAACCTAAACAAAAGCGTAAACTCTGGTTTACTAAACCAAAATCACCTGAAGCGGAACAACAGTTGTCATTATGTAAAGATGCACCATTTCATTTTATAACGTGAATTTAGATACCATTATTCTTTCTACTTTAAATAAAATATTCAATGAATTAAAACAAACTTTCACTCACCCACTTTAATTTTACCTAAAATGTTGCTGCATGGATAAATCCCTTAGGTCTGACAAAAGCAAGCTATCTTGACTGGTTATGTTAATGATTTTAATCATTAAAAAAAATAGCGGCACAGCCAAGGCTGCTGTAACAGCAGCTCTGCCGCTGGAGCAGACCTGGGGAGAGCAGGGAGCATGGCAACACGTCTGTTTGACAGCAGGGTTTGTAGACTCTGGTGCAGTAATAAAAGGAGATGAGAAGACAACCACTGTGGCGGACTATCAAGGGGTTTTGCGGCTAAAGGACATACACAGGTGGCGAGCTATTGGCAATTTCAGGTCAAAGGACTCATACCAGGCTATGGGCTGCTGGAGACTGGCTCATGAAGACTAGGTATCGGAACCAGGATTTGAGAGGGTGCTGAGGGCAAGAAGGGCTCCCAATGGCCCCTGGGCGCTGAATACTTCCTCATCATATTGGACGTTTGAATCTGGGCTCGAGTTGCCGATGATTTGAATTGAACTGGAGTCTTGGGCAGTTACAAGGGCTGCGGGAGCGCTGGAGACGAACCCACAGACACTCAGTGATTCAGAGAGGATTCTCTTTTGCTTCTCACTCTCTGACTATAGGTGACACTTGGCAAGGCTAATGACAAATCTTTGTTTGCCCATTTCATGTAATACTCTTTCTTCTTCTTCTTTGGCTTGCCTTCGTGGATGAAGATTTATGGAGGGGTAAATGTCCACGTCAGCTGCAAGCTCGTTTGTGGCTGACAAGTCCGATGCGGGACAGGCAGACACTACATTTCTGCTTTATTACATGATAATAATAAATAGTATCTGATCTGTGTGGCAGATCCAAACTTGTATAAGTATATTTTTTAAGAAATACATGCTGAGTGACTCCAAGTAGCCAGTGAAACTTCCTGTAATTAATTTCAACCAGCAATATAAACTAACCATCAAAGTAAAACATCTAAAAGACCTTTTTAAAAGGCATCTGCAAGATTTGATATCCCATTATTTTCTGGGCACACTGAATCTTGAAATTGTTCCTTGTAAATTTTGGATCCTGTTGATCATCTGCCTTATGCTTGGCTAATTTCTTTCTTATCAGCCTCTTAAACATTACCTTCCAAACAACTCTGATGGTGTTCTCATCCCAATAACCATTTCCTCTGTGAAAATCAGGACAATTGTCTTGACAAGCAGTATTTCACACCCTGAAGACATACACTATCCTATCTAAATTAGCCTTTTATTTATTTAGCTGGTTTAATTATATGCCTAAAGGAACCTTTTATTAAGGTATTTTTATTGGTATTAGCACTTCCTTTTCAGATTAAAATTAGCAGCAGTGTCCAGAGACACCAGTCTTTTTTGAATATTTTGTTTTGATATTCAAAGACTCTCACAAATCCAAACAACAAAATCTCTCTCAACAAAGGTATATAACATTCAGTGCCTGTTTTTTTCCACCTGCCCCTCTCCTGCCCACTCCCACATCCTAATACCATAAAAAAAAGATTATACTGTAGTGGTTCGCTACCCGGGAAGCAACCTGATATACAAAATGGTGGATGAACCCGGTGCTCTCACAAGGTCTGCACAAGCTAATGGCCTTTCTCACCAGCCAAATGCCCGCACAGCGGGAACGCTGATCGATCAGCGACCGGAATGCCATTGATGTCACTTCCAACGACAACGGCGGAAAAACTGGGCCCAGCGCAGAAGGCAGAAAATTGGGCAGGAGCAGAGAAGTTAATAAAGCGGTCTTGACTATAACCGCATCAAGTATGCATCATTCTTCCGCTCTCTGCTGTAGCACCCACTACAATGGTGACCCCAAGTGGTCCAAACGGCATTTGGACCCGAAGATGACCAACCAGTCATCTACACGTAGTTTCCTTGAAGTTGCCGACATTCTGAACAGCGCAGCCACTGGTGTAATTTAAGCAGGCCAAAGCCCAATTCCAGCTCGACAGATCTCTGCTGACACCACGAACTGCTACTACATGGTGAGCTCGCTCGGCCAGGACAAGCAGCAAGAGTCATCGATTTCCTGCAGCAGCTTCCAGAACAAGGCAAATATGATTCCCTCAAAGAGCTTTTAACCTGAACTTTTAGGCTCTCACGGCGCAAGTGCGCCGCCCGACCTGTTGCACATGGATGGCCTGGGAGACAGGACCCCATCTGTCCTCATGAGTGACATGTTGGCCTTGGCCAAGGGGCACAAGCCTTGCCTGCTTTTTGAGCAGGTTTTTCTGAAACAGCTGCCCAAGGATATCCAGTAAGATCTATATCAGAAGAAACTTTTATTCGATAAATCATACTTATTCCTCAGCTGTTCAAATGATGTGAACCACCCCCATTCATAACAATCCTCAATACTCCTGATCCCCTCCAGGCACCAATTGTCCAGGATCTTATTATCCAGTGTCATAGGTATTAATTTGTTTTTGCCATGTCTGAATTACGTGTTTTAATATGGGGTTATCCGTTTCCCTTGATATCAATTTAGTGTCCCATTTATATATCAACTCTCCTGCTATCTTTTCTCCTACCATGTATAGTCCACTTTGTGCCTGGGGGGGGGGGTACCACCTCCCACACAGAGATAAACCTCGAATGAGCCGCCCAATAGTATTTTTTGAAGTCTGGTAATTTCAGATTTCCCAGTTCACAACCCCAAATCAATTTTTACATGGAGATCCTAGCCACCTTACCATTCCACAAGAACTTCCTGACATATCTGCTGAGCATCTTAAAGAAGCTCTGGGGCGATGGAATGGGCAAGAACTGAAAGAGATATTGTAATCTTGGCATTACTTTCATTTTAATACAGTTAACTCTGCCCATCAAAGTTATAGGCAGGGTCCTCTACCTACCAAGGTCCTCCTCAATCTTCCAGAACAAAGAGAGATAATTGTGTTTATATAAATTATGTAAATCCTTATCCACTTTCATCCCCAAATATTTGATGTCCTCTTCTTTGGCTTGGCTTCGTGGACGAAGATTTATGGAGGGGGTAAAATGTCCACGTCAGCTGCAGGCTCGTTTGTGGCTGACAAGTCCGATGCGGGACAGTCAGACACGGTTGCAGTGGAAAATTGGTTGGTTGGGGTTGGGTGTTGGGTTTTTCCTCCTTTGTCTTTTGTCAGTGAGGTGGGCTCTGCAGTCTTCTTCAAAGGAGGTTGCTGCCCGCCGAACTGTGAGGCGCCAAGATGCACGGTTTGAGGCGATATCAGCCCACTGGCGGTGGTCAATGTAGCAGGCACCAAGAGATTTCTTTAGGCAGTCCTTGTACCTCTTCTTTGGTGCATCTCTGTCACGGTGGCCAGTGTCGAGCTCGCCATATAACACAATCTTGGGAAGGCGATGGTCCTCCATTCTGGAGACGTGACCTACCCAGCGCAGTTGGATCTTCAGCAGTGTGGATTCGATGCTGTCGGCCTCTGCCATCTCGAGTACTTCGATGTTAGGGATGAAGTCGCTCCAATGAATGTTGAGGATGGAGTGGAGACAATGCTGGTGGAAGCGTTCTAGGAGCCGTAGGTGATGCCAGTAGAGGACCCATGATTCGGAGCTGAACAGGAGTATGGGTATGACAACGGCTCTGAATACGCTTATCTTTGTGAGGTTTTTCAGTTGGTTGTTTTTCCAGACTCTTTTGTGTAGTCTTCCAAAGGCGCTATTTGCCTTGGCGAGTCTGTTGTGTATCTCGTTGTCGATCCTTGCTTCTGATGAAATGGTGCAGCCGAGATAGGTAAACTGGTTGACCGTATTGAGTTTTGTGTGCCCGATGGAGATGTGGGGGGGGGCTGGTAGTCATGGTGGGGAGATGGCTGATGGAGGACCTCAGTTTTCTTCAGGCTGACTTCCAGGCCAAACATTTTGGCAGTTTCCGCAAAACAGAGCTGGCTCTGAATGGGCAACTAAAGCGGCATCGTCTGCAAAGAGTAGTTCACGGACAAGTTGCTCCTGTGTCTTGGTGTGAGCTTGCAGGCGCCTCAGATTGAAGAGACTGCCATCCGTGCAGTACCGGATGTAAACAGCGTCTTCATTGTTGAGGTCTTTCATGGCTTGGTTCAGCATCGTGCTGAAGAAGATTGAAAAGAGGGTTGGTGCGAGAACGCAGCCTTGCTTCATGCCATTGTTAATGGAGAAGGGTTCAGAGAACTCATTGCTGTAACTGACCCGACCTTGTTGGTTTTCGTGCAGTTGGATAACCATGTTGAGGAACTTTGGGGCCCTCTTGCAGCCATTTAAATTGGCTCCTTTGTTGATATTGTCTGTAATCTCCACTTTGTCAAGGCATGTTTTTGCTCTTGTCCAGATTTACCTTATATCCTATCCTGAGATCTTGCGTGGTCCTCAGCCATATACCCACCCTCTCCCGGTCCATCAAATATACTAGCACATCAACAGCAAATAAATTGATTTTATGCTTCTCCTGGCCCACTCTGAACCTCTTTCTTCTTTCTTTGGCTTGGCTTCGCGGACGAAGATTTATGGAAGGGGTAAAAAGTCCACGTCAGCTGCAGGCTCGTTTGTGGCTGACAAGTCCGATGCGGGACAGGCAGACACGATTGCAGCGGTTGCAAGGGAAAATTGGTTGGTTGGGGTTGGGTGTTGGGTTTTTCCTCCTTTGCCTTTTGTCAGTGAGGTGGGCTCTGCGGTCTTCTTCAAAGGAGGTTGCTGAACCTCTTTATAGCCAATATGAACAACAGGATGGACACCAGTCTTCAATCCATTGAGGATATCTACAAGAGGCAATCTGTTAAGAAAGCAGCCTCTATCCTCAAGGATTCCAGGCCATGCCTCTTCACTCTGCTACCATTAGGGGGAAAAAAAGGTACAGGAGTCTGAAGACTGTATAGAGTGGTACAAGGACAGCTTCTTCCTCTGGGCCATAAGATTGCTAAATGAACAATGGACCACAAATACTGCCCTTTGACTTTTTTCTCACACTTTTTTTTAAGGTGTATGTTGTAAGGTGGTTTATATTAAATGCTTGCACTGTGATACTGCCGCAAAACAATGAATTTTGTGGCATGTTCATGACAATAAATGTTGATTCTGATAATTTACTCTCACAAAGCCAGTTTCCTTTTCACACCTGGTATTATTTCACAGAAGCACAGATCCTTTAACTTATTTTAATGCTTCTCACTAATGGTCTGTTTCACTATTCATCAGTCCTTTGTATTAAACAGAACATGGCCTCTTTCTTTGCAACATTTTGCCTGTCCAAGGGTTTCTTTGACCATTGCAACACTGAACAAAATTACGCCAGATTAATTTATTGTTCCAGGCTTTGAATGCCTTCTTGTTATACTTTCAGGCTCTGAACTAAGTAATCAGCCACAACATTGTCTTTAACAACTTAGTGGTCTGCTATTTATGGAGCCAAAAGAGATAGAGGAGATGTTACACTTTTTTGCATCTGTATTTACTCAGGAAACTGGCACAGAGTCTATGGAAGTGAGGCAAATGAGGAGCTGTTCATTGAACCTATACAGAGTAAAGAGGAGGAGCTTGCTGTTTTAAGGCAAATAAAGGTGGATAAATTCCAGGCCATGACATGATATTCCCTTGGACCTTGAGGGTGGCAATTATACCAGCACACATATATGTATATATACATATATATATATATTTAACATGTCTTTAGCCACTGCACGGTGAGATGCTGGAGGAATTGAAGATAGCTCCGTTGTTTAAAAAAGGCTCTAAAAATCATCTGAGAAAATTATAGGTCGGTTTGTACGGCATCTGTTGTTGGAAGGTGTCCTCAGATATTGGATATTACAAGTGTTTGAATAGACAGGGACTGATTACAGATAGTCAACATTGCTTTGTGAGTGGTAGGTCATGTTTAATCAATCTGATAGTTTTTCAAAGTTCAAAGGTTTATTATCATAGCACATACATGACATCACATACAATGCTAAGATTCTTTTTCCTGCAGGCAAGGCACAATTGCAGTGCAAACAAAAACTGACTCAACATACACATTTAACAAATAAAGAAATGTAAACAAACACTGTGCAATACAGAGATAGTGAAAAAAATCAATAAACTACAAAAGTAAGAGTCCTTAAATGAGTCCCTGATGGAGTTTGTTGTTGAGGAGTCTGGTGGTGAAGGGGTAGCAGCTGTTCCTGAACCTGGTGGCACGAGTCTTGTGGCACCTAGACTTCTTTACTGATGGCAGCAGTGAGAACAGAGTGTGTGCTGGGTGGTGTGGACCTCTGATGATTGCTGCTTCTCACCAACGGCAGTGTTCCTTGTAGATGTTCTCGATGGTGGGGAGGGATTTTACCTGTGATGTCCTGGGCTGTGTCAACTATGTTTTGAAGGGTTTTATGGTCATGGGTATTGGTGTCCCCATACCAGTCCGTGACGCAGCCGGTCAGCACATTTTCCACCTCACATCTGTAGAAATTTGCTAGGGTTTCTGATGTCATACCAAACCTCCGCAAACTCCTGAGAAGTAAAAGTGTTGGCGTGCTTTTTTCACAATGCTGTTTGTTTGTTCAGTCTAGGAAAGATCCTCCAAGATCATGACACCCAAGAACTAAAATTTGCTCACTCTCTCCACCTCTGATCTCCCAATGATCACTGAATCATACAACTCTGGTTTGCTCCTCCTGAAGTCCACAATCAGCTCCTTGGTTTCTGCGACACTGAGAGCAAGGTTGTTGTTGATGCACCATTTAACGCTGCGATTTTGATTTCCTAGAGTTTTTTTCAAGGAGTTTGCCAGAAAAGATGATGAAGGAAAGGCTGTGGTGTTGTCAATGTGGACTTTAATAAGGCCTTTGACAAGGAACCACATGGGAGGTTAGTCAGCAAGGTTCAGTCATTCGGTGGTGAGGTCCATGGTGAGGTTGTAAATTGGATTTGACATTGGCTTTATGGGAGAAGTCAGTGAGTGGTGGTGGATAATTGCCTCTCTGCTGGAGGCCTGTAACTAGTAGTGTGCCTCAAGGATCGGTGGTAGCTTAATTGTGGTTTGTCATCTATACCCTATCTTCTCTTTGGCTTGGCTTCGCGGACGAAGATTTATGGAGGGGGTAAAAAAGTCCACGTCAGCTGCAGGCTCGTTTGTGGCTGACAAGTCCGATGGGGGACAGGCAGACACGATTGCAGCGGTTGCAGGGGAAAATTGGTTGGTTGGGGTTGGGTTTTTCCTCCTTTGCCTTTTGTCAGTGAGGTGGGCTCTGCGGTCTTCTTCAAAGGAGGTTGCTGCCCGCCAAACTGTGAGGCGCCAAGATGCACGGTTTGAGGCGTTATCAGCCCACTGGCGGTGGTCAATGTGGCAGGCACCAAGAGATTTCTTTAGGCAGTCCTTGTACCTTTTCTTTGGTGCACCTCTGTCACGGTGGCCAGTGGAGAGCTCGCCATATAACACGATCTTGGGAAGGCGATGGTCCTCCATTCTGGAGACGTGACCCATCCAGCGCAGCTGGATCTTCAGCAGCGTGGACTCGATGCTGTCGACCTTTGCCATCTCGAGTACTTCGACGTTAGGGATGTAAGCGCTCCAATGGATGTTGAGGATGGAGCGGAGACAACGCTGGTGGAAGCGTTCTAGGAGCCGTAGGTGGTGCCGGTAGAGGACCCATGATTCGGAGCCGAACAGGAGTGTGGGTATGACAACGGCTCTGTATACGCTTATCTTTGTGAGGTTTTTCAGTTGGTTGTTTTTCCAGACTCTTTTTAGGTTATACCCTATAACCTGGATGATAATGTGGTAAATTAGAGCAACAAGTTTGCAGATGACACAAAGATTGTTGATGTAGTGGACAGTGAGGAAGGCTTTCGAAGCTTGAAGAGGGAGCTGGACCAGCTGGAAAAATGGGCTGCAAGATGGCAGATAGAATCTAAACTAGAGAAGCATGAGGTTCTGCTCTTTGGAAATACAAACCAAGGTAGGACATAGTAAAAAGCAGTCGTCAAATCAAGTTTATTGCTCATTATATAGAACAGAGGGATCTGAGAATACAGATACTCAATTCCCCGAAAGTGGAGTCATAGATAGATAGGGTATAAAGAGAGCTTTTGACACAATGGCTTTCATAAATTGAAGTAGGAGTTGGGATGTTATGGTGAACTTGTGCAAGATATTGGTTAGGCCAAATTTGGAGTACTGTGTACAGTTTTGGCCACCTAACTACATGAAAGATATCAATAAGATTGAAAGAGTGCAGAAGAAATTAGCAAGGATGTTGCCAGGATTTGAAGAACTGTGTTACAGCTAAACAGGTTAGGACCTTATTCCCTGGAGCACAGAAGAACAAAGGAAGATTTGGTGGAGGTAGACAAAATTATGATGAGTATAGGTCAAGTAAATGCAAACAGGCTTTTTCCACTAAGATTAGGTGTGATAAAAACTAGAGGACATTGATTAAGCTTGAAGGGGGAAAAGTTTAAATAGAACATTAGAGGGAACATCTTCACTCAGAGGATGGCAAGAGTGTGGAACGAGCTGGCAGCAGAGATGGTACATGCTAGATCGATTTCAACATTTAAGAGAAGATGGGAGGTGTATGGCTGGCTATTGTACAGGTCAATAGGACTAGGCGGAAAAATAATTTGGCACAGGGCCCAGGGCCCATTTCGGTGTGCTATAGTGTTTCATGGTTCTCTGGAAGGTGCCCTGACTCGAAACAATAACTGGTTTCTCTTTCAAAATGTGCTACTTGTCTAGCTGTTCTTTCTATTTTTGTTTCAGAATCCAGCATCTGCAGGTTTGTTTCCATGGATAATGTGGACCATTTCCCAGATCTCTGGAGTCACCTCTTAGCAAAGACAGATATCAACCATGAAATTCACCATCGTTTTTACCACTCCATAAATGCCTGTGGCCCAGTAAGGAAAAGGGTGTGATCTACCTGGTACCAGTGAATATTGTCCTGCTCTATGTTTTTGAGACATCAACTATGAAGAATAAGCAATTCAAAACACAGGAAAGCTACTACCATTACTGTCTCACTTCCTCCATCACTCCTCTAAATCCATTGACAAGATAATCATTCTCTCCCAGGCCAACATCCTTGCGTTAAATGCCCTAATTATGCCCAATCACCTCAATGGCTAGTCATTGTGTTCACTGGACTGACACCAGATTCCCTAAACTGACAATCTATTCTGAAGCTGTTGTTGAAAAGAGATCACCAGGTGAACAGAGGAAAGGATTCAAGGGTATACTCACAGCCTCTTTGAGAAAAAGCAACATCCTGTGGAGGAGCAGTGTCTGTGATGGCACTGAGAATCCCCCATAGGCAGCACACAATTGGCACAGAGAGGAAAGCACCCACATGTCCTCATCATGGACTCCATGCCCCACCTATGCAAGAGTCTGCTGTTCCCACAATTGACCTCATCAGTAACCTCATAACACACAGAATGAAAGTAGAAGTGATCAGTGATCGCGAGGGACTAGCTGAGAAATAAGACAAAGAGCACAAGAGTACAGTGATTTGAGTTTTTGTTTTAAAGTGGCAATCAACAGGAGCAATTGGTTTGTATTTGTTTTAAGATCCTTGTTCTTGTAAACGAGATCATAGCACACATTGGAACAGGAAGCAGGAGGCAACTAATGGGCCCCCAGGTGCCTGCCTTCCACATACAAGGATCACTACACATCTTGTACTGCTGCACTAATCCAGATTCCCTGAAGAGATTTGATCTCTGCCAAATGAAGGAGCCTCCACAGTCTTCCTGAGCAGAGAACACCAAACATTCACATCCCATAGGGGAAGAATTTTTGTTCTATCCACCTACTGAATGGCTGATGCCGCTAGTTTGAGATGTGACCTCTAGTTATACATCCCCGATAGACAGAAACATCAACTCTGCATTTACCACGACAAGCCCAAATAGAATTTTAAATGTTTTAATAAAATATGTTTTCATTCTTCTAAATTCAAGGGAATATAATGCCAGTTTGCTTAAACTCCATTAATTATTTTACTCAGAACTGCATCCCAATAAAAAAAATCTGGTGAACCTTTGTTGCACTCCATTTAATAACACGTAGTTTTCTTTGGGTAAAGAGACCAAACCTGCACACAATACTCCAGATGCAGTGCCATTATGGTGCTTTACAATAGAAGCAATGAATCTTTACCCTTCTACTCAAATCCTCTTGCAATAAAGGTCAATACACTTTTCCTAATTACTTGGGATACCAGCTTGTCATTTGTGTTCAAGGTCAGCAAGAACCCTTTGAATATCAACATCTCCACACACTAACGTTTTTGTCTGCTTACTCTCCTGTGAAACACCTCGGAACATTTTAGTATAATAGAAGCTCAATATAAATGCAATTTTCAACTCTTGCTATGGAGGCTGAATTAATTAAACAGCTCCCAATGGTTTTCTCCCCACTGGTGTAATTGAAGGGTCAGTTCTAATGAGAAAAGGGATGGAAATTTCCTTCAGACATATATAGAGCACATGAATAAACTATGATTGTATTTTTCATATAATCTATTAATTTTAACTCCTAAAAGTTAATGCTGACAATTGAGAGTACCGGGTACTCACCATAGGTGACTTGTAGTATCTATGTAGTATATTTATGAAGTCCGTTATGGTTAACATTCCTAGGAAAAAAATAAATCTGATTATTTGAGGCCACAGGACATAACAGCGCGACTGAAACCTGTCACTTGGGGTGAAAACTGTTTCATTAAGATCAAGTAAGGGTTAAACATAGCAAAGAGTGATTTGGCAGGTTGGAAAAACTCCATGTCCCTCAGCAGCCACATCATAATTAAGCTGTCATTAAAGTCACCAATAACTAATCCCAAGACTGGTTTGAAAAGAAATACTCTGGGTACAAGATAAACTAGCATGCTATGTTTCCTCAGACTGTCACTTAGCCAGGTGCACCACATCAGTCCTGTACATTTCTAAATACAATGCAGCTTCCAATTAATTACTGTACCCAGGGATAATAAATCTTCACAATTTTGCATACTCAGGACCTCCTGTGGTATGAAATTAATATTAATTCTAAGTCTCAGAGCTTTCATTTTCTCAGACTGTTTGACTGCACGGAATAAACATTGTCTTAAACACAATAACTGCCACGACTTGGCATCAGGGTTACCAAGGTTGTGGGAAGAAAGCTATGCTTTTTGTAAGCCAATCTATCTTGTCATTCAGTTGATAATGTACGATAACTTCAACATTTTTTTTTAGGCTAAAACTACATATTGTATTGCCACTCACTCCTGCAGGCACCTCCACAATGTTACTGGGAGGTAGTCGGAGCAGCGTAAGGGCTGTGAGGAAGCCTCCAAGATTTCATTCTGACCTCTGTTTGGAGTCAAATCACTCTCTGTGAATGCACACGTTTCCCTGCATTCTCAGATCTCCTCCCCATACCCAAAAAGTGTGCTTGTTGTAACATTAATTGGACCTGGCTGGTGGGAAGGAGAATTAATGGAAGATATGTGTGAGAGGATAGGTTACAAAAAAATAATGGAGGAGTTGGATTGGTCCAAATCGATGAGTGGAAATAATACAAAATAGATATTCTCAAGAGACCACCATGCTACTTAGAGCAAAATCTACTCCAGTTGTTTGCAAGTAACTATAATAAGAACATAAATAGGAGCAAGAGTAGGCCATTCGGCCCATTGAACCTGATCTGCCATTCAATGGGATCAAGGCTAATCTGATGATGGGATTGTCTCTACTGACCTGCCATTTTCCCATATCCCTTAATACTCCTACTATGTAAAAATCTATCCAACCTTGTTTGTCATAAATATATTTACTGAATCCTGAAGTCTACAACTTCTGGCTATGATCAATTTTGGACTGAAAGCTTGATTCCAGATAGCTCAAGTTCTATTGGATGCAGGAAGATCATCTTTCACTAATTCAAGTTCAAATTTATTGTCAATATGCAATGGTAGAAGTTGCTTTACGAGCAAACTAGTTGAATACCTCATACATAGTACAAGTAAGACAGAACAAAAGTGTAGAGTTACAGAAAGATCAGTTGGCATGGAGCAAAACCAAAATAATATTATTTTGGGGTTCATTCAGGGGTCTGAAAATGGCAGGAGAAGGTGGCCTTGAATCTGGTGGTGGATAATTTCATGCTCATGAATCTAATTCCTGATGGGAGGTGGGTGAAGAAAGTGTGACTGGGATAGGATGAGTCTTTTAATATACAGACATGTAGCACAGTTACAGGCCATTTTGGCCCATGAGACTGGGCCACTCAATTTTCACCCAATTAACTTGCATCCCCTGGTATATTTCATCAACCACAATTTCCTTTTCATAAATACTTGTTGGCTCTGATCAATATTATTATTTTCTAACTGTTTTGCTATCACATCTTATTTTTAAACATATATGGTAACAGGCCCTTCCAATTAACTTACAATCCCTGTAGGTCTTTGAAGGGTGGGCGGAAACAGGAGCACCTGGCAGAAACCCACGCAGACGGGTGTTGGCTATTTTTCCAAGGGACTAGGGCAGATGTGCAGGAAATAGAGGAGATGCGTGTAAGTTCTAAGATAATAGTAGAAGGGAAGTGATAATTTTTGAAGAAGGATATTACTGGCAGCAAAGTTAGCGCAGCGGTTAGTGGAAAGTTGTTACAACACCAGCAACCGGAACCTGTTTTTGAATCCTGTGCTGACTGTAAGGAGTTTGTACATTCTCTTTGTGTTTGTGTGGGTTTCTTCTGGGTCCTCCGGTTTCCTCCCACTGTTCAAAACATACTAGGCTTGCAGGTCAATTGGGTGTAATTGGGCAGCATGGGCTTGAGGGCTGAAAAGACCTGTTATTGTGCTGTTTGTATCAATTTTTAAAAAAAATCTCAGATGCCCCAAAATGAAGACCATATCCAGGGAGCAGATGCAGTGAAGATGGAGGAATCGAGAGAAAGGAATAGAATTCTTGCAAGAGACGAGGTGGAAAGTAGTTTAGATGAGGTAATTGTGGGAGTTAGTTGATTTATAGAAGATGTTTTCAGATGGTTTGTCTCCTGAGATGGAGACAGGGAGATCGAGAAATGGGGAGACTGTTGTAAGAGGACCTGCCTCCACCAGGCAGTGTATTCCAGGAGTGACTGTTATAGGAATTAGACAAAGAAGTTGAATACTCTTGCAGCAGTGATCTGGAACAAATTACTGAAAAGACTGGTGAGCACAAGTTCAGTAAAGGAACTGGAAAGCCATTTTAAGAAAATGGCTTTCCATTTTAGAAAATTGCATAGAAGTGGGAGCTAACTGTATAGTTAACAATGGCACGATGGGCCAAACAGCTTCCTTCTGCACTGTAATACAGGATAGAGATTGAAAGTCTGGTGGCATGGTGTCAACTTAACAACCTCTCTCTCAATATCAGTAGGAACATAAGAAATAGGAGCAGGAGGTGGCCATCTGGTCCGTTGAGCCTGCTCCACCATTCAATCAGATCACGGCTGATCTGATCATTGACTCAACTCCACTTACCTGCCTTTTCTCCATACCCCTTAAGTCCTTTTTTATGTAAAAAATCTATCTATCTGAAATATGTTTAATGAAGTAGCCTCAACTGCTTCCCTGGGGCAAAGAATTCCATAGATTCACTACTCTCTGGGAAAAACATTTTTTCTCATCTCCATCTTAAATCTACTCCCTGCCAGTGAAAACAATTTTCCTACCTCTATCTTATCTATCTCTTCCGTAATTTTATCTTTCTATAAGATCGCCTCTCATTCTTCTGAATTGGAGTGAGTATAATCCCAGGCGATTTAGTCTCTCCTCATTACTCAATCCCCTCATCTCCAGGATCAACCTGGTGAACCTCCTCTGGACTGCCTCCAAGGTCAGTATATCCTTCCTCAAGTATGGAGACCAGAATTGAATTGCACACAGTGCTCCAGGTGCAACCTTACCAGTACCTTGTATAGTTGCAATATGACCTCTTGCTCTTGAATTCAATTCCTCTAGTGATGAAGGCCAACATTCCATTTGCTTTCTTAATAACCTACTGTATCTGCAACCCAACCTTTTGTGATTCATACACAAGCACTCCCAACTCCTTCTGCACTACAGCATGCTACAGTTTTTCACCATGTATATAATCTGCTCTTCTATTTTTTCTACTAAAGTGGATGACCTCGAATTTACTAACATTGTTCTCCATCTGCTAGAACTTTGCCCACTCACCTAACTTAACTCAATCCTTCTGCAGCCTCTCCACATCCTCTGTACAGTTTGCTTTTCCACTCACTTTAGTGTCATCCGCAAACTTGGCTACATTATACTCTGCCCCCCTTCCAAATCATCAATGAAAATGATGAACAGCTGTGGTCCCAGCACCGACCTCTGTGGAACTCCATTTACTACTGACTGCCAATCAGAAAAACACTCATTTATCCCGACTCTCTGCTTTCTGTCAGTTAACCAATTCTCAATCCATGCCAATATACTTCCCCCGACTCCATTCATCTGTATTTTATTGAAAAGTCTCTTGTGCACATCTTATCGTGCGGCATCTTATCAAACGCCTTCTGGAAATCTAAATATACAACATCAACCTGTTCCCTTCTATCAATCGCACCCATTATATCCTCAAAGAACTCCAGCAAGTTTGTCAAACAAGGTCTGCCCTTTCTGAATCCATGCCTGATGGAACCCATTCATTCTAAATGTCTTGCTATTTCATCCTAAATGATAACTTCAAGCATTTTCTCGACTATAGATGTTCAGCTCACTGACTGTCTTCTGACTACGTCCCTTCTTTAAAAAGTGGCATGACATTGCTGTCTTCTGGACCTGCCCAGAATCCAGAGAATTTTGGTAAATGAGTACCAATGCGTTGACTATAACTTCTGCCATTTCCTTCAGTATCCTGGATTGCATCCATCAAGACCAGGGGATTTGTCCACTTTCAGTCCCATTAGTTTGCTCATCAATATCTCTTTTGGAACAATTATTTTATCAAGGCCTTCACCTCCCTTCGCATCCTTATCACCCCTCTTTGTCAGTATGATCACTGATACAAAATATCTGTTCAATGCCTCGGCCATTTCCTCATTTCTCAGTATCAATCTCCCTTTCTCATCTTCCAAGGGACCTATGTTGACTCCAGTCACCCTCTTCCTTTTATATATTTATAACATTTTTTGCTATCTGTTTTTATATTTTGTGCTAATTTACCTTCATAATCTTCCCTTTCCTTATTTCTCATATAGTTGTCCTTTGTGCCTTTTAAAGTTTTCCCAATCCTTCAGTTTCCCACTACTTCTGGCTACTTTGTACAGATAAGCTTTTAATTTTATACTTTATTTCTTTAGTTAACCATGGCTGACTCTTCCCTCTCTTACTGCCCTTATTCTTAATCGGGAATAAGAATCGGGAAAAATCTCTGAAAGTCTTCCACTGTTCAACTGTTCTGCCAACTAGCCTGTGTTCCCAGTCCATGCCGACCAATTCCTCCCTCATCTTGTTGTAGTCTTCCCATTCAAGCACAATACACTAGTTTTAGATCTAACTATTGCACCCTCCATCTGTATGAGAAATTCAATCAAACTATGATCACTTTTTCCAAGAGGGTCCCTAACTACTAGATCTAAAATAGCTTTCTCCCTTGTTGGTTCCTTAACATGCTGCTCAAGAAACCGATCACAGATGCATTCTATGAAGTCATCCTCGACCAACTTGACTTTCCCTATCTACGTGGAAGTTAAAGTCCCCCACGACAACTACCATTTCATTCTTACATGGCCTCAGCTCTCTCTCGGTTAATTGCCTGTGCTACTGTGCTATTGTTACTTGGTGGGCGATAGTGATTTTTTTTCCATTTTACTATTCTTAATACCTACCCATATCAACTCAACATTCTGCTCCTTAGATCTTATATCATCTCTCACTATTGCCCTGATCTTATCCTTGATTAAGAGCGCCACCCCACTACCTTTACCTTCCTGTCTATCTTTCCTTATTACCTGACACCCTTGAATATTTAATTCCCAATCATGCCCACCTTGCAACCATGTTTCTGTGATGGCCACAAAATCATATGCTTGAGTGTCTCAAATTCACTAACTTGGTTTCTAATATTGCCGGCTTTCAGATAATGTGGCCTATGCTCTTTGTTCTTTTAGAATCTAGTGACCCCTGCATCCTTTGCTTTTAACTTTTCTGCCCTCTATTTTTCTTTCCTAACTCTGTCTTTGGTCTCTGTACCACCATCCTCATTCTTTCTTTGTAGGTTCCCACCCCCCTGCGCCATTAGTTTAAACCTTCCCCAACATCACTAGCAAACAACCTCCCTAGGACATTGATCTCGGCCCTGCCCAGATGTCGACCGTCTAGTTTGTACTGGCCCTATCTGACCCAAGAAACTGAAACCCTCCCTCCTGCACCACTGTTCAAGCCTCATATTCATTCTAACTATCCTGCTATTTCTTCTCTGGCTAGCTTGTGGCACTGGTCATAATCCTGAGATTTGAGATCTTACTCCTTAATTTATCTCCTAGCTCCCTATATTCAGCTTGTAGGATCTCATCCCACTTTTTTCCTATATCATTTGTACCAATATGGACCATGACAGCTGGCTGTTTACCCTCCCTTTTCAGAATGTCCTGCAGCTGCTCCGAGACCTCCATAACCTGGGAGGCAACACAACATCTGGGAGTCCCATTTGTGGTCATAGAAGCTCTTGACTTTTCCCCTTATTATAGAATTCCCTACAACTATTGCTCTACCACTCTTTTTCCATCCCTCTTGCACAGAGGGAGACAAAGGAGAAAATCAATGACCAGGAGAGGGACAGAGTCCACACAATGCCCATATTAATGGTGCTGAAGTCAAAAAGGTAGGTAACTTCAAATTATTTGAAGTAATTATCTCCATAACCAGACCTGGGAGAAGCAAGCAGACACAACAGTCAAGAAAGGCATCAACACTTCTAATTTATTCGAAGACAACCTCTACAAGTGCACAATTAAAACAATACTTCTGGTTGCATCACAGTGTAGGACGTGATCTGCTCATCCTACGATAGGAAGCTACAGGAGGTAGTGAACACAGCTTAGAAAATAATGCAATATTCCTTCCCATCCATGAACTCCACCTACATCTCCCACTGGCTAGGAAATGAAGCCAACATATTGAAGTGAGTGAAACATGAAAGTCTGTAAACACTGTGATTGTAGTAAACACACAGAAGTACTGGAGGAACCCAGCTGGCCTCACAATGTCCATAGGAGGTAAAGATATATTACCAATGTTTTGCGCCTGAGCCAAGGTACGAGTGAAGAAATGCAGACGACTGAATAAAGAAGATGGGGGGAGGGGGCATATCAATAGAAACTGGGTAAGTCAATGTTAATGCCATTAGTTGGAGGGCACCCAGAAGCAAGATAAGGTGTTTCTACAATTTGCAGGTGGTCTCAGTCTGGCAGTTCATAAGACCATGGACAGATGTGTCAGCAAGGGAATGGGGTGGGGAATTAAAATAGGTGGCCACTGAGAGAACCAAGTGGACAGAGCCAAGGTGCTGAATGAAGCAATCTCCCAGTTTGCATCCAGTCTCTCTGATGTAGAGGAGACCATAACAGGAGCACCAGATACCGTAGAAGACCCCCGCAGATTCACAAGGACTGGTTGGGGCCCTGAATGGTGGTGAGAGAAGAGGTGTGGGGGTATGTGGAGCACCTCCTGTGTTCACAGGGGTGGGTGCCAAGGGGGTGATTAGTGGGGAGGAAGGAGTGATCATTTAGAACAGGGGTGTCAAACTCAAATTCACCGAGGGCCAAAATTAAAAACTTGGACCAAGTCGAAGGCCGAACTAAATATTTATTGAAAATTTTCAACAACATCTGCATGTTTTCTCTCAACATATGTAACGTTAAACTTTTTCTTATTAAAATAAATGTTTCATAATAGTTTTGGTTAAACTCTTTCCATAAGAAGCATTAACAAATAAGAAATAAAATATTCAATAAATAATATTTCTCTCTAGCCTTTAAGCCAAGGATCGCACGTTGCCGAGAAGCATGCCAGGGAGCGGAGGTCTGCAGGGAGCCCTCCCCAGCCCAGCCAGCAAACCCGAGCGGCATCCCCCCCGCCCCCTCTCCCTCCTCCGCCTGCTGCAACCGCCGCCAACAACCCAAGGAGTCCCCGCTGGTCTCGCCATCTCATCGGGAATACCGTGAGAGCGGTGGAACTCATCCGCGACCTCCACCCCAGCGGAAAGTCCGATGCCCAGCAGCACCCACCCACAGATGAAGCTCAAGGAGATGTTGGAGCTAGGCGGCGGGTCCGTTGGAGCTAGGCGGCGGGTCCGTTGGAGCTAGGCGGCGGGTCCGTTGGAGCTAGGCGGCGGGTCCGTTGGAGCTAGGCGGCGGGTCCGTTGGAGCTAGGCGGCGGGTCCGTTGGAGCTAGGCGGCGGGTCCGTTGGAGCTAGGCGGCGGGTCCGTTGGAGCTAGGCGGCGGGTCCGTTGGAGCTAGGCGGCGGGTCCGTTGTATCGGCGCCGCTGTGACTATCTAATTAACTTTCCCGTTAACTATATCGGTGTACTGCTGTGCCTGCTGTGGAAGTGCTAAAAACTACTATGGTGGTGCCTGCTGCTGTGCGTGTGCTCTACTTGCGCGGCGGCCAGCAGGCCAACTCTCATATATATTTAATATGATCTTGCGGGCCAAATATAATTATAGCCCGCGGGCCAGAGTTTGACATGTGTGATTTAGAAGTACTGATCACACTTCACTCAACCCCTATCCTCCCATCAAGCAGAAGGCTTAGAGTGTGAAAGTGCACACTGACAGTTCCTTCCCTGCAGCCACCAAGTTCCTGAATGAGCCCCTTAAAAGGGCTATAACATGCTGCATTTACTTGGTGCTAATCAAGTCTACTTGTTACTTCAAAAAATTAATCCTCCACTTCTAATGCAGAGAAGCAGCAGGCCACACAGAAGAACATTGTGGGTTGAAGGGCCTGTACTGTAATGATCTATGTTCTATGCCTTTCAACCCGTTCTCTTTCCACAATTGTGATGAGTGTTCTCATAATTTCCTATTGAACATCAATCTACTCAGGTATTTAAAAATTGAGAGATACATTACAAAAGGGAACTATACAGATCAAGATAAGAGTGATTTGGCTACAAGGGCAATAAATTAAGTTCTCCAGCAATAAAGCTATTTTTACAGTATTTCTAATAAGACAATTGTCATTTATTTTCACATTCTGCTAATTATATCACAAAGATGAACTACAGCAATAGTGTCAGATACTGTATAAATTAATCTTGGAGATGACTAGAATCTGAAGTCAAGTGAAATCCAAGGGATTTCAGTATCAGACTAATTGACATTTTCCAAAGATCAATCAAGAGTTGGAAGCTTACGAGAAATCAATTGAAAATGGATCATGAAGAAAACCAAAATAAAAATCAGAAATGCTGAAATAACTCAACCTGTCAAGCAGCATTTTTAGAATGAGAAACTAGTTAATGTTTCAGGTCCACAATCCCTTCCTTATAAAAAAGCTGATAGATTCTATTTCCAAGGCTTTCAGTACAAATAATTTCATGTCCATTCAAGTTCTCACCAACCCTGTGAGACAGCTATACTCCTAATCTTCCAAAAAGTGATTCTTCAATATTAAATCCCATCTCATATTAAATGTTCCCAAGATCCACAAAAAATACCCATTCAAAAATGAGAAGAGTCCTTAATTGTTTATCCCAAATGGACAGGGTCTCCTGAGGTAATGGTGTAAATAATGGGTGCAAAACCTGAGGTGGAGATCACCTGCCTTGGATTAGTAAGTGTGGAACCAATGGGGAGCCAATCATTAAACCTGTTTGATTGTGGAGAGGCAAAATATCTATAAATATCTGAAAACCAACCACAATTCAAACTTCGGCATTAACCAAAATCATAAAGCAAAACATCACGGCTAAAGTAATACTACAACAGAATTTAAAAAAAACCTGAAATATACACCAGGTCAGTTAGCATCTTCAAGGAGGAAAACAAAGCTCATACATCAGAACATCAGCAAAGTTACTTAATGTAGACAACCCCAAGATCACGAATGGCACATCCTTTCAAGCTGAAGCACCCCAAGCAGCCTCCCAGGTATCCACTTCCATTAATGGCTACTACATAACATGCTTCAGGCACACTTGTAAACCCAACCCAAAATATCGAGATGAAACTGGGCTGACTGTTCACTGCTGAACTATAATTATTGTAATATATGACACCTACATGGGTTGTGGTACGTGAAGGGGGTGGCTGTCTGCACCCATTGTACTCGCCGTGACGCTAATGCGCATGCTGAGTCCCTGCAAAGCGTGCTAGTTAAAAATGGAGACAGAGCTTGGCTGGTGGCAGATGCCATTTCCAGGGGCTCCTGTTATATATTGTATTGTTGAATTTAACAGTAAAGCATTCATCAGAGGTTGCCACTTTGTGTTGTCTGGTTAATCGATGGTTCTGTGAGAGAAACAGATGCAATGACAAGATAGCAAAGAGGAGAGATAAAAGGAAAGGTCTATGCTGGAATAGGACGAAGGAGGGATTTAACGACAAAAGAGAAATCTAATGGAAAATGAATTACGAGTGCAAAAGAAAATACATTTGATGCCGAAACTCTGAAATAAAAGCAGTTATAAAAGCACTGTTTGTCAAATATTTTAATAACCTTCCATCGCATACATTCATATAATGAATCCAAATATTAATTGCAAAAACTAATGGTGTTAACCATATAACCATATACAGCACAGAACAGGCCAGTTTGGCCCTACTAGTCCATGCCGGAACAAATCCCCACCTTCCTAGTCCCACTGACCAGCACCTGGTCCATACCCCTCCAATCCTCTCCCCTCCATGTAATTATCCAGTCTTTCCTTAAATGTAAATAATGTCCTTGCTTCAACCACCTCCACCGGAAGCTTATTCCACATCCAAACCACCCTTTGCGTGAAGAAATTTCCCCTCATGTTCCCCTTATAATTTTCCCCTTTCAATCTCAAACCATGGCCTCTGGTTTGAATATCCACCACTCTTAATTGAAAAAGCCTATCCACGTTGACTCTCTCTGTCCCTTTTAAAATCTTGAACACCTCCATTCAAATCCCCCCCTCAAGCTTCTACGCTCCAGAGAAAAAAGCCCCAGGCTGCTCAACCTTTCTCTGGAACTCAAACCCTGACATCCTGTCAACATTCTCGTGAACCTTCTCTGCACTCTCTCTATTTTGTTTATATCCTTCTATAATTTGGTGACCAAAACTGCACACAGTTGATTGGCAACAGATGTTACAGTAGCAGCCACCACAGACAAGTGGGTTCACCATTCATGGATTAGGCTTCTTCATCATCCAAAGGACCCCAAATTGCATGATCTGGTATATGCGTGCCCCCATTGTATTACTGAGTCCACGAAAATTGCAGTAACCTAGATATTGGCAAGAAACAAGGCCAAAAAAGAGTTGTATTGAGATTTCACATCCCACTGTATTCTTTCCAAATATTAAAGCCAAATACCAAATCCCTAAATTAAAATCCAAACCAAATTAATGATTCACTCAGATAACATTGCAGTCTGACACAATCTGTCAGGTTTATCCTGAAGGTTCTCTACCTTCAAGATCATGTCCATGCTGGTCAGAATGTTACAACCAAACAATCTCTCACCTTAATGACTACTCTTATTACGGTGGTTTGGAGATCACCAGGATGGATCATAAAAATAAAGAGGAAATCACACCACCCAAATGGGTTAACAGGATTACATAGCATGGGGGGGGGCGGGGGGGGGGGGGGGAAGAGAGAGTAGCGAAAGATTTAATTTACAAAACAAATACCAAATTAATAAATAAAAGAATGGATAACCCCATCCTAAAATATCTGGTAAAAATCTGGAAAGAAATTAATGATTGCATCAGTAAAGAGATTGTAGTATCACCAAAAGCACCTTTAATACACAACAAACTGATGCCTTTGAACTTAGTTTGGCACCGAAAGGGGATCTGAACTATTGAGGACTGCTATGGAAATAGACAGCTCATGTCCTCCAAACAACTGAAGGATAAATATGATTTGCTTAATGGAACCTTTCACTGCTTTTTTCAGTTAAGATTCTTCCTAAGGGGAAAAAATGGGGCCCTGTCATGACCCCACCTGAAGGGAACAAAGTCAAAGGGTTACTTTGACTGGGAGGCGCTCCCAAATTTAAATGCAGAATGTACTTTGTACAGGTACATGTTTCTTTATCCGGAGATTTAAAATCCGGAGAGAGAGAAGCAAAGATCACTTGACAGTGTCAGCCAGCAGACGATGCTGTGAACTGGAGAGAGTGAGAGAGAGAATGTGAAAGAGAGTGTGAGAGAGAGAGAGAGAGAGAGATACAGAGACAGCAGCGGAACTCAGGTGGGTGGGGGGGGAGAGATGGCAGCGTGACTTGGATGGGCAGGGGGAGAGTGACAGCAGCGCGACTCGAGTGGGTAGGGGGAGGAGAGAGAGTCAGCAGAGTGACTTGGGTGGGTGGGGGGGAGGAAAGAGAAACAGTAGTGTGACTCAGGTGGGCGGGGGGTGAGGAGAGATGGCAGCGTGACTCGGGTGGGCAGGGTGGGGGTGAGAGATGGCAGTGCAACTCGGGTGGGCAAGGGAGAGAGAGAGAGAGAGAGAGAGAGAGAGACGGCAGTGTGACTGGAAGGGGGTGGATATGGCAGCACAATTCGGGTGGGCTTAAATCCGGGGCAGGTGGCTTTTGTTCTGAAATCCGGAAAAATCCAAAATTCGGAACACACGTCCCCTGAGGGTTCCGGATAAAGGATTATGTATCTGTATTTCAAAGTGAGAGCCCAAAGCCGGGCCTGCAAAGATCAAGGGAAAGGTGGGAGTCAGACCTGGGAACAATGATCGATTGTTGGTCAGATTTATGGAGGGAAAGTGTAACATCAGTGATCAAAGGCAGACTAAGATTGGTGGAATATAATTTTTACACCAATTATATCTCACACCACAACATTTATATAAAGGAAAATATAGCAAATGTGCTTCATGAGTGGGCTAGAAATTGGTACCATTATGCACTCCACATGGACCTACACAAAGGTGAGACCCCTTTGGTTGGAATTATCTAATATATTAACTAGGATTACGGGAACAGACTTCCCACTGGATCTGGGGCTGTATTTATTGGGAAATCTAGAGGACATGAGCAGAACATTAACTAAATTCCATATTAAATTTGTAAATATTGCCCTGTCAGTTGCAAAAAAATGCATTGTGATCATCAGGAAGTCTGACTGCCCCCACTCGTCACTCAAAGGACCATGGCGATGCACAACTGTGTGCCCATGGAAAAAATAACATTTAATTTAAGAAATAAGTACGATACTTTGGCCAAAATATGCCAACCTTATCTAGAGCACTTTGGTGCAGTTATTACAACAGCCCACAGTTCTGAAAAGCTAACAAAATACATAAAGAGGTAAAACACAGGATTCTGATGACACCGTGGTTAAGTGAAAAAAACATACAAATGCTGTGCCTTTATGTAGCAAAGGTAAAGATATAGAACCAACCTTTTAAGGCTTAAGCGCTTCATCAAGGTGTGGGGGAACATGAAAAATGTCCAAATAAAAGGGGGAATGGGGGAGGGTGGGAGATGATAGGTGGGGGGGGGGGGGGGAAGTAGGGAAGACATCGCAGGAGTGGGGGAGGAGTCTAGGAAAGAGGGAGGGGAGGGGGAAAAGGCAAGCTAATTAGTGGAATGCAGTGAACTCAATGTTCATGCCCTGGGGTTGGAGAGTGCCCAATCGAAAAATGAGGTAGTGTTCCTCCAATCTGCGGATGGTAAGGATGGGGGTAGTGTGAAAGGCTCACATTTTTCATCTGGGCACTCTCCAACTCCAGGCATGAACATTGAGTTCACTGCATTCTATTAATCAGCTTGCCTTTTTCCGCTCTCCCCTCCCTCCCCCCTGAACTAGTCATTCCAGTTCCTACTTCCTCTCTCCACCTAGCCTAGACTCCTTCCCCCCCTGCGGTGTCCCCCCCCTCCACCTATCATCTCCCACCCTCACCAACCCCCTCCCCCTTTTATTCAGACATCACTCATGTTCCCCCGCACCTTTGATGAAGGGCTCAAGCCCGAAACGTTGCTTCTGTATCTTTACCTTTGCTGTATAAAAGCACGATTTGACCCTGTTAGGTTTCTCCAGCATTTGTGTTCTTTCAAAATACATAATGACAGCAGCAGTGAAGCATCTTACAGAGTGGAAGTAGATTAGAGAGACTGGTGGTATCGCTGAAGTTCTCTTTTTCATTTTTTTCTTACTTTAATCACTTTGTTGTTTAATTTTCAAAGTTTTGATGGAAGGGAAGAAAATTGCAAGTAGGCTGACGTCGTGTTTGTATCTGAGAAGTGAAGTACACTAAAAGAATGTGTAAATATGTTAAAAAAAGAATATAACCATTTAACCACTTACAGCACAGAACAGGCCAGTTCGGCCCTACTAGTCCATGCCGTAACAAATCCCCACCCTCCTAGTCCCACTGACCAGCACCCGGTCCATACCCCTCCAGTCCTCTCCTCTCCATGTAACCATCCAGTCTTTCCTTAAATGTAAGCAATGATCCCGCCTCAACCACGTCTGTCGGAAGCTCATTCCTCATCCCTACCACCCTTTGCATAAAGAAATTTCCCCTCATGTTCTCCTTATAATTTTCCCCCTTCAATCTTAAACCATGTCCTCTAGTTTGAATCTCCCCCACTCTTAATTGAAAAAGCCTATCCACGTTGACTCTGTCTGTTCCTTTTAAAATCTTAAACACCTCTATCAAGTTCCCTCTCAATCTTCTACGCTCCAGAGAAAAAAGCCACAGTCTGCACAACCTTTCCCTGTAACTCAAATCTTGAAATCCTGTCAACATTCTCGTGAACTTCTCTGCACTCTCTCTATTTTGTTTATATCTTTCCTATAATTTGGTGACCAAAACTGTACACAGTACTCCAAATTTGTCCTCACCAATGCCTTGTACAATTTCATCATAACCTCCCTACTCTTGAATTCAATACTCCGAATTATGAATGCCAACATTCCAAATGCCTTCTTCACCACACCATCTACCTGAGTATCAGCCTTGAGGGTACTATTTACCACAACTCCTAAATCCCTTTGTTGCTCTGCACATCTCAATAGCCTACCATTTAATGCCTTTCCAAAATGTAACACCTCACACTTATCTGTATTAAATTCCATCAGCCATTTCTCAGCCCACACCTCCAGCCTTCCTAAATCGCCTTTTAATCTACGGTAATCTCCCTCACTATCCATAACACCACCAATCTTTGTATCATCCGCAAACTTGCTTATCCAATTCTCCACCCCTACTTCCAGATCGTTAATATATATAACAAACAATAAGTGGACCCAGGACCGATCCCTGAGGAACTCCACTAGTCACCGGCCTCCAATTGGACAAACAATTTTCTACCACTACTCTCTGACACCTCCCATCCAACCATTGCTGAATCCATTTCACTACCTCCTCATTTATATCTAATGCCTCCACCTTTTTTCCTAACCTCCTGTGGGGAACTTTGTCAAAAGAATACTTTTTTCAGATGTGATAACAAAGTTTTTGGAAAAATTGAAAAATAAAATTTTCAAAAAACAAATCCTCTATGTTGAAATCATTTCAAAGCAGTTATTTAATTTCTGTTTGCAGACTTAAAAGCTTGCTTCTCTGCACAGCTTAATGCTAGTGCCACTAAGTCATAAGGCAGCTCACGCAAATTAGCAGTGCTACTGATGCAAGCTTGTTAAAAGATTAATGCTGGGGAATCTATGCTTCCTTTCCAAGAAATACAGTAGCTAAAATGATTCATCACTCTAATCATTTGGGAAAACTGAAAATTGAGAAGACTTCAGACAAGGTCTGAAAATAGACAAACTCAAAGGAAGGAAATCTTGAAGTTCTCTAGCTTGACAAAACCAAGAAAAACCATGCAAAAATTAAGAAGAAATTACAGCAGAAGCAGATCGAGTAAATTATCTATTGTTGAAGGTGATTAATTCCAATTGACTTGTTACACTAAATTTAATGAGAGGAAAGTGATTGGATTAGTAGACCGCTGCCACAAGGCTGCAGTGATTCAGGTTCAATCGATTCAGTTCCAGTGCTCTGTGTGGATTTTGCACTTTCTCCCTGGGCTTGTATGAATTTACTCCAGGAGCTATAGTATTTGAAAATGAAAAGTCCTGCTGAATTTAATAGAAGAACTTTATGACAACTTTCTTATACTATGTAACATTACTAAATTAAGCCATTTGGCCCTTGCCAACTTCAACGGGAGGGATCTCATTAGCTCCATTCTCTTTTTTCCCCCCCCCCCTTTACCCATACAACATATTTATACATGTCCATCAACTTCCATTTGATTCTTTTTGCTGTTAGCCTATTTAGGATGGTGATTTACAGAGGTTAATTAATCTATCTGCATTGTTTTAGAACGTGGGAGGAAACCAAGCAGACAATGGAAACCCAAGTGGGCACAGAAGGAATGGACAAACTCCACAAAACCCATTTCATGTCGGGCCTCCGCCTTGAGATCGGCTACGGAGCGGATGGAAAAATGGTTACTTACCTTTCAGACAGTAGCCCTAAAAGGCTGCTCTAGCATCCCATTCATATCCAGAGGCACCCCCTTGTGCCCTCCGACCTGACGGAGGCAGGGCGACTGGTGCCATAGCGCCACCCATCATAAATAGGCGACAGAGCAATGGCCATCTTCCCTATCCATAATCCCCCAGGCAACTGGAATTGCTCTATAGTTCTCAGAACACTGCTCTGCCATGTTTTGAGCCTCAGACAGCGGCCCCGAAGGCCGAAGCGGCCCAGTGTGGCTGTTCCAGCCCACACCAGCTGTCCCCTGACAGCTCCCGCTGCCCTGCTACCCCACTGACAGATCCCATTGGTCCCCACTGACAGATCCCGCTGCACCAACGACCCCTGCTGCCCTGACGGTCCCCGTTGACAGCTCCCGCTGCCCCAATGGCCCCTTCTGCCCTGATGGTCCCCGTTGACAGCTCCTGCTGCCCCAACGGCCCCTGCTGCCCTGACAGTCCCCGATGACAGCTCCTGCTGCCCCTGACCTGGAGGGAGAGGGGTGAGTGGGGAGATGGGTCCTGGGCTGACAGCATCATCAACCCACCCCTAAACAGCTGCTTAGCACGGCCGCACATTCAGATCAATCAACGGAGGGCTGAGCTGCGGAGATTATCCCCCTCTGAGAGGGGTTGGAATATGCGGCTCCGCACATTCAGTAAGGTAGGTGATTTATGCGTTTTGGCGGAGTTTCTCCAGTTTTACACCTTAACTTTTGGGCTATCTGAAATGGCCTATAGGCAGTACTCAAAGGTCAGGTTGAAGCAGTAGCACCATTGTTAACTGAATCACCTCTTGTTAAGTCAATAATGTGGAAAAATGAAACCTTCAATATGTTGACTCTATAACCACCTGTTCATGAAAAAAATAAGCAGAGAGTGATGGATTTGGTGGCAGAGGGACAATCCTTCAAAAGCACAAGAAAATAAGAGGTAGGAATATCAATCAGTTTGTGGTATAACATTCTGCAATGGCAGGCTCATACTTAAAGCAAGGCTATAACACACAGCAAATATGGTACTTCAGCACTTTTTGTTCAAGGTTTAATTTGGTTGGTTGTTTTTTAAAAAAAATAAAAAGACCAGGAATAGGTCAAACAGCTCATTAAGTCTGCTCAGGCATTCAACAAGAGAGCTGAACTCCTCTATCAACACACTTGCTTGCTGTACACAAGAAATTGGAAATGTATGTTTCTATCAATAATAGGATGGAAAGCTTTGAATCATTGAGTTTACTGGTGTTATGCTTGACCCTTAAGCAAAGCAAGGTGGCAAGCAGAACGCCACTGTACCATTAACTGATGTGAAGTAAATTTTCTAACAAACAATAGTTAGTTTTCCTTTAAAAAGGAAAATATTCCACAGAGCAAGCTATTGAAAGTAGGGTAGTATAAAAAGTAGACTGCTAGTTCATTATAAACTAAACCATTATAAACTAAACCATTATAAGCTCTACCCACACAGAACGAAGAGCTTCACATGAAACAACATTTATAAGAAATCAGATTTCACTTCAGATCATTCTTTCTTCGGCTTGGCTTTGCGGACGAAGATTTATGGAGGGGTATGTCCGCGTCTGCTGCAGGCTCGTTGGTGACTGACAAGTCCGATGCGGGACAGGCAGGCACGGTTGCAGCGGTTGCAAGGGAAAATTGATGGGTTGGGGTTGTTCAAACTGACCAGTGAACATACTTCTTTATAAATTCCATTTTCCAATAGCCTTCCATAGTCAGAAACCACGGTTCAAATATTCTCACCGGCAGTTCATTCCAGATAATCATTGGTAAACAAGGACCCCCCCTTATAACTCCTCTAAATCTCTTCCCCTAAACCTGTGTCCTCTGGTTTTATCTAGATTTTTTGTCAGAGTACATACATGGCATTATATACAACCCTGAGATTCTTTTTTCTGTAAGCAAAACAGAATTATCACTTATTAGTAATGTAAAAAACTATAGTGTATACATGTAAACAAATAAACAAACTGTAACAAATAACAAATGTAAACAAACTGATTGCAATACAGACAGAATAAAAAATAATCAATAAAGTGCACAAGTAAGAGTCTTTAAATGAGTCCCTGATTAAGTTTGTTGTTGCGGAGTTTGATGGTGGAGGGGTAGCAGCTGTTCCTGAACCTGGTGGTGTGAGTCTTGTGGCACCTACACCTCTTTCCTGATGGCAGCAGTGAGAACAAAGCGTGTACTGGGTGGTGTGGATCCTTGAAGATTACTGCTGCTCTCCGATGGCAGTGTTCCCTGCAGATGTTCTCGATAATGGTTTTGCCTGTGATCCTGGGCTGTGTCCTCTACCTTTTGGAGGGCTTTACGCTCAGGGGTATTGGTGTCCCCATACAAGACCATGATGCAGGCAGTCAGCACTCTACATCAAACATCTATAGAAATTTGCCAGTGTTTCGATGTCATACCAAACCTCTGCAAACTCCTGAGGAGTTTCACAATGTCATTAGTGTTGGGCCCAGGAAAGATTCAGGATCTAACTCTGATATTTCCTGCAGTCTACTATATCTACGCCCCTCATAATTTTATATACCTCAGTCATGTTTCCTTAACCTCTTCCATTCCAGGAGAAACAGACCTAGCTTCTCCAGTCTCTCCTCATAACTGAACTGTGGAGTCAATTTTCTTCTGACTATCCAGTAATCCCAAATAATCTTCAATCCAAAATCTTAAAAGATTCATTAAGATTATAAAATTTAGCAGATTATACAATGTTATATTATATAGTACAATTTATTTCGTTGTTCAGTTTATAATCAAAACCATGCTGGCTGGCAAATGTTCAGGGTACAGTTTAAATTTAGGCTAATATTAAATCAAAGCTTATTTTAATTTAATTAGTTTTAAATATACAAAATATATCAGTGAGAAGGCAAGTGCCTTGAACACAGATACCTTAGCTTTTCTCGTTGATGACATTTTCTCTTCAGCTTGTACAAAACAGACACCAATTAGGAAAAGCTAATAAATATGTATTGTACACAATGTTCAGAAACACTTTTCTTTCCCTGCTTAAAGCTGAATCCTGTTTTGTTCCAGTTTGTCCAAAATGGTTTGTGTGGATAGATCATTGCAAACTATCAGTGGGTGTTAACAACAAATCTACAGTCATTTTGAGTTGATCTCTATGTGCTAGGGTCAGATTATTCAGAATTATTTCACACATAAGACCACAAAATTAACCTGCATCTCAAAACCAACAGAAAAGCAAAGACACCCACAACTCTCTGTGTAAAAAAACTTACCTCTGATGTCTCCCCTAAACTTCCCTCCTTTCACTTTGTACAGATTTCCTCTGGTGTTTGCAATTCCTGCCCTTTTTCTCTTTGGAGCATAGAAGAATGAGAGGAGACTATATAGAAGTCTACAAGATTATGAGAGGCACAGATAGGGTGGACAGTTGGGGCCTTTTGATTCGGGACAGGAATAGCAAACATCGGAGGACTCATGAACAAAGTGAAGGGAGAGAAGTTTAAGGGAGACATTGGGGGTAAGGTTTTTTTTTATACACGAAGAGTTGTGGGTGCTTGGAATGCCTTGGCAGGGATGCTGATGGAGGTTGAAATATTAGGGGCATTTAAGAGACACTTTTAAGAGACAGGCAATGGATGGAAGAAAAATAGAGGGTTATGGGGTAGGGTTTAGCTTTTTTTTAAGGAATATATGGGTTGCCACAACATCGAGGGCCAAAGTGTCTGTACTGTGCTGTAGTGTTCTATGTTCTAAAAATTACAAACAGCAGGGGTCCCAGAACAGATCCCTACAGAAATCCACTACTCAGTGATGTTCTGACCATGACTACTCTCTGCTTTATATAGTCAATCCCCCCCAGGCAAGGTTCTATGTCTAATAAAATTCAAACAAAACAATATAATCTTTTTTTTTTAAACAGAATCTGTATTTATACCACCACCCCTCACCTTCATACAACTGAAAGTACATTAATATGCACTTTATATTATATTAATTAAAATATACTGATACAATTAAATCAAATTAAAGAGGAAGTTAAAAAAATTTAAAACTAAACATGCTGTCTGCGTCATGTCCCACTTCTTAGATAGCATTAATTTCCCTTTTGGGACGGATTGCTACCCCTATTTCGAAGGGGGGGGGAAGGAACTAATTAATCTGAATGCCAATATATTTCAAGTAAGGTCACCACACCTTAATGAACGTGTTATGTTTCTTCCTTAGATTGTATGTGATTTTCTCCAGGGGAATGCAATTCTGCATTCCATATTCCTTCGTGTGGCATTTAATTGTGATCGGGCTTCCACAAAACCGCTATACCCTTCCTGGCTACCTCCAAGGAGTCCTTCACGAACGAAATTTGGTATTTAGACATTTTAAAACTCATGTTCCCAATGTCTCCCAGAAGGTACACGTTTGGATCCTGTCGATACCTTCATCAATTTCTCTTGCTACCTCCTCAAAAAACTCAATTAGGCTCATGAAGCATGGGTTTCTCCTCACAAAGCCATGCTGACTATCTCTAAGATGACTGTACGTCTCCAAATTCTCAGAAATTCTGCCCTTAATAATCCTCTCCAAAAGTTAGCACACCGCTAACCAAAGTCACACGTATAATTCCTAGGATTCTCCCTATAACCCTTTTTTTTAAGCAAGGGGACCACATTTGCCATTCACCAATCCTCTGGAACCTCACCTGAGGCCAAGAACGACTCACAGATCATCGCCAAAGCCCCAACTACCTTCTTCCTCCCTTCTGACAGCAATCTCGGGTATATTTAATCCAGCTCCGGAGTCTTAAGGAGATTCACCACTTCCTCTTTTTTAATCTCTACATGGTCTAGCACACAAGCTTATTCTTTTCTGACTTCAAAGTGAATACTGAAGCAAAGTATTCATTTAAGACCTCCCCAACCTCCTCCGCCTCCATGCACGTTGGCTTCTTTATGCTTAAGTGCCCCACCTTCATTCTCATAATGATTCACATACGCATAGAACACACTGCGTTCTCCTTAATCCTATTTGCCAAGGACTTCACATGTTCCCTTCAAGCTCTCCTAGTCATTTCTGGCTACCATATAATTCTCATGGTCCCTGTTTTCTGCTTCCTAAACCTTCTGTATGCTTCCTTCTTCCTCTTAACTAGCTGTTTTGAGGACCATGGTTCCCTTATCCTACCATCTTTTCCCTGTCTCACTGGGACAAAGCTATCCAGAACCCCACGTAAGTGGTCCTGAAGCATCCTCCACATTATTTCTGTGCTTTTTCCTGTGATCATCTGTTCTTAATTTATTCTCCCTAGGAGGTTTAATGGTATAGATTAAAATGTTGTCTAATTTAAATTTTTCAACATTTAATGTTGATGGGCTCAATAACCCAATTAAGAGGAATAGAATTTTAACTTGTATTAAAAAGTTGAAGGTTGATATTGCAAGAGACAGATTTGACTGAAAAGGAACATCAGAAATTAAAAAGTGATTGGGTTGGCTAAGTTATAGCTTCTTCTTTTAATTCTAAGGCAAGATTAATAAGAGGTCATCATTTAAATTGGAGTCAGTAATTGAGTCAGTGGGTTAAGTTTTGATTGTTAACTGTAAAATTTATTCAGAGTTTTCAATATTGATGAATGTTTATGCCCCCAGTGTAGATGATGAGAAATTTTTGTTAGATTCCATTTTTAATTTGATAAAGGCATATGAGAAAATTTTGATTCGAGGTGACTTTAATTGCTGTTTGGATCCATTATTAGATAAATCCTCAAAAAATGGTAATTAAGGCTAAAATGGCAAAGTTAATGAAGGAAATGAACTCAGTTGATATATGGAGGAAACTAAACCCTAAGGAGAAAGATTTTTCATTTTTAAAAATTTCGATATGATTCTTCTTCTAGAATAGATTTATTTTTAATATCGGCACAGTTGCAAGGTCATGTTATATCTGTGGAATATAAAAATATAATGTTATCAGGTCATTCTCTTTTGTCAATAACGTGTATATGTTCGGAAAAGGTAGATACCATATATCGACAGAGATTTAATTCTTTATTATTAAAAAATGTTGAATTTTGTAATTTTATGAGAGATCAAATGCAGCAATTTTAAAATAAATATGGATTAAGTTAATAGTACATTTGTTTTATGGGATGCTTTGAAGGTGATTTTAAGTGGACAAATTATGAGTTTCTCATTAAAGATTAAGAAACAGTATTCTTCTGAGGTTAATAAATTGGAGGAGGAGATTGAGTCATTAGAAAAGGATGCAGAGCAGAATTCAACTGAGATTAAAAAGATACAATTGATTAATAAGAAATTACTGTATAATTCATTACAAACTTATAATTATGAAAAATTAATATCAAAGATATTACGAATTGTGGAAAGGGCACATAAGGTTTTCGCTTGGCAATTGAAGTCGGAACAGGTTTCTAGAATGATTAATGTGGTTAGGAAAGATTCTAAGATTACGTATAAACCCAAAAATATAAACAATGTATTTAAGGAATTTTATGCAAAATTGTATACTTCCAAATTAGAGAAGGATGAAGCTAAAATTGATCATGTTTATTTAATATTAATCTCCCATCTTTGAGTAATCACGTTATTAAAGATTTGGAAGCTTCATTTACTTGTAGAGAACTAATGGAAGCACTTCAATCCATGCCTAATGGGAAATCTCTGGGTGAAGATGGATTTTCTGTGTAATTTTATAAAAAAAAGTCAAGATAACATAACATAACATAACAATTACAGCATGGAAATCTTTGTTAATGGAAGTATTGAAACAGGTTATGGAGGTTCATTCATTTCTGGATTCTTTTTCATGGGCAATTATTACAGTTATTCTTTAAAAGATAGAGATCCTTTGAAAGTTGAATCTTATAGACCTACTTCATTATTAAAAGTTAACTATAAGATTGTAAAGAAGGTTTTAGCAAATAGATTGACAAAATATTTACCAGCTTTGATTCATTTAGATCAAGCTGGATTTAATAAAAATCATTATTCTGAAGATAATATTGTTAAATTGATTTCTCTGATTCATATTTCTTGGAAGGAATCTAACCTACCCGTGGTTATATCATTAGATACTGAAAAAGCATTTGATAGAGTAGAATGGAGTTTTTTGTTTAAAGTATTGGAAAAGTTTAAATTGGGACATGTATTTATTGGTTGGATTAAGGCATTATATAAAAATCCTATTGCAGATGTCTTTGCCATTTGTACTGGGAAGATCTACTAGACAAGGTTGCCCATTGTCACCAGTCCTTTATTGAACCTTTGGCACAATTGATAAGGAAAGATGATAATATTAAGGGTATTAAAGTGAAATCTGATGAGTTTAATATTAATTTGTTCCCCGGTGATGTTTTGAAATCTTTAAAACAGTTGCCTGGTCAAAGGAGAAGAATGGCTGTCTGAAAGGAACTCTGTGGTGACCTGAAAGAAAGAGGATCATCTGGAGAACCCTGAAGGGGACAGGTTTTGTCAGCAAGACTGATTAAAAAGGAATCTCTCTCTGAAAACGAACAAGAACCCTCCTGAGTGGTAACCTTTTCCTTTCCTTTGGCTTGGCTTCGCAGATGAAGATTTATGGAGGGGTATGTCCACGTCTGCTGCAGGCTCGTTGGTGACTGACAAGTCCAATGTGGGACAGGCAGGCACGGTTGCAGCGGTTGCAGGGGAAAATTGGTTGGTTGGGGTTGGGTGTTGGGTTTTTCCTCCTTTGTCTTTTGTCAGTGAGGTGGGCTCTGCGGTCTTCTTCAAAGGAAGTTGCTGCCCGCCGAACTGTGAGGCACCAAGATGCTTGGTTGGAGGCGATATCAGCCCACTAGCGGTAGTCAATGTGGCAGGCACCAAGAAATTTCTTTAAGAAGTCCTTGTACCTCTTCTTTGGTGCACCTCTGTCTCGGTGGCCAGTGGAGAGCTCGCCATATAACACGATCTTGGGAAGGCGATGGTCCTCCATTCTGAAAACGTGACCCACCCAGCGCAGTTGGGTCTTCACCAGCTTGGATTCGATGCTTGCGGACTCTGCCAGCTCGAGTACTTCGATGTTGGTGATGAAGTCATTCCAATGAATGTTGAGGATGGAGCGGAGACAGCGCTGATGGAAGCGTTCTAGGAGCCATAGGTGATGCCGGTAGAGGACCCATGATTCGGAGCCAAACAGGAGCGTGGGTATGACAACAGCTCTGTACACGCTGATCTTTGTGTGTTTCTTCAGGTGGTTGTTTTTCCAGACTCTTTTGTGTAGTCTTCCAAAGACGCTATTTGCCTTGGCGAGTCTGTTGTCTATCTCTTTGTCGATCCTTGCGTCAGATGAAATGGTGCAGCCGAGGTAGGTAAACTGGTTGACTGTTTTGAGTTCAGTGTCCCCGATGGAGATGTGGGGGGGCTGGTATTCATGGTGAGGAGCTGGCTGATGGAGGACCTCAGTTTTCTTCAGGCTGACTTCCAGGCCAAACATTTTGGTAACCATTTGCCGGTTAAGAACCAAAGCCTGGTTAATTTTATTAAAGCTAACTTCTGTGCACAGTACAAGAATTGCCTGCAACCAGTGACATTGGACTGTGAACCAAAGAACTTTTCTCCACTTATATACACATTACACATACGTGCACTTAGAATAAGAGGGGGGGATCGTACAAGTTAAAGTTTGATTCTGTTTTCATGTCCAAAGATAATTAAAAGCAACTTTTCTTTAGGTAACCCTTTGTCGTGGTGCATGGGTTTTGGGGTCCTCTGGACTCCGTAACAGTACTTAATTATGTTATATATGTTATTGTGGTTTATATCTTCTTTTCCTTTTTTCTTTTCTTTCTTTAAGGGTAGATATGGGCAGGAGGCATGGGATTGATATAGGGGGATGGATTGGAGGGAAGTAGGGGATAGGGTGGTAGGGAGGGGTTTGTGTGTGTGTGTGTGTGTGTGTGTGTGTGTGTGTGTGTGTGTGTGTGTGTGTATATTTTTATTATGTTTGTAATGTTTATCTTTTTTGATTATATGTATCATGATTTTCATTTTAAATAAAATATTCAAAAAAAAATTACTCTCGCTAGTTCCTGCCTCATCCCATCATAATTAGCCCTTCCCCAATTAAACACTTTCCCATTCTGTTTGCTTTTATCCTTGTGTGGAACTATGCTGAAGCTGAGGGAGAATCCTTCTTGGATAAACCTGATGATTTATGCACCTACTATCCCTCTTGCAGTCAATAGACAATAGACAGTAGATGCTGGAGTAGTCCAGAGGTGCCTTTTCCTCCTCTGCTATCCATCCTGTAAGTTGATGATGGTTTCTTTCAAGGTTTGATATGTACATCCTGGAGGGGCTGTAAAGGCTGATCCTTGACAGGCCCTGCTGGCCACATACTTGGCAGGCGAGGCCTGGAGGGGCAACAGGGGCAGAAGCTCTGTTGTGGCACTTCCTCTGCCATTCCTCTTTTGCCTCTTTGAGCTTATTCTCGGCAGCGTCCGCACCTTTCCGATGGCATCCCTCCACTGAGAGCAGACTTGAGCCAGATCCTCCCACATTGATGGGGCATTGCCAGCTTTCTTGAGGCTCCAGTGCTGAACATCCTTGTACCGTAGTCGGTGGCCTCCTCATTTTAGAGAGCCAGTGGACAGTTGGCCGTACAAGATGTCCTTGGACAGTCTTCAGTCAGGTATTCTGACAACACGTCCTGCCCAGCGCAGTTGGGCTGACATCACCAAGGTTGAAACTGCTGGCATTCTGGCTCGAGAAAGGACCTCGATATTGGAGACCTTGTCTCGCTAGGTGATCTTCATCAGAGAACATAGGTGCTGCTGCTACATTTGGTCAAGCTGACGTTAGTGACACTGATATGGGCACCATGTCTCACATCTATATAGCAAGGCTGATATGACAATGGCCCTGTACACCTTGCCCTTGGTGGCCAACCTGATGTTCTGTGATCAAATCCGGTCTTTCAGCTGCCCAAAGGTGGTCAATGGTGGTAATTTCTGCACCATTCCAAAATCAGACTTCTTATCTGTTCCTCAGTAACCCGAGGGCTATTTGGAGGCCTATAGACTACTCTCAGTTCAGTGATTGCTCACTTCCTATTTCTGACTTCCACCCACACTGACTCAGTAGACACTCCCTCTTTTAAGAGAAAGGTTTGAACTTGGTACCACATAACAGGGCTGAGAGAAAAACATTTACTTTATCTGAAATTAACTAATTAAAGGGAAAAAAGGGATGAAAAGGTAGGGTAGTGGAAAAGAGAGGGATTTCCTGGACCACAAAAGCACCAGCACAGATTAGATGAGCAAACAGCCTTTCTACATTTATACCCTATGCAATACTGCATAGAATTTATTCTTCAAAAGTTATTGGTTGAAGTAACAAAACTGCAGCCATTTAATGAGGAACCACAGCAAGTCAGAATTGAATAATAAAAAGAAATAAAATCATACAAAAATTAGAATGAACTGGCTTACATTGTCCAGGCTTTTCAGTAGCCACAATAGCCATTTCATGGAGGAATTTGTAGGTTTTCTCAAAGAACAAATGACAATTTAGTATTTTTTTAAAGGTAATCTGAAACAAAAACAGAAAATTACAGGAAAGACGAAGCATTTCAGCATCTGCGAAGAAGAAAAAATAATTAAACCTTCATCAAAATCGTGGAAAATAATGGAATTTGAGTTGTGTTGAAATAGGGGAAGGATGGAGAAAGCAGAAGTGCTTTAGTGGTGCTTTTCAAATCTTCCCCATCACGCAAACTTCAATCCTTCCCCATCACGCAAACTTCAATCCTTCCCCATCACGCAAACTTCAATCCTTCCCCATCACGCAAACTTCAATCCTTCCCCATCACGCAAACTTCAATCCTTCCCCATCACGCAAACTTCAATCCTTCCCCATCACGCAAACTTCAATCCTTCCCCATCACGCAAACTTCAATCCTTCCCCATCACGCAAACTTCAATCCTTCCCCATCACGCAAACTTCAATCCTTCCCCATCACGCAAACTTCAATCCTTCCCCATCACGCAAACTTCAATCCTTCCCCATCACGCAAACTTCAATCCTTCCCCATCACGCAAACTTCAATCCTTCCCCATCACGCAAACTTCAATCCTTCCCCATCACGCAAACTTCAATCCTTCCCCATCACGCAAACTTCAATCCTTCCCCATCACGCAAACTTCAATCCTTCCCCATCACGCAAACTTCAATCCTTCCCCATCACGCAAACTTCAATCCTTCCCCATCACGCAAACTTCAATCCTTCCCCATCACGCAAACTTCAATCCTTCCCCATCACGCAAACTTCAATCCTTCCCCATCACGCAAACTTCAATCCTTCCCCATCACGCAAACTTCAATCCTTCCCCATCACGCAAACTTCAATCCTTCCCCATCACGCAAACTTCAATCCTTCCCCATCACGCAAACTTCAATCCTTCCCCATCACGCAAACTTCAATCCTTCCCCATCACGCAAACTTCAATCCTTCCCCATCACGCAAACTTCAATCCTTCCCCATCACGCAAACTTCAATCCTTCCCCATCACGCAAACTTCAATCCTTCCCCATCACGCAAACTTCAATCCTTCCCCATCACGCAAACTTCAATCCTTCCCCATCACGCAAACTTCAATCCTTCCCCATCACGCAAACTTCAATCCTTCCCTATCAGGCAAACTTCAATCCTTCCCCATCACGCAAACTTCAATCCTGTCTATCTTTTCAAATGCTGGAGTGATTCTTCAACTTCAATATTAGTGAGCTTTCAACACAACCATGTAAATTGAATATTCTATACAGTTCAACACAATTTAAAGAACATGGTAATATTTGGTAATTACCAAATATTTCTTTCCATTATAGTTATTTTATCACATTTTAAATACAGAGCAGGGAGGAAGCAAATTACTTCTTCAGCAGAGAAGATACAAATTTAAGATAATTAGTTAAAGTTTAGGAGGGAATTTGAGGAAAAATTTGCCCAGTGGGAGCCGAGAATTCACTCACCAAAAAAGGGCGGCAAAGGAAGGAATCCTCATGGTTTAAATACATTAAGCATTTAAATCTGCAGCTGAAGAATCTGTAGGGCCATAGATTGTGAAATGGAAAGAGAAAACAATGCAACTTGCTCCCTTCTGGTCAGCACAGACATAATGGTCCAAATGGCCTCTTATGCTATGAATTTTTTTATGATTCCAAAATTTCTATTATAAATCTTGGGTGAAGGTGATGAATGGCATACACCTTTTCCTAAGAACAATAGTTAACATTTAACAAATTCATCTATGTAGAGGAGAGACAATATTACCATTCAGAGATTAGGTTTTTAAAAAATTGAAGTTTGCTGATTCCACCCTCCCCACCCTCCAGGATAGTCTAACCACTGGATCTTAAAGCAGCTAACTGACAGTTATTAAAGATGCTGTGGAGAATTATTTCTTTCAGCATCTAAGAGGAAATGCTCACACTAACCATTTGGGACTCTCACATTTACAAAACAATATCTAGTTATTTATTTATTTGTATGCAGGTATACCCTGCTTTACAAATACTCGCTTTACGAAAATTCACTTTTATGAAGAAACCTGTATTTATTATCTGAAAGAAATTGGAATGGGCTTTTGCTTTTACGAAAATAGCCTTCAATAGTAGTGAATGGATTTTCACTTCACGCCATTTTGGTTTATAAAAGGTTTCACAGAAATGCTCTATTTTTGTAAAGCAGGGTAAACCTGTATACGAATACTTGTCCTGCGTATGTATTGTTTGTCTGTATGTGTGTTATGTCTGGTTGTGTGTCTGCGTGCTTTGTACCGAGGACCGGAGAAGACTGTTTCGATGGGTTGTACTTGTACAGATGACAATAAACTTGACTCGAATACATCCATTCCCTCAATAACCAGCTTCCTCCCACCAAGCCACAGGTTGCATTTACAGGTATATGGTTTGTTTCCAACAAATTATCTGTCATTAGAACTGGGTCACATCTGGTCCATAGACCCAGTCAAGCTTCCCCTACCTCTAAAGGGTGCTTACTGCTTGCCTCAATTTCCAAATGGCAGGTCAATTCAGGTAAGTCAGATCACAGAAATACAGAAGGGGAAAACCATAGAATGCTACATCACAAAAACAGGCCATTTGGTCCATCTAGTCCATGCCAAGCAACCTTTTCTGCCTAGTCCCATCCACTTTCACCCAGACCATAGCCTTCTATACCCTTCCCATCCATGTACCCATGTGATCTTCTCTTAAATGTCAAAATCATACCTGCATCCACCACTTCCACTCATTCACCCTCAGAGTGAAGGTGGTCCCCTTAATGTTCCCTTTAAATATTTCATCTTCCACCCTTAACCTGTCATCTCATTCTTGTCTTGCCCAACTTCAGTGGAAAAAGCTTCTTTTGCATTTACTCTTCCTATACTCTTCATAAGTGTATATACTTCTATCAAATTTCTCGTCATTCTCTGACACTCCAGGATGTAAAGTTCCAACTTATTCAACCTTTCCCTATAAATCAGCTCCTCAAGTCCCAGCAACAAACCTATAAATTTTCTCTTGCACTTTTTCAATCGTATTGTTATCTTTGCTGTCGATGTCCCAAAAGCTTGCTTTACTACCCTATCTACCTGTGATGTCATTTTCAAGGAATTATATAATGGTAATCCTCTATCCTGCCACACTCCACAGTGCCCTATCATTTACTGGTTTTGCCCTACATTGGTTTGTTCTCCTATAGTGCAACACTTCGCATTTGTCTGCATTAAATTTCATCTGCCATTTTCCAGCCCATTTTTATAGCTGGGCCAGATCCCACTGGAAGGTTTGAGAGCCTTCCTCACTATCACCCCCGATCTTACTTCCATATGCAAATTTGTTGATCCAATTTTACCACATTATGATCTACGTCATTGATATAGATGGCAGACACCAATCCTTGAAGCACACCACTAGCCACAGGCCTCCAATCAGAGAGGCAATCCTCTACTACCACTCTAAGGCTTCTCCCTCGAAGCTAATGTCTAATTCAATTTACCACCTCATCCTGGATGCCAAATGACTGAACTTTCTTGACCAACCTCCCTTGCAGGGCCTTCCATATTTCACCACCAAATCAATCAGGAGTGAAATGAGGAAAAAAAATAAATTCTGAATGGTTGACAATTATGGATTGGGGGAAAAAAATTAACGACCAATTTCCTAGGAAGGCCCTGGAAGACATTTTTTTTTTTTTAAAAAGTTCTGAAATTTCAAGCCTATAGACATTGAAATGCAAATCAGTCACAACAGCTCTAGCACCCCAATATAATTAGCCTAGAAAGACAATCAATCTTATCAGTTTTTGAGTATTTATTTGTAATGATTTGTGCACATGATTTACGGACCCATGAAGAAATCATCTCTCAAACAGGAGGAAACAGATCCTTTTGCTATCAGGGATGTCTCTAACTGAGCTCACAGCATTCTGGAAAGGAGGATGAGCAGCCAGATGTTGTGGTCCATGGGGATCAATGGCACAGAGAGGATTAGTGATGAGGTCCTGAAGAGGGAATATAGGGATTTTGTAAAGAAGTTAAAAAGCAGGACATTAAGGGTGGTAATTTCAGGAATGCTGCCTATGCCACACACCAGAGAGGGTAGGAATAGGAAGTTGTGGCAGATGAATGCTTGGCTGAAGAGTTGGTGCAGTGGGCAGGGGTTCAAATTTATGGATCATTGGGATCTCTTCTGGGCAAAAATAATGGTCTGCACCTGAACTGGAAAAGGACCAATATCCTGGAGGCAGGTTTGCTAGACCTGTTGGGGAGGGTTTAAACTAGTTTGGCAGGGGGGTGGGAACCAGAATGTGAGGGCAGAGAATAGAGCACAAGGATAAAAGCATGATGTGAGGAAGGACAGGCAGAGGACAAAACATAAACGTAGCCAGTTAGAGGGTTTGAAATGGGTCTATTTCAATGCTAGAAGTATTAGGAATAAAGGGGATAAACTTAGATCATGGATCCGTTTGTGGTACTACGATGTTGTGGCCATCAGACTTGGCTGGAGGAAGGGCAGGATTTGCTGATGCAGGTGCCTGGGTTTAGGTGTTTTAAAAAGAATAGGATGGGGTGTTGAAAAGGAGGGTGGGGAGGGGGGGGAAAGTAGCATTACTGGTCAGGGATAGTATTACAGCTCTAGAAAGGGAGGATGTTAGGAAGGAAGCTATAACTGTGCTGGGAGTAGTCTCGGCCTCCAAATAGCCCTCGGGACTCCAAGAAGCAGATAAGCAGGCAGATTTTGGAATGGTGCAAGAAATACAAGGTTGTCGATATGGGTGATTTCAACTTCCCCAATATTGACCGCAAGAAGGATTAATGCTGCTGAATTTAGTCAGGTGTGTTCAAGAAGGATTCCTGACACAGTATGTGACCAACAAGAGGAGAGGCCATGCTGGATCTAATTCTGAGTTATGAACATGGTCAGGTGGTAGACCTCTCGGTGGGGGAGCATTTTGATGAGAGTGACCACAACTCCCTGAGCTTTAGCATGGCTACTGATAAAAGCAGACAAAATGGGGAAGGGCTAGTTATGATGGGATGAGGCAGGAACCAGCGAGAATAAATTGGAAAAAGATGTTCAAGGGTGAAGGCACAGAACTAATGTGGAGGAAGTTTAGGGACCACTTGTGCAAGGTTCAGGATAGGTTTGTCCTACTGGGACAGGGAAAAGATGGTAGGAAAAGGGAACCATGATTGACAAAGCAGGTGAGGCAGCTGGTCAAGAGGAAGATGGAAGCAGGAAACAGGAAAGATTCATGAAAGTTATATGATAGCCAGGAAAGAGCTTTAGAAAGGACTTAAGAGAGTTCATCATCGCACTTGTCAGCCACAAACGAGCCTGTAGCTGACATGGACATTTACCCCCTCCATAAATCTTCGTCCGCGAAGCCAAGCCAAAGAAGAGAGTTCAAAGGGGGCATGAGAAGGCCTTAGCATGTACGATTAAGGATAAGGTGTTCTATGCATATATGAAGAACAGAAGGATGATAAGAATGAAGGTGGGGTCGCTAAAGGATAAAGAAGGCAATATGTGCCTGGAGGTGGAGGAGGTTGGGGAGGTTGTAGATGAATACTTTGTTTCAGTATTCACAAGAAAAAAGGACCTTGATCAGGGTGAGGTCTGAATGGACAATGTGGAGATTAAGGAAGAGGAAGTATGGATCTTCTTAAAATCATCAAGATTGATGTCCCTGGGGCTGGATGCCATATACTCCAGGTTGCTGTGGAAAGTGAGAAAGAGATAGCTGGAGACGTCGCTCTAATCTACAAGTCCTCTTTGGCCACAGGGGAGGTGCCGGAGGATTGGAGAATGGCAAATGTAGTCCCCTTGTTTAAAAATGTTAATGGGAAGAATCCTGGGAATTGTAGACCCATGAGCCTTATGTTACTGGTGTGCAAACTATTGGAGAGGATTCTTAAGGCTAGGGTCTATGAGCATTGCGATAAGTACAGTCTACTCATGAATAGTTAGCATGGCTTTGCGAAGGGACGGTCGTGCCTAGCTCAACGCTATTACAGCACCAGTGACCCAGGTTTGAATCTGGTGGGTGTATATAAGGAGTTTGTATGTTTTCCCTATGACCTGTGTGGGCTTTCGCCAGGTGCTCTGGTTTACTCACACCTTCCAAAAAACAGGATGGGGTTGGTGGTTAACTGGGGGTAATTGGGCAACACGGGTCTCAATGGCCAGAATCAGCTTCTACTGTATTGTTTAAAAAGATGGTGAAATTATTAACACGCGCTCACAGCAATCATGTAAAATTTGAGTGAAGCAAACCATGTTAGCTTCCTTATATGTCAGGCTCCCAATCAATTCAATAACAAAGCAAAATAAAAATAAAAAATAGTGTGTGTACACAGGAACAGGATTTGGCTTTTCAGCCTTACCAATCAATTAGATTATGTCTAATTTATACAACGCCCTGATTAATCTTTTCAACTTCTGGAACAAAGTGAATAAAGCCCTGACAACGACTTATGAAGAAACCCACAAGGGAAAATTGAGAGGATTCCTTAAACTACTTTATGTGGAGATAGGAAAAATAATGCCACTCACAAGTACCACATGAAGTAAAATTTGCAATGGGAGATCAGTCTTTTTAACAACCTGTGGTGGTTCCTGAAAGGGGGGGAGGAAAATCAAGAAAAGAGAGATGGAGACGCAACAACTGATTGATACTGATGACAATTATCAAGTCAACTGTGTACTAGAAGCAGTTTACCATACTTGATCTGAATGTATTTTTTTTACTGTTTGTTCTGCTTGGAGGGGATGGTTCAACTGCCAACTCTTCCGAAGTCGTCGGCCACTTGTGGCGTTAGTCACCCCCGTGTAATTGAGGGGGGTACTACACTTATATTGTTGTAGATCTTATTTTTTGGAGTTTTTTTATATTATGGGGTTTCTTTACTTTTCTGTCTTTCAAGGAGTTTTTAAATTTTGTGAGCCGTGTGGGGCGCCTTATCTCCAAGGATCTCCCTTGGAGATAAGGCTAATTTGAATTTTGCAACTTTTAATTTTAATGGGCTTAATAACCCGTTAGCCTATTTTAAAAAGTTGAAGGTTGATGTTGCATTTTTACAGGAAATGCATTTAACTGAAAAAGAACATCAGAAGTTGAAGAGAGATTAGGTTGGGCATATTATAGCATCATCTTTTAATTAAAAAAATTTGCAATGGGGTGGCAGAGTGATCAAAACCAACGACAGTTCCAGGTACAAGATTCGCCATCTAACCAATGTACTTATCTGCAGTATTCCTTTGTTCTCTTTCATTAACAACATTGCATTAGCCAAGGAATTAAGAAGTGGGATATAGACCATGATTCTCAGTAGTCCACTGTACAAGAAACAAAGTCAACGGACTCCAAAAACTAACTCTGTATTAACACCAGAGAAAACAGAAACAACAGAAATTTCTTCCACAAAAAACAGAATATTACTCAGGGCAAATGCAGCAGAACACAGTCGCATACACATTAGATCAGTGGTTCCCAACCTTTTACTTTCCACTTACATACCACTTTAAGTATTCCCTCTGCCATAAGTGTTCTGTGATTGGTAAGGGATTGCTTAAGGTGGTATGTGAGTAGGAAGGGAAGGTTGAGAATCACTGCTCTAGACCCAATTGTTACTGAAATATTTTGCTTGAGAAAAATTGTCATTGGCCCATTTCCTTTGGAGTTATGAAACTGTGCACATAACAAATCAATTTGGAATGATTAAAACAGGGGTTTTCAAACTTTTTCTTTCCACCCACATACCACCTTAAGCAATCCCTTATTAATCACAGAACACTCATGGCATAGGGAATATTTAAAGTGGTATGTGCGTGGAAAGTAAAAGGTTGGGAACCACTGCATTAGATGAAGAGATGCAGGAGTATCAAAGCCAGCACCACCAGGCTGAGGAACAGTTTCTTCCCACTCGACCAGAGGAACTGCTCACAATAACCATCCGAGACTCCCACATGGTAGAAAGCAATATTTATTTATTTATTTATTGATGAAATACTTTTCCTGCAAATGTATTGTTTGTCTGCATGTGTGCTATGCCTGGTTGTGTGTCAGCATGCTTTGCACCAAGGAGCAGTGAACACTGTTTTATCGGGTTGTATTTATACAATCTGATGACAATAAACTTGCATCAAATCGTAATCATTTTTAGCAAGGTGACCGTCACGTTTTGATCAAAAGAAACATCCAATTACCTATTACATTATTTTAAAAAAGCAAGTTATTATGATAACATAGAAGTTGCAAAAAAAAAATCCACCTGCTTATTTTTTTCCAATTATGCAGGTCCTTTGATATGTTAATGCAGCTATAATGATCATACAATTAATCAAGGCTATCAACATTGATGAATATAAGAGGACAAATCCTGCAGCAAATGTGAGCTTCAAGCACGACAGGTCCAGTCATTTTTGTTCTGCATTTCCCACAAATCTCAAAGTATACAAACAGCTCATTCAAGCTGTCAAAATGGTTTCTGATTAACAAGACTGCTTATACAGTACAACCCCGATTATCCAAAATCAGATTCTCCAAAATCCTCGTAGATCCAAAATTTATTTGGAGCTGAACTGACCAGGGATGTTGGGCTCCTGCCAACAGTGCGGATCTCAGGCTCCTAGCGGCGGACCTAGGGCTCCCGGCGGCAGCACGGACATCAGGCTCTTGGCACAGTGCGGACCTCAGGCTCCTGACATGAGCAGGGCCTCGGTGGGGTCATAAAAGCCTTCCCTTGTTTGTTGTTTAAACACTCTTACAAGTGATTTGCTGTTGCTACTGGGCTGTTTTTAAAAAATGACCAGTTCTCTGAAAAAAACATTTATCCATTTTGGATAATTGGAGTTGTATATACATCTTCCTGTTTGAATAATCTTGTACACATTTGAGCAGATGCTCTTGAAAGGTAATTGACTAAAACATTCATGGTTTTACTCTTCACATTTGCTGATGGTCCTGCTGAGCATTTCTAGCAATTCAAGTTTTTACTTCAGGGTTTCAGCATTTATCATATTTTGCTTTTGTAACACTAGATATATTCAACAACGGCATTTACTTACCTACAAAACTTTGTTTTTTACTTTCCCAAAGTGGGGCAGCTCGAACACCATTCGCCACCAAAGCAAAGAAGGCCTTCTTCACCTGAAGAAATAAATAAGTTGTTAGAAACTGAAGAGCACTAAATCGAGGGCTCAATGTGTCCTACAGCTGACTTGCCTTTTGCCATGGGCAAAATTAAACCATGCATCTTAAAGATTAGATTGTGTGAAAATAAAATCCAGCAGAAAGGAAATCAATTTTCAAGTAGAACTGGAATGAGGATGCAATAGTAACTGAGAAAGAGAATGGGAAAAACATGTAGGAAATCAAAAATAATCACCAAGATTACATGAAAGTGCTGGAGAAATCAGCAGGTCACACAGCATCCAATGGAAGCAAAACAAAAGATATTCAATGTTTCTGGCCTGAGCCCTTCTGAAGACCAAGCCGACGTCAGAATGAAAAGTGGAGGGGGAGGGGGAGGAACAAAGGTTTACAGGCAAGAGGTAGTAGGGGAATGCAGGTGGGAGGACAGAAGAGAAATATAGAGGGAGAGGGCAGCTCTCTGACAGGAGAAGGAAGGGAAGGGGGTGGGGAGCTGGAGGTAGGGAAAGAGAGGAATGAATAAAAGAGAGCGACTGGGGAAAGGGGTTAATAGCAATTGAGGTCGATAATGATGCCCTCTGGCTGGAGGCTTCCAAGACAGATACAAGGTGTGGTTCTTTCTATTTGTGGATGGCCTCAACTTGAGGTTCATGAGGCCACTGACAGACAGTGTGCAACGGGGTGTGGAATTGGAATGGTTGGCCACTGGAAAGTCCTTGATGTTGCAGCATACAAAGCTACATTGGTCAAAGAAGTGATCTCCCAGACTATATCCTGTCTCCCTGATGTGAAAGAGGCCGCATCAGGAAAACCGGATGCAATAAATGACCCCTACAGATTCACTGGTAAAGTGGTGCTTCACTTGGAAGAACTGTTTGCACCTCCGAATAGTGATGAGGGAGGCAAGGATGCAAATGTAGCAAATATTGCTCTTACAGAGATAGGTACCACAGGAATGATTGGTGGGAAGGGATGAATGGACGAGGGTGGAAATTGCAGGGAATATTATGTTGGATGCAGAGGCTGGTGTAGTGGTAGCTGAGTTTCCAGGAAATAGAGGAGATGTGGGCAAGGGCTGAGCTAATGGTAGTAAAGGGGGAAGCCACATTTTCTAAAGAAGGAGGACACCTCAAATGGTCTGGAATGGAAGGCCTCATCTAAGGAGCAGATCTGTAGGAGATAAAGGACCTGAGTTAAAGGGATATATTCCTTACAGGGGAAAGGATCGTGAGGTATATTCAAGGTAACTGTGGGATTTAGTGGGTCTATAAAAGATCTTTATAGATAGTTTGTCTCCAGAAATGGTCAGAGAGGTTAAGAAATGGGAGAGAGTTACCAGGGATGGTCCAAGTGAAGGTCAGGGTGGACATTGTCTGCAAGGTGTATAAAGTTGATGAGCTCATGATGGGTGCAGGAGGTAATGGAGAATGAGTTGTGGAGTCTTGCCCGTGTGGGCTTTTTCCACGTAGGCATAAGTGGGGCTCATGCAAGTACCCATAGCTACATCTTTGATTTGGAGAAAGTGGGATGAGCCAAGGAAGAAGTTATTGAAATTATACAAATTCTGCCAGGCAGAGGAGGGTAGTGGTGGAGGGGAACCGGTTCAGTCTGTTATTAAGAAAAAAGCAGAGAGGCTTGAGCCCTTCTTTAGGGGAGAAATGGGGGAGAAATAGAATAGGGACTGGAAGTTGTTGAGGTGATGGTGAGCATATGTCGTGTCTGGATGTAGATGGGAAGGGGAACAAAATGAAGTCAAGGTATGATAATGTTAGCTGGGTGGGAGAATGGGTTTTAATGGAACATTTGGGTTTGTGGATCTTGGGTAGGAGGTAGAACCGGGCAGTGAGGGGTTGGGAAACTGGAGTTAGAGGTTGTGGAAGGGAGAAATAAGGAGGTCAGTGATAGTGAGGCAAATGGTGGTCTAAGGTTTCTTGGTGGGGTCCTGTTCAAGGGCTAAGTAAGAGGAGGTGTCTGAGAGCTGTCATTTAGCCTCAGCAAAGTAGAGGTCAATACACTGGACTATAACAGCACTACCCTTGCCTGTGGGTTTGACAGTGAGATTGGGATTGGTGCAGAAGGGTAATTTAGTGTTCTGCACTAGACCCCAGCATCTGTGTATTTTCTTGTTTACCACCAAAAATAGGCATATGATTTGTCCCATTTTGAATGCTGACTTCAACAAAATAATGAGACCATTACAAGGGTAAAGAACAATCTTTGCTCATCATACATTAAAAACTGAAATCAAAATGAAATTAAACATTTCAAAATGTATTTATTCAACTGGAACCTGTACCATTTCACTGGCTTCAAACCAATTTCCCTTTTCACATTGCATAAATTATCCCACAGTATAATTTAAAAGAGCAGCAGCAATGGCTGCATTTACTCTGAGGCCAAGATAATCCTTTTTTAATTTCACTGGTTTATTAGTTTGTGCAAGCCCTTGATGAGCACAAATTGGTTGTCATGTTTCCCTGAACTCCAACAATGATAGATGTCAAGGTATTTAATTGGTTATGCTTCACTTTGGGACCTTGAGTGATCAGTACAGGTCCAATAGAAATACGAGATGATTTGCTCTTCAACTAGCATCGTTCCAGTCGAGCTCAAATGCACAAAATTTGGTACCAGCCATTACACCGTGTTACATACAATAACTTGACCAGGGAGGGATGGTTTTAGCTCTCAATTTCCTTCTTGATGGTTAAATTCCTTGGATTTTCCTGGATTAATCTTATTGTGTGGCCCAGTTTTAAACATTTGCTTGACAATGCAGCTATGAAGCAACTAGAATGCTTTAAAGTTAACAACACAGTGTAATGCAGGTGGCTACTGTTACTGCTATATATGTCTGCCTTCATATTTGAAGGTGAGAATTATGGTAAATGAAAAAATTTATTGCTAAACATTACACATTTAATCTATATCCCAAGACTTTGGCACTCATTATTGGAACCATATCAGAACAATCTAATTATACTGAATATAACAATTGTGCAAACAGTCAAAAAGAACAAATGAAGAGAAAAAATCTTACTTGCAATGAAGTATCAAATACCACAAGCTTTGAGCTGGTGGGAACGATGTCATAGCACTTGTGGGATTTCATAAATCTCATATAAATATCACTATCGGACTCTTCAGCTGTTAAAAGCAATGAGAGAAATAAGATCGCAGCATGAGAATGAATTTTATTCAAGCACCTGTGTAGTTATGGACCAGCTGGCGAGAATAGGAATAAAATTAAATGCTAGCTTTCTGTTCATCACAAAATCATATTGACTCCAGATATAATTCTTTCCTACCCTGCAGATCAGGGAAATCCAGAACTCAAAGTAGACTAATATACTATTGTGAAATTGGTATAATTTTTAAATTGTCTTTTCATCCAGCATTAAATATGCCGGGATTCAATGTGTTCCATCAGATGGGTCTTGTCAGAGATGATAAAACCTACAAACTCCTGAATGACAGAACTGATCTGAACCCATGTCACTGATGCAGTCATAGCCTTGCTACTCTACCATGCAACCCATTTTGTTTACATTATTGCACGGCTGGCAGTTAAACAGTTTGGGGGGGTTCAGAGGATGTGACACCCAATTTATAAATACAAGTCGTCTCGGAAGAAACATGCAAAGCTTATCACACTTCTCTTAAAGTAGGAAGGGATACAGTGAGTGGGAATTGTTTCTGAACGTCACCAAGTTGTGAATATTACCAGTTTTAGATCCGTTAATTGACCCAAAATGATATGATTTTTCTATTGAAGACTCAACAAAATTATAGTAAGTTGAATTAGTATGAAGAGTGGATTAGAGCAGAGTTAGTTGAGGGGTCAAACAAGAGAGATGCTTATATAGAAATAGCTTATTCTCATAAATAATTGGACCAAAATATTTGGGACACAACATTACATAGAAAGAAAATTAAGATTGAGAGTAGGTTGTGATTGAAGCAATGCCAACATCAGGAAAGGGGAAAGAGCAAAGCAACATCACAAGTATTACCACTCCTCTTTTCGAGATAAATTACCATGTGGACTGTTGGGTTGTGGTTCATTTCTTAATGCAATTTTAATTTATTAAGAAATTATGTTTAATTCCATAAATAAGCTTCTGGCCTGAAATCAAATCATTACAAATGAAAAAGACAGAGGATTTACCACACCGAAGAGGATTTACCACACCGAAGAGGATTTACCACACCGAAGAGGATTTACCACACCGAAGAGGATTTACCACACCGAAGAGGATTTACCACACCGAAGAGGATTTACCACACCGAAGAGGATTTACCACACCGAAGAGGATTTACCACACCGAAGAGGATTTACCACACCGAAGAGGATTTACCACACCGAAGAGGATTTACCACACCGAAGAGGATTTACCACACCGAAGAGGATTTACCACACCGAAGAGGATTTACCACACCGAAGAGGATTTACCACACCGAAGAGGATTTACCACACCGAAGAGGATTTACCACACCGAAGAGGATTTACCACACCGAAGAGGATTTACCACACCGAAGAGGATTTACCACACCGAAGAGGATTTACCACACCGAAGAGGATTTACCACACCGAAGAGGATTTACCACACCGAAGAGGATTTACCACACCGAAGAGGATTTACCACACCGAAGAGGATTTACCACACCGAAGAGGATTTACCACACCGAAGAGGATTTACCACACCGAAGTTTTGGTCATTCCAGATCAACCCTGAGTGTGGCAAATACGTTTACAGCAAAGGGAACATTGGGGCCATGGATGCAGTATTGCTTTTTGCTTTTTTTACTTTATAAAAAGGCAGGACTGCTACCTCATGATATTTGAGAGAAACTGCACCTTAGAGGATCATGAAAGAAGGGATCCTTGTTGAGAATTGGTGATTTTTTTCTTTGTATACACCCTGCAAGATGAGCTAATGATTATCATTAAAATTACAAAGGTATTTGAAAGAATAGATTTTAAAACGCTTCTTAGTATTCCTAGAGGGTGGCATGGTTAGTGTAGCAGATAGCGCGACACTGTTACAGCGCCAGAGACCAGGGTTCAAATCTGTCACTGTCTGTTTAGGAGTTTGTACGTTCTTCCTGTGTCTGCGTGGCTTTCCTCCAAGTGCTCCGGTTTCCTCCCACCCTTCAAAACACACCAGGGTTGTAGGTTAATTGGGTGTGATTGAGCGGCACGAGCTCGTGGCTGAAAGGGCCTGTTACCGTGCTGTATGTCTAAATTTAAAATTATGAATAGAGTACAAAGCTTAAGGACATAAGATAGCCACCTATGTAAGAAATACTGGAATGGTTAAAACATGGAACTTTTCTTGCCAAACTGAAATTGAACAACTAACACAGACAGCTTTAAAGTGAATAAAGAGAAATAAATAGAATAAATGGTGTGCTGTTAATTCATAAGTACTGCCAAAGAGTGACTGGACTAAGAACATGCATCAATTTGAGAAACAGGAGCTAGAGGCCATCTGACCCATCAAGCCTGCTACCGTATTTAATAAGATCATGGTGCCATCGCTTCCCTGTAACCTTTAAATTGCTCAACTGGACAAAAATTTAGCTGTGCCTTAAATATATTTAATGATACAGCATCTACTGCTTCCTTGGGCAGATTCATTACTCTCAAGGAAAATCAGCTTCCCTACATCACTGTCCAACATCTTCTTCCCCGAATCTTGAAGCCATGTCCTCTAGTTCTAGTCTCACCTAGGAGTGGAATTTGCAATTCTATATGTTACTATAAGATCACCTCATTCTTCTGAATTTGATTAAGTATAGTCCTAGACAATTTAATCTCTCCTCATAGGCTAATCCCAATTTGCTGCACTGCCTCCAGGCAAGACCAGACAATACAAAACACCAGGAGTGGTTTCACCAGGACCCTGACCAGTTGCAGCAGAACCTCTTTGCTCTCAGATTCAATCCCACCAGCAATGAGGGCCAACATTCCATTTGCCTGTTGCACTCATTTGCCTGTTGCATTCTGATCTTGTGCTTTGAAGTCAATGTATTGGCAGGTGCATAATAAAGCAAATGAGGTCAACATGGCCTGTGTGTCTGAGTGATACACAGTCACTGCGTTCCAGGAAATTATTCCCAATTTTCCAGAACATGGTCTGTGTAAAAAGATCAGAACAGGAATAAGGACTCATTCCAGTTCCAACATTTTACCTCCTTGACCCCTAGTTTTTTTTCATGGATCGCCTGCAGTCTAAACTGAACTGCCGGCTATTTGTGAACAATGGGCTAATGAATAGGAAATCCAGCCTCCTTAAATACCGCACGTCAGGTATTCTATCTAAATTTGCGGTGTGATAGGGATATTTGGAGTTTTGGTCATTCCTGTGTGAACGGCCACTCCTGGGAGGTAGGGAGGGAGACACTTCAGAATGGAAAAATCATTTAAGTTCAATGCAAAAAACATAATGATGCTGGGATCTGACTGCATCGAAACATGGGAGCAAAGACTGCAAGAGTTTGATTGGAACAGCTGGCAGGATCCGAGGGCATCGTTTAAAAGGAAGAGTTGAGAATATGGTTCAGTCAGAGCAGGAGAGAGCAGAGAAACAAGGTTGTGATTAACTTCACTGGCCTGCAATTTACAAAATAGCCAGCTGTGTAAAATGATCAGAAAACATCCAATTGCCTGTGAAACTTTAACCCAAGTCAGCACTTTCAGGGCATATTTTGAGAGGGAGGGAGGGAGGGTGGGTGGAGGGAGGGAGGGTGGGTGGAGGGAGGGTGGGTTGATATATGCATTCCACATGTATAATTTTTGAAGTTTTATTGAAATTGTATTCATTGATGTGGTTTTAAAATTCTAAAATAGTCAAAAAAAGGGGGAGGGGTGGAGGGGGGAGATAGACTCCTAGCCCGATTCAGAAGTCATTTAAAAGCAAAAGTCTATGAGATAATACTTCAAACTTCATTATGAAAATGCTGATTAGAAATGACAAATCTGAATTATTCGTGCTCCGGGTGGATATTTCTTTGGCAAGGGTCGGAGTGGACAAACAGAACAGAAAATAAATTCCTCAGGCACATTTAATGTGCTATAACATATTAATGATTTTTTAATAATGTTTTTAATCTGCTATCCTTACTTTGAATTAATGTTCAAAAACATGTTTCAACTGACGCCAAGCCTTGATTTCAAAAAAAGCTAATTAATTCTTCTCCCCTTCTCAATTTCAAATTTATATAGCATCTTTAATATTTTAACTAAGTAGTGCATTCCCAAAACTTAATAACAGAACACAAAGAAACATCAGGAGATAAATAAGAACCTTCCCATGAGTTGGGCTTTCGAACATCTTGTAAGATAGGCACAGGGATTTAGGGAGGGAATTCTGCAGTTTAAGATTGGCAGCTGAAACAACTACTGTCAATGGTGGAGCAACTAAATAGGGGTGATCAGACCAGAAATGGAGGACAAGACCGCTCAGAGAGCTCTGATGCTACAGAAGATAGAAAGGGGCAAGAGCAGTAAAAGGATTTGGAAAATAAGGATAACCAACGAGAGGCCATGGATTGAGATTGCAGGGGGAAAATTATAAGGGGAACATGAGGGGAAATTTCTTCACGCAAAGGGTGGTCAGGATGCGGAATAAGCTTCCGGCGGAGGTGGTTGAAGCAGGGACGTTATTTACATTTAAGGAAAGACTGGATAATTACATGGCGGGGGAGGATTGGAGGGGTATGGACCAGGTGCTGGTCAATGGGACTAGGAGGGTGGGGATTTGTTCCGGCATGGACTAGTAGGGCCAAACTGGCCTGTTCTGTGCTGTATATGGTTATATATGGTTATGTGTCGTCCAGAGCTCATTTTATGTCAAACAGGACACCAGGGTTACAATTGGCTTCCTGCAGCCTCAGGATTCCCAGTATAGAGACAGTAGTGAAAGTATGTGGCAAGAACCAAAAAAAATAGCTTTACTTATGAGAAGTTTCTGCTTCTGGATGTTAGATGAGCAGTCTGAAAATTTAACTACAATGCAGGGACTGAGAGGTATTGGTTGAGCTAGGTGCCATCGGCAGACGGCTGTGCCCAATGGTAAACAAAAAGATGCTGAGTATAATTCCTGGAGAAACTGAGCAGTGGAGATCATAGTGGGAGTGTGGAAAGAGAATGCTTTTAGGTCATTTTCTGGCTATGGATGGATGCAGCCCTAATGAGCTGACTGAAGGAGTTACAATGACATGTTCAACTGTGGCAAAGGATACAAACAGTTCTAAATTAACAATATTTCAATCAACATTGAGCCACAGAAAGCAAGTGAATTGATCTTCAGCTTCAAATGAAAATCATTTTAGAAATCAATGGCTCCAAAAACTAGAGTTCAGGCATTTTCTTTCCCTAATCAATGGAGCTGAGTTAACAATTAACTAGGTTCAAATGTAAACATTTTCATTCCAACTGTTTTTTTTAATTCCACGGAATTCTGTAACAAAATATGTTGGTAGAGCACCTACATAAACTAAAAAATGAATGGAAATCTTGTCCAAAAGCCAGTTTTTATCCAAACAGCTTCTTGTTTTATGTCTAGGCCTTGCAATGGAATGCCAAATTTATTTAATGTCTAACTCAACGTGAACAGGCCCAGCCAAAGAAAAAGTCGATTTATATTTTCTTAAAGGAAATAAAACATTTCCATCCACTAAAATGACCTTTTAAATAGAAGTTAGAATGGCAAGGAGGAAAGATTCTTTACAATGAAAGAGCTTTTTTTTTTGGCAAACCCCATGATGATTTTATCCTGGGTCTGACTGGATTATCCTGGCATCCCATTAAATCTGCTTAACGTGGCACTTTGGAATCTAATTTTTTTTCCCTCAAAAATTTACATTTCATATATAATGTAGTTCCAGCTCATATTCTGCTTGGGTTTTGTCGCATTAGTGAAGAAATAAATGGGCCTTTTGAGAAAATCACGCCATTTAGTCTTTTCATCTATCATTGATTTTACACCACACAGAAGCGCATCTTTTGCGATTGCAATTCACACTTCTTGCTCAAACCTTGCAACGGTTATTAACAGTTCACGGCAATTACAAACGGAACATATGCAGCAATGAAAGTCAAGCAGAAGAGCAGTAAATCTGAACCTTCTGTGCACCAGTGCTATAAGACAGTACATAGTAGTCAAAGTATTCTGGAAACAAAACTGTAACATAAACCAGATTAAAGAATGTACTGATTAAACACGCCTAGTGACACATATTTAGCCCAACACATGAATGGGAGTAATGAATGCATTCATATCGGCAAGTTAAAATATCAAAAATTACTAAGATATATAATGAAAGGAAAAGAGGGGGAGGAGGGAGAGAAAGGGAATGAACTTTAATGTTTCATCTAGACCACACATGTCAAACTCTGGCCCGCAGGCCAAATTTGGCCCGCGATATAATTATATTTGGCCCGCAAGATCATATCAAAAATGTATTAGAGGTGGCCCGCTGGACGCCGCGCCAATATAGCGCATGCACAGTAACCGCTGTGTTCCAGGGTGAGAGAGAGAGAGAGAGAGAGAAAAATCCTGGTCCTTGAAAAGTAGTGGTGGGTGGTTTTATAAACACGCTGTCGTGTCCCCCCGCCCACCCCCCCACCGCAGCGCGGACTGGCCGGTGTCAGGGGAAGCCAAGGCCGCTTCCCAGTGCCCGGAACCTCCGTGGCACAGCGTTTCTTGGAGCTGCAGATGGAATCGGGATGCCGGAGGGAAGATTGGGGCTCCCCGCCGGGCGATGGAGGCGCCAGCCGCCCTGCGCCTTCCCACTGGACCAGCGGCGGGTGCCCGGAGTACACGTGGAGAGCGAGGCTGGTCGGGCAGGTAGGGTGGAACCCCCTGCCAATCTCGGGAGTGGCGTGGGCTGGATCGGGATTAGCCGCGCTCATCTGCTCCTCCACCGCTGACCGGGATCCCAGCGCGGTCCTGAGCGCTGAGACTGCCCTGGAAAGGTCCTGGGACACCGGCACGAAAAGAAAAGGGGGTCCGGGAGAAACTCAGCAGGTCAAGGGGGGTCCGGGAGAAACTCAGCAGGTCAAAGGGGGATCCGGGAGAAACTCAGCGGATCAAAGGGGGATCCGGGAGAAACTCAGCAGGTCAAGGGGGAGGGGTCCGGGAGAAACTCAGCAGGTCAAGGGGGGTCCGGGAGAAACTCAGCAGGTCAAGGGGGGTCCGGGAGAAACTCAGCAGGTCAAGGGAGGTCCGGGAGAAACTCAGCAGGTCAAAGGGGGATCCGGGAGAAACTCAGCAGGTCAAGAGAGGTCCGGGAGAAACTCAGCAGGTCAAGAGAGGTCCGGGAGAAACTCAGCAGGTCAAGGGGGGTCCGGCAGAAACTCAGCAGGTCAAGGGGGGTCCGGGAGAAACTCAGCAGGTCAAGGGGGGTCCGGGAGAAACTCAGCAGGTCAAGGGGGGTCCGGGAGAAACTCAGCAGGTCAAGGGGGGTCCGGCAGAAACTCAGCAGGTCAAGGGGGAGCCGGCAGAAACTCAGGGGAGGCCTGACCTCGCCAGGAACGTTGCCCACTCCCCTTCCCTGCCGCAGGCCGACCCGCGACTCACGGTGACGAGGCCGCTGATCCGCCGAGATCTCGCCCTGCAGCGAGAGCCGATGCCCCTGCACTGTCGTTGTCCAACCCGATCGCCCGCAAACCCCGCCCTCCCGCACACAGGCCTGAGTAAGTATTATGAACTTTAATCTCAGGATAAAACGATCTTCCAATAGTTTCATGTCACAGTGATAAATATATTCCTGGTTAAAAATGGTCCTGCACCTGGATACAAGCTCATTAGGCATAAAACTTGAAAAGTGTGTAAATCAAAGGATATCTGTACCAATGGAAAAAGGGCATGGCAAATAACCCTGCTAGAGTTCATGCCCACAATCAGTCACCCATTGGATTGTTTCAGGAATCATGTTATTCTCCCACATTCTCAATAGCCCTCAGATTTTACTATTCGACAGCATACTAGCAACATTTGACAAATCCTCTATAGAGAAATATTATTTATTGAATATTTTATTTCTCATTTGTTAATGCTTCTGGAAAGAGTTTATCCAAAACTATTATTAAACATTTATTTTAATAAGAAAAAGTTTAACATTACATATGTTGAAAGAAGAGAAAACATGCAGATGTTGTTGAAAATTTTCAATAAATATCTAGTTCGGCCCTCGACTTAGTCCAAGTTTTTAATTTTGGCCCTCCGTGAATTTGAGTTTGACACCCCTGATCTAAACATTACTCTTAGCTGATCTTACACCAAAAATGTGTTTTACATGAACAATATTTGTAGTGCATCTGGGGTGGGGAAGTGTCAATGGGGACGAGGTGTGTCAGAGAGGAGAAAAGGAGTAGGGAGGGGTTGATGAGCCGAGTTGTACAAGGGAGAAGATGCAGGAATGCATGAGGGAGATGGGACAGGGGGTGTGACAAAGGGAGGCAAGTGAGGAATGACTACCAGTACAATTTGTTAAATTGTTAAAAAAAATTACTAACTTTTGGATTATGCCTAGGCACAACTCAATTAACATTGAATTTGAGCCAGCATTATATAAAAGTTTGTAAATGTGTCTGAGAAAACAAAAATAAGAGAGAGAGCGCGCTGCGGGCAGCAACAAGAGAGACAGAGAACAAAGGGGTAGATTTAACCAGTGCCAAGTTCTGGGGCAAAAATCTGCAGCCAACACACACTGATCGTGACTGATGTTCCCACAATTTTTCCCCAAAAATAAACTTTATTCATAATTCTCTAATTAGACCACTGACACCACCGTGGCACCTTGTCTTTTCTCCCCCGCCCTCTATTGCTTGAGGGACTTCTCAGTCTCAGCCCTTCAATGCCCATTGACGGAAGGACTCTAGACTGTGGTCCTTCCCCACAGTGCCCTTGTGTTGGCTGTGCCAAGCCTCAGTGCGTCCCTCAGCACGTAATCCTGCAGCATGCAATGTGCCAGTTGGCAGCATTCCCTCAACGACATCTTGTGTTGGAAGACCAACAGGTTTCAGGCAGACCAAAAGGCGTCTTTCACTGAGTTGATGATCTTCCAGCAGTTCTGGATGACTGACTCTGTATGCGTCCCTGGGAATAACCCATAAATCAGAGAGTCCTCTATCATGCTGCTGCTGGGAATGAGCTGTGACATCGACCCTTTTCTACACTCTCTGAGTGAAAATGCATTCTGCAAGGAGGTGGGCAACTGTCTCCACTCCACTGCAGTCGTCATGGGGACAATGTACATGGAGGGGGGGGGTAATATTCTGTTCCTACAAGAGAATCTGACTGGGATCTGACAGGAAGGATAAGACTGGGATCTGACAAGAAGGATAAGACTGGGATCTGACAGGAAGGATAAGACTGGGATCTGACAGGAAGGATAAGACTGGGATCTGACAGGAAGGATAAGACTGGGATCTGACAGGAAGGATAAGACTGGGATCTGACAGGAAGGATAAGACTGGGATCTGACAGGAAAGATCTGACTGGGATTTGACAGGAAGGATAAGACTGGGTCTCTGTGTATGTCCGTGGGAACAGCCCGTAAATCAGAAAGCCCTCTATCACGCTGCTTTGGGGATGAAGTGTGAATCCTTCTGCACACACTGGGCAAATGAGCATTCAGCAAGGAGGTGGGCGACTGTCTCCACTCTACCGCAGTCATCTGAGGACATCATACAGGGGTGGGGGTATTTTTCTTTTGGACAGGAAAGACCCGACTGGGAGTCCGTGTGCATCCCCGGGGACAGCCCGTAAATCAGAGTCTTTGGTCACGCCGCTGGGGAATGAACTGTGACAAGGACTCTTCTCCGCACACCGAGTGAAGCTGCATTCAGCAAATGGGTGGGCGACTGTCTCCTCTCCATCGCATTCATCTTGGGGACAAGGTACATGGGGGCCGGGGGGGGGGGGATCTCTGTGTGTGCGCCTTTGGGAATAGCCCAGGAATCAGGGTCCTCTGTGGTTGAGGATGAACCATGACACGGACTCTTGAGTGAATCTCCCTTCTGCAAGGAGGAGCCGACTGTCTCCTATTCTCTGCAGTTGTCTCAGTGATATTTCTGTCGTGCATGGGGTGGGGGGGGGGGGGGGGGCAACTGCCACTGGCAGTCAGGACGACCTGGGGCTTGTTAGTGAGCCCTAGCAAGGAGGCATTCCCCCAATGACCCGGACAGTCTGCTCCATGTCTGCAGGATGGAGTGGGTCCCCCCCCCCCCCCCCCAGTACCCGGGCAGGGAACGGCTCTCACCTTCATCGTCCAGCTCCAGCTTCTCCAGCATGCCTTCCGCCGAGCCTTGCACCTGAGCAGGGTGGGGGGGGGGGAGGGGAGAGACACGACAGTGGGTGAGAATCGAGGGCGGACCCGCGACCGAACCGCTCCTGCCGGCGCCGAACGCTCCCGGCCAGCCTCCGCTCGGCGCGCCGCACGGGCTCTCTGCCACCCTGGGCTCGATTCCCCGGACTGCGCGACGCTCGATTCCCCGGACTGCGCGACGCTCGATTCCCCGGACTGCGCGACGCTCGCTTTGCCCACCCCATCTTCCGCCCGGAACGGGGTGGGAGGGAGCGCTGAAGCTTCAAATGCACCTCCCCATCCCCAAAAATCATCATTCTGGCGACGTGCTGACTTCCCAGAGGCTCGTGGGAAACGAATGCACGTTTTCAATGATTTATCTCCCAATATTTTAGGTTGATTTGTAACCAACATAGGAATAGAAGTCATGTTAACCACCCCCCCCCCCTTCAGGTTTTCAGATCCAGCCCTGAATGCTGCCGTTCACCTGGATCCAAGTCAGCGGGGGCTGACAGTACCGTGTCTCTGCTCTGCATTCAGGACAGATTCCACGGGCATGAAGTGCTGGCTCAGGACGTGACCGACAGCCAATGCAGACATCGCCAAGTGCAGGCACTGCAACTCAATACAGATGCAAAGGACAGGAGACGCCGCAGGCAGAGCACGTCTCTGTCACCGTGTCTACATCGCGTTTAATGCGGGCACTCGTTCAGTCTAGACACTCCAAGGTGGGCTCTCTGGATTCAAAAGAATCCTTCCTGTCAGATCCCAGTCAGATCCTTCCTGTCAGATCCTTCCTGTAAGATCCCAGTCAGATCCTTCCTGTAAGATCCCAGTCAGATCCTTCCTGTCAGATCCTAGTCAGATCCTTCCTGTAAGATCCCAGTCTTATCCTTCCTGTCAGATCCTTCCTGTAAGATCCCAGTCAGATCCTTCCTGTAAGATCCCAGTCAGATCCTTCCTGTAAGATCCCAGTCTTATCCTTCCTGTCAGATCCTTCCTGTAAGATCCCAGTCAGATCCTTCCTGTCAGATCCTAGTCAGATCCTTCCTGTAAGATCCCAGTCTTATCCTTCCTGTCAGATCCTTCCTGTAAGATCCCAGTCAGATCCTTCCTGTCAGATCCTAGTCAGATCCTTCCTGTAAGATCCCAGTCTTATCCTTCCTGTCAGATCCTTCCTGTAAGATCCCAGTCAGGATCCTTCCTGTAAGATCCCAGTCAGATCCTAGACTCATCCTTCCTGTCAGATCCCAGTCAGATCCTTCCTATAAGATCCCAGTCTTATCCTTCCTGTCAGATCCTTCCTAAGATCCCAGTCAGATCCTTCCTATAAGATCCCAGTCTTATTCTTCCTGTCAGATCCTTCCTAAGATCCCAGTCAGATCCTTCCTGTCAGATCCCAGTCAGATCCTTCCTGTCAGATCCCAGTCAGATCCTTCCTGTAAGATCCCAGTCAGATCCTTCCTGTTGGATCCCAGTCAGATCCTTCCTGTCAAATCCCAGTCAGATCCTTCTTGTCAGATCTTTCCTGTCAGATCCCAGTCTTATTCTTCCTGTCAGATCCCAGTCAGATCCTTGCTGTCAGATCCTTGCTGTCAGATCCTTCCTGTCAGAACCCTTTGCTCAGGATGTTTGTGTTTCAACATTGTACTGTCACTGGGGGCACACATTGCAAAGTGCAGCCAAGGCATCCAGTGTAGTTAATTGTGCACTATCACCAATCAACATGCAGACATGGTCTCCACCTTAGATAATATGTCTCTGCCATTTGGTACGGACATTGGCAAGTATAGAGATATAGCATGTGTTAAGAATACTGCATCCTGCAATGTGCACCTTATTATTACAATTGGAATACAGGTACGTAGAACAGCACCAAACATGTTCCGCAGGAACTAGAGTTGGGTTTGTGATTTTGTAAAGAACTCGGTTGTACAATAAATCCGAAAATGACACAAAGATTGGTGGAGTTGTGCGTAGAGGGCTATCAAAGGATATGGCCAAAGAAACAGCAGATGGCATTTAATCCGGACAAGTTGAGGTGTTGAACTTTGAAAGGCCAAACAGTAAGGGGAAGGTATACAGTTCTCTTTGCAGGTGTCTATACAGCATTGAGGTGCAGAGGGATCTGGGGGTCCAAGTCTGTGGGCCCTTGAACGTGGCCAAGCAAGTCGAACAAGTGGTAATGAAAGTGTATGGAATAATAACCTTCGGAGGAGTCACGTGATGGAGTAGTGGCCGGACGGTGAACTCCAGCCCTCTCCAGAAAAGTCGGGAAAAACAAAGGAAAACACAAAGGCACAGAAATAAAAGTTACAGAAAAGTGAGTATAAAGGTGGAAAGAAGATGGCGGCAAAAAAAGAAAAATCGAAAGCAACGGTAAGAAGAGAGGAAGAGAAGACAAAGGAGGAAAAAGGTGAAGGCCTTACCTGTCCGAAGAGGCCCGCTGCGGAGAGAGAAACCCGCTCCCTCAGGTTGGTAAATAATGGACTACAAAAATGGCTCGCAGAGCCGAGTAACAGTGCGCAACCGCGCATGCGCGATACTTCGCGCATGCGCGATGCGAATGAAAAAAAACACACCGACGGGAGGGGGGACCAGCTGGGGAGTCGATCTCCACAGCCGGCAACGACAGCTGCAGAACACCTGCAGCAAGAAGAGACCACAGAAGACAATAGAAACAAGAAAGAAGAGGAGGAAAGGGCACCAAAGAAACAACAGATGGCCAACCCAGAGGAAGAAGAAGAAGAAGAATACAGTGAAATAGATAAAGGGAAAGGCAAGGTAAAGGATATACTTGCTCTTGTTAGAGGATACATGGAGTCATTTAAAGAATGGCAAACACAGGAATTTAAGGATTTAAGAAAAAGAATAAACAACACAGAAGAGAAAATAAATAAAATGGAGATGACCTTAACAGAAATGGGAAAGAAAATGGACAAGATGGAAGAGCGGGCAGTAGCAGCAGAAATGGAGGTAGAAGACTTAAAAAAGAAATTGGAGGAATCTAATAAAAAAACTAAAGAGACACAAGAACTACTAGCTCAAAAAATAGATACAATGGAAAACCATAACAGAAGAAATAACATAAAGATAGTGGGCCTTAAGGAAGATGAAGAAGGCAAGAATATGAGGGAGTTTATAAAAGAGTGGATCCCTAAGACCCTAGGATGTCCAGAACTACAGCAAGAAATGGAAATAGAAAGGGCACATAGAGTATTGGCCTCTAAACCACAACCACAACAAAAACCAAGATCTATTGTAGTAAAATTCCTAAGATATACTACAAGAGAAAAGGTACTGGAGAAGACAATGGAAAAAGTAAGAGAGGGCAACAAACCACTGGAGTATAAAGGGCAAAAAATCTTCATTTATCCAGATATAAGTTTTGAACTCCTAAAGAAGAGAAAAGAGTTCAATACAGCAAAGGCAATTTTATGGAAGAAAGGGTATAAATTTATACTAAAGCATCCAGCGGTATTGAAAATATTTATTCCAGGACAACAAAACAGACTATTCTCGGATCCAGAAGAAGCACGAAAATTTGCAGAACAATTACAAAAATAGACTGAGGGAGGAAGACGGGTAATGAGAGTAAAAATGATCACGATTGATATGTATGCGGGTAAAGAGGTATAAGAGTGAATAGAGACAATGAGCATACATGAATGTATCTGTACTTAGAGGAAAATATAGATAGTATAGACAAGAATTAATAAGGGAAGGTAATGGAATAGAGAGAATAAGGAGGGAATTAAAAGAGTGACCTTTGTGACATATGAAAAGTGAAATCTTTTCTGGGGGAGGCGGGGTGGGGGGAAATAGCGGTCACTGCAAAATCAGTTGACGCTTGCGAGTGGATTCGCAAATCCAAATGGAGAGGGGAGATGTGGTTGTCCGACAAGGGATAAAGGACAACTCAGGAGGGGAAGGGGAGATTGGGGATAAATAAGATAGAAATAGGAGAATAAGGAAAATGTTGGATGTTGTAGGAATGTTGTCTTATAAAGAGTTGAAAATAAGAAAACAGAAATGGAAAAGGAGGAAAGGTAATGATGGAAAAACGGAAAGAGAAGATAAACAAAATATAAAAGGGCTACGCTGAACTATATGACTTTAAATATTAATGGAATACATAACCAAATTAAAAGGAAGAAACTACTAAATTTAAATGAATAAATGTATTCCATTAGAAAAAATAACATATAGGTTAAGAAATAATATTGAAACATTCGAACAAGTATAGGAGCCTTACATTAAATACAATAGCGAAAACCTACCGGGGACAAACATTACCTAAGTTGATGGAAGGAGAAGGAAAGAAAAGAATGGACTCAGTAGAATTTCTGGTGCATTTTTGTTGAATGACAACATTGTGTGACTGGCTTAATGCAACCTAGTTTGTATACCTAAAATGGATGAGAGGGGGGGGTGGGGGGTGGCTTGGGAGGAGGGAGGTGGGGGAGAAAAAGTCACTGTATATGTGTGAAAAAGAAATAGTGTATATCATGGCTAATGTGATTTATGGTGTGAAAAATAAAAAATAAAAAAAGAATAATAACCTTCATTGGTCAGGACACTGAATAGGACCAAGGAATTCATGTGGCAACTATAAAAAACAAATAACTCGTCCAACCTCTCCCTGATAAACCACATTCCCTCTAAACCAGGCAGCATCCTTGAGCCCGATGCAAATTGGAGGAACAGCAACATATTCTCTCTTGAAAGTCTCCAACATAATGGCATCAACTGATTACTCCCAATTTCTGGTAATCTCCCTCTTCGTTTTCTCAACCCCCTTGCTTTCCCTATCTATGGCCCCATTTCTTTCCTTCTATTTCCCCTTCCCACCCCTCTCTACCTGCCTGTCACCTGCACCCTCCTCTGTTGCTTCCCTTCCTTCTAACTGTGTGCATTTTTCTCAGCCCCTGCCTCTTCCTTCTATCTTGACCTAGCTTACTTTTTTCACTTTCCTTCTGCCTTCACCTATCCCCTGCTGAGCTTGCTCATTCCCCCCCCCCCCCCCCCACCCATCCTTTTATTTGAACATCTGCTTGTTTCATGCTATTCCCAAGGAAGGATTTTGGCCTGAAGGTCGATTATTGCCTTCTGCGGATGGTGCCTGACCTGCTCAGTTCCTCCAGCATTTTGTGTGATTCTCCAGTTTTCCAGCATCCACAGTCTGGTAAACCTCTTCTGTACCCTTTCAAAAACTTTTACACCCTTCCTCTAATGAGGTGATTAGACTTGTGGCCTAACCAAAGTTTTATATAGCTACAACATCCTCATGCCTTGAACAATGAAGGCAAGCATGCCATACGTATTCTTTACCACCCTCTCTACTTGTCACCACTACACTCTGTGTGGGTTCAAGCAAGAACTCCCAGGGGCCAACCATTTCAATTCCCTTCACCATTCCCACACAGACTTATCAGCCCTTGGCCTCATCCATTGTCACAATGAGGCCAAATGTGAACTTGAGGAGCAACATGTCATATTCCTCCTGGACATGCTTCGACACAACCCATGAACATGGATTTTAGGTACCCCGCCCCCCCCCCCGCCCCCCCGGATCAAGAATTTTCATCTCTTCTTTACCCATTTCTTCTCTTACTTTCAGGGATCTAGGAACTTGGACTTCCAGATCCTTTACTCCCAGATCCTTCACTGTGCCACATTAAATACAGAGATATATTTGTCAGGGTGTAGCATAAGGCTATGCATTATATGTCTGTTGCAGAAGAAACAGTACTTTTCATTCCATATCAAAGCACTATTCAAGCCACAGCATGACATGTACACAAGTTAGCTGAAACTGAAGAATTGAATATCAAATCCTGCAGACAAAAATTAAGCTTTTGATGGGTCTGCCATAACAGTGTTGCTGGACATTCATGAGGCACTGTGGAGTACGAGCTTCCAAGGAGGTGTAAGCCACTGCAATCTAACCTCATTACTCATCATATCCATATGGTTGCTATTGAACAGGATTAACTCTGAACTAGCAGTGCAGAAAAGCATGCTAGGGTTAGCATCTACCATTCATAAAAACAGATGTCGACCGAGTGAAACTGCAAAACAGGCTATAGAGCAAAAACAGCATGTAACGGGCAGAGTTGAGTGACCTTCCATCCTAAAGATCCAAGTTCTGTGGTCCAGCCACACCTCGTTGTGAACAGTAGTGGAGAACTGAATTTCTAAAGTGAGTGTCTTTGAAAATATCATGGCATTCATTCATTCACTCAGGTACCACTCCCCAGTTTTTCCTCTGCCTGCATCGGTGCTCGTTCTACCCACACAGAACTTGACAAATTTGTTAACTTCAATGCTAACTTCCATCCTGCCCTTGGATTTACCTGGACTGTTTCTAACACCTCTCTCCCCTTCCTGGACCTCTACCTGCATCTCAAAAGACAAACTATCCAAAGGTATCTATTACAAATCCACGGACTCCCACAGCTCCTTGGATACCTATCTTCCCACACTGTGTCTCTTGCTTGGATGCAATTCTCACAATTCCTCTGCCTCCACCGCGTCTGTTCCCAGATGACGCCTTCCATTCCTCAATATCCAAAATGTTCTCTTTAATAAACGTAAATTCCCCCCTCCTGTCATTGATAAAACCTGTACCCATAGCTTCTCCATTTCTTGTACCCAACCTCCCCCCATGCAGAACAAGGACAGATGCCTTTCCACCCCACCAGCGTTCACACGGACATGAGTAGAATGTGCCACTAATTGGTCTTAGCCTCCCAGTCTCAGACTCTACTGACCTTTGCCACATTTCTTGGTTTGCTGCTCACTGTTGCTTTCCAATGTTCACCTGGACTCCAGTTTCTGAAAGAGTGCACCTTCTCCAGTGCTCCTTCTACCCAATGGAGTGGGTTTCCCGCACATTGAACGTGTTCTTGAGAGACTTCCCTGGCAACCTCCCAGCAGGTACACCTGGCTAGAGCCCTGATGGATCTCCAGGCCCTCCCACTCTACCCCAGCACAAAGAATAAGCCTTCTCCAAAACTTCCTGTACCCCAACCTTCCCTTCACCTTGCAGCATCCATAGAGAAGTCTAGGGTCAAAATGATGATCAAAAAGATTAATATAGATGGGTATTTAATGGTTGGCATGGGCCTGCTTTTGTGCTCCACCATTCTAAGACAACTTAGAACAAGACACTAATTTGAGTGGAAAGGCAAATTGTGCAGGGTATACAGAGAGGCTGCAGAGAGATATAGATGTTAATTGAGTGGGAAAAGGGCTGGCAGATGGAGTACAATGTTGGAAAATGAGAGATTATCCACCTTGGAAAGAAAAATGGAACCTCAGAATATTTAAATGGCAAGCGATTGCAGAATGGTGACATTGAGAAGGACCTGGGAATGTTTGTGCATGAATCGCTAAAGGTTGGTTTGCAGATGCAGCAGGCTATCGAGAAGGCAAGTGAAATGTTGGCCTTCATTGCTAGAGGGATTGAATTTAAGAGTAAGAAAGTTATGTAACATTGCACAAGGTAGTAGTGAGACAGCATTTGGAATACTGCGCGCAGTCCTGGTCTCCTTACTTGAGGAAGGATGTACTGACTTTGGAGGTGGTTTAAAGAAAGTTCACCAGGTTGATTCCAGGGATGAGGGGGTTGGGCTATGAGGAGAGATTGAGTCGTCTGAGACTGTACTTTCTGGAATTTAGAAGAATGAGAGGGGATATTACAGAAATGTATAAAATTATTAAAGGCATAGATAAGATAGAGGTAGGTAAAATGTTTCCATTGGTAGGGGAAGACCAGAACTAGGGAACATATCTCAAAATTTAGGGTATCAGATTTAGAACAGAGATAAGGAGGAAATGTTTTTCCCCAAAGGGAAATTCACTGCCGATTCAAGCAGTGGAGGTGACCTCAGTGAATATATTTAAGACAAGTTTGGATAAATTTTCACATAGTAGGTGAATTAAGGGATATGGGGAAAAGGCAAGTAGGTGGAGATGAGCCTATTATCAGAATGTGATGGTGTAATGGGGGGGGGGGGTGGTGCTATTACACTGACTGCTTGCTATTGGCTATGGCTGCAGAGATATTCCACCCTACTGGTATAACAGATGCTTTCCCACTGGCCATTTTAGTGGTGGTTATAGTCTGTTAATAAAAGCCCAGTATTAGTATAACATTTGTCTGGTCCATGTCTATGGCATATTTTATTACTAAGCAGTCAGTTTAATACGCCCCCTCCCCCCATTACATCATCACACAGATCAGCCATTATCACATTGAATTGTGGAGCAGGCTCGATGGGCCGAATGGCCGACTCCTGCTCTTATTTTTTATGATTTAAGACAACACAGAAACAGGCCCTTTGGCCCACAGCATCTGCACTGAACTTAATGCAAAATTAAATCTCTTCAGTCTGTCCATGATTTATATCCCTCCATTTCCTGCACATTCTTGTGTCTACCTGCCCCAAGCACCTATCACTCACTCTCTGTGTAAGATAAACTTGCCCCACACATCTCCTGTAAGCATTCCTCAATCATCTTAAATGCACTTTAAAATGGTTTTGGCTCAAACATCGACCATTCCTTTTCTCCCATTCACGATGCTTGACTGCAGTGCTCCTCCAGCAGAGTGGGTTTAGCTTCACATATCAGTATTTTCAGACTCCTGCTTGTCTCCACACATCTGCCCTGGCCCCCTTCACCCCCACACGCAACAAGGATTCCTCTTATTCTCCCCCATCAGCCTCCACATCCAACACATCCTCTGCCATTTCTGCATGATCCCACCACGACACATATTCCCCTCTCCGCCTTCCACAGGGATCGCTCCCTCCATGACTCACTTGTCCGCTCCTCCCTCCCCTTCAGTCATCCCTTTGGGACCTACCCAAGTGACCGCAGAGATGCTCCACTTGCAACTACACCTTCCCCAAACAAGTTAACCATTTGGAAAAAAGATGGATTTACTGCATAGGATGATTGCTCCTGCATTAAATACTAAAGGTAAGTCACTGGGCTCAGAAGCATATCTTATCTAATTCATTGTCTGCATTTCAAAAGATATGCAACATATCACAGCAGGTCAGGACACATCTGTGGGAAGAGAAATGGAATGAAAGTTTCAGGTCAAGGGTGGTACAAGAATGGAATGTGCAGCTGGGGGACACTGCAGAGGCATCTACAATGGTGACATTCAGACAGGAATCTGAGAGACATAGGTCAAACACAGGCAAATAGGACTAGTTTGGATGGATAACCTGGCGGCTACAGTGGAGTCCATCACATTCTGACCTGCTGAGATTGGCCAACATTTTCTGATTTTATTTTAAATATCCAGTCTCTGAAATTTTAATTTGATTTTCATGTCACTGAGGCAGTTTCTTAAGGATGAAGCCACTTGCAAGATTTACTCTCCTAGACATAAAAGAGTAGGGCCATTTGGCCCATCAAGCCTGCTCCCCCATTCAATAAGATCATGGTTGATCTGGCAGTGAACACAGCTCCAGCTACCTGTCTGTTCTCCAAAACACCATAATTTCCCTTCTCTGCAAAAATCTATCTACCTGTGTCTTAAATAAATTTAAAGAAGCAGCCTTTACTGTTTCCATAGGCAGAGAATTCCACAGATTCACTCCTCTCCTTCTCATCTCCGTCCTAAATCTATATTGCACAAGCACATACCTGCAGAGCAACATATTGATGCTCATGTAATGAAATGAATGCATTGTGGATTCAATTTAAAGTTCCTTCCAAAATCCACCAAATCACAAGTTAAATAATTCCAACTCCTTGCAACTGATATCAACAGTAGCAGCGCAGAGACAACCTAATGTCAGACGCAAGAACATTTATTGATCATATTTAATTTGCTAAAGCCCCAGGAAGAAATGGGTGATTTAAAAAAAAATTAGACACACAGGATGGTAACAGACCCTTCCAGTGAGCCCATGCTGCCCAATTACACCCAATTAATCGACAACCCCGTACATTTTGAAGGGTGGGAGGAAACTGGAGAACCTGTAGGAAGCCCACATAGACGCTGGGAGAACATACAAACTCTTCACAGACAGCGACGAATTCGAACCCAGCTCACTGGTGCAGTAATAGCCTTGCATCGATCGCTACACTGGCAGAGCAACCATGCTGCTCTCCCTGGGTTACACGGTGTTGGAACCAAGGGGTTGTAATCATGGAAAATATGCCTATGTATTCATTAATCCATTACTATGTAACAATTTACTATTTACTTCAATTATATTGTTTAAGGGAAATATTAATGCAATTAAGGGACAGCCACAGTATGTAGAAAAGTTGGCTGATTATAGTATGTGTAGAATTTGCTGCCTCCAAATACAAAGAGAGAAAATACTTTCATCCCCAAGGTTACACTGCTAATTGTAAAACACACATGGGAGAAAAAGGATAGCAGATAGGAGAAGTTAGACAGGATGAGGTTGGAGGAACCATAGGGACAGTGATTTATTCTGAAACAGGCCAGTGACGGGAAGGTAAGTGATAAGAGTACCATGACTGAGAATGTCAGAGACAAACAAAATGAATAAACCAATTTAGTAGGAATAATTAAATCATAAGGATACAGGAAGGTGTTGATTACAACAGAAGACTATGGCCAGACGAGAACAAAGAAATAATTAGAAATATCTGGGGTATGAATTGACTTCTGATCAGAACAACAGAATGTTCTGGCCTTGGTCTACACCATCGAAAACTGCAGAGCAGGAAATTGCTTGAGATAAATTTTATGCAAGGAGTTTATCAAAGAAAGCCAACTCGTGGTCAATGTAACAATGTTGATCTATATTAACAGAAGAGACTGGACAGTAGAAGTCAATCTTGGGGAATAGCTCACTGAGCAGGTGACCTATGAACTAACGACTGAACCAGAGCTCTGTTAAGCTTTATTCTTGTACTATGTAATAAACTGATTGTGAAACCGAATACCTTCTCCTATCACTTCATTCAACGAGCACGCTGGACTCAGACGACATAGACCAAATTGAGGGTAGGGTAAAGCCAGAGTCCGACAATAGCTAGCTCATTCCATTGCTCAGAATACCATCCTGTTATTACTAAAAGTGCAATATCTCTTAATGAATTTTAGGTCAATAAATTGGAGGTACTGTCCATTACAAATTGAAACTACATCATCAAATGTTTGGCTCTTTATTCAGGATTGATAGAATTAAAACAAATAGAAATTGGATTCATTTATATCAGCCATTCTCAACCCTTTTTTTGGCTATGGCTCCTTAGGATTCTGCTCAAAGTTTATGGGCCCCCTTCCCCGTGAAGCAGTCAGGGTTTGGGTTCTTCCGTACTTCTGTCATATCCACTACACAAAAAAAAACTGATCTTAAGTGAGGTGAAAAGAAAACATGTTGAGAATGCCTGATTTAAATGAAAACAATTTCTATTTACCCACCAGAGAGGAGATCTATTTTTACACAGAGGTAAAAACTTGCTGCCAGGAGATTCGATAACAACATTTGTTTAGACAGACACGTGAACAAGCAGGGAGTAGAAGATTTTGTGCAGGCAGTAGGGTCCCCAGAGACATGGTGGGGCAAAGGGCCTGTTTCTATGCTCTACCCTTCTATGTTCTATCCCAGTGGTTCTCAACATTTTTTTCCCCACTCACATGCCACCTTAAATAATGCACCTATGACATCCTATGCGAGTATGTGAGTGTAAAGGAAAAGGTTTTCTTATTCCAATTCATCAAGAGAAAACCACTGTTCCATCCTTTGAAATTGCAGAATGTTTTGACATCCAGTTAATTTGCACCATCAAACTTGCAACAGTCCATGAGCTGGAAAACAATACCTACTCCACAAGTTGATGAACGATAATTGGATTCTATTGTTGAATGTTCATCCTCGACTGATACCTAACAGCAGCATCACATTGTCCTCCTCTGCTCCCACAATTTAATTTCCATTGACAAACATTAGCACATACTGCATCGAGAGTGACCAACTATGGATGAATTTCCGGGCACATAATCTTCAATTATTTATGAACGTGCCATCCAATTTCTTTATAAATTGCTTTATTGATTTTGTATCACAGCTAGTTGTGGCCAAAAAAAAGGGCACAAAACTAGAGTGATTTCGAAACAAAATTGTTTCACTCAATATTTTTTAGGGTTGTGAGAGATGGGAAAACTGATCTAAAATTATGAACATGAAGGAAACTAAAATTCATACATCAGTTAATGGCTGTAACCAGTACAAACAGGATGAGCTTGGGGATTAGGATGCAGGAAAGCAGAGTCAGCACGATTAACATAAGAATCCTCTAGTCTTTGTGACAAGATCAATGAGCCACCATAAGACTAAGATAAGGAGCGGTAAGGAACAATAGAATGTAGGAAGTTGAGGTAGTTTGGATAGACAGAAGTGCCAAGTTCTACATATCTAATTAGTTAACCTTACACAGATTTACAAAGTTATACATATTAAATTAGCCAACCCTAGACAGGATGAGCCAACTCTACATACCAAGAGACTGTAGCTCCAAGAATCAGGAAGGTGTGAATAAGGACAATAACATGAAGGGACACCGACAGGATACCCCCTGGTCCTCCAAGTATACTGAAACTGCACGTAGGCCGGAAAGATTGCCTCTGCCAAACCCATCCAGGGGGCAGAAGAATGTAAGGGGGAGGGTATTCTGATACTGAAATTTACTGTATAAAAGTTGTGTTAGGAATTAAAGTACCTTTAAAGAAATTGCTCGAGACAAAAATTGAGAACAAAGAACATTTATTACTACAACAATGCAAAGTTGGGTGCTTCCCCTTACCCTGGGAATACACACACATACTGGGGCTCACCCAACCTTTATACAGTCAATTTCAGTATCAGAATGCCCTCCCCCTTACATTCTTCTGCCCCCTGGATGGGTTTGGCATAGGTAATTCTTCCTGCCTACGTGCAGTTTCAGTACACTTGGAGGACCAGGGGGGGTATCCTGTTGGTGTCCCTTCATGTCATTGTCCTTATTCACACCTTCCTGATTCTCTGGGCTACAGTCTCTTGATATGCAGAGTTGACTCATTCTATCTAGGGTTGGCTAATTTCATATGTATAAATCTGTGTATGGTTAGCTAATTAGAAATGTATGACTTGGTACTTCTGTCCAGGGCTAGGAGACCCTTATCTGATCCAGACTACCTCAACTTCCTACATTCTATTGTACCTTACCATTCCTTATCTTAGTCCTATGGTCTTGTCACAAAGGATAGAAGATTCTTATGTTAATCGTGCTGACTCTGCTTTCCTGCATCCTAAGCCCCAAACTTATCCTGTTTGAACTGGTTTCAGCCATTTTACTGATGAACTTTAGTTTCTTCCATGTTCATAATTTTAGGTCAATTTTCCCATCTCTCACAATCCTCACTTTTCTTTTAGATCAGTAATACTGATCTTTCACCATGATCAGTGTTACTGATCTTTGGTTACTAGTGTCAGTGTGACTGATCCCCCCCCCCCCTCTCCTCACTTTTCTTTTAGATCAGTAACACTGATCTTTCAAGTGTAAGGTGTAGTTTTACCCAGCTGGTCAATAACCGAATTGTAATGTCTGTGTAAAGTCTTTAGGTAGGGGAGCACCATGAAGGTCAGGGGAGTGAGTCCAGCTGCTTATTAGGGTTTGGAGTATCAGGCTCCAGTTCTCAGTAAAAAGTCTAGTCCATCCCATACGTTGAAATATTGAAGCAGTGTCTTTGAAGCACACGACCTTTGTAAGTGTTGTCCCGACGAAGTCTGTGAGAGGCGCTGCCTTCAGCAGCGAACGAGTCGCAGTCTATGAGAAGCGCTGCCTTCAGCAGCGAACGAGTCGCAGTCTATGAGAAGCGCTGCCTTCAGCAGCGAACGAGTCGCAGTCTATGAGAAGCGCTGCCTTCAGCAGCGAACGAGTCGCAGTCTATGAGAAGCGCTGCCTTCAGCAGCGAACGAGTCGCAGTCTATGAGAAACGCTGCCTTCAGCAGCGAACGAGTAGCAGTAGTCAGGCGGTTCCGTTTGATTGTGGCTAGTATCTGATGTCCTCTTCAGCCCCGAACCCTAGGGCCACCGATCTCCGAAGGCTGTTTGGAGCCTGATATTAAAGTGTCAAGCAGCTCACGTTGTTGGAAACTGGTGCTCCCTTTCATGGGGTGATGAAAAGAGACCAAGCTGGGGGGGGTTGTTTCTTGTGATTTAACTGTGTGTTGCAGCTTGTCTGCTAACATTAGCATATGTGTCAACTCTCTCTCTCTCTGCTACATGTACAATCCTGACTACCATTCTGTCTGTCTTTGTCCCACCATGTCCTTTGTGAGGATTTTGACACCCTGCACTCTACTTCGCTCCTTTCCACGTTATATAACCACCAGATGAGCAGCAGCTCCCTGAAAACAGGTGTTCCCCTTCAGGGATGATCAGAGAGAGAGAGCCAGGTGGGGGATTATGTGTCTCGTGGCTGTGTTTGTTTTGCGGTTAGCTTGTTAGTTTCCCCCTTTGTGTGAAATGTACATTGTTTGTTTTGCGGTTAGTCTGTGTACACAGGTGCCTCACTGTGTGACTGCCTATCCCCACTGTGTTTCCCTGATCCGTATTCTAAATACCTTGCCTCTATGCCCTCTCTAGCCTGTAAAACAGTACAATCTGTAACCTCTGCTACCCCTTCTCCAGAAGTACTTAAAACATCGAGAGTAATCCACTAAAGCTGTTTAATTCCCCTGGTCCGTATTGGGATCCCTTATATCCCATTATGACTATACATTAAATCTATGCCCTGTCTACATTCTAAAGGAGCTGAATTGTAACCTCTGCTGCCCCTATTCCAGGGGGGCTTAAAACATTAACGAACAATATTCCAAAGAAATTAGTAAACAACAATGAAGAATACATGTAAGCTCATTAAAATACAATAAGAACTTAATAAAACACAAAAAAATGTAAAGCTCATTGAAAACTGCAATAAAATGCAAGAACTGAATAAAACCACAATAAATGTAAAGCTCATTGAAAACTGCAATAAAATGCAAGAAGAACTGAATAAAACCACAATAAATGTAAAGCTCATTGAAAACAGCAATAAAATGCAAGAAGAACTGAATAAAACCACAATAAATGTAAAGCTCATTGAAAACAGCAATAAAATGCAAGAACTGAATAAAACCACAATAAATGTAAAGCTCATTGAAAACTGCAATAAAATGCAAGAAGAACTGAATAAAACCACAATAAATGTAAAGCTCATTGAAAACAGCAATAAAATGCAAGAAGAACTGAATAAAACCACAATAAATGTAAAGCTCATTGAAAACAGCAATAAAATGCACAAAAACTGAATAAACCACGATAAATGTAAAGCTCATTGAAAACAGCAATAAAATACACAAAACTGAATAAACCATTAAAAAAACGAATAAAATTGTAACATTATGGCACTTTGTCATTAATTCTTTGAATGTGGGTCCAGCCTTTCTCTCTTGTTCTTACTGCTGTGTCTGTAATTAAAAGTACACAGAAGGGACCATCCCAGGCATGTTTTAGTTGATCCTCTTGCCATGCTTTTACATATAACCAATCACTAGATTTTAATAAAATGAATAACAATCTGACTTTCCTTTGTGTTAGTGTAAAAATTGTAAAATGAAACACAAACCATATTTGCATGGGTTTTGAATATGTTAGACCTTATTAAAATGCAGTTGGAGCTGCTTGTCTGTATGGGGCACAACCCTCCAATTTGTTAGAGTGAGTACATAACAGACATTGCAGCACAAGAGCCCCTGCAAGAGAACTTGAAACATATTCAACCTTTAGTTCTGCCTTAAGTAAAATGCCTTGTGCCACAGCTCACAGGAGCTGGCCTTATTTAAAACAGTCTGTAAAACAGGCACCAAAAAAAGTTAAAAGATGTTCTCATGAAGATTGCACACACAATAATTTAAGTACAGGCTAGTTTCTATTATATTCCACTTAAAAGTTCTGCTGCATGAATCCTGGAGCTTGTGGAGTCATTATTGAATCAAGAAATATTGGTACCATGCCAATCTCATTCTAACATGCCAATTTCTCCAGTCCTTAAGTCAAGATGTACTGAATAGCATCTGGTACAAGATCTGTGAGTTCTTAATGATATTATTATTCTTATGCACCCAATTGTTCTGAACTATGCCACCAATTTAAATCATATTCCACCTATTGCAGTACTCACACAGCACCATAGACCAGTTCGCAGGTTTATTTCTCCATTAAGCTGAATCCAGTTGCGCAGGATTTACCTCCGTGATTATTTACAATGTAACTTCCGCACTACCGGATTTAAATATAAACCTGATGAATGGGGGAAAGTTATCATGAATTAAATAACAGCGGCAATACAGAGAAATTGTGCTGGGGCATTAATTTCACTCCGGAGGAAAATGCACCAGAGAAATGAATGATTAAACTTATAGGAATCCCCATAGGAATCCCCAGAGGTATCTTTATTCTCCAGAGGTGGATGATCTTTAAACTCACGGACCTTGACTGCTGAATGTGTAGAAGAAATGTATTAAATGTGTTGATAGGGCTCCATACCTCTAACTGCAAGACAAGAGCCTGAAGCCTCAATTTCAAGTGCCACAGTGTACTTAAAGGGACATGCACACTCCCCCTTCAACTGGCTGATCCAGCCACTTTACACATCAGATCCTTTCTTTATCTCACATACACTTAAAGTTAAGATGTATAGAACTCACATCACTCAACTCTCAGGTACTCCTTGTGCAAAATCACATTTAAATACAATTTATTTCATAAATTGGAATTAACTGGTAGTTAAATTCGCTAATTCTACAGTATTGAAAAACGATCATTTATGACATTTAATTTTTAGCATGAATTTTAATCAATATTGGTCAGTGACTGAAGTGGGAAGTCGTGATTTATGAAATTATCTCTGGTCTCTACTCTCCCACTCCCTGCACTTCTCCCAACATTCAGGAGCTGGCACACAGTCCCTGCCTTTTCCATGTTACTCATCTACTATTACTTTAACTGCTTGCATCAAAATGTTAGCCTTTGCTTTCTGCTTATCCTCAGATGTCTGGACAAATGCTTTTTGTGTGATCTGTAGAAGCTGGGTTATTCCCTGCTCATGCCAATTTTCTGTCTTTTGTAATTTTCTCTTAATGTCTGGGGCTGAGTTGGTAACAAAACCTGTTAGTACCAATTGTTCCCCTGCTGGGGATTCTATGTCGAGACCCCCATATTGTATATATATTTGGTCCCAAAAATTGGTCTAACTGTTCGGCACATCCCTGGGGATCTTCTATCAGGGAGGTCAGTTCTTTCTTAAAGTTACACACTTCAGTACTGGTCAGGGGCACATTTACGAAACCGAGACCCTCTCTCATGGGAACTTCCCGCAGTGGTCTCATCCAATTGGTTTCTGGCTTATTAGGTCTGGGTTCCTGCTCCCTGGGAAATGAATCAAAGGGTTCTGCCCTTTCTTCCTGAAGAGTCTCACGCTGTTCTGAATTAAAGTTACCTCTCTCTCCTGCCAACAGAGGTGGTAATCGAGTGCTTTGTGAGCAAGTTATCATACCACTCCTGCTCTCTTCTCTCTTCTCTAGTGGTGGGGGAGGTGGGGAAGGTGCAGAAGGGTAGGTCATAGGAGGGGAAGGAAAGATAGGAGCCGGCATAGGAGGAACATAGGGTGGAGGGAGGGAATGTAACACATCCCAACCCTGTGATTCAGGGACAAGAGGTTCCTCCTCTCTCTTATCCCTGGATTCTTTCTCATTCAAAACCAGCTGTTCAATGGATCCCTTGAGCCAGCAGGCTGCATATTCCCTGCTCTCAACATTGTCTGGCTGGTTTTGATAGAGCCATAAGTTCAAAGCTTCACACATCCATTCATCCTCGGATCCGAATTTTGGCCAGTACACGGAGCTCCCTTTAACCGGGTATCCCACCCATTCATTACAACAATATCTGACCGTCGTCAGTTTGTCTTTACCGCGGGTCTTTCCTGTGCCCCACTCAGATAACATCATCCCAAGCGGGCTGTACGTAGCTATCTGGTGGTCACGTCCTGTGTCAGGACTCTCATCTCTACTGCCCGCTAGTCTGTCTTTACCGCGGGTCTTTCCTGTGCCCCACTCAGATAACATCATCCCAAGCGGGCTGTACGTAGCTATCTGGTGGTCACGTCCTGTGTCAGGACTCTCATCTCTACTGCCCGCTATTCCCATACTTAGGAACAAGTAAAATACTCTTACCGAGTTCTGGCAGTACTGCTCTAGCGCGCGTCCTTCCGCCGTTTGTTCTCAATGCCTCTTCTCGGATATCACTCGCTTCTTCCACTGACCAGCCACCCGTCGCCCGTGAGTCCAGCTGAATCAGCCGGGGTGCACCTACTCTCGTCGTCGGGGTACTCTGTCAGTGGAGGGAGTGTGATCCCGGACGAGCCCCCATTTGTTAGGAATTAAAGTACCTTTAAAGAAATTGCTCGAGACAAAAATTGAGAACAAAGAACATTTATTACTACAACAATGCAAAGTTGGGTGCTTCCCCTTACCCTGGGAATACACACACATACTGGGGCTCACCCAACTTTTATACAGTCAATTTCAGTATCAGAATGCCCTCCCCCTTACATTCTTCTGCCCCCTGGATGGGTTTGGCATAGGTAATTCTTCCTGCCTACGTGCAGTTTCAGTACACTTGGAGGACCAGGGGGGGTATCCTGTTGGTGTCCCTTCATGTCATTGTCCTTATTCACACCTTCCTGATTCTCTGGGCTACAGTCTCTTGATATGCAGAGTTGACTCATTCTATCTAGGGTTGGCTAATTTCATATGTATAAATCTGTGTATGGTTAGCTAATTAGAAATGTATGACTTGGTACTTCTGTCCAGGGCTAGGAGACCCTTATCTGATCCAGACTACCTCAACTTCCTACATTCTATTGTACCTTACCATTCCTTATCTTAGTCCTATGGTCTTGTCACAAAGGATAGAAGATTCTTATGTTAATCGTGCTGACTCTGCTTTCCTGCATCCTAAGCCCCAAACTTATCCTGTTTGAACTGGTTTCAGCCATTTTACTGATGAACTTTAGTTTCTTCCATGTTCATAATTTTAGGTCAATTTTCCCATCTCTCACAGTTGGGAGAGCCCCAGTGTATGTGTGTATTCCCAGGGTAAGAGGAAGCACCCAACTTTGTATTGTTGTTGTAATAAATGTTCTTTGTTCTCAATATTTGTCTCGAGCAATTTCTTTAAAGGTACTTCTGTTTCTAACAGGGTTAACAGTAGAGGTGTTCCACGAAGAGAATGCCCCCCCCCAACTATAATAATGATGGCACTTCATTGGGATAAACTGTTGAACATTTGAAAAATGTCTTCCAAATATATGTGGGTTAACCTGGGAACTATTCCTAGTGCTGTGGCCAATATTTACCCTGTAGATGACAACACTAGAACACATTTTCTGGTTTCTATCACCATGCCAACTTGCACATTATGAGGTAAGTCAAGTCAAATTTATTGTCATGTGGTTGCACAAGTACATCCTGACGAAACAGCGTTCTCCGGTCCTTTGTGCAAAACACGCAGACACACAACCAGATAAAACACACTTGTAGACAAACAATACATATAGAAGATAAGTATTCAACTGTACAAATAAATAAATATTGTTTGGTGAATACAAGAGTCTTGGATAGTCAGTGAGAGCAGTTCCTTTGGTCGTTCAGCATCTTCAGTGTCCGTGGGAAGAAGCTGTTCCTCAGCCTGGTGGTGCTGGCTCTGATCCTCCTGTATCTCTTTCCTGATGGGAGCAGCTGAAAGATGCTGTGTGGGGGGTGGAAAGGGACCTCAATGATCTTGCATGCCCTCTTCAGAGGGGGGAGGGGGTCTCCAGTGATCCTTTCTGCCCCTCATGGTCCTATAGATTGATGTCTGATCAATTTCTCTGCTGCAACTGTACCACACTGTGATGCAGCCAGCCAAGATGTTCTTCAGCGAGCTGCTGTAGAAGGTCGACATGATAGTGGCTGGTAGCCTTGCCTGTCACAGTCTCCTCAGGAAATGCACTCACTGTTGTGCCTTCCTGACAACTGAGCAGACGTTGCATGCAAGAAATACTTCTAAAACTCCTATTGCTGTGGAGGGTGCAAGACTTTCCTTGAAAGAACACTGAAGGTATAAAAACACAAAGAGTAGCCTGAACTTCCTTTCACTCCAGCTTTGGTATTTGCCTTGATCTGTCAATGAGGTTCATGGCTGTTCCAGTCTATAGTAAATAAAAGCCTGTCAGTTTCACAACACCCTCTTCACTCTGCGACCATTGGGAAAAAGGTACAAGAGTGATGTTGTGAAACTGACAGGCTTTTATTTACTATAGACTGGAACAGCCATGAACCTCATTGATGGATCAAGGCAGAGTGAATTGGGGGGCATGCAAAGGTCTATGGGTAGGATCAGTCTTGGGAGGTGTGTCCAGCTGGCAGCAGCCAATCATAGCATTACAGTAGTTAACCACAAGGAGCCTAAAGACAAACACAAGGACAGCTTCTTCCCCATTGCCATCAGATTCCTGAATAATCAATGAACCAAAGGCACTGCCTTACTTTTCATCTACTGAATTTCGTGACTTGTTCATGACAATAAATCCTGATTCTAATTCAACTTAATATATTGTATCTGAAACTTGCCTATCTTCTTTCTCAATTCCATTGATGGGTCCTTGGCCCAAAATATCAAGTTTCTTACTCTTTGACCTGCTGAGAACTTTTAGCATTTACTGTTTTGTTTCAGATTCTTTTTTTTTTCTCCAAAGTGCCCTTCAGTATCTACATTCAAATAATTTATCCACAGTATAAAAAGCTGAAGCCTCACCTCCAATCAATACATGTTGCCCATGAGAAAAAGACCCACTTATACCTACTCCCTTTTTCCACTTCGCCAGCTAATCTCCATCCACAAATGTGTTACTTGCTACAACGTAAGTGCTTTATTTTCTACAATGACATTTGAAGTAACACTTTATCGAATGTCCTCCAGAAATCTACGTGCAGTAAATTGGTCAAACGTGCTTTCCTTTTCACAGAACCATGTTGACTTTGCCTGATTACTATGAATTTCTTTTGCAGTTCCCTTTAGAAATGTCTGTCTTTATAACTTCCAGCAATTTCTTAATGACAGATGTTAAACACTCGATTCCTCATTTCTTTCTCCTTCCCTTTTCAAATAAAATATATTCTAAGCATCAATGTTGGCAAATTTACATCAAAATTATTCCATTAACATTTCTTTTCACACCCCAGGATGAAGTCTTTCAGGACCAGAGACATGTCAGGAGGAAGATCCAACAGAACCATTGCCCTAGTGATTATAATGTTCAGAATTTGTTGTTTTGCAGCAATAGGTGCAAATATTGCTATGTTACATTTTTTAAAAGAATTATTCATGTAAAAAGAAGAGAAGGTGAAGTAGTGTTCTGTGGTTAAATATCCATTCAGAAATCTGATGGCAGAGGGCAAGAAGTTATTTCTGAACCATTGCATGTTTGTCTTCAGGCTCCTGTACCTCCATAGAACCATAGAACACTACAGCGCTAAAAACAGGCCATTCCGCCCTTCTTGTCTGCGCCAAAACATCATTCTGTTAGACCCAATGACCTGCACCCTTTCCATGAATAGAATCACCTCCTTCCTGATGGTAGCAGTGAAGAAGACTTGGCCTGGGTTGTGGGGGTTATTTGAGGATAGAGGCTGCTTTCTTAAGGCACCACCACTTGTAAATGTCCTTGATGGAGTGGAGACTGATACCTATGATGTGGCTGGCCAAGTTCACAACTCTGTAGTCTTTTCCTGACCTGTGCATTTGCACCTCCATTCTAGACAGTGATGCAACCAGTCAGATTGCAGTCTACAGTACACCTGTAGAAACTTTGTCTTTGGCGACATAGCAAATCTCAGAGTCCTCACAAAGTATAGCCACTGGCGATCCTTCTTCCTGATTGCATCAACGTGGAGCCCCAAGGATAGATCTTCAAACATCCAGGAATTTGACGTTCTTAACCCTTTCCACTGTTTATCCCTTGATGAGGACTGGTTTGTGTTTTCCTTATTTCCACTTCTGAAGTCTACAATCAGTTCCTTAATTTTGTTAACGTTGAGTGCAGGTTGGTTGTGACACCAGTCAACCAGCTGATTTATCTCACTCCTCTTTGCTTCCTCATTGCCATCTGTGATTTGTACTGAAGGCCGTGAGGCTACAGAAGCCCTGGGAGTGTTGGAAGTGAATCCACAGACCCACACAGACTCTGGGGAGAGTCTCTTTTGCTTCTCTTTCTCTGATTGTAAGGACACTGGGCAATTTCTGCTGATGGCAAATCTTTGCCTTATGGTAGACTAAAGGAAATTTTGTGTAATATTGCATTTTCTGTTCTATTACATGACAATAAAAGAATCCTGAATCTTGAAAAGAACAATATCTCTGATAGGGAAGCAAGGGAAGGGGGTGGGAAGCTGGAGAAATAGAGAGAAAGAGGCCCTCCATGCTAACTCCTTTAAACTGATCCTAGAAACAGGAGTAGAAGGAGTCTTCTGGCCCGTTGACTACTCCGCCATTCAGCAATTCTGGCGATGGAATCTGTCCAATTTTTATTTTCTCTATCTTCCCATCAACCCCTTCCCCCCGCCAAATTCTTCCACTCACATACAAGCAGCAGTTTACGATGGCCAATTGACTTTTCAAATTGTGTGGAAGAGAATGAGAGCATGCAGAGGAAACCCAGATGGTCACAGGGGGATCAAAAAACTACCTGCAGATAGCTCCGGAGGTCATTCACACCTGGTTCTCTGGTGTTGCCAGGCAGTGGCACTACCAACTGCACCACCATGCCACAAGTTACATTAATGCAAACAATGATGGCACTGTACTACCTTACTTTCCACCTCCTGTCCTAAAGCTATTTACTAAATTCTGACACAGAAACTGGAGAGATGGTGGGCGCAGGTAACACTTCAGTTTTCTGAAGTGCATTATACACCTTCTACAGTTTCTTCCCATCTTGGGCAGAGCAGCTCCTACATCAAGTTCAAGTTTATTATCATCTGATTGTACATGTAGAACCAGATGAAACAGCATTTCTGCAGACCATGGTGTGATGTGTACAGCAAGAATGGTTGTTGACACATGGATAATTTTGAAGGACATGGAGGATCTTCTTTATCATCTTAAGAAAGTAGGGACATTGGTGCTAAACAAGGAAGTTTGCAGACACTGTGAGAGTAGATTTACAAAGGTACTGGAGAAACCCAGCAGGTTACGCAGCGTTATATGATTATAAGGACAGATAACTAACATTCCAGGCCTGACCCCTTCGTCAAGGAATGAGCAAAACGTAGGTAGTGAGGAGAAGGGGCAGGGGGATATGGGTGGGAGGGCAGAAGAGAAAAAAAGCTGAAAAGTGATAGGGGAAGGAGGAGCTCTCTGAATGGAGAGGGAGGGTAGTGGGGAGCTGGAGGGAAGGAGACAGGGGGAGAGGGAAAGCGAGAGAGAGAGAGACAGATGGAGAGGGACCAAATGGAAACTGGAGAAGTTGGTTACCCTTTGCTTTTTATTGATGTTGTGTGACCTGCTGTGTTTCTCCAGCAGGTTTGTGTATTGCACTACCTTTGTGTTTATAGCACTGATTCTTGAAACAACACAACTACTTTGCAGGGCATAGATTAAATTTAAATTTAGACATACAGCATGGTAACAGGCCATTTTGGCCCACAGGACTATGCCTCCCAATTCACACGCAATTAACCAAAAACACCCCCCCCCCCCCATCCTGGGTACATTTCGAACAATGGGAGGAGCCCTCGGGGAAAACCCACACAGACATGGGGAGAATAGACCCATATCCTTACAGACAGCGTGGGATTCAAAACCCGGTCCCGATCGCTGGTGCTGTAAAGACATTGAACTAACTGCTATGCCAAACATGCCACCCTGTCTAGATATTGATAAGCTACCTTATTTATGAACCACAGAGCTTCTTCAGTTGTAGTACAGTAGGTGTATTTCTAGGTCATCTTCAGAAATTACACAGGAGAAAGTATGTGATAGCAGGTTTGTAAGACCCTTGGTATTTACTGCGTTAAATTGGAAAAAAGATTTAGCAAAGTGATGGGCAGGTGATTGTGGCCAAGAAGATGACGAAAGTGCCTGGAGAACAAACAAGATGGGTGTTCAGGGAATTGGTCAAGAAGGGGAAGCCACAAATATAATACGTGCAGTATTACAGTACAAAGGAAAAAGATGTTTAGGAATCTCTGTTATGGAATATTAGAACTTACACTCCAACCTTTTCCACTTTGCTGCCAACTTCCACGCTGACCTCAAATTCATTTGGTCCATTTCCAGCAACACTCTTGCCTTTCTCGATCTTTTTGTCTCCATCTTGCGTGACAGACATCTTCTACAAACCCACTAATTCCCACAGCTACCTCGACTAAAGTTCTTCGTATCCAGTCACCTGTAAGGAATCCATTCCTTTTTCTCAATTCCTCCGTCTCCGTCACATCTGATCCCAGGACGTGGTCTTTCATGCCAGATAATCCAAGATGTCTTCTTCTTCCAAAAAATGTGACTCTTCCTCTACTCTCATCGACTCAGCCCTCACCTGCATACCCTCCATTACCCACACATCTGCCCTGGCTCCCCAGCCCACACACAACAAGGACAGGATTCCCATTGTCCTCACCTACCACCCCACCTGCCTCTGCAATTCCTGTAACATATCATCCTCCACCATTTCCACCACCTATGTGATCGCACCATCAGACACATCTTCTCTATTCCTCCCCTCTCCGCCTTCTGCAGGGACTGCTCCCTCTGTGATTCCCTCGTCCATTCCTCCCTTCCCACCAATCACCCCCTTGGTACCTTCCCCTGTAACTTCAGGAGGTCTCCACCTGAGCCCACACCACCTCCCTCACCATCATTCGGGACCCAAAACTTTCAAGTGAAGCAACATTTCACTTACAAATCTGCAGGAGTCATCTACTGCATCCGGTGCTCCCATTGTGGTTTTCTCTACAGCAGAAAGACAGGACACAGACTGAAAGTTTGCTTTGATGAGCACCTCGGCCCTGACTGCCGCAACAGCGGGCAGCTCCCAGGGGCCACCTATTTCTATTGCCCATTCCATTCCCTTGCTGGCTTGTCAATCCATGGTCTCATGCACTGCCAGACTGAGACCACCTAAAAATTGGAAGAACACCTCATTTTTCATCAGGGGACCCTCCAACTGGATGGCATTAACATCGACTTCTCCAGTTTACATTAGCACCCCCCACTAGCTCTGTATCTTTTCCTCTAGCTCTCTCTCTCTCTCTCTCTCTCTCTCTCTTCCTTCCCCCCCACCCCTTTCCCTCTGTCTCATTTTTCTCAGTTTTGCTTTCACAGAGCTGAGTTCCCCTTCCCGATCAATTCTTACCTTTCCTCTCTCCTGTCTTCCTGTCCATATCCAATTAACACCTTTAGACTGTTGGCCTGTATTCCTCCTGCTGCTCTTTCTTCCCTTCTTCCCCAGCCTTTAAATTCAGGCACCTGTCTGCTTTTCACTTATTCCTTGAAGAAGAGCTCACGCCCGAAACGTTGGTTGTCTTTACCTCTGATGGACGCTGCGAGATCTGCTGAGTTCCTCCAGCATTTCTGTTTTTATTGCAATCACAGAGTCTGCAGACTTTTGTGTTTCACTACATTCTAACCTCCCTTTGTCATTTAGAAGTTTCCTAATCTAGTCAAGTCTGAAACTCCTGAGCTCACCTATTCAAACACAATGATCTCATCAGAGGGGCCGAGATGGCCTGTTTCCGTACTGTAATTGTTATATGGTTGTCTAGTAGGTCGGACGAGAGGAGATCACTTAGATCGGTACGGAGTAGAGGGGCCGAGATGGCCTGTCTCCATACTGTAATTGTTATATGGTTATCTAGTAGGTCGGACGAGAGGAGATCACTTAGATCGGTACGGACTAGAGGGGCCGAGAGGGCCTGTTTCCATACTGTAATTGTTATATGGTTATCTAGTAGGTCGGACAAGAGGAGATCACTTAGATCGGTACAGACTAGAGGGGCCGAGATGGCCTGTTTCCGTACTGTAATTGTTATATGGTTATCTAGTAGGTCGGACTAGAGGAGATCGCTTAGATCGGTACGGACTAGAGGGGCCGAGATGGCCTGTTTCCGTACTGTAATTGTTGTATGGTTATCTAGTAGGTCGGACTAGAGGAGATCGCTTAGATCGGTACGGACTAGAGGGGCCGAGATGGCCTGTTTCCGTACTGTAATTGTTGTATGGTTATCTAGTAGGTCGGACTAGAGGAGATCGCTTAGATCGGTACGGACTAGAGGGGCCGAGATGGCCTGTTTCCGTACTGTAATTGTTGTATGGTTATCTAGTAGGTCGGACTAGAGGAGATCGCTTAGATCGGTACGGACTAGAGGGGCCGAGATGGCCTGTTTCCGTACTGTAATTGTTGTATGGTTATCTAGTAGGTCGGACTAGAGGAGATCGCTTAGATCGGTACGGACTAGAGGGGCCGAGATGGCCTGTTTCCGTACTGTAATTGTTGTATGGTTATCTAGTAGGTCGGACTAGAGGAGATCGCTTAGATCGGTACGGACTAGAGGGGCCGAGATGGCCTGTTTCCGTACTGTAATTGTTGTATGGTTATCTAGTAGGTCGGACTAGAGGAGATCGCTTAGATCGGTACGGACTAGAGGGGCCGAGATGGCCTGTTTCCGTACTGTAATTGTTGTATCAAATTGTGGGATATTGAAGATTAGGCAACACATTCCATTGAATCACTGGAATTCATGCGTTTTCAGAAGATACACCAGACAACTGGTAAGCAGGAAGAATATTTACAGACCTTCTCTCAGAAACAAAATATCTCGCATTTCTTCCAACAACCAGCATTAACAGTAGGTGGGTGGCTTGACAAGCTGTTCCAAAAGCAGCCTGAAAAGAGTTCGGCTATCTCCTGTGTGTGCCTGGAGACACTCTGTCACTTATCGACTCATCAAGTTCACAAGTGTTTACATTTTCTCTCTGCAGAGATCAAGATAATTTCCTAACTTATGATTAATGCTACACGCATTTCCCTTTCAAGGCAATTCAAGAGGTTCATAGCATGGGCTTCCAAAATAGAAATGGGGTCACCAATTGCCCAGTGCCTTTGAATGCAGGCATCAGGACAACGTTATACTGCCTGCTAGCTACCACGACTGCAACAAGCAGTCAGCTCTTAGAGTATGACAAGAGTAAAACATGAAAGTCTGCAGACACCATGGTTGAAGTAAAAACACTGCTGGAGAAACTCATCAGGTTAAATGTTTTAGGTTTGAGCTAGGGTCAGCGCCCAGCGCCATGGGGGGGCATCCATGAGCATTGCCCCTCCAAACGAGGTGCTGTGCCCTCCCATACGTTTGCGGCCATCCCTGGCCGTCAGACCCACCCCACTCCCTCCCGCGGCAGTAGCATCTAGGTTGACGCATGCTAGCGACTCTCCACCTGCCCTGGCCTCGTCACTAGCGTGTGTCAAGTGTCGGCAGCGTCTAGTGATGCTTGATGCAATAAAAATAGTGTCCTCGTGCCACACGTCGGAGGGGCAGATGTCATTAACAACAGGTAGGTCCCTGCCAGCATTCTCCCCCCTCATGATCAACAGTTCCCAGCTAGCACCCCCTTCAAAATTGCTAATGCCCCCCTCTTACATACATTCTGGCACCGACACTGGCTTGAGCCTTCATCAAGTTAAAAAAATGGATGACATTAACCTCCTTTTTTCTGCTAGCCATCTCCCCATTTTCCCATCCTTCCCATTCCCTCTGTCTTCTTTCCTCCAGCTCTCCATCCCGTTCCCTCTCCATTCACAGAGCCAGCCCCCCTCCCCCTGCTTACTGGTGTGCCCTCCATCCCTTATCCACCTATTACCTCCTGCCTATCGGACTGTGCCCTTCCCCCTCCACCATTTAGTTTGGGCGCCTGCCATTGATTGTGTATCTTTATCTTTGCCACATGATGTACAATGTTTGACCTGAGTTTCTCCAGCATTGCGTTTTCTCTTAGAGTATGACCACTAGCCACAAGTATCCACTGATATGGGGAAAGGCCACTTGCCTATCTTAAAGAGGCGTTGCAGTGGCATAGCTGCCTCACACCCCTGTAACCAGGGTTCGATCGTGACCTCTGGAACTGTCCATGTGAGATTCCTCAGGTCTCCTCCGAGTGCTCCAGTTCCCTCCCACATGCCAAAGTTGTGCAGGTCGGGATAAAACCTTCAAAACATTGACTTTTTCTCTTTCCCTCATTGCCCTGACCTGCTAAGTTTTTCAAGTAACTTCTGCTTGTGTTTCAGATTTACAATTATCTGCAGTTTTTTTCTTCATTTTCATTTCTTGTTGAATTCACTACCACTTCTCTTCCAAGAGTGACAATCTTTAAGAGGTATCCTGCTGAAGACTCAAAACATCGACTACTTCTCTTTCCAGAGTTGCTGCTCAGTCTCCTGACTCTTTCCCATCTTTTCTGCATTTGTTTAAATGATATGGTACAAGGGCAAGAGTATTAGCAGCATTACATTTTGACATACAGCACAGTAACAGGCCCATCCTGCCCACAAGCCCATGCCCCCTGAATACACCAATTAAACAACAACCCCCCACTTGTTTTTGGAAGGTGGGAGGAATCCGGAGCACCCAGAGGAAACCCACTCAGACATGGGGAGAACGTACAAGCTCTTACAGTCAGTCAATGGCACGGTCATAGTGCTGTGCTAACCATACCATCCAGAGGCCTGTCTTGCAATCCCAGTTATGCCAAGACATATGATAAACTTGCTTTCATTGGGGCTGAGCATTGAGAACAAAAGTAATGAAATCACATTGCAACTATATAAAACTTCGACCAGACTGCACTTGGAATACTGCATTTAACTCTGGTCTACCCATTACAAGAAGTGTGTGTGTTGGCTTTGGAAAGGGTATAGAAGAGGTTTTCCACGATGTTGCCTGGTTTAGAAGTTTCAATTATGGGGAGAGATTTAACAACATTTGGTTATTTCCTTGGGATCATCGGAGGCTGAGGGAAGGCCTGATAGAAAATTATAGGGTGGACAGTCAGAACCATCTCCGCAGGGTAAAAGTGTCACACACTAGAGGACGAAGAGATTTCAGGGGGATGTGAGGGGAAAATATTTTACACAGCGAGTGGTGGGTGCCTGGAACAGGTTGTCTGGAGTAGTGGTGGAAGTGGATGCAATATTAGTAGAAGCTTCCAGATAAACACACAAATCTGAAGGAGGTGTAGGGATATCTATCAGGTGCAAGCAGCAGAGTTTTAGTTTTATTTGGACCTCATGTGTGGCACAGACATGTGTGCTGCTCCTGTGGTGTGAAAATGAAAAGGAGACAGTTAATATTAAAGATGCACTAACTTTCCTCCAGTGAAATCTTTGATCCCTTTTATAGGAGGATTTGTAACGTAGTCAAACAGACTAGTCCAGTGCTTCCTGACATGCAGTTACTAACCAAATGGAATTACATAGCTACACTTTAATTTGTGTGAGCTGTGTTAGACACAAGAAGCCCCCGCCCCACCATTGATTCCCTGAGATGAGGTCACACCTGCAATGTCTACAGCCCCCACTTCCCCTCTCCTCCCACCAAATCAATGCAAGACCTGTAGGAGCTAATTGTGATTAAACTCAAGGGACTGACACCATGAAGAACGACCACAAAATCTTCTACAGGCTTCAGAGCATCATTATTCATAACACACACCAATCTCTTTGATCTCTTCATTGAAGGCCTAACCCTATTCCCAATAGCCAGAATTGCTGACAGAGTTTATTGATTGATTTAAGACCAATAGGCTATTCAGCCCATCAAGTTTTCCCCGCCATTTAATCATGAGCTGATCCAATTTCCCACTCAGCCCCAATGCCTGGCCTTCTCTCCATAATCTTTGATGCCCTGGCTAACCAAGAACCTATCAATCTCTCCCTCAAATACAAAATTAAATGTATCTTTAATTATACAGCTCACGAGCTTGTGCCACACAAATACACCCAAGTGACTAATTAACCTATCAACCCTAGATAGGTTGTGGAATGTGGGAGGAAACCGGAACTCCTGGAGGAAACCCACACAGACACAGGGAGAACATACAAACTCCTTCCAGACAGCGCAGGATTCGAACCTGGGTCACTGGCGCTGTAACGGTGTGGCACTAACTGCTACACTAACTTTGATCAAGCGCGATGAGGAGTTGATTATCCTACACATTGTACATCAGCACCGAAATTCCTCATTGATACAGGTACTTCAGAAAAACAATCTACACTTTAAATCAAGTTGGTTCCAAGGATTGATAGATAGTAACTATTCACAGTTATCAGAGTTCAAGGTAAAAAGTGGCGTTACTATAGGGGAGACCTTTTTGTGGTGTTGGAGTAGCTATGATTAGTCTAGTGAGGCAAGGTTCAAGAGCTTTAAAGTTGTTGGAAAGAAAGTCAATCCACACTCCCCTCCCTTCCATTGTGTAAAGGGAGTATTGCATCCCTCACACATAAAACTGACTATATTTCATGTCCCAGCAGGCTGTGGATTGCTTTATTTAAATGAACCCGTACAAGAGAGTGTAAACTATCAAAATTAAGTGTGCGACATTCAGATGTCAACGCAAACAAAATGGTCTTGATGGTAACCCAAGGATCCGTTTGCTGGAATTTAATTATCCGCTTCATGGCCCACACCCACACAGAAATTTATTGAACAGGACAACTGGAATTCACAAAGAGACAGCAAAGAATATTTTATTCTAATCAGTTGGAGCTGTGAGAAATTAAAGGAACTGCTTATACAAACCCTCTGAGACTACTATTTATGAAACAATATTTTTCTATAGGTATTGCTAATGTATCGCTTGTCTGTATGTGCATGTCTATACATGTGTTTGTACTGAGGACCAGGGAAAGCTGTTTCATCAAGTTGTACTTTTACAATTGGATGATAATAAACTTGAACTTGAAATACAACACCATTTTGCTACTGATTGGAACCTGGAAATAAATCAACTGACAACTAATTGCGATTGATCCTGATATCAATACAATGGTGTCTACTGTGGTTGTGAAGCAAAGATAATGATTCTTGTCAAGACACAAGAGGGTGAATGATATTTGATATTTATTTGTGATCTCTGCATGAGTGGCAATTGTACATGATAGTTCTACAGGAAGGAAAATAAAATTAATGTTCTTAAGAATGGAGACACTGTAACTCGACTGTTGGAGTTAAGAATTGAAAGAGTTAAATAAGGAGTCTGCAGATGTTAGAAAACTGGAGCAACACACAAAGTGCGGGAGGAACTCAGATTCATTTCAGATTTATTGAAAAAGTACATACATGACATCACATACAACTCTGAGATTTTTTTTCTGCGGGCAAGGCAGAATTACCATTTATTGGCAGTGCAAAAAAACTACACAGCATACACGTAAAAAAATAAAGAACTAAACAGATAATGAATGTAAACAAACTGATGGTGCAAATCAGAGAAAAAAATCAATAATGTACAAAATTAAGAGTCCTTAAATGAGTCCCTGATTGAGTTTGTTGTTGAGGAGTCAATGGTGGAGGGGTAGCAGCTGTTCCTGAACCTGATGACAGTAGAGAGAACAGAGCATGTGCTGAGTGGTGTGGATCCTTGATGATTGCTGCTGCTCTCTGACGGTGGCGTTCCCTACAGATGCTCTCGATAGTGGGGAGGGTTTTGCTTGTGATGTCCTGGGCTGTGTTCACTACCTTTTGGAGGGCCATACCAGACTGTGATACAGCCGGTCAGCACACTTTCCACCAAACATCTGTAGAAATTTGCCTGGGTTTCTGGTGTCATACCAAACTTCCACAGCCTCCTGAAGAGGTAGAAGCGCAGACGTGCTGGTCAGATGTCATCCGCAGAAGGTGATAGACAGTCAGAACTGTCCATTATAATTAAAAAGGGACCAACTAATGGGTTAGTGCTCATCCATATATAAATCATCCATATAAATATACAACAGTGTGAGGTGTGAAATAGTCCCCACTGCATTGCACTTCAAAGCATTCCCTTTCCACAGATGTACAACAGCACTTGGGTAACACAGGAGACTGTAGATGATGGAATCTAGATCTAAAAACAAACTGCCGGAGCAATTCAACAGATCGAGCGGGCAGCATTTATCACCCTTTCAGGTCAAGACCCCTGCGTTAGGAGGAAGGGCAGAGTTATCATGTTCCTTACCTCCCAGATTCCAGAATCTGCAAGCAAAATAGAACAACGGAGGTGCAGCCAGAGCTGTTGCGGACCGGTGGGGTCCGGAGACACCGCGCTCTCCCACAGGGTCCAACTGCCCAGTCCAATTACTGATGGCTCCGTACAGGCTTTAAGCAGCCTGTTAAATAAGCTGACGATAGTTTATTTTAAAATCCTGTTACTGAGGGATCTGGGCCCAGAATGGCAGCCCTTGTGTTTGGCAGCAGTCTTGAGGGGTTGCAGACTCTGGGGAAGCAGATGATGGTTGCAGGGCACCAGAAAACGGGAAGACCACTCCTCATTTGAGAAGAAGAAGCAGGGAACAATGACCACAGTAGTGGACCAGTAAGGGGCTCTGCAGCTGAAGAACCCACAGGCAGCAGGAGGGCTATTGGTGCCTCGAGGTGAGGAACCCTCGCAGACTGCAGGCTTCTGGCAACTGTGGTCAAGAGACTCAGACCAGGCTGTGGACTGGTGGAGACTGGCTCGAGACTGACTGAAGGGGTATCAGGTATTGGAACTGAGATGCGAGAGGGCACCAGGGGTGCTGGAGGCTTTCTCATCGTGTCAGAGGTTTGGATCTGGAGCTCGGGTTGCTAAAGGTTTGGACTGAAGTCTGTGTGGATGTGGAGGATGTGGGAGTGGTGAAGGCAAGTCCATGGACAGAAAAAGACCGGGGATACTCTCTTTTGCTTCTCTTCCTCCGATTGTAAGGGGATGCTGGGTAATTTCTGCTGATAGTGAATTTTTTTCTGCCTTATTGTCGACTAAAGGAAATTTTGTGTAATATCCCATTTTATTACATGGCAATAAATGATCTTCAACCTTGAATCCTTTGATGTCACCACTCATCACCTTCTAATGACAGTCTCTGTCACTACCTGGTTCTGCCGATCCATCAGGTCCCTTCTTACCTGCCTGCTCTCGTCTCATCCCTTCCCCTCATCTCTTTCTACTGGCTACCCCCTTCTGTACACCCAATCCTGCCAGTTTCTGTGAACCTTGTCACCGCAGACTCCAGATAAAGTCACCATAATAATCATGCTTACGCAGGTGGTAAGAACTGAAGCTTTACAACACACAGCACCAAACCCCGAAGGGAAGATAATCACAACTTTGGGTTTAACCTGCCCATGTAAACTTTACTTCAGGAAGCAATCAAGTGATTCGCTTTTTAAAACTTATGCTTATGGACTGCATGGTTGGTGTAGCAGTTAGCGCAACGCCTTTACAGCGCCAGTGATCGGGACCAGGGTCAAATCCTCTGCTGTCTGTAAGGAGTTTGTACCCTCTCCCTATGTCTGCATGAGTTTTCCCTGGGGGCTCTGGTTTAATTGGGTGTAAATTGAGCAGCATGAACTTATGGCCTGTTACCTTGCTGTATGCCTAGCTTTTTTTTTAAATGTAAAAAAAAGTTTAAAAATTTAGAACCGGAATTAGATGATTTCTTCAGTTTATGGACGATTTGAGCTCGTTGTTTGCTCTGTTAAATTTGCTTTGAAAATTGTGATCTTCGTGCCAGAAGGCAGATGGATAATTTTACACTTGCAGAGGAGGAAACAAGGTCAAATAATATCAGCTTTTGGCAATTTTTATCAAAATGAATATCCTGTGATTGTAAGGGGAGGTTGTCACTGAGTCATGGAATGTGGAAACAGGCCCTTCAGAACAACTTGCCAATGCCTTGCAAAATGTCCCACCCACATTCATCCCACTGGCTTGCGTTTGACCCCTATCTCTTAAGGGAATGGAGAGTAGGGTTGGGCAAAGGAATGTGCTATTTTCCTGATTTTTGATCAATTTTTTTATTCACCATATTTTAAGAAAGTTAGCATTTTTTATGCTCAATTTCAAAAGTACTTTTTAGCTGTTTCTTTAAAGGAACTCAATTTCTTGAAAATATTGCCGTATTTTTTTGACTCATACATAGGGTCCTCTACACAGTAAGGACCCACAAGAATGAATTACCTGAGAGGGACAAAGAGGACCTTGGTTTAACACATCATCGATAATCCACCTGGAAAACAATGCCTCATATACCAGGCATCAACTTCAGATCAGCACTCTTTGAGTTTGGATTCTGACTTCCCAATGAAAAGACCACTGTCTGACCAGGTCGGTAGCAGAACATCAAGCACCGTTACACTGAGCACTGGCGCACCTCAGGGCTGTGTGCTCAGCCCACTCCTGTTCACGCTACTGACCCATGACTGCAGCGCCAGAACAAGCTCCAACAGTGCAGATGACACAACAGTCGTTGGCCACATCAGCAACATCAATGAGTCGCGCTACAGAGAGGAGGCAGACAATCTTGTGATATGGTAGGAGAATAACAACCTGAGTCTCAATGTGGACAAGACGAAGGGGATAATCGTGGACTTCAGGAGAACCAGGAACAATCACTCTCCACTACATATCAAAAACTTTGTAGTGGAGAGCACCAAGTTCCTCAGAGTTCACTAAACTAGTGACCTATTGTGGACACTCAACCTCTCCTCACTTGTCAGGAAGACACAACAATAACTGCACTTCCTGAGAAGACTGAAGCAGGCAAGAGTACCAGCCAGCATTATGTCAACATTCTGTAGGCTCCCTCTTGAGAGGGTCCTGGCCGGCTTCATCACAGTTTCTGTAAAGAAATGGATTGGAGGTCAATCCAGAGGGCCATAAGAGTAGTAGAGAGGATCACTGAAGTCTCCCTTCCCTCCCATCACCATCAACATGATCTACCGGGATTGTTGTCTGAAGACGGAGCGCAAAATCATTGAGGTTCCCTTCCACCCTGAACACAGCATCTTTTAGCTGCTCTCGTCCTGAAAGAGATACAGGAGTATCAGAGCCAGAACCACCAAGCTGATGAACAGCTTCTTCCCACGGGCAGTGAAAATGCTGAATGATCAAAGGAACTGCTCACACTAACCAGCTGAGACTCTCACAGTCATGAAACAACCATGACTATTTTATTTCTATGTATGAATACTTGTTCTGAATATGTATTGTTTGTCTATATGTGTGTTACGTCTGGTTGACTATCTGCATGTTTTGCACCAAGGACCAGAGAATGCTGTTTCATTGGGCTGTACTTGTGCAATCAGTTGATAACAAACTTGACTAGTTCAACAATGATTGTTGAGAGCCTCGGTATAGATTTTGCATTAAAGCAAGACTTTGGAGCAAGGGTTGCACCCACAATTTCCTGCTGCAAAGGTGAGTAGGTCACCAACTGAGTCTCAGTAGAAGCTAGTGGGAGTGTTAAATGATCAGATATGAAATGAAGCCACAGCAGTATTACTGGTCAGGACACTGCCATTTCAGGCTCACAAGTGGAACCTATCACACAGCTTTGATCAGTGTGTCAGCTCAGAGGACTTGGCTCTGTTCCCAGGCAAGGAGACAGAGCAGACAGGGTGATGCAACTAACGAGAAGCATGCAGCATTGCTTCAGGTGAACCATGAGATTGGACACAGAGGGCAGGGAGGGGCAGACATGACACCTTCATGAGCTTTGGACCATTAAAAGTAAGGATGTCATTTTGCAAACTTTGGATTGATTGCAAATCAAGTAATGTGAGCAGTTTTGGTCACCCCATCGCAGGAACGATGTAGAGGCTTTGGAAAGGGATTTACCTGGATGCTCCTTCGATTCGAGAATATTAGATATGAAGGGAGGTTGAACAAATTATTGGAGGATATAAAATATGAGGAGGATTGTATTATCTGGAATGTTGAAGGCTAGTGGGAGACTTGATACAAGTTTATAAAATTATTAGAGGCAGAAATAAGGTGGACAGTGAGAATCTTTTCACAGGGTTCAAAAGGGCGGCATGGTTAGTGTAGGGTGGCATGGTTAACATAGCCATCAGAGCAATGCTGTTACAGTGCCAGCAATTGGTTCGAATCCCGTGCTGCCAGTAAGAAGATTGTACGTTCTCCCTGTGTCTGTGTGGGTTTTCCTCAGGGACTCTAGTTTCCTCCCACCCTTCAAAAAATGCACTGCAGATTGTAGGTTAATTGGAGTATTTGGATGGCACAGGCTCGTGGACTGAAAGGGCCTGTTACTGTGCCGTACTGTGTTTAAAAATAAAAAATAAAAACAATCCTACTACAGTGCCAGTGACCCGTGTTTGAATCCAGTGCTCTCTGTTAGGAGTTTGCACATTTTCTTTATGCCTGCGTGGTTTCCTCCTCATGTTCCGATTTCCTCCCACCCTCCGAAAACATTCGGGGTTAGTAAGTGTATTTGGGTGGCGTGGGCTGAAAGGGCCTGTTCCCATGCTGTATGTCTAAATTTTTAAAATTAATAATGTCACATACTTAGAGGAACACACAAAAATACTGAAGAAACTCAGCAGGCCACAGTATCCATAGGGAAGTGAAAGGCTGTTGACATTTCGGACATAAGTCCATCTTTGGGAATGTATTTCCAGATTCCCAATGAAAAGCTTTTTTGCTTCCCAATGGATACTGCATAACCTACTGAATTTCTCCAGCGCTCTTGTGTACTGCAATAAGACCCCAGCAATGTCTTAGAAAAGCAGCCTCTATCCTCAAGGACCCCCACCACCCAGGCCATGCCTTTTCTCACTGCTATCATCGGGAAGGAGGTACAGGAGCCAGAAGACGCGCACCCAACAGCACAGAAACAGCTTCTTCCTCCCCTCCGCCATCAGATTTCTGAATGGACAATGAACCACAGACACCACCACACTTTCTCTTCCTTGGGACTAATTTATTTTATTTTCAAATGTAATTTAGAGCAATTTTGCACCCTGATGCTGCTGCAAAGCAAATAATTTCATGACATGTTTATGACAATCGATTCTGATTCTGATTCTGAGCATCTGCAGATTTTCTTGTTTCACAATATAATGGAAGAAATGTGGTGGGGGTGGTAGGAGATGTGTGGAGGTGAATGTTTACAAAGAGAATGAGAGGTGCCTGGTTTAAGAAGCTTCCAAACAGACACAGGAGTGAGCAGGGGAGAGAGGAATATGCATCATATGCAAGTAGCAGAGTTTTAGTTTAATTGGGCCATCACGTTTGACACAGACATCGTGGGCCAAAGGGCCTGCTGCTGTACTGTGCTATGTTCTGGTCACTCGGCTACAGGAAGGATGTGGTTAAGATGGAAGATTTACAAGGATGTTACCGAGACTGCAGATGTGTTAAAAGAAGGGTCTGAATAGGCTGGGACTTTTTACCCTGGGGCCTGAGGGGAAAGCCTACTGAGGTTTATAAAATCAGGAAGGGCATAAATAAGGTGAATATTCTTAGCCCTTTCCCCAGGTTAAGAAACTAGAGGTAAAAGGTTTAAGAGAACATAAAACCTAAGAAAGAGGAACAGAAGTCAGCATTTGGCCCGTTGAGCCTGCTCTGTCATTCAATGAGATCATAGCTGATCTGATGATAGGCTCATCGTCACCGACCTGCCTCTTCCCCATACCCCTTAATTCCCCTATTATGTAAACATTTATCCAACCTTGTCTTAAATATATTTACTGCTTCAATGGGCAGCGAATTCCAGATTCATCGCCCTCTGGGAAAAGACAGAAGGGACCCAAGGAGTACATTTTTCTCACGGTAGTGAATATACGGAATGAGCTGTTAGAAGCATCTGCAGAGGTGGTTACAGAATGTTTAATTGACATTTAGACAGGTGCATGGATAGGGAAGGTTTAGAGAGAAGGCTAATGGAATTCTCGCAGTCAGATATCTTGGTCACCATGGATGTTGGGCCCAAGAGCCTGTGCCTGAGTTTCATTACTGCATGATTCTTGTATGACTTTCTCCAAGGAGTCTATTAAGCTCTGACGATCAAATACCAAGTGACTTCAACAAAATTATTAAGCATAAATGCATGTGTCACCCAACTGAAATTTATTACCAGAGATTGAGGCTTCAGGCAAAATAATTTAGGATTAAAAATGAGCCTTCCAAAAATTAAATATCCATCCAATGTACTTCCATAATTAATTGTATGAAACAATAGCACTAAGATTCAAAACACACCTAAGCTCATTTGTTTACCATTCACCTTCGATCTTCTCCTTTGACTGAGGCTGTGCAAAGTTTCCAGTAAATGTCCCTGAATAATAATCTGATCCAACTCAAGGATCACTGTGAACCAATCCCAGAATAGGACACTACTAGAGTTTAAAAGAACACTCCTCCTCCCCCCGGGTTCTTAATTATGGTTTTAGGTGGAATCCTGGCTCTCTTGGGAGAATTCTCAACTCGGAATCGAGTGGTTGTTGATTCAAGTCTTACTCCAGAGACCTGAGCTCAAACAATGTCAGCTTAATGCCAGCACTGATGCTAGCAGCGTTGGGTAACCCAAAGGCACAGCTAATCCAGATGCTGTCTCACAGCTTCAGCCTCTTATAATTCTTATTTACCAGTATCTGGTCACGCCAGCCTCTTTCTCTGCTGGAAAAACAAACCCATCCTATCCAGCCTTTCTCTGGAACTAAAGATCCTCCAACAAAGGCGGGACGGCTAGCGTTCCAGGACGGCACGGTTAGAGTAGCGGCTAGTGCAACGCTTTTACGCCAATGACCGGGGTTCAAATCCAGTACAGTCTATAAGGGGTTTGTACTCCCCATGTCTGAATGGGTTTCTTCTGAGTGCTCCGGTTTCCTCCCATGTTTCAAAATGTACCAGATTAATTGGGTTTAATTGGGCGGCACGGACTCCTGAGTCAAAAAAGCCTGTTTACTGTGCTTTGTCTAAATTTTTAAAAAACGTATCATCTTAGTGAATCTCCTCTGCACCCTCTCCAGTGCAACTCAAAATTCACCCATCTCCTTTCCTGCAGCTCTGCATTCACACAGTCAGCCCCCTCCCATGATCAGTTCTCACCTGCCTTTCTATCTATGGGCTCTTGGCTATTGGCCTGTGCTCCTCTAACTATCCTTTCTTCCCTCCTCCCCCTGCCTTTTTATTCAGGTACCTGCTTTTTATTAGGCTCATCCCTTGATTTCAACGTTTCATCCCCAAAACGTTGGTTATATATCTTGCCTACTAGAGGTGCTGCAGGACCTCTAGTATTTAGAACAGAATTTAAGACTTTGGAGGGTGAAGTGGGACCTGACGGAGGTATACAGAATTGTAAGGGGGTTAAATAGGGTACACAGTGGAACCACAGGCCCTTCTAGCCTGTGCTGAACTATTTTTCTGTCTCGTCCCACTGACCTGCACCCAGACCATATCTCTCCTTGCCCCTCCCAGTACCTGTCCAAATTTTTCTTAAATGTTAAAAATGAGCCTGCATTCATCAATTCAGCGGGCAGCTCATCCCACATTCTCACCACTCTCTGCATGGATAAGTTCCACCTAATGTTTCCTTTAAACTTTTCCCCTTTCACCCTTAACCCATGTCCTCTGGATTTTATCTTAGGGTGGCATGGTTGGCATAGTGTCTTTACAGAGCCAGTGATGGGGTCCAGACCGAGGCTGTCTGTAAGGAGATTGTCCGTTCTCCCCATGTCTTCGTGGGTTTTCTCCAGAGGCTCCGGTTTCCTCCCACCATTCAAATTGTAACAGGGTGAAGATTAATGGGGTGTAAATTGAGCGGCATGGACTTGTGGGCCGAAATGGCCTGTTACTGTCCTATACGTCTAAATTTAAAAAATTGACCCCAGTGGAAAAAGCCTGCTTGCAATTATTCTATCTGTATCATAATATAATTTTAAATACCTCTGTCAAATCTCCCCTCATTCTTCAACGATCCAGGGAATAAAGTCCAACCTGTTTAACCTTTCTCTGTACTCAGTTTCTCAAGTCTTGGCAAAATCCTAGTAAATCTTCTCTGTATTCTTTCAATCTTATTGATATTTTTCCTATAGTTAGGTGATCAAAACTGCACACAATAAGAAGAAACTTTCCTCATGGCAGAGGTGTCTAATACCATAGGGCACAGGTTTAAGGTGAGGTAATAAGGAGTTTGGAGAGGAATTTGAGGAAGAATATTCACCCGGAAGGTAACTCCAATCTAAAACACACTGCCTGAGAAGGTGGTGAAGGTAGAAACTCTCACAACAGTTTAAAAGTATCTTGTCAAGCACTTGAGTCACTCAGGTATAATAGACTATAGGCCAGGATTACTATAGATTAGTACTTGATAGCCAGCATTGATGCAGTGAACTAAAGGTCATGTTTGCTGTATGTTTCTGTGATCTAAAAGCCACTGCAAGACAGCTCTGCAGAGATAAAAGCATAGCTGCAATGAGTGCTGTGAAAACAGCAATGTTGTGTGAACCATTCAAGTCTGCAGAGGCTGCGATTGTAGTTAATACAGCAGAGTGTTGTAGAGACTCAGCAAGTCCCACAGCATCCATGGAAGGCAAAGACATAGAACCAGTGTTTCAGGCCTGAGCCCTTCATCAAGGTATGAGCTCTCTCCTTATCCTTCTGCCTCCTTTCCTCAGGCTCTGTACCCCTTCCCCGATTAATTCTCACATTTTCTTTCCTGCCCTGTTCACCTGTGGCCTTTCTCTTGTTGGCCTCTGCCCTTTCTTCCCTTCTCCTCCGGCCTTTTTATTCAGGCACCTTCCTGTTTTCTGTTCATACCTTGATGAAGGGCTCTGACCCTTTACCTCCTATGGAAGATGAGAGGAAGGACTCAGGGCCGAAACATCGGTAATGTATCTTTACCTCCTATGGACGCTGCGAGACCAGCTGAGATCCTTCAGCATTTCTGTGTTTTTACTACAATCACAGCATCTGCAGACTTTCATGCTTCACTTGATGTTAAACTCGCACAGAAAGCAGGTGCTTTCAGCCACACATGACTGTATCCATAGGCATTCTTTAATTCATGTTTATGTTCATGTGTGGCTGCAGCAAGTAAAATTTTGGTGGATCTGTACATTGTACTTGTGTCTACGGCTGTAACCCTTCATGTCAAATCTTATATGGATGACACAGTTAATCACAGTGTTTAGTGCCACATTGTTACAGCGCCAGCAATCAGATATCAAATCTAGTGCTGTTTATAATGAATTTGTATGTTCTCCCCGTGTCTGCATGGGTTTCCTCTATGTGCTCCAGTTTCATCCCACTGTTCATAACGAGGTCAAATGGGTGTAATTGGGCAGCCTGAGCTCATGGGCAGAAGGGCTTGTTACCGTGCTATGCTGCATGTCTAAGTATCCTTGCTAATGCAGTAAGGATCGTTCTTTGCTTTGTGGGTTAAAAATCAATGGTCTTGGTTTCACTTCATCAATCCAATTTTTGTGGATGAGGCAGAGACGAGTGTTCTGCGTTGACGACGTCATCATTTAGCAAGAATGAAGGCAGGGAAAGGTCACCTGAGGCAAGGTGATTTAATGCTGAGAAATGCCCAGTCCACTTTCATGTTGGATGTAATTTAAAACAGATGCAAGAGAGCTGTCAAGCGCACTTGAGGTCTAGATTTATGCTATAATATTGCTTGTGTCAAGGCAATACACAACGGCACAGTAAGTCCTGCAATAAAAAAGTTTTTTCAGTACAGAGGTGCCAAGCACAGCTAGTACTTTCCTATTTTGGTTATTTAATATTTACAAAAGGATTTGTCACTGCATTTATTTTACAATCAATTCACTGTACTAATCCCAACACTCTACTGCCTAAAGTAAATGGAGTAGCAGGCAGCGATAGACCCCATCAGCCCTTCCAAGTGAAACCACGCTTCATTTGTGAATCTGCAGGGGTCATCGACTGCATCCAATGCTCCTGTTGTGGCCTCCTCTACATCGCAGAGACTGGACTGGGAAATCACTTTGTTCAGCACCCTGACTCTGACTGCAGAGATAGCGGAGATCTCCCGGTGGCCAACCATTTCAATTCCACATCCCACTCCCATGCTGACATATCCGTCCATGTCCTCATGCACTGCCAGACTAAGAACATATGCGAATTGAGGGAACACTACCTAATATTCTGTTTGGGCATCCTCCAACTGGATGGCATTATCGTCAACTTCTCTGGTTTCTGTTAGGGCCTCCACTGTCTCCCTCTCTTCCTCATTCCTCTGTCTCCTCTCCTCCAAGTCTCCACTCCTTTCCTTCTCCATTCAGAGATCTATCCCCTCCCCTATTACCTCAGCTTCTTTCTCTTGTGCCCTCCCATCCATAGCCGCCTACGGCCTCTGGCCTGTGACCCTGTGTTCCTCTCCCAACCACCCCCACCCACACCACGCCCACCATTTTTTTGTTCATACGTTGATGAAGGGCCCAGGCACAAAGCATGGGTTACCCTTGACTTCCCATGGATGCTGCCTCACCAGCTGAGTTTCTCCAGCACTTTTACGTAAACCGCAGGCAGTGATCATTGATTCAATTCTCTGCACATAATTATAGATGATCAGCAAAACAGCCATATAATCCAGCACTTCTGTGTCAACTGGTTTGCCTACAACTGAAGCCACCATCACTGAAGATGCTCATGAGTCCACAGACTGAGCACGTTGAGAGTGATAGTCGGATTACAATACCAAAGGACAGAAGTGCATTCTTTCCTTCTTTCCTTCCAAATGAGTGTGTAATGCAAGGCCCAAACCACTCTCTTCAGATAGAGAAGAAAGAAGAATAGAGTGGTCCTCCCTGCTTATTTGGACAATTTTTATCCCAACCAACAGCCCTGGACTTTATCACACTAATGCAATACATAAATGCGCTCAAGAAACTCAGCAGGTCACACAGCATCCATAGGAAGTAGAGGATAACCAAAGCTGCAGGCCTGGGCCCTTCATCAAGGTATTAGCAAAAACAGGCAGGTAGGTGCATGAGTAAAACATTGGGAGTAAGTAGAGGAGGGAGAATCAGGTAGTGGGGGGGGAGCACAGGCCAAGAAGGAAGAGGTCGTAGATGCATAGACGTATCTACGGTATGGCAGGTGGGGAAGAGAACAGGGGAGCCATTTGTGGGGGGGTGAGGCGCATCACTGTCCTCGCCTTATCCGCCCAATATCTGAGTCCTTACCCAATAATTAATCTCCATCCTCCCAGGGGTGCAGTTCTGCGGTACTGGGGGTCATTTGAGTGCCCCGGAGCTCTGCTCTGGGCTGGCATCTCATCGGGCTGCTTCACGGCTGCTCGTTGGTGCCAGCAACTCAATGCGGGATCATTGGGAAAAATGGCTGCCTTTCCAACCCTTAGTCCCCCATGCAGCTGGAACTACTCTGCTGGTGCCAGCACCAGCCATGGAAATGCAGAGCGGTTCCAGCTGCATGGGGGATTATGGGTAGGAAGTCAGCCATTTTACCCATTGAGCCGATTAGGGGCTGGAGTCCAGAGCTGCCGGCTGGGTGGGCTATCAGATGGCGGGCGGCAGGGCTGTCCTACTGCCAGCCCACCCCAGCTGCCCCCTGACTTCCCTGCCAGCCGCCCACCCAGCCATCCCCTGACTGCCCCACCAGCTGCCCACTGACTGCCCTGTTGATAGCCTGCCCCAGTTGCCCACTGACTGTCCCACCGGCCAACCCCTGCACCTTCCAGCCGGGAACAGAATGGCGGGTAAGAAACACAGACTTCTAATACATTTACACAACATGTGTGTAATTTATGTCAGGAATATGTCAGGTGGCAGTGACATGGTGGGTGTGTGGCAGTTTTTAGGCAGTTTTTTTCTTAGGGGCACGGGATCAGTGGCAGCCCGAGGGCGCCACTTGACCTAGACACGCCACTGCGTAGGTGGGCAGGTAGAAGAGAAAAAAGTGAAGAAGTGATGGGGAGAGGGTAGTTCTCTAATTGGGAAGTGAAGGGGTGGGGAGATGGAGGACAAGAGAACGAGGGATAAGGAAAAAGAGAAACTCTGGGAAGGGAATTAACTGAAATTGGAGATTGATATGAATACCACCTGCAGTGGAAGCTTAAATTTTAAATTTAGACATACGGCATGATAACAGACCATTTTGGCCCATGAGTCTATGCCACCCAATTTACACCCAATTAACGTACACCCCAGATACATTTCGAAGGGTGGGAGGAAACTGGAACTCCCGGGGAATGTACAAACTCCTTACAGACAACGCGGGATTCCAACCCAAGTCCCCATTGCTAGCACTGTAAAGACATTGAACCGCTAACCGCTTGTTTGTTTTTATCATTTGCAAACTTTTAAAGTACCTTGAAAGTACTTTGAAATCCAATCACAATTGTGTTCTAGTAAACATAGTGGTCAATTCATGTACAGTCACCTCTCAACAAACAGCAACATGATGAAAAAAAACACACAAATGCTGGAGGCCAAAACATTGGTGAAGTATCTTTACTTTTGCTACATAAAGGCACTGTTTGACCTGCTGAGTTTCTCCAGCATTTGTGTGTTTTTTCATTTATCCACAGTGTCGACAGAATCCTGTGTTTTACCAACATGATGATGACCTGATAATCTGCTTTAATTAAGTGATAAATATCGGCACTTCTGCAAGATAGTGCCATAAGATCTTTGACATGCCCCTGAGGGAAGAGATAAGCTGTTGCTTTAAAGTCTTATCTACAAGATACTTCTGCAGGGGCCGCATGTAGCCTTGTATTTATGGATTCTATCTTTCTGCTTTACATTCTGAGGGGAGTTATCAGTGAAGATCGATAAGAACATCTCCTCCACAATCTCCATCAGCACTGGAGCACCACAGGGCTGCGTTCTTAGCCCCCTGCTTTATTGACTTTACCCCTATGACTGTGTGGCTCGCAAAGACAATATCACCATTTACAAATTTGCCGATGATACCACAGAATTGGGTTGTATAAAGTAAAGGGATGAATCAGCCTCCAGGATAGAGATTGAAAACTTGGCATAATGGTGCACAAACCATACCCTTGCACTCAAAGTCACGAAAACTAAGGAGCTGATTATTGACACCAGGAAAGGAAAGCCAGAGGTATACAATCCAGAGATCATTGGGGATCAGAGGTGGAGACGGTGAGCAAATTTAAGTTCTTGGGAGTCACTATCTCGGAGAATCTTTCCTAGACCCAGCACACTAATGGCATCGTGAAGAAATCTCGTCAGCACCTCTACTTCCTCAGGAGTTTGCGGAGGTTTGGTATGACATCAGAAACTCTGGCAAATTTTTACAGAGGTGTCGTGGAAAGTGTGCTACATCATGGTCTGGTATGGGGACACCAATCCCCTTAGTGTAAATCCCTCCAAAAAGTAGTGGACACAGCCCAGGAGATCACAGGCAAACCTTCCCCACTTCTGAGTACATCTACAGTGAACACTGCCATCAGAGAGTAGCAACCATCATCAAAGACCCTCACCACCCAGCACACACTCTGTTCTCACAATAGAACTAAAATCTGAAATCAATAAATTCTGATTTGGCCTCAACAATGTCTTATACATCTTCCCCATAACATCCCAACTCCTATACTCAATACTTCGATTTATGAAGGCCAATGTGCCAAAAGCTTTATTTACAACCCTATCTACCTTTGACACTACTTTCAGGGAATGTATCTATATTTCTAGATCACTCTGTTCTACTGCCCTGTAATGGAGGATTTAGACCATGCTTTTGCTTATGCAAGACTGAGTATCAGTAACCTACTTTGAGAATAATTTAAGAATCAACAGACATAAGCTAAATTCTACCATGGGGCCCAGAGATGCAGTTATCTGACAAAAAGACATCTGGTACCAAGAATTTTTAATCTTCCTGCTTGTTAGCCAGTTGCTGTTTGAGATTGATGGGATTGTTGGTGGTAGATTGTGAGGCGAGACCTTGAAGCTAAGTAAATCATAATATTCAAAGTGATAAGCTAGAATGGGTAATATAAGGTATGGTCCCGCTGCTGAAGTTTGAGACTCTCTGAGGGGTGGAAACGTCTCTCAGCAAGAAGAAGAACTTCTAGAGTCCAACCAATGTCCTGGTCGGGGGAGGTGGAGAAGCTGCTACCGGCGCCCCGACAACCTACTACAAGTGTGCAGTTGGGACCAGTCCAGGCGTTGATAAGTATAATTGGGTATTGTAGTTTGAAATCAGCTTAAGATTTTGTAATAAAGATTTGTATAAACTGAAGTGCTCTCGGCGTGTGTCTCTGTTTTCTTTCGTTAGCTCAAACACTGTGACCAATCTAAAACGAACAAAGTGAGAGGTACAAGTTTACCCAGGACAATTGGCGTAGTCGGCAGGATTGGTCTCGAGATGTTTTGCCGAAAGAAAGAGGTGAGCCCTGACCAGTTCTTGATTCCGGGATGGACTTCCAAAGACGATGGGTTTGGCATGTTGGCCAATACCCTGTCTTTGTTGGGACCACCCATTAGTTGGGATGAGAGGTTAGATCCATCAAGTGCACCTCTGGAAGAGTGGGTTGCTACTCTCCTTCGAGAGAGTAAATTTCCTGATTAAAAAGGGGTCGCTGATGGACGGTTTTTGGCTGCTGACCTCAGCCTTACGCCGCGCCGTTCAGCGTGAAGCAGAATTAGTTCAGCGAGAAGTAGAATCCCAGCACAAGAGAGAGCAACTAGAGGAGGAGATAGAAGCCATGCGACAATACTGTTCCATGATGAGTGAGATTGTTCACATCAGTCAGGACCAAGCCAAAGAATGGAAGGATAAGCATGTCCAAACGATCTGCCGTAATATTAAACTCCGGCAGCAGCTCTGTGCAGATAAGGAAAAGCAAGGGGTGGAACCCGATCAACATCGTATTCGTGCCATAATAAGGAATGGTGACAATCCTGATGTAATTGATGATTGGGACGGGAATATCTGGTGTGATGTAATGGTAGAGATTGAAGGGATAGATGCCCCGGCCCCCTAAGTGGACTCAGGGGAAGGTACCCAAACCCCTGCTTATGCTCGATGGCCCCGCCCCTCTACGGGATGGCCTTGGCCTCCTCCCGTCCACTGGGAAGAGGGCCCTGTGGGCCAAAGTGGGAACAGGGGTCGGGAGCAGTCAACGATACGTGACTTCTCTATAAAAGAGCTTGCCGCCATTGGAGATTGATTTAGGCAAAAGATGGGAGAAACTCTGGGAGCCTGGCTCCTGCATGTTTGGGAACAAGGAGGGGGTAATGTATATTTGACCCCTGAGGAATTGTTGGGATTAGGAACGTTGACTACTGATATCCGGGTCACTGCTGAGCTACGTGGCAGAATGAGAGGGGTGGATTTCTTACTTGCCACTCTAGGAGATGCCCTATTACGAGTATATCCGTCACCAGTAGATTGGGATTTACATTTGCAGAACAATTGGGGCACCCCAGAGAAGGGTATAGCAGTAATTCGTCAACGGGCCCTAGCCTCTGCCTTGTATGCAGGGTGTTAGAGGCTGTGGGTACATGGGGGGAGCCCTGACGAAGAAAATGTAATGAAACATTTAACTCATCAAAGATCAGCAACTTTTATTAGACTCCTTTAGGCATCATTTTGGAACCTCTTTCCAGGAAGCAACCAAGGCTAGGAGTTATGGATTTTTGGTAGGGTATGGAACTCAAAGATTGGGATGAATGGGTGGTATAAATTAACATGTTATGATTAAAGGTAAGTTGTCGAATGGTCTCCATTTGTTCATACAGCCTCACTGCCCTGTTGTAACAGTCACTCCAACTCAAAAATTTGTCTTTCGGAAAATTATTCCCCTATCTTTTTTCTTTGGCTTGGCTTCGCGGACGAAGATTTATGGAGGGGTAATGTCCACGTCAGCTGCAGGCTCGTTTGTGGCTGACAAGTCCGATGCGGGACAGGCAGACACAGTTGCAGCAGTTGCAAGGGAAAATTGGTTGGTTGGGGTTGGGTGTTGGGTTTTTCCTCCTTTGTCTTTTGACAGTGAGGTGGGCTGTGCGGTCTTCTTCAAAGGAGGTTGCTGCCCGCCGAACTGTAAGGCACCAAGATGCACGGTTTGAGGCGATATCAGCCCACTGGCGGTGGTCAATGTGGCAGGCACCAAGAGATTTCTTTAGGCAGTCCTTGTACCTCTTCTTTGGTGCACCTCTGTCTCGGTGGCCAGTGGAGAGCTCGCCATATAACACGATCTTGGGAAGGCGATGGTCTTCCATTCTGGAGATGTGACCCACCCAGCGCAGTTGGGTCTTCAGCAGCGTGCATTCGATGCTTGCGGACTCTGCCAGCTCAAGTACTTCGATGTTGGTGATGAAGTCATTCCAATGAATGTTGAGGATGGAGCGGAGACAGCGCTGATGGAAGCGTTCTAGGAGCCATAGGTGATGCCGGTAGAGGACCCATGATTCGGAGTCGAACAGGAGTGTGGGTATGACAACGGCTCTGTATACGCTAATCTTTGTGAGGTTTTTCAGTTGGTTGTTTTTCCAGACTCATTTGTGTAGTCTTCCAAAGGTGCTATTTGCCTTGGTGAGTCTGTTGTCTGTTGTCGATCCGATTAAATGGTGCAGCCGAGATTGGTAAACTGGTTGACAGTTTTGAGTTTTGTGTGCCCGATGGAGATGTGGGGGGGGGCTGGTCGTCATGGTGGGGAGCTGGCTGATGAAGGACCTCAGTTTTCTTCAGGCTGACTTCCAGGCCAAACATTTTGGCAGTTTCCGCAAAACAGGACGTCAAGCGCCGAAGAGCTGGCTCTGAATAGGCAACTAAAGCGGCATCGTCTGCAAAGAGTAGTTCACGGACAAGTTGCTCTTGTGTCTTGGTGTGAGCTTGCAGGCGCCTCAGATTGAAGAGACTGCCATCCGTGCGGTACCGGATGTAAACAGCGTCTTCATTGTTGAGGTCTTTCATGGCTTGTTTCAGCATCATGCTGAAGAAGATTGAAAAGAGGGTTGGTGCGAGAACGCAGCCTTGCTTCACGCCATTGTTAATGGAGAAGGGTTCAGAGAGCTCATTGCTGTATCTGACCCAACCTTGTTGGTTTTCGTGCAGTTGGATAACCATGTTGAGGAACTTTAGGGGGCATCCAAGGTGCTCTAGTATTTGCCAAAGCCCTTTCCTACTCACGGTGTGAGGTCAACAAAGGTGATGTTATACAGTAAAAGCCCTGGTATCCGGCACCTATGGGGATTGGTAGATGCCGGATAAGTGAATTTTCCGGTTGTCTGAGATTACATGTTGTGTGATTGGTGAACTCACCGCTAGGGCAGGGATGGGCAACCTTTTTTGTAAAACTCACATTCCACCTTTAAGTATTCCCTATGCCATAGATTCTCTGTGATTAGTAAGGGATGGCTTAAGGTGGGATGTGAGTGGGGAAAAAAAAATTTGAAAACCACTGTTTTAATCGTACCTAATTGATTTGTTATGTGCACAGTTTCATAACCCCAAATGACAATTTTTCTCAAGTAAAATATTTCAGTAACAAGTGGGTCTAGAGCAGTGGTTCTCAATCTTCCCTTCGCACTCACATCCCACCTGAGGCAATCCCTTACTAATCACGAAGCACTTATGGCATAGGGAATACTTAAGGTGGGATGTGAGATTTTAAAAAAAGGTTGCCCACCCCTGTGCTAGGGGGCTCCAATTTTAAATATTACCTATTTATTTTCTGCAATTTTATTGCGGATTGCTTGAGGCTGCTGATCTCTTGAATTCCAGATAATAGGATTTACTACACGCAGATTTTTTCAAAATATAACAAATCCTTTTTCCTCATTCAGATGAGAAGCCACTTCCCTTATCGATAGAGATGGTTCCATTTACATCTGCATGAATCTCAGGGTTGTATGTGATATCATGTATGTGCTCTGACAATAAATCTGAACTTTGAAGGTTGTTCAACATGCATGTGATGAAAAGTTCTCCTCTGTTTATACTTTTCTCTGCTTCAAAGTAATGTCTAATTCTCTTTCCAACCAATGCTATTGTTACAAAAAGCATAACCCTGGAAGTATTCAGCAGATCAGGCACCAACTCTGGAGGCAAAAGGTGAACATGGATGTTTCATAACAACATAAGAAATAGGAACAGGGGGGGAGTCACGTGATGGAATAGTGGCCGGTAGGGGAACTCCAGCCCTCTCCAGAAAAGTTAAAAAAAGATAGAGAAAAAGCAAAGGCACAAACTTAAAAACTAAAACAAAGTGAAAGTAAAAGTGTGAAGAAAATGGCAGCGAAGAAAGAAAAACCAAAAACAACGGGAAGAAAAGAAGAAGGAAAGACGTCAGAAGAAGAAGGTGAAGGCCTTACCTGTCCGAAGAGGCCCGCCGCGGAGAGAGAGGCCCGCTCCCACAGGTCAGTGGAAGTCCCGGGCTCGGGACTACAAAAATGGCTCGCAGAACCGAGTAAAAGTGCGCAACCGCGCATGAAAAAAAACACACTGACGGGAGGGGGGAACAGCTGCGGAGTCGATCTCCACAGCTGAGAGAGACACCTGCAGCACAGCAGCAGGTGCAGAACACAGACAATAACGACAACAAGAAAGAAGAGGGTAAAAAGAAAACAAGGAAACAACAGATGGTCAATCCAGAGGAAGAAGAAGAAGAACAGAAAGAAGTGGAAGAAGAGGAGAAAGGCAAGACAATGGATGTATCTTTTTTTAAAGAATATATGGAATCAGTGAAAGAATGGCAATTACAAGAATTTAATGAGATAAAAAGAAGAATTAAGAATGCAGAAGAAAAAATGAATAAAATGGAAATGGTCATATCAGAGTTAGGAAAAAGAGTGGAAAATATGGAAAAACGAGAAACATTTGTAGAAATGGAAGTAGAAGACTTAAAAGAGAAATTAGAAAAATCTAATAAAAAAGTTAAAGAGGCACATAAGCTGTTAGCTCAGAAGATAGATATAATAGAAAACTATAATAGAAGAAATAATATAAAGATAGTGGGCCTTAAGGAAGATGAAGAAGGCAAGAATATGAGAGAATTTATAAAAGATTGGATCCCCAGGGTCCTGGGAAGACCAGAATTACAGGAAGAAATGGAAATAGAGAGGGCACATAGAACTTTAGCCCCGAAACCACAACCGCAGCAAAAACCAAGATCCATTTTAGTAAAATTCTTAAGATATACAAGAAGAGAAAATATATTGGAGAAAGCAATGAAGAAAGTAAGAGAGGACAAAAAGCCACTGGAATATAAAGGTCAAAAAAAATTTTTCTATCCAGACATAAGTTTTGAACTCCTGAAGAAGAGGAAGGAGTTCAATACAGCGAAAACGATCTTATGGAAAAAAGGATATAAGTTTATGTTAAGGTACCCAGCGGTACTTAAAATAGTTATTCCAGGGCAACAAAACAGACTATTCTCGGATCCAGAGGAAGCAAGGAAATTTGCAGAACAACTACAAAACAAGCAGAGAGATGAAGACATGTAATAAGAGTAAAAATAACCACGATCTCTATGTATGTGTGTAAAGGGGTATATGTGTGTATATATATAGTGTGCTGCGCTGGATGGGTCACGTCTCCAGAATGGAGGACCATCGCCTTCCCAAGATCGTGTTATATGGCGAGCTCTCCACTGGCCACCGTGACAGAGGTGCACCAAAGAAAAGGTACAAGGACTGCCTAAAGAAATCTCTTGGTGCCTGCCACATTGACCACCGCCAGTGGGCTGATAACGCCTCAAACCGTGCATCTTGGCGCCTCACAGTTTGGCAGGCAGCAACCTCCTTTGAAGAAGACCGCAGAGCCCACCTCACTGACAAAAGGCAAAGGAGGAAAAACCCAACACCCAACCCCAACCAACCAATTTTCCCCTGCAACCGCTGCAATCGTGTCTGCCTGTCCAGCATTGGACTTGTCAGCCACAAACGAGCCTGCAGCTGACGTGGACTTTTTACCCCCTCCATAAATCTTCGTCCGCGAAGCCAAGCCAAAGAGATACATGAATGTATCCGTATTTAGAGGAAAATATATAGAGTATAGACAAGAATTAATAAGGGAGGGAAATGAAATAGAGGGAATAAGGAGGGAATTAAAAGAGTGACCTTTGTTACATATGAAAATTGAAATCTTTTCTGGGGGGGGCTGGGTGGGGAGGAGTTACGGTCACTGCAAAATCAGCTGACGTTTGCAAGTGAATTCGCAAATCCAAATGGAGAGGGGAGATGTGGTTGTCCGACAAGGGATAAAGGGCAACTCAGGAGGGGGAGGGGAGAATGGGGTTAAAGAAGTTTTAAATAGGAGAATAAGATAAATGTTTGATGTTTTAGAAATGTTGTCTTATAAAGTGTTCAAAACAAGAAAGCAGAAATGGATAAGAAGGAAAGGTGATGATGGAGAAACGGAAAGGGAAGATAAACAAAGTATAAAATGGCTACGCTGAACTATATGACTTTAAATATTAACGGAATACATAACCAAATTAAAAGGAAGAAACTGCTAAATTTACTGAAAAAAGAAAAAATTGATATAGCATTTGTGCAAGAAACACATTTAACTGAATTGGAGCACAAGAAATTAAAGAGAGATTGGGTAGGACACGTAACAGCAGCGTCGTATAATTCAAAAGCAAGAGGAGTAGCTATATTAATTAGTAAAAATGTGCCAATTAAAATAGAAGAGGAAATAATAGATCCAGCAGGGAGATATGTAATGATAAAATGTCAGATATATTCGGAGTTTTGGAATCTACTCAATGTATATTCACCTAACGAAGAAGATCAAATGTTTATGCAAGATATTTTTTTGAAGATAGCAGATACGCAAGGGAACATATTAATAGGAGGGGATTTCAACCTGAATTTGGATTCAAATATGGACAAAACTGGGAAAAAAATTAACAGAAAGAACAAAGTAACCAAATTTATAATTAAATCGATGGAAGAAATGCAACTTTTGGATATATGGAGGAAACAACACCCAAAGGAAAAGGAATATTCATATTACTCGGCTAGACATAAAACATACTCAAGAATAGACCTATTTTTGTTATCAGCTCGTATGCAAGATAGAGTAAGAAAAACAGAATATAAAGCTAGAATATTATCGGACCATTCACCCTAGTATTGACAATAAAGTTAGAGGACATCCCTCCAAGAATGTATAGATGGAGATTAAACTCCATGCTACTCAAAAGGCAGGATTTTAGAGAATTAATTGAAAGACAAATTAAAATGTATTTTGAAATAAATACGGAATCAGTGAAAGATAAGTTTATACTATGGGATGCAATGAAAGCGTTCATTAGAGGGCAAATAATAAGTTATGTAACCAAGATGAAGAAGGACTATAATCAGGAAACAGAGCAGTTGGAAAGGGAAATAGTAAATATAGAAAAAGAATTAGCAATGAAGGAAGATACAACTAAAAGAAGAGAATTGGCAGATAAAAAAATAAAATATGAAACACTACAAACATATAAGGTGGAGAAGAATATAACGAAGACAAAACAGAAATATTATGAACGAGGTGAAAAAACGCACAAAATTCTAGCATGGCAGCTTAAGACAGGACAAGCTAAGAAAATGGTATTGGCATCAAGGAAAAAAGACAAACAAATCACATATAATCCAAAGGAGATCAAGGAAAACTTTAGAGAATTCTATGAACAATTATACCAAACTGAAAACGAAGGGAAAGAAGGGAAAATAGATGAATTTCTAACTAAAATTGAACTACCAAAATTACAAATAGAGGAACAAAATAAATTAACAGAACCATTTGAAATAGTAGAAATACAAGAGATAATAAAAAAATTACCAAATAATAAAACACCAGGAGAGGATGGATTCCCAATAGAATTCTATAAAACATTTAAAGATTTATTAATTCCTCCCCTCCTGGAAGTAATCAACCAGATTAATAAAACACAAAGCTTACCAGATTCATGTAAAATAGCAATAATTACAGTAATACTAAAGCAAGGGAAAGATCCACTCGCACCAGCGTCATATAGACCAATATCTTTACTTAACACAGATTATAAGATAATAGCTAAACTATTAGCAAACAGATTAGCAGAGTATGTACCGAAAATGGTAAATCTAGACCAAACTGGATTTATTAAAAAAAGACGCACAACAGACAATATTTGTAAATTTATTAACTTAATTCATGCAGTAGAAGGGAGTAAAGCGCCAACAGTAGCAGTTGCTTTAGACGCAGAGAAGGCCTTTGACAGAGTAGAATGGAATTATTTATTCAAAGTATTGCAAAAATTCAGTTTACCAGAGAAGTATATTAATTGGATTAAAGCATTATATAAGGGACCATTGGCGAAAGTGACAGTAAATGGATATATATCAAAGCAATTTAACTTTAGCAGGTCAACACGGCAGGGATGCCCACTATCACCCTTATTGTTCGCGTTAGCTATAGAACCACTAGCAGAATTGATAAGAACAGAAAATAATATAAAAGGGATAAAAATAAAAGACAAGGAATATAAAATCAGTTTATTTGCGGATGATGTTATAGTATACTTAACAGAACCAGAACTATCAATAAAAAAATTATATAAGAAATTGAAGGAATATGGAGAAGTGTCGGGTTACAAGATTAACGTAAATAAAAGTGAAGCAATGCCAATGAATAATGCGGATTTCTCAAAATTTAAGAAGGAATCACCATTCAGATGGCAAATGCAAGCAATAAGATACCTAGGTATACAAATAAATAAAAATCTCGGCCAACTATATAAACTCAATTATTATCCACTAATGAAAAAATTACAGGACGATTTAGAGCATTGGAAAGATTTACCATTAACACTAATAGGAAGGATAAACTGTATTAAAATGAACATTTTCCCAAGGATATTATACCTATTTCAGGCATTGCCAATACACTTGACAGAGAAATTCTTCAAGGAGTTAAAGAAAATAATAAGGAAATTTTTATGGAAAGGGGGGAAACCGAGGATAGCACTAGATTAATTAACAGAATGGTATAAACAAGGAGGCTTACAACTGCCAAACTTTAAAAATTATTATAGAGCCGCACAATTAAGATATCTATCAGATTTTTATCAAACAAGGGAAAAGCCAGATTGGACTAGATTAGAATTAGATAAAATAGGGGAAAAGATACCTGAACACATATTATATAAATGGGATGAAAAATTGGTACAACTTAGAAGTTCTCCAGTATTACATCATCTACTCAATATTTGGAAAAAGATTCATGTAGAAAGGAATAAAACAAATTATCAATTACCAAAACTAATATTGACGCAAAATAAATTACTCCCTTTTACAATAGATAACCTTTCCTTTAGAGAATGGGAGAAAAAAGGGATCAAAAGAATAGGAAATTGTTTTTCAGGAAATAGATTATTATCCTTTGAACAAATGAAAGATAAATATAATATAACTCAAGATACAGTGTTGGCATTTTACCAATTGAGATCCTACTTGAAGGACAAATTAGGAAGCAGTCTGAGGTTACCAGAGGGAAGTAGCTTTGAATATGTGATTACAGATACAATGATAATCAAAAGATTTATAACAAATATGTATATTAAACTGCAAGAAAAGGAGAATGAGGAAACAAATAGTAAAACTAAACAAAAATGGGAACAAGATTTAAATATAAAGATAAAAAAGGAAACATGGGAGAAGTTATGTTCTGGAACGATGAGAAATACAATAAATATGAGGTTACATATGATACAATATAACTGGATACACAGGCTATACATTACACCTCAAAAGTTAAATAAATGGGACCCAACAGTATCTGATAGATGTTTTCGATGTAAAAAAGAAATGGGAACAACAATTCATGCAATCTGGACATGTGAGAAAGTAGAAAAATTTTGGGAAGATCTAAACCAAATATTAAATAAAATTACAGAAAACAATATACCAAAGAATCCAGAGATCTTCCTCCTAAGTAACATAAAAAACAAAGAATTTGGACTTGATTTGGATGGTGCACAAAAAAGATTTGTTAAGATAGCTCTAGCCGTAGCAAAAAAATGTATTATGTCAACCTGGAAATTGGAAGATAATTTGAAAATACAACAATGGTATATAGAAATGAATAAATGTATTCCATTAGAAAAAATAACATATAGTTTAAGAAATAATATTGAAATATTCGAACAAATATGGGAGCCTTACATGAAACACAATAGAGAAAACCTACCGGGGACATTCACTACCTAAATTAACGAAAGGAGAAGGAAATGAAAAGAATTGACTCAGTGGAATTTCTTGTTTATTTTTATTGAATGACAACATTGTTTGACTGGTTTAATGTATCCTAGATTTTGTACTTTAAATGGACGGGGTGGGGGGAGGTAGGGAGGGTGGGAAGGGAGGAGTGGGGGGGGGTAGAAAATGGCACTGTATATATTTGAAAAGGAAAAAGTATGTATCATGGTTAATGTGGTTTATGGTGTGAAAAATTAAAAAAAAGAAATAGGAACAGGAGTTCACCATCCGGCCTGTCCGTTGACCCTGCTCTGCCATTCAATGTGATCATGGCTGATCTGATGATAGACTCATCTTCACTTACCTGCCTTTTCCCAGTATCCCTTAATTCCCTGACTCTGTAAAAATCTATCCAACCTCTTCTTAAATATACTTACTAAAGTAGCTTCCACTGCTTCAATCGGCAGCAAATTCCACAGATTCACCACCTTCTGGGAAAAGCAGTTCCTCCTCGTCTCAGTCCAAAATCTACTACCCTGAATGTTGAGGCTATGTCCTCTACTTCTCGTCGGGTCGAGTCCCTTCTCTGTCCACATTTGCCTTCACTCATGCTATTTGAGTTCTTTGAGAATTTATTTATTTTTTACCAGATTTCAGCATCTCCAGTCTCTTTTGACTTCATACTAGTTTTTTTTGTTTACAGTTAAGAAGAATTTGCAATTCCTGTTCAATTAAAATGGTTGAGCATCATGGTGCCACAATAATCAATTGTTCATAGTTCTAATTCATCCCACATTTTCCATTATTTAAATCATCAATGCCAAATTTACTCACGCCCACACTTCTAATTGCTACCAAATCCCACAGGAACACCATGGACACAAGATCAAGATTGGGCAGAGTGGGATTGATCTCCCAGAAGCTGATAGATAGGAGCTGAGTTGGATGCCCCATGTGACTGTGATGCACCCACTCTTCATTCACTAACCAATCAGACAAACTCCAGTTTTCTGAATAAGAATATTGGTGATCAATATTGGTGAATACTGAAAATGCATTGGGACTGCAAGATAATACAGCATAGGACAGGCCATTTGGCCCATCTTGTCCCTGCTGACCAAATGGCATTCTAGGCGACTCCCGTTTCAGGATTGAAGGTGTCCACTTAGAACACAGATGTGGAGGAATTACTTTAGCTCGACGGTGATAAATCTTTGGAATGTATTGCCATAGGAGGTTGTGGATGCCAAGACATTGGGTGTATTTAAGGTAGAGATTGCTAGGTTCTTGATTAGTCAGGGCATTAAAGGTTATGGGGAGAAACCCAGGCAATGGAGCTGAGTGGGAAAATGGATCAGCTTATGATTAAATGGGAGAGTAGATTCGATGGGCTGAATGGTCTATTCTTCACCTCTGTTTTATGGTCTTAAGGTCCCATTTGCCTGCATTTGGTCCACATGCTTCCAAATTTTCCTATCTGAACACCTCAACAAATGTCTTTTGAAATTCAAAATTGTACCCTCTTCTGAAAGAACAGGTGTTGAATTGGAGAAATAAGCTAACTTTGTGGTCACTTGATTCTTTACACATAGGCCTGGAATTTCATGGGAAAACGCAAAGGCCAACATTAACTCCGCATAATTCCAGGGCTGCCCTGGTGACAGTGGACCTGGACTGTGGTTCGCTGTTTACAACGTTCCACCAATGTTCATCCGGTGTGAATGCGTAAAATTGCGGAGATCTCCCCATTGCCTGCCTCACAGCTTAATACCAACCACTGAGCTGGAACCTGACAAATCAACATCTGTCCCCAAGGACATGTGCTCTGTATGCAACCAAATCTCCATGTCGTTGACAATAAAGCAGCTGCATACCTTTTTGTCCCTAAACTGGGCTGCACTTTGCAATGGTACAAAAAATGTGCCTTTTCAATAATGAAGACAGATCATTGGTTGCCCAAGAGTAGTGATAGGGTTAGGGTGGCACTGGGAAGTTTGAGAGTCTGATAACAGTTGGAAAAAATGCCTCTTGAACCTAGAGGTGCCAGACTTCAGGCTTCAAGGACAATTTATTTCTAATCATTATCAGCTTCACTTATCTGCTTTCTGTCCCCACTGGCCTTTGAGGCAACACGTATCAGGTGCCAAATACCCTTGGATGAAAAAAAACTTCCTAATTTCTCCTCTAATCCTTCCACCTATTAAGATTTGCATCCCTGAGTTAATGATCTCTTGCCTAGGGAAATATTTTCTTCATGTTAACCCTGTACAGGCCTTTCATAATTTTCTAAATATCAAGTGGTGTTTCCCTTGGCTGCGTTTTTTCCAAAGACAAACAATCCCAGCTTGGGCAATCTCACCCCAGATCTCAAGTTCTCTAGTCCTGGTAATATCTGTATCAATCTCCTCTACACCTCTACACATTAAGGCTGTGACCCCTTGTCATGCACTTCCTTACCTTTGAGAACATTCTTCCTGCATCCAACCTATCCAGTCCTGTTGGAATTTTATACGTCTCAATAACAGTCCTTCTCATTCTTCTAAAACCTAATGAGTATAACCCTAGTCTCGCTAGTCTTTCATGCATCAGTCCTGCTGTCCCAGGAGCAGTCTGGTGAACCTTCGTTGCACCCCTCTGCAAGAATGTCCTTCCTCAAATTAGGAAAATAAGGCCCTAGACAACTGCAGTAAGACCTCCCTGCTTTGATATTCAAAACCTTGTGGCGGCGCACTCTCTCATGGCGAACCAGCCCCGCTTGTACCGCCGCGTGGCAAGGCAGCCATGAGAAGGTGGGGCCGTTAGGGTTTCTCCCTGCCTCGCGCTCACAGCCCAGTGTGTGCCTGTACTTAATGCCACAAAAATTGAACAGGTCGAAATCAGAATGATCAGACCAATGCTTCAGAAGCGGCACTGAGACAGGAACCTTTGTGCACGCAACCTGGACATGTTCCAAGGTGAGGCCCTTTTCTAGGTCAAGTCCGATAAAAAAATTATAGGCAAAGAATTCCTGCAGGATCCAGAGTTGTTCCTGTTGGAAAACATAATGGACATAAGACTTACAATGAATCTGTCCAAATTTCAAATCCAATTCGGAATGATCGCATTGGTAGTGGCCTGGAAGTGCATAGCGGATTACATGCAAATCCAACTTCTGCCTGGGCATTGCGCAGTGTTCCCTGGAGAAAATTACTTTCAACTTAAGAAAAAAAGTATAACACCTTTTGAAAAAAGTTGGCAACCATACTTAAATTCCATAGGAGCACAATTATTGTGTGGACCATCAATCTTCTCCATCTATCGGGGGAGGGGGGGGAGTCCATCCCATCCCAAAGAGGTAAAGTCAAGAAAAGAAAGGAGACTGAGCTCTGGGCACTCTGCTGTGACAAACCCATAAAATGTTTCACACCTTCATTGTGTCTTCAATGTCGTGGGTACACTCCTGTTCGGCTCCGCCCACACTCCTGTTCGGCTCCGAATCATGGGTCCTCTACCGGCATCACTTACGGCTCCTAGAACGCTTCCACCAGCGTTGTCTCCGCTCCATCCTCAAAATTCATTGGAGCGACTTCATCCCTAACATCGAAGTACTCGAGATGGCAGAGGCCGACAGCATCGAGTCCACGCTGATGAAGATCCAGCTGCGCTGGGTGGGTCACATCTCCAGAATGGAGGACCATCGCCTTCCCAAGATCGTGTTATATGGCGAGCTCTCCACTGGCCACCGTGACAGAGGTGCACCAAAGAAGAGGTACAAGGACTGCCTAAAGAAATCTCTTAGTGCCTGCCACATTGACCACCGCCAGTGGGCTGATATCGCCTCAAACCATGCATCTTGGCGCCTCACAGTTCAGCGGACAGCAACCTCCTTTGAAGAAGACCGCAGAGCCCACCTCACTGACAAAAGACAAAGGAGGAAAAACCCAACACCCAACCCCAACCAACCAATTTTCCCCTGCAACCGATGCAACCGTGTCTGCCTGTCCCGCATCGGACTTGTCAGCCATAATCGAGCCTGCAGCTGACGTGGACTTTTACCCCCTCCATAAATCTTCGTCCGCGAAGCCAAGCCAAAGAAGAAGTGTTAAATGTTGAGGGTGTGGGGGGGGGGGGGGAATAGAAGGGGACGGAAAGAGCTCGAACACTGCAGAAAACTTGGCATAAAACTGATAATTGTAAATTGTACTCAATGCTGATACTGAAACTGTTGATAACTGAGATAAAGTTTGGAAAATCATTTAAAAAATTTAAAAGAAAGAACGATGTTGCAGCATTTCATTGGAGTTACGGTCACTTTGGAATTTAGCAGTTGACATGGATTAAGCTTGTACAGGATCACTATCATACTCACTGCTTTCGAGGTAGCATTTGAGCTGGTGAGGGGAGAAAGAGGCTTAGGCGGTGCCATGGATGGGGGCACTGGAACCGTAAACCGCTGGCCCGCATCTGGTGGTGATGAGTAGGAGCGGGTTCGAGCATCCAGGCGTTCGGGTTCCTGTTTATATGACTCCAGAGGGAAGGCTGGCTTGGTCGACTGTACCGGTGTGGAGGGAGTAGAGAGTCCCGAGGCTGCATGGAGGAAGAAAGAGAAATTGTATCATGTGACTGCAGGCAAGTCATGTCTCTGATTCACAAGGAACTCAACAGATGTTTCTTAAAATTACAATCAATCATCTCACTGCATCATTTCACACCTTGTAAAACTCCCAGTTTTACACAATGCATCATAGAGGCCACTTGGCCAAAATCATCTAGGCTGGAATCAATGCTCCACAACCAACAACCAAGTGTAATGGAATAAGTTAATAAAATACATGCTTAAAAAGGGGAAATAAGATTAGATAGTTTAGGTCCCTTTTCACAAGTAAACATCACATTACAGAAACAGAGACTTAGACAGCAATTGAAACTGAAACAAAAAGTGGGGAGAAGCCTGCTAAAGACCCCATCTCAAGACCGGTTTTGAGTTGCGCGTTCAGCCTATTCGAAATCTCTGGAGTGGCTGATTGTTTTGTTTCTCCTGAAATAGGGGAAAAGAACTCGTTGCAGTAACCTGGAAGAAGATACGTTTCTTTGGAAAGACACTTCGATTGCTGATTGAAGGAAATCAGTTTGCGTGTCCAACAAAGAACATCTCTCTGCATCCACCAAAGAACTTGCTGTCTGGTAACTATTTAAGTTAAGGCACCAGAGCCTGTTGAAGGTAATGAATGTTTAATTCTGTGCACAGCACTGAAAACTGCCTGATGCCAGTGAACTTGGAGAGGTGAACAGTAAATGACTGGACAGTGAAAAAAGACCATCTTGAGAAAACACACACACACACACTTAGAATCAGGAGGGGGTTTAGTTAAGTAAGTAACAATAGTGATGTTAAATATTGATCTTATTCTGTATTAAGAATATAAAACCAATTTTGTTTAATTAACCATTGTCTTGGTGAACTTCTGTTGCCTGCTGTCCTTAGGGCTCGTAACAAAAGTTCTAATTTATTGTCAGAGTACATACATGACATCACATACAGTACAACCTTGAGATTTCCTGTGGGCTAGGCAGAATTTCTAATTACCAGTAACTATAAAGTCTACTGAAGAAGAAAGAAGTGTAAACAAACTGACTGTGCAAATACAGAAATAAATATTCAGTAATAAATAATGTGCAAAGTAAGAGCCCTGAATGAGTTTCTGAAAGTCAGTTGTTCAGGAGTCTGAAGGTTGATGGACAGCAGCTATTCCTGAACCTGGATGGTGGATGAACACGGGTTGCGGGTTCCCAAACCTTGACAATGTGACTATCTACAGCCATGACCAGCAGGATCACGACAGGAATTTCCAAAAATTCCTCCACACTGCGAAGTGCCTTAACCTGATGTATAATACAGGGAAGTGTGTCTTCAGCACACATCGCCTGGCCGCACTAAGCTGCATGGTGGAGAATCTGACTGCAAGTGCCCACTGCTAGAACTCCCCGTCCGCAGTGCCTCAAGACCCTGGAAAGATGCCTGGGCTTTTTCTCTTACTATTCCCAGTGGGTCCCCAACTGTGCGGAGAAGGCCCGTCCTCTCATCAGGGCCACTATTTTCCCCCAGTTGGCAGAAGCCTGGGAGGCATTCAACTGAATCAAAGCCAACATTACAAAGGCCACGATGTACGCAGTGGATGAATCCACCCCGTTCCAAGGTGAGAGCGATGCATCGGACTTTGCCCTGGCTGCCACACTCAACCAGGTGAGCAGACCCATAGCATTGTTTTACGCACCCTCCAGGGCCCCGAGATCCGGCGCTCCTCCATTGAGAAAGAGGCTCAGGCCATAGTTGAGGCAGTATGGCACTGGAGGTATTACCTCACCAGTAAACATTTTACCCCGCTGACTGACCAACGGGCAGTTGCCTTCATGTTTAACAACCAGCAGTGGGGTAAAATCAAAAATGATAAAATCCTGAGGTGGAGAATCAAGCTCTCCACCTACAATTACGACATATTGTACTGGCCTGGAAAGCTCCACGAGCTTCCTAATGCCCTGTCTCAGGGGAAATGTGCCAGTGTGCTGACGGATTGGCTGCAGTTGCTGCACGATGACCTCTGCCACCCTGAGATCACTCATTTTTTTTCATTACTTCAAGGCCCGCAACCTCCCCTATTCCATCGACAATGTCAGGATGCTGACCAAAAATTTTTGGGTCTGTGCAGAGTGCAAACAGCATTTCTACCAACTCGACAAGTCACACCTGATCAAGGCCACCCACCCCCTTCGTACGCCTAAGTATGGACTTCAAGGGCCCCCTACCCTCCACAAACTGCAACATGCACTTCATCATCATCAGTGATGAGAACTCACGGTTCCCATTCGCCATCCCCTGCCCGGACATGACTGCAGCCACTGTCATAAAGGCTGTGAACAACCTGTTCACCATTTTTGAATACCCCTGCTATGTCCACAGTTATAGGGGTTCATCCTTCATGAGCGATGAGCTGCACCAATTCCTACTGTCCAAGGGCATCATCTCCAGCTGTACCACCAGCTATAACCCCAAAGCAAACAGCCAGGTGGAACAGGAGAATGGCAGAGTGCTACTGGCCTTAAAGTCCAAGGACCTCTCCGTCCCCCACTGGCAAGAAGACCTCCCAGAGGCCCTCCACGCTATCCAGTCCCTCCTGTGTATGGCCACCAACGAGAAACTTCATGAGAGACTCTTTACATTCCCAAGGAGATCGGCATCAGGAACGACCCTACTCACCTGGATGACGTCCTCAGGTAACTCCTGCAGAAGCACGTAAGCACCCATGTCCAACCCACTAGTTGAGAGGGTCCAGCAGCTCCACGCCAACTCAGAGTATGCCTATGTGGTATTCCCGATGGATGCAAAGACACAGTATCCATCCGGGTCCTGGCAGGTGCGGGAGCATCTGGATGCCCCTTCCTTCAGCCAATAGTTGGGCACCCCTCTCCCAGCTCTCCAGGGCCTCAGATTCCCATCCCCACCCCCTCGGTCTATTCGCCAACCGGTACACTTGCGCTCACCACCCAGCCCCCCCCCCACCCCAGCTCAGCCAAACACCCCGACAAGGACAACCGAGAAGGAATAGCCACAACCGATGGAGGCCACCATACCTCCAGAGGTGCGCCAGTCACAACGCCAAAGGAGGCCGCCAGACAGACTGAACTTGTGAGGGTGCCTGACTGCAGCACAATCCCCCGGGACTTCTTTTTGAAAAAGAGGGAATAAATGTGATGAAACCACTTGTATATATAAATACCCTTGACCTTGTATGTTTGACCCTGCTTTCACTGGCTGGCTCTTGACTCCTCCCCTTTATTTCCCATAAAGGCCGTCATGCCACAACCCTGTCCCCAGTTCGAGTCCAGGCCAGTGTGAGCCAGCAACTCAAGGGATATTGTCCATCTCTAGCCAATAAAAGCCTTCAGTTTCGGTACTTCAGTCTTTTGATTAATTGCCTACGCAAACTCCTGAGGAAGTAGAGGCACTGACATGCTTTCTTTCCGATTGCATTAGTATGATGGGTCCAGGAAGGGTCTTCCAAGATACTGACTCCCAGGAATTTAAATTTGCTCACAGCTGCTTCACCTCTGATCCCCTAATGATCAGTACACCATTCAACCCTGAAGTCTATAATCAGCCCCTTGGTTTTGGTGACATTAAGATTGAGGTTGTTGATATTGCACCATTCAGCCAAGTTTTCAATCTCCCTCCTTCTTGTATGCTGACTCGTCACCCCTTTTCACACGGACTGTATCATCTGCAAATTTCTAGATAGTGTTGTTGTGTACTGAACCACAGTCATGGGTGTAAAACCTTCAGATTGATGGAGATAATGAAGGAGATGTTCCTGGCAATCTACACTGAATGGCGACTGGAGGTGAGGATATCCAAGATTCGATTACACAGTGAGGTATTGAGGACCAGGTCTTGGAGTTTTCTGGTTGGCTTTAAGGGGATAATAGTTTTGAAAGCTGAACTGTAATCAAATAAAGAGCTTCTCTTTCATTTACCATTTCCTTCTATACCATTTTGCCCCACCCATTTATTCAGCTTCCCTTAAACGCAGCAATTTCACTCACCATAACCCTTCCTTTATACTGATGTTGCCCTTTCAAACTGCTCTCCAGAGTCACCCTTTATGTTTATTGGCCACCATCTTACAATTCTTTTCCTGAGTTCCAGTTTTTACCACATAAGGAGACATCTTCTCCATATTTACCCCAAAGAGTTCTTCAATATTTTGATGGACTTACCCCAGTGTTTTCAAACTTTTTCTTTAACTCACATACCACCTTAAGTAATCCCTATGCCATAAGTGCTTTGTGATTAGTAAGGGATTATTTAAGGTGCTATATGAGTGGAAAGAAATGTTTGAAAAGCACTGACTTACCCCACCAACCCATTCTTTATCCACACCCTGCCATCACTCACAGAGCAAGAGCTCCACCCCTAAAAACCTCCCCCCAGGCAATAAGATTTCAAGAATTTATCACCCTCTTTATGAGATGCCAGGAGACAACACAATTTACTGTTGAGTGGATAATCCATCTTGGCTTTGTCCCAAGCTCTCTAGCATCAGAGAAAACCAGTCTTCAGCTAATTTGATTCACTGCATTTATCTCGAGAAACAGCTGAGAGCACTAGATACAGCAAAGACGATGGGACCAGACAATATCCCAGCTGTAATATGGAATGTCTGTGCTTCAGAAATAGCAGCGCCTCCAGCCAAGCTATTGCAGAACAGATAGATCTGTGGCATCCACTTGATCATGTAGAGAACTGTCCATATATGTTCTGTATCCAAAAAGGAGAGCAAGTTGGATTTGACTGGTTAATTGATCAGTCACCTCTCATTGAAGAACACTTTGATGGAAGGTGTCATCAGGAGTGCTGTACATTACGCAATTCTCATCAGCCGGCTATAGGAACAATATTTTTAAGCTGGAAAGGTTGTAAAGAAAGATACTGGAATTGGTGGGATTTGAATTGTAAGGAGACGATGGATAGGCTGGGACTTTTCTCCCTGGAGGGTAGAAGGCTGAGGGCGGACCTATAAAGGTTTCTAAAAATCATGAGGGGCACAGATAAGGTTAATAGTCATACTCTTTTTCCCAAGGTAGGGGAATCTAAAACAAAAGAGCAGAGATTTAAGGTGAAAAGGGAAAGATTTAAAAGGGACCGAAGAGCACTTTTTTCACAAAAGGTTATGGTTAGGGCTAGAATTAGATTAGAGTGGATATGATGGACAAATTGCCTGAGGCATTGGTAGAACCAGGGACAATCATAATCTTTAAAATACATTTAGGCTGTTACATAGAGAGGAAAGGTTTAGAGCACACACGTCAAACTCTGGCCCGCGGGCCAAATTTGGCCCGCGATATAATTATATTTGGCCCGCAAGATCATTTCAAAAATGTATTAGAGGTGGCCCGCTGGCCGCCGCGCCAGTATAGTGCATGCACAGTAATACAACAAATCCCAGAATGTATTGGCGTCAGCCCGCTAATCGCCCCCACCTCCTCTGTTTACGTTGCAGGGTCTCACCGTGGACTCTGGTTTTGGGGCCTGGCCGGTGTCAGGGGAAGCCAAGGCCGCTTCCCAGCGCCCGGAACCGGAGGCCTCGGGCCTGACCTCACCAGGACCGTTGCCCACTCCCCCTCCCTGCCGCAGGCCGACCCGCGACTCACGGTGACGGGGCCGCTGATCCGCCGAGATTCCGCCCTGCAGCGAGATGCCCCCGCACTGTCGTTGTCCAACCCGATCGCCCGCAAACCCCCGCCCTCCCGCACACAGGCCTGAGTAAGTATTATGAACTTTAATCTCAGGATAAAACGATCTTCCAATAGTTTCATGTCACAGTGATAAATATATTCCTGGTTTAAAATGGTCCTGCACCTGGATACAAGCTCATTAGGCATAAAACTTGAAAAGTGTGTAAATCAAAGGATATCTGTACCAATGGAAAAAGGGCACGGCAAATAACCCTGCTAGAGTTCATGCCCACAATCAGTCACCCATTGGATTGTTTCAGGAATCATGTTATTCTCCCACATTCTCAATAGCCCTCAGATTTTACTATTCGACAGCACACTAGCAACATTTGACAAATCCTCTATAGAGAAATATTATTTATTGAATATTTTATTTCTCATTTGTTAATGCTTCTGGAAAGAGTTTATCCAAAACTATTATTAAACATTTATTTTAATAAGAAAAAGTTTAACATTACATATGTTCCAAGAAGAGAAAACATGCAGATGTTGTTGAAAATTTTCAATAAATATTTAGTTCGGCCCTTGACTTCGTCCAAGTTTTTAATTTTGGCCCTCCGTGAATTTGAGTTTGACACCCCTGGTTTAGAGAGATATAGAGCAGAGAACATTACAGTACAGTACAGCTGCTTCAGCCAATTATGCTGTGCTGTTGACTGATGTAAACATACTCAATAACCTAAACCTTCCAAAACCAGACTGGACGAAGAAAGAACTAGATAAAATAGGGGAAAAGGTACCGGAACATATACTTTATAACGGGGATGAAAAGCTGGTGCAATATAAAAACGCACCAGTACTGCATCATTTACTTAATACATGGAAGAAGATCAACTTAGAAAGGAAAAAAACGAATGATCAAATACCAAAATTACTATTGACACAAAACCTGCTAATCCCTTTTACATTAGACAACCTTTCCTTCAGAAAATGGGAGAGAAAAGGAATCAAAAGAATAGAAAATTGTTTTTTGGGAAATAATTTATTAACATTTGAAGTACAAATATGGAATAACTCATGGTACAATGTTTGCATATTATCAATTGAAAGCTTATTTAAAGGATAAATTAGGAAACAGCTTGAGATTTCCAGAAGGAAGCAGCTTTGAATACGTGATTACAGACACAATGATAATTAAAAGATTTATAACCAACGTGTACATTAAGCTGCAAGATAAGGAAAATAATGAAATAAACTATAAACCTAAGCAGAAGTGGGAAAAGGATCTAAACATAAAGATAAAAAATGAAGTATGGGAAAAGTTATGTTCTGGAACTATGAAGAATATAATAAACACAAGGTTATGATACAGTATAATTGGTTACACAGGGTATATATCACTCCTCAAATATTAAAAAAATGGGATTCAATATTATCGGATAGATGTTTTCGCTGTAAGAAGGAAATGGGAACAACATTACATGCAACTTGGGCATGTACGAAAGTAAATACGTTTTGGGAAGAATTAAATCAGGTACTAAATAAAATTACAAAAAATAACATACCAAATAAAACAGAGATATTTATTTTAAGTAACATAAGAAGTAGAGAATTAGGCCTCAAATTGGATAAAGTGCAAAAAAAATATTCATTATGATTGCCTTAGCGATAGCAAAAAAATGTATAATGTCAACTTGGAAAATGGAAGAGAGCCTGAGAATACAGCAATGGTACATGGAAATGAATAAATGTATTCCATTGGAAAAAATAACATATCATTAAAAAACTAAAGTCACAATGTTTGAACAAATTTGGGAACCATACATGGAACATATCAGAGAGAGCTTGCCTACGACCTCCATGCCCTAGAATGAGAATGAAAATGATAAGAAAACAAAACGACTAGATTCAGTGTATAATAAATAGATGATGCATTTTTCTTGTTTATTTTCCTTTGTGTGAAGATATTGTTTTATTATATTGTATACATTGAATATTTATGGGTTTTGGAGGGGGTGGGTAGAGGGGAGGGAGGGAAAGGGGGGAAAAAAAGGGAGAAAAGACCACTGTGCAAATTTAATGAGAAACGTTTGTACATATTTTGGTTGATATGGTTCATAATGTGAAAAAGAAAAAATTATTTAAAAAAATCTAAACCTTCCTTCCCGCACATCCATAACCCTCTATTTTTCTTGCAGTCATGTCCCTGTTTAAGAGTTTTTTTTAAGTGTCCTGACTGTACCAGCCTCCACCACCACCCCTGGCAATGCATTCCAGGCACCTCCTAATCTCTGTGTGGAAAAAAAAACTTGCCCATGACATCTCCCTGAAACCGCCCCTCCCCCCCCCATCTTATACGGATGTCCTCTGAGGTTTGCTGCTGTCGCCTGGGAACAAGATGCTGGCTGTCTATCTTATCTACGCCTCTCATAATCTTATAGATCTCCACTGTCACCTCTCATCCTTCTTTGCTCCAAAGAGAAAAGCCCTAGTTCTGTTAAACTTGCCAAGCGGATGTATGCAAATGGGACAAGCTTGATTAGACAACTTGGTCGGCCTGAAGGGCTTGTTTCTGTGCTGTAACATTCCATATCAAGTGGGCACAATATCCTGGTCACTGATGTCCAATTTCACATTACTTGGAATGACGTGAGATTTTTTTTTCAGAAGGTAGTGAATCTTTGGAATTCCCTTTCCAAGGACATTGTAAAGGCCCTATCGTTGAGGATGTTCAAGGATGGAAAGATTATTGGAGATTTCAGGGAATTCCAATACATGTGACCAATGCAAGAAATGGTCCTGAAATCCCAATCCTCATCTCTTTGTCTGGTTCAGTGAGAATAAGCAACCAAATGGCCGATTTTTTGCTTGTATTTCTTAAATCCTCGACCAGAAATTGAAATGAACCAGCTGCATAAACACTTTATTTACAAGAGCAGGTCAGTAGCTGGGTTCCTACTAATAACTTGTACCATCTGAAACCCCAGCGCCCTTCCACCATCCACAAGGGACGAGTCAGGGGGTTGATGCAATACCTCTGTCTAGCCTGGAAGAACATTTCCAGCATCAGTTAAGAAGTTAGTCAACCATTAGGCCAAAGCACTGCGGCTAACAAGCACTTGGTTCAACCTGCACATTCTTTCACTTCACCACGAGCACTCAGTGGGTGTCACATAAAAAGGCAAATGCACTCACCCAGGTTACTGCTATAGAACTTCCTAAAACAATAACACCTAGGACCAATATAAAGACAAGAGCAAAGATAGCAGGATATGGGAACAATACAAGGGGCTTACCACCAGAGGTTCCCCCTCTTCCCAGGTGCATACCATCCTTACTTGAAAATATATCACAGGTCCTCCAAGCCTCACAGGGGCTCAATCCCACCCAACATCATTAAGGGAGTCTGCATCAGTTCAGGATGGTGGTTCACCACCAGCTTCTTAACTGGATGGCACAGTAGTGGAGGTGGGAAAGCCTGTGATCTCACCATTCCACCAACCCCGGTCCAATTCTGACCTCAGGTGCTGCCTACGTGCAGTCTGTGCCTTCTTCCTGTGGCCGTGATGGTCTCCCAATGGGCTCCGATTTCTTCCCACATTCCCAAGACCTGCAGGCCACTGTGAGTTTACCTGAATGTGCGGGTGCGTGGTAAAATCTGGAGGGAGTTGATGTGGACAGCATAGATGAAGAAAGGTTGTTTCCCATAGTGGGAGAGTCTTGGACAAGAGGGCACATTTTTAGGCTAAAGGGCATCTGCTTAGAACGGAGATGTAGAGGAATTTCTTCAGCCAAAGGGTGGTGAATCTGTGGAATTTGTTGCCTCAGGCAGTTCTGGAAGCCAGGTCATTGGGTATATTTAAGACAGAGATTGATAGGTTCTTGATTAGCCAGGGCTTCAAAGATTATGGGGAGAAGGCCAGGCAGTGGGGCTGAGTAGGAAAATTAATCAGCTCGTGATTAAATGGTGGGCAGACTTAATGGGCTGAATAGCCTATTACTGTTTTATGGTCTTCTGGAATGTAAAGAAGACAGGTTACAGGGAAAACTAGTGGTGAATTGGGATTGCTCTGTGAGCCAATGTCAATTCGAAGGGCTGAAATGATTTTTTATTTCAAAAAGAAATATGGAAATTAGGGATGGGCAATAAATTAAAAGGACCACTCAAATAGATAGGGTGGTAAAGAAGGTATATGGTATGCTTGTCTGCATTGGGGAGGGTTTTGAGAATAAATGTAAGGAAATCATGTTGTAGCTGTTTAAAACCTTGGTCAGGCCACACTTGGAAAACTGCAATCAATTCTGGCTGCCCACTTACCCATTGGAAATAAGACATTTAACAGCATGTTGTCTGGATTTGCAACACTTATGATGAAAGATTGGACAAACTTGAGTTGTTTTCTCTGGAATATAGAACGGTGTGGGGTTGACCTGATAGAGGTGTATAAAATTATGAGAGCATTGATAGGGTGGACAGACAGAATCTTTTCCTCAGGATAAGAGTGGCACAGACTTTAAGGTGAGGAAGAGGAAATTTAAGGGAGATACATAGGGCAAGTATATTAAATAGAGTGGTAGGTGACTTGCGGAAACTGCCAAAATGTTTGGCCTGGAAGTCAGCCTGAAGAAAACTGAGGTCCTCCATCAGCCAGCTCCCCACCATGACTACCAGCCCCCCCTCATCTCCATCGGGCACACAGAACTCAAAACGGTCAACCAGTTTACCTACCTCAGCTGCACCATTTCATCTGATGCAAGGATCGACAAAGAGATAGACAACAGACTCGCTAAGGCAAATAGCGCCTTTGGAAGACTACACAAAAGAGTCTGGAAAAACAATCACCTGAAGAAACAAACAAAGATCAGTGTGTACAGAGCCGTTGTTATACCCACGCTCCTGTTCGGCTCTGAATCATGGGTCCTCTACTGGCATCACCTACGGCTCCTAGAACGCTTCCATCAGCGCTGTCTCCGCTCCATCCTCAACATTCATTGGAATGACTTCATCACCAACATCGAAGTACTCGAGCTGGCAGAGTCCTCAAGCATCGAATCCATGCTGCTGAAGACCCAACTGCGCTGGGTGGGTCACGTTTCCAGAATGGAGGACCATCGCCTTCCCAAGATCGTGTTCTATGGCAAGCTTTCCACTGGCCACCGAGACAGAGGCGCACCAAAGAAGAGGTACAAGGACTGGTTAAAGAAATCTCTTGGTGTCTGCCACATTGACCACTGCCAGTGGGCTGATATCGCCTCCAACCGTGCATCTTGGTGCCTCACAGTTCGGCGGGCAGCAACCTCCTTTGAAGAAGACCGCAGAGTCCACCTCACTGACAAAAGACAAAGGAGGAAAAACCCAACACCCAACCCCAACCAACCAATTTTCCCTTGCAACCGTGCCTGCCTGTCCCGCATCGGACTTGTCAGTCACCAACGAGCCTGCAGCAGACGTGGACATACCCCTCCATAAATCTTCGTCCGTGAAGCCAAGCCAAAGAAGGTGACTGGGATAGAAGTAGTGATGGAAGCAGATGCAATAACAGCATTTAAGGTTCTTCTGGATGGACACATGGAAATGAAGGATATGAAAGGATATTTATCTAGTGGAAGTTGCAAAGTCTTAGTTTGGTTTGCTCATCATGTTCAGCACATACACATGGGCCTATCGGTTTGTTCCTGTGCCATACTGTTTTATGTTGTACTGTTCTATGTTCTACATGCCTGGCATGTACATACATAGACCCAAAAAAGAGAATGGAAGTGGAAGTGACTTTTAGCTTTAGAGAAATCTATATGATTGTGTAAGTTTTAATTCCCTTCTGAGAAAGTAATACAATTTCCTGCTTAAAATTTTATTTGAATAAACATTATTGTCATATTTGGGGTGGCACAGTTATCATAGCGGTTAATGCAACACTATTACACAGGGCCAGCAACCCGGGCTTCAATCTGGTGCTGTCTGTAAGGAGTATGTACGTTCTCCCCATGACTGCATGGGTATCCTCCAGGTATTCTGGTTTCCTCCCACCCTTCAAAAACAGACAGGGATTGGAGGTTAATTGAGTATCTCGGTGGCATAGGCTTGTGGGCCGGAAGAGCATGTTATCGTGTTGCTTGTCCACCCTTAATAACATTTTTTTAAAATTATAAATTTAATTTATATGTACTGTATGCCTACAATAGTAAAGGGCTTGCTTTGATATCTGAGGAACGGAAGGAGAAAGCTAATTGGGGCAGTGAATTAATACGAAATGCTGTAGGAACTCAGAGGATTGAGCAGCATCTGTGGGAGTAAAAGAATGGTCAACATTTCAGGCCAGAACCCTTCAAGAATTTTCGCTCGAAACGTCAGGCAGAGTGATCTTGGTTTCACATCCTAGTATCTGGAGTCTCCTGTGTGTCTCCATTGAATTAATGCCACTGAATGAAGCATAGCTTAAAAGAGTTGGCACAAAGGCTGTGAAAGGAGTATCATACACTGAACAAAGACAAGACGTAGCCTGTGGTAAGTTGCACAGAAGATCAGTGTTCCTCATTAGAGCAGAAAGAATCATTTCTTGAATAGATGAGGCAACAATTCAAGCAGTTCCTTCTCATTCTTCTTCTTTTCATTTTTTCACTTTTAAAAAGCCTCCATTTTTTTTACTGGTGAAACCTAGCGCCACAACTAACCGTCAAACGTACAGAATTTGCTTACTACACAAATGTGCGGAGAAATTCAGCATGTCCCACAGTGCCCAAAGGATCAGATATATAACCAATGTTTTGGGTCTGAGTCCTTTGTCAAGGTATTGAACAAAAAGCAGGCAGGCACCTGAATGAAAAAGTTGGGTGGGAGGGGGAGAGAAGAAGGGAAGGAAGGGCAAGAGGGTGGAACACAAGCCAACAGCCAATAGGTGGACATGGATTTGAGGGCAAGAGAGAAAAGCTGAGAATTGAGTGGGGGGAGGGGGGGGTTGTCATTCTGTGAATGGAGAGCTGGAAAGAAGGAGTCAGGAGAATAGGAAAGTGAGAGAAGGGGTGGGAAGGGGGTCTAATGGAAACCGGAGAAGTTGATGTTAATGCCATTAGGTGGAGGGTGCCCTGAAGGAATATGAGATGCTGTTCCTCCAATTTACAGGTGGTCTCAGTTGGGCAGTGTATGAGACCATGGGAAGACATGTCGGCATGGGAATGGAGCGGGGAATTGAAATGCGTGGCCACTGAGATCCCCATTATTGCAGCAGACAGAGTAAAGCTGCTCAGCGAAGCGATCTTTCAGATTGCATCCAGTCTCTCTAGCGCTTTCATGCCAAGCCCCCACCAGGAAGCGCAGAGGGAAAAATATAAACTTACCTTTCATGAAGCAGCCCAAAACGGCTCCTCTTGTGTTGCGTTCATGTTGAGCGGTGCCTCGTAGTGCCCTCCAGAGTTGATGGAGGAGGGGCGACTGGTGCCATGGCACCGCCAGTATCAGCCTGATGAGGTGCCCCCGATGGCCCCTGGCGGCTGCTTCTGCCCTGACAGCTCCCGCCAGCTGCCCCCCCCAACCCTGCTGGCCCCAGCCAGCCGCCCCTGCCCTGACAGCACCCACTGACCACTTTTGCCCTGACGGCCCCCACAAGCCCCCATGGCCCTGACGGCCCCCACCAGCTGCCCCTACCCTGACAGCTCCCGCCGGCCACCATTGCCTTCTCGGATCCTGCTGGCTGCCCTGCCTTGATGGCCCCTGCTCTGACTGCCCCCGCCGGCTGCCTCTGCCCTGAGCGGGTCATGGAGGGAGAGAGGGTAGATGGGTCGCGAGCTGACGGCATCATCAGCCCGCCCCAGTCAGCCAGTTGCAGTGGCATTACATTCATACAAGTTGGCAGAGTCCAGCGCTTCGCTGATGGAGGTAAGTTTCCCGACGTATGGGCAGAGAATCTCCGCCTTTACACTCAGGTTTTTTCACTGCATGAAAGGGCCTTCTGATGTAGAGGAGGCCACATGGGTACAGTGGATGCAGTAGATGATCCCTGAAGATTCATAAGTCAAGTGTTGCTTTGCTTGGAAGGGCTGTTAGCATCTCAAATGGTGGTGAGAGGAGGTGTGGATGCAAGTGTAGCACTTCCTTTTATTGCTTTTCTATGTTGCATTAACAGTTCCCATTTACTTAGAGAGCAAAATACTTGAGGTATTCTGTGCAATTCAGTAAGAGGAAGGATGTCATTCAGATGGAAATGGTGCAGGCAAGATTCACGGGGATGTCACTTCAACTGGTGGGGTTGAGTTGTAAGGATGGGCTGGAACTCTTCTCTGAAGCATAAGAGGCTGAGGAGGGACTTCATAGAATTGTATTGTGTGGTCTGACTGGCGCTTACATAGTGTTACAAAATTAGTCAATGTGCATTAAAGTTTAGTCAATTATAATTTTTTACACCAGTTATATTTAACTCCTGAAAAGTTAAAGAGGTATGGTTTTAGAGATTCTGATTTGTGTTTTCGGTGTGGAGATCAGATAGGTACTTTGGTACATTCTGTGTGAAATTGTACAAATTTGTATAATCTTTTTGGGAAAAGATTATAAAATTTTTGCGAGATTTATTTCAAATAGATTTATATGTGGATCCACGCTTGTGTTTATTAGGCTAGATGAATCCATTGATAGCGCGTTTGGATAAATCTTAGATTGCATTTATTCGATTGAGTTTGGCAGTAGCTAGGAAGTGTATAGCGGTAACTTGGAAAAATGACGTAGAGTTGAGCATACAGAGGTGGCATAATGAAATTTAATCTTGCTTATGCTTAGAGAAAATTACATATAATTTGAGAAGTAATTATTCTTTTTTTCAAAAAACGTGGACTCCATATTTGAAATGTATGAATTTGGATGTGTACATTTTTTTTCGAATTGTTGAAATGATGTATTGTAACCTAACCCACTTTATTTGTTTGTTTTAATACTTTTTTTGTGTATATTAAGCTCCGGGTTGGTGGGTATAGGGGGTCATTTAGAAGAGTTTTTTTCTGTGTATTTTATGCTTATATTTTGTAAAATTTTAAATAAACTTTTCAAAGAAAAAGAGTTGTATTAAATCACGAGCCACATGCAGTTCTTTGACCTATAATGGGACAGGAATCGTACGAGCTGGTGCTCGCAATGGAGTTTTAGTTGGTGTGGCTTGTGATTGTGTGACAGTTGCACTCTCAAACGTCTAAAGTTTATCATACGTGGCTCTTATGTTAAGCAAGTTTGGCCACCCCTGGCATAGATAAAGGAATGGGACAGCCTTTTTCATGGTGAAGGAGTATCTAAAACTAGAGGCCATAGGTTTAAGGCAAGAGGGAGAAGATTTAGTAAGGACCTCTGGGGAACTGGTTCTCACAGTGGGTGGTGGGTATAAAGAATGAGTTGCCGAGGGAAGCCGTGGAGGCAGGTACAACCACAACACTGAAAAGTTATTTAGTCAGGTACATGGATAGGAAAGGCTTAGTGGGACATCAGACAAATGCAGACAACTGGGACCTAGCACAGGCCAAAGGACCTGTTTTCATATTTTAAAACTCTAGGATTCTGTATAAGCCACAACACATTTATCTATAGAATGCACTGGTCAGTGATGTAAATGTGGTGACCAGTTGGATTGTGGTAAATATTAGTCAAGTCCACTTTGATTGTTCACACATTATGAGTAAACCTTTAACATTTTCAATTTAGTTGCACTTTATTGAAACTAAAAGTTGACTGTAGATTTTTAACAAAACATTTTCCACACTAAACTGAAAAAAAATCCCTGAAATGAAATGAAAAGAAAGCCTGAAAATTTCAATTAGAAGTCACAGTATAAAATATCCTTTTTAACTTAGAACATTACAATACAGTACAGGCCCTTCAGCTCACGATGTTGTACCTACCTATTTATACCTACACCAAAAAAATGAAACCCTCACTACCTTATAACTTCTACTTTTCTTTCATCCATGTGCCCGTCTGAGTCTCTGAAATGGTCCTAATGTTCCAGCCTCCACCACCATCCCCGGCAAGGCATTCCAGACACCCACAACTCTCTGTGTAAAAAACCTAGCCCTGATGGATGTCTTCCCTAAACCTTCCTCTTCACTTTGTACAAATGTCCTCTGGTATTTGCTGCTTCAGGCATGGGAAAAACTCAGTATTCCTTGCATGTAAACATTTAAACTTCAACCAGAGTTCTGATCATATCACCAATAACAAAGTTTATAAGTAATTGCTGTGATAGTACAGATCTATCACCAATGTACATAGTGTATATAGTTACAGTATCTAGACTGTGCTTACAGCGATTGGCTGACAGCTAAGCCACACCTATTGTTTGGGCCTTAAAGGGTTGTGTCCCTAGCCAGGTCGGATCATTCCGGACTGGTCGGCCACCTGTGAAGAGCTCCTGTCTTTTGCTAATAAAAGCCTTGGTTTGGATCAACAAGTCTTTGGTTCTTTCGACGAGCTCTACAATTTTATTAGCAAAAGGAATTTTTTTTGAAAGGGATGGAGCGTTTAACTCGGCCAGAAAAACTTGATATCGACCCACAGTCAGCTACAGCCTTCAAAGCCTTTAAGTTCTGGCTGCTGAACTTTGAAAACTTCCTGAGATTCATTCAGGTAGAGGAGGATAACCAGCGTCTAACAGCATTGCTGTCTATGGTGTCCTTGAGAGTCTACGAGAACATCCAGGATGAGACCACTTACACCGCAGCCATAAAGGTACTGAAAGGACTGTATGATCAACCGGTGAACAGAGTTCATGCCCGGCTCATGCTTGCGTCGAGGAAACAACAGCCCGGCGAGTCCAGCAGGGCATATTTACAAGTACTAAAGGCATTGGGCAAGGACTGTAACTGTGTGGACAAAACTGCTGCCGAGATCACTAGCGACCTCGTCCGGGATGCCTATGTGGCTGGGCTCCGATCGAACGAAGTGAGGCTGCGTTTGCTCGAACAAGGGGTAGAAAAACTAGAGGACGTGGCCCGGATTGCAATCACAATGGAGGATGCAGCCTTAAAGTCCACCGAGCTCTCTAGGGACTGGACCCCTCGTTCTGATGTGAGTAAAGTGCCCTTCTACCCTACCCCTGACGGCCTGTCGGCTGCTGCTACCCTGCCCCGTGCGAACCCGAAATGTTATTTCTGCGGGAGGAACAAGCACAGCAGATCCCAGTGCCCAGCAAGAAAAGCCAGGTGCCAGAAGTGCCTTAAAAACGGCCACTTTGCTGCAGTCTGTAGGTCTAAAATGGCCGCCAGCAAACACAGTGCCTCGTGTGAAGCCCAACCGCCACTATCCCATTCAAACTCTTCTTCCCCAGAGCTCTCATCCAATGAGAGCGAGGGCTCCCCTGCACGGCAACGCCTGACGTCACGGAGACGCCGAACCCGGAAGGGGCAACCCACCGTCGCAACCATGGTGATGGCCTGCCTCTCGCCCGCCGCTGCTGCCACCGCCACGGACACCCCCGGGGCCGACGCTACCGCTGCTGCCGCCGCCGCCACAGACACCCCCGGGGCCGACGCTACAGCCGCTGCTGCCGCCGCCACGGACACCCCCGGGGCCGACGCTACCGCCGCTGCTGCCGCCGCCACGGACACCCCCGGGGCCGACGCTACAGCCGCTGCTGCCGCCGCCACGGACACCCCCGGGGCCGACGCTACCGCCGCTGCTGCTGCCGCCACAGACACCCCCGGGGCCGCCACAGACACCCCCGGGGCCGCCACAGACACCCCCGGGGCCGACGCTACCGCCGCCGCAGCCACCCCCGCGGCCAACCAGGTGCTCACCCTAGCGTCCATCGCTGACGACCGCCAGGGCCCGACCACCGATCACGAGCAACTACAAACCCCACTACTTACCATTCACCCGCCACAACAGCACTTCCGGGAGGTTCTCCAACCTGCTCCTCGAGCGTTGCCTACGTCATCCCGTTGCGTGACGTCATCCCGTTGCGTGACGTCATCTCGTTGCGTGACGTCATCCCGTTGCGTGACGTCATCCCGTTGCGTGACGTCATCGCGCAAAACTCGCCTGTCAACTGCTTCAATAACATTAAACCAGCAATGCTCTCATCCCCTCACCAGAGCAATGGAACTGATTAAAGTGCATGGACACTACACCAATTGCTTATTTGACTCTGGGTCAACTGACAGTTTTATCCAGCCAGATCTGGCCCTCCATTGGGGACTTGACATTATCCCCACTACCCAGAGGATCTCATTAGCGACGAGGTCGCACTCGACTGGGATAAAGGGGTATTGCATCGCCACGCTGGAAGTACAGGGCGTGACGGTCACCCACTTTAAATTATTCGTCCTTCCCCAATTGTGCGCCCCAGTGTTGCTGGGATTAGACTTCCAGTGTCAGTTCCAAACGGTGTCCCTACACTTTGGGGGACCCCACGCCCCCCTCTCGGTCTGCCATCGCCATCGCCCCACTCCCGAAGCACCCGAGCAACCCGCCCCCGTGCCCCGGGGCCAATCCTGCGGCCTTTCCACACTCCGGATTGCCCCGCCAGCACTCTTCGCAAACCTCACCCCTGGCTGGAAGCCTGTGGCCACCAAAAGTCGGCAATATAGTTACGAAAACAGGCAATTCATTAGGAGTGAGGTGCGTAGATTGCTGGATGAGGGCATCATCGAACCCAGTTCAAGCCCCTGGAGAGCCCAGGTGGTGGTTGTCAAGAATGGGGAAAAACTACGGATGGTGGTCGACTACAGCCAGACCATTAACCGCTTCACACTCCTGGATGCGTACCCCCTGCCACGCATCACGGATGTGGTGAACCAGATCGCCCAGTACCGCATTTTCTCCACTATTGACCTACGTTCGGCCTACCACCAGCTCCCGATCCGCTGCGAGGACCGACCATTCACGGCCTTTGAAGCGAATGGGCGGCTATATCAATTTCTCAGGGTACCATTCGGGGTCACAAATGGTGTCGCGGTCTTCCAGCGGGAAATGGACAGGATGGTGGACCAGAACGGGCTAACCGCTACCTTCCCGTATCTGGACAATATCACCATCTGCGGCCACGACATGCAGGACCATGACGCCAACCTAGACAAATTTCTTCAAACTGCCCGTCAGCTAAACCTGACTTACAATTTGGACAAGTGTGTTTTCCGGACCACACGACTCGCTATTCTAGGTTGTGTGGTGGAAAACGGGATAGTCATGCCAGATCCTGACCGCATGCGTCCCTTAATGGACTTACCCCCCCCACATACCCAGAAAGCTCTCAAACGCTGCCTGGGCCTTTTCTCTTATTACGCACAATGGGTTCCAAACTACGCCGACAAGGCACGTCCTCTTATCAAGACCACCTCTTTTCCCCTCTCGACCGAAGCCACAGCGGCTTTCGATCGAATCAAATCTGACATCGCTGCTGCGACGCTGCACGCGATCGATGAGTCTGTCCCGTTTCAAGTCGAGAGCGATGCATCCGACTTCGCCCTGGCAGCCACCTTGAACCAGGCCGGTCGGCCTGTAGCCTTCTTCTCCAGAACCCTCCAGGGTCCGGAGAGTAGACACTCCTCGATCGAGAAGGAGGCCCAGGCCATAGTTGAAGCGGTACGTCGTTGGAGACATTACCTCGCTGGGAGGCGCTTTACACTGTTGACTGATCAACGCGCGGTCTCCTTCATGTTCAGCAACACCCAGCGTGGTAAGATAAAAAACGACAAAATCGCCAGATGGAGAATCGAACTCTCCACCTTTAACTATGACATCCTGTACCGGCCTGGTAAGCTCAACGACCCGCCTGACGCGCTCTCCAGGGGGACGTGCGCCAGCATACAGATGGACAGACTACGGAAACTCCATGAGGCGCTCTGTCATCCAGGGGTCACTAGGTTTGCTCACTTTGTCAAGGCGCGCAACTTACCCTACACAATTGAGGAGATCCGCTCCATGACCCGAGCCTGTTCGGTGTGCGCCGAATGCAAGCCCCACTTCTTCCGTCCGGATAACTCCCACGTCATCAAAGCCACCCGCCCCTTCGAGCGTCTTAGCGTAGACTTTAAGGGACCCCTACCGTCGACCAACCGTAATACCTACATCCTTACGGCCATCGACGAATACTCCCGCTTCCCATTCGCTGTGGCCTGCCCAGACACCACTGCCACCTCAGTGATACAGGCCCTTCACAGTATTTTCACCATCTTCGGGTACCCCAATTCCATCCACAGTGATAGGGGGTCCTCATTCATGAGTTCAGAGCTGCAACAGTACCTTCTGGAGTGTGGCATTGCTTCAAGCAGGACCACGAGCTATAACCCACGCGGTAATGGCCAGGTCGAGAGGGAGAATGCCACCATATGGAGAGCGGTTACACTGGCTCTCCGGTCTAAAGGTCTCCCCACCTCTCACTGGCAGGAGGTTCTCACTAGTGCCTTACACTCCATCCGCTCCCTCCTATGTACTGCAACAAATGCCACCCCCCACGAAAGGATGTTCCTTTTCCCGAGGAAATCCGAATCGGGAACCACTGTACCGGCATGGCTCACCGTCCCTGGCCCCGTCCTTTTGCGACGCCACGTCCGGCACTCAAAGAATGACCCCTTGGTCGACCGAGTGACTCTACTCCACGCGAACCCACATTACGCATACGTGGAGTTCCCAGACGGGCGGGAGGACACTGTTTCGGTGCGGGACCTAGCTCAGGACGCGGTAGACCCAGCAAACCCCCCAACTCCTTATGCTCCAGGCCCCGTGCCGCAACAGAAGGACCAACAGCACCCCAATGACTCGGGCCACCCTGCCGACAAAACGACTGGGGAATTGAGCGACGGAGCAGTCGCACCCGATGAGCCCGCGGGTGACACCACTCCAGCGACCCCAATCCCGGCACCACGGCGGTCACGCCGGATGGTCAGACCCCCTGACCGCTACAGTCCTTGACCTACCCCTTTTCATTCTCTCCCTCGTTTTTGTTTTTTTTTTTTCCCCGGGTCAATTCTCCAAGAAGGGGTGAATGTGATAGTACAGATCTATCACCAATGTACATAGTGTATATAGTTACTGTATCTAGACTGTGCTTACAGCGATTGGCTGAGAGCTAAGCCACACCTATTGTTTGGGCCTTAAAGGGTTGTGTCCCTAGCCAGGTCGGATCATTCCGGACTGGTCGGCCACCTGTGAAGAGCTCCGGTCTTTTGCTAATAAAAGCCTTGGTTTGGATCAACAAGTCTTTGGTTCTTTCGACGAGCTCTACAATTGCACAATGTCAACCATTTCAATTCTGCTCCCCACTCCCACTCCGACAGGTCGTGAGATCCCAAAGCCGGGCCTGCAGAGATCAAGGGAGAGGTGAGAGTTGGACTTGGGAACAATGATTGATGAAGAGTGTTGGTCAGATTTCCACTGAATCCAGAGCTTTATTTATTGGGAAACCTGGAGGACGTGGGCGAACATTAACTAAATTCCAAATTAAATTTGTAGATATTGCCCTGTCAATAGCAAAAAATGCATTGCAATCACCTGGAAGAACAACGCCCCACCCCGCTCATCATTCACTGGACCACTGAGATGCACAACAGCATTCCCATGGAGAAAATAACATTTCATTTAAGAAATAAGTACAATGCTTTTGCCAAAATATGGCAACCTTATCTACAGCACTTTGGTGCGCAGCTATAACAACAGCCCAGAGTTCTAAAAAGCTAACAAAATACAAAAAGACAACAGCAATGAAACACCTCAAGGAGTGGAAGTAGATTAGAGAGACTGGCGGTACGCTGAGGTTTTCTTTTTACCATTTTTCTGTTTGTCACTTTAATTACTTTGGTTGTTTAATTTTTTAAGTTTTGGGGGGGGAGGGAAATAAATTGTAAATAGCCTGACATAGTGTTTGTATCTGAGAAGTGAGGATACATTAAAAAGAATAGTTTTTTCAGATGTTTTTGGAAAAATTGAAATAAAAATTTTCCAAAAAAAATTGGAAGCCTCAGAAGGTAGTGGATGAAGCTCAGAACATCGCACAAACTTTCCTCCCCTCCATGGACACCACCTATATTTTCCACTGCCGAACAAAGGCCGTTAACATACTGAAGGACCCATCACACCCCAGACACATTCTCTTCTCTCTCCTCCGTTGAGAAGTCTTAACAGAGTGAACAGACCGTTTATGTCTTATTTTCATATTTCTAATGTGATTGGTTGCATTTACTCTTCCAGATGAGATAGAGTTTTACCTCTTTTTTGATTTGCAGAAGGAACCAAAACCTACAAAATATATGTCAACCTCAGGATAAGCTGCTCAGCTGTTTATTGGTACTTGTTATTATTTATTAGATAGGTTATGTGGGGGAAAGTTTAAAACAATACTTTTGCTTTTTTAAAATTTTTCACCCATTGCAGTGGAGGGGGAGATCAAATTTATACTGTTTGAAGTTTTATATTAATATATACATATGTAATATATTGTCTTTTCAATTTTGTTCCCTTTCATTGTATTGTATTTCCTCTATAAACCAATAAAAAAAAGATTGAAAAAGATTGAAAACTGGCTCAAAGATAGTTTCTTCCCCACAGCCATCAGGCTCCTGACTGAACCCACAATAGTGCTCTTATACTACCCTTGCTTGGTGTTAATTGATCTTCCTTTTCGTGCAACTCAGTCAATTATATTCCTTATAAAGCAGCAAGAATGTTGGGGGGAAAAAAAACTGTCAGACTGCTCGCAGAATAACCCTTCTTGCCTGACCAGGTACAAACAAATTTCACACTAAAACACAAACTTAAGAGTACCCTGTTCAGTGGAACAATGATGGTGGTTAAGTCCATCTGAGTGAAGCCAAATCAGGTTTGTGGGACAAGAATGGTGGGCAACTGGGACATTAACCAGGAGGGAAAATTACACTGAGAGGACAACCCGGTAAAATCAACAATCCCAGTCGTGCCAACTCTCCTACAAACTCACAACTAATTTTCATGACCCAGGTGCCACTGTCACTGCCATAATCATTAAATATTTACTGCAATGGCAGCTTCAGCAGTAAATTATTGGCTAATGTGGTTAAACACAGATTTCTTGTCAAAAATGAATTACTTCAAGTCAAGTCACCTTTATTTATTTGTTCATACCATGTTCGCACGGTAAAGATGAGATAGTATTTCTTTTTTTTTCAGTTTGTACAAATGTTTATTACAAATTCAAAAGCTGATTTCAAACTACAATATGCAAGCCCTTCCCAATTATACTTATCAACGCCTGGACTGGTCCCAACTGCCGAAGCGAGGCAATGACCGCACACTTGTAGTAGATTGTTGGGGCGCTGGTAGCAGCTTCTCCACCTCCCCCGACCGGGACATTAGCTGGACTCTAGAAGTTCTTCTTCTTGCTGAGAGACATTTCCACCCCTCAGAGAGTCTCGAGATAGTATTTCTTCAGAACCACAGAGCATATTTCCATAAATATAAGTTAGAATGGACGTTAAAATATTAAGACGTACAGTAAGAGCCCACAGTTCACTTATCAAAGATCAGAAAACTGCAGCAGCAGGTGCTCGTTTCACCAAAACAGCTGATCAAAATGGACACCCCGCCATGTAAGAAGATATGACAAGAGACAACCATGCTCTTGGCACAAAGATAGGCGAAAAGGAATATTCTAAAGGGAGAAAAAGGAATAAAGAAGTGGGCGGTTTAGGAAGGGAATTCCTGGACAGGCACTTGGCAGCCGAAGGCATGGGCATCAACGTAAAGGTCCGGGGAGGCCAAAACTGGAAGAGCACAGCAATTATGGGTTGTTGTTCAGCTGGATCAGGGTGGGTCAGGATCATGTGGAACCTGGCATGATGTGCCCTTCTCAAACTAAATTCCCCAATCTTTTGGAACCACTGCATGAAAACTTGAAGAAATATGCTTCATATGGTAAAATTCCAAACTAAAGTTCTCATTTTGAAAGGTACAACCTGCCAGAAACCTTTCTGTGCTGCCCAGTCAGTCACCATGAGATAAAACATGGTTGTTAAAATATAACTCGGGCAGCTTAACCTTTGTTCAAGTTTCTTGAGCAAATTTAAACTTGTAAGTCCGCATGCCACGAAGACATTGACATAATGGTCAAGAAAGCGACCCAACGCTTTTACTCTCTAACATCTGCTGCCTAGAAAAGGCAGCCAACATACTGAAGCACCCTTCACATCCAGGACACACTCTTTTCTCCCTCCTTTCATTGGAGAGAAGGCTTAATGCCGTTGTTGTTGGTGAAAACTCACACCGACAGGATCCTTTCCCGCAGCCATCAGGCTCATGAATGAACCTCACAACAGTGCTCTCATGATGCCCTTACCTTGATAATATTTACATTTTAACTCAAAACTCTGTAATTTATGCTCTCCTACTTTATACAGCTGGATGAATGTTAGTGCTAACCTGTTAGACTACTCGCAAAAGAACCATCCTCACTGTGCTACTGCCGCCCAAATATACTAATATACTAATTAACCCTCAACAAACCCTCAACCCAAATATACTAATTAACCCTCAACAAACTGGAGCACCTGGAGGAAACCCACGCAGTCATAGGGAGAATGTACAAACTCCTGACAGTGTTGTATTTGAAACCTATAATTGCTTTGTGCAAAACGTGCTGCCCTAACGGGACAAATAAATGTAAGAACATAAGAAATAGGACCAGGAGTTGGCCATCCAGCCCATCGAGCCTGCTCTGCCACTCAATGAGATCGGGTGATCTGATGACCTGTGTTTCCCATAGCCCTTAATTCCTCTACTTTGTAAAAAAAAAACTATCCAAACTTGCCTTAAATATATTTTTCTGAGGTAAATATATTCAAGACAAGAAAAATAAACCGTGTTGCACCAACAATAATCAGAGCCAAAAATATCATATTTTCCTTACTCATAGATCTTCTGACAAACATCTTCCGTGATCCTGGACTCTGGGTGCACTTCAGAAGCAGGAGAAATCCCAGTTACACTGTACACTGGAGCTGCTTTGGTTTTATAAGCCACATGTGTGATCATGTGAGTCCGGTTGTTTAAGTGGTTTTAAAATAAATATTTTCTTGTCAAACATTTGCATCACAACCTGTTCTGTTATCTTTTTATTCTGGCATCAACTCAGCAAAGCTCTTTCAGAATGTATTGAAAGCCCACTTTCCCTATTGTTTCAAAAACAATCCAGATGAGGATTTATTGCCAGATGAAGTGATTGGAAAGTGTCCTAAAAGCAAAGCTTGAATTTGTTTTGCGTCTTTCCTCAGGAAATGCATCTACATGGAATTATTCGCTGAACTAACAGAATTATCAGGAGCTGGGTCAATAAGAAAATAGATTTTACAAAAATTAATCATCCTCAGGATGCAGCCACTGAAAGTGAGGTCAGTATTTGCTCCAGCATTAGTCACCCTGTAGAGTGCTGCCTGCTGAACGACTGTTGGCAGTGGTTCCACAACACTGTTGAGAGTTAAACAAGAAAGTCTGCAGACGCTGGGGTCGAGTGCAATACACAATCAAGCTGGAGAAAGTCGGCAGGTCACGCAGCGTCCAGAGGAAGTAGGGGATAACCAACATTTCATAGAACATTACAGCATGGTGCAGGCCATTTGGCCCATGATGTTGTGTCGACTGATAGAAACCTACTCAACAAATTAAACCTTCCCTACCCCACGTCTATAATCCTCTATTTTTCTTGTAACTGTGCCTTTTGAAGTGACCTTTAAATGTCCCTACTGTACCAGCCTCCACCTCCATCTCCGGCAATGCATTCCAGGCAGCCACAAAACTCTGTGTAAAAAAACTTACCCTTGACATCTCCCCTAAACTTTCTTCCCCTCACCTTGTGTGTTTGCTACTCTCTGCCCAGGGAAAAATGTGCTGACTATCCATCCTTTCATAATCTTGTAGACCTCTATTAAGTTACCTCTCATCTTTCTTCACTCCAAATAGAAAAGTCCCAGATCTGTTAACCTTGCCTCATAATGCACATTCTCCATTCTAGGCAGCATCCTGAAAAATCATCTCTGCACTCTCTCCAAAGCTGCCATATCCTTCCTGTAATAAGGCAAACAGAACGGAATACAATATTCCAAGTGCAGTCTATCCAGAGTTTTATCAAGCTGCAACCATACCTCATTACTCTTGAACTCAATCCCCTACCAAGAAAGGCCAGCATACCATACACTTTCTTATCTACCTTATCAACCTGTGTGCGGCAACCTTGAGAGAGCTATGGATTTGAAACCCAAGGTCCATCTGTTCCTCCACACTTTTAAGAATCTTGCCCTTAACCATGTACCCCGTTTTCAAGTTTGACCTTCCAAAATGTATCACTTTATACTCGTCTAGTTTTAACTCCATCTGCCACTTTTCTGCCCAGCTCTGCATCCTTTCTATGTCTAAACTCTGACAATCTTCAACCCGATCCACAACACCTCCAACCATTATATCATCTGCAAATTTACTAAAATCACAAAGAGCAGAGGTCCCAGTCTGCGGAACTCATCTAGTCACTGACTTCCAGGCAGAATACCTTCCATCTTCTCCTCCTCTCTGTTTTCTACAGGCAGACCAATTCTGAATCTACACAGCCATGTTTCCATGGATCCCATGCCTCGAGACTTACTGAATGAGTCTATCATGGAGGACCTTATTTAATGCCTTAGTAAAATTCAAATACTGTACACTATATCTATCACCCTAAATTCATCAATCTCTTTTGTTACCTCCTCCAAAAAACTCAATTCGGCTCGTGACCTTCCCCTCAAAGTCGTGCTGATTATCCGTGAGAAGACTGCACTTCTCTAAATACTCATAGTCCTGTCCCTAAGAATCCTCTCCAATAGTTTACCTACCACTGACATAAGACTCACAGGTCTATAATTCCCAGTATGCTCCCTATTATCTTTTTTAAACAAGGGGATCACATCAGTACCTCCCCTGTGGCCAGGATGTAAAGATCATTGCCAACACCCCAGCAATCTCTTCCCTCATTTCCCATAACAAGCTGGGTGGATCTCATTCAGTTTTGTGGACTTATTCATCCTAATGTTTTTAAGAAGATCCAATCACTTCCTCCTTGTTAACCTCAACATGCTCCAGCATATAAGCTTGTTTTATACTGACACCACATTGACCAAGGTCCCTCTAGTAAACATTGCAGCAAGTGATTCATTTAGGACCTCCCCTCCCTTCTCTGCCTCCAGGCACATGTTCCCTTCTTTATCCTTAAGCAGTCCTACCTTCATACTCTCATTCTTCTGCTCTTCACATTTACATAGAAGGTCTTAAGGATTTTTCCTTCGTGGAACATGAATTGAGATGCGACTCTATGGAATTTACATCCAGGGGTTGTGGCTAAGACAAGTCCCACAGAAGAGAGAAGAGCACAGGGACCTGATTTCTGTGACAAACACGATGCCAAACGAATTAATTCCATTTGCCTGCACTGGTCTGTATCTGTCTATTCCCAATACGTTCACGTGTCTGCCGAAATATCTCTGAAATATTGCAGTTGTAGCTGCAGCTACCACCCCCTACCCTAATGATAACACCTTCCATTCATCTACCATTGACTGTGTAAAAAACAACTGTGTTTCAATTTCACCCCCCTCCTCATTTTAATCATATTCCCTCAAGTATTTGATATTTTCACTCTGTTAGAAGACTATCCACCCCATCTATGTTTCTCACAACTTCAGATGGTGGTTTGCTCTTTAGCCTCCGACAGTCCAAAGGAAACAATCCAACTTTGTGCAATCCTTGCACCTCATAAGCCACTCTTCAATTTTGCCTCAATTTATAAAGCTAAAGATGCCATAAAATAGCTTAATTGGTCTCTAATTCTACACCGTCAGTGTCAACTCTAGCAGCCATCATGTAGTCATTCAATAGAAGAGGGATTGTGGAAATGAAAAAAGAGGGAATTCTTGTATACTGTTTTCCAACTTGAAAGAAATGTCCAGGTTAATGTACTAGGATGTTGACCAGACTTCAGGAACTGAGTGGTTACAGGGAAAGATAAAACAAGTTAGGACTTAATTCCCTGGAGCTTAGAAGAATGATGGGAGATTTGATAGAGGTATTTAAAATTATGAGGGGGATAAATAGAGTAAATGTGGACAGGCTTTTTCCACTGAGGGTAGGTAAGAGCAAGGGTTAAGAATGAAAGGAGAAAAGTTTAAGGGAACTTAAGGGGCAACTTCTTCACATAGAGAGTGATGAGAAGTATAGAATAAGCTTTCAGCTGAAGTGGTGAATGTGGGCTCAATTTTACATGGGTCATGGATGGGAGAGACACTGGGAGCAGGCCAATGGGACTAGGCATAAAAATATTTCGGCACAGACCAGAAGGCCTGAAGGACCTGTTTCCGTGCTGTAATGTTATATGTTTCCATGGTTTTCAAGTCATGCAAAGAACATAACAAATGCAATTGAACAGCCACAGTAATAGCTCAGTAGTGGAGAGCGGAGAGTGCTATGTTCCTCAGAGTGACCTATCCTGAGCACTCATCATTTCCTCACTTGTCAAGAAGGTGCAACAGTTACTGCAGTTCCGGAGAAGACTGAAGTGGGCAAGACTACCGGCCACCAGTATGTCAATCTTCCACAAGAACTCTGTTGAGAGCATCCTAGCTAATGGCATCAGTGTGATTCAGTTGCTGTAGAACATTGGATCACATATCAATCCACAGGATCATCACTATGATCTCCCCCCACCCCTGCCAGGATCGTTGTTTGAAGAAGGATTGCAAAATCCTTGAAGGCTCCTATCATCTTCCAGCTATTCCCGTCAAGAAAGAGATACCGAAGTATCAGAGCCCAATCACCAGGCTGAGAAACAGGTTTTCCCCACATGCAGTGAGACAGCTGAATGAACTGTTCATACAAACCCTCCAAGAGTTCACTCTCTTTTTTAGAGATACGGCACAATAACAGGCCCTTGTGGCCCATGAGCCCGTGGTACCCAATTACACCCAATTGACCCACAAGCCCCGTATGTTTTGAAGGGTGAGAGGAAACCGGAGCACCCGGAGGAATCAGGCAGTGCCGGATTTGAAACTGGGTTGCCGGCACTGTAACAACGTTGCACTAACCGCTACGCTAACCGTGCTGCCTCTGCGCCAACCATGTTATTAAACAATATTTATTTTTATATACCACATATTTTAGTGTATAAGATGGCCTTCAGATAAGACAGGCCCCCAATTTCAGCCTGAATCTGACTTATCAGATTTGGACTGGGACTTGTTTGATGACAGGGTAAACAGTGGGACCCTGGACGTACTTGCCGAGTTCTCTGCCTCAGACAATGATAGCGATTTTGAAGGATTCTGGATGTTTTTAAAATAAAAATTGTTATAGGGTCTGACGGGCTACGGAATCAATCGAGTGGTATTTTGACTAGAATTTAAAGGTCACGTTTTTTTGTATCTGGTCTATAAGTACCCTGTTTTTTAGGTGCTTCAAGGGTTGTCTTATGCGCTGAAATATATGGTATGTGTCTATATATATATTTATGTATCATTTATCTGTATGTGTGTATGTCTGGTTGTGTGTTTGCACTGAGGACTGGAGAATGCTGTTTTGCATCTTGGCGCCTCACAGTTCGGCGGGCAGCAACCTCCTTTGAAGAAGACCGCAGAGCCCACCTCACTGACAAAAGGCAAAGGAGGAAAAACCCAACCCCAACCCACCAATTTTCCCTTGGAACCACTGCAACCGTGTCTGCCTGTCCCGCGTCGGACTTGTCAGCCACCAACGAGCCTGCAGCTGACGTGGACATTACCTCTCCATAAATCTTCGTCCGCGGAGCCAAGCCAAAGAAGACTTGTACAATCGGATGATAATAAACTTGAACAATGGGAAAACTTCAGCAAAATTCATCTTCGCCAGGAAAAACCTTTTATTTTCTCCCATTAATCCTCACTGGAACCAGCCAGTCACCCTTAACAAATGAGATTTTTGGAGAGAAGGTAGTTTGAACTGGTTTACAAATTTATTGCTCCCTCTACTGCAGGAAGAATGGAAATGAAGCTGAACTCCCCGCTGGGAATTTTACAGCTCCAATTGCTGGTCTGTTGCTTACAGCCATCCTCAACCTTTTTTGGCTAAGATTCCCTGAGGATTCTGCTCAAAGTTTATGGGCCCCATTCCCTATGAAGCAATTAAGTTTAATTGGTTTCATCCAAACTTCTCTCCTACCGACTACATAAATTTTTTTTATGATTTCAGTCCGTGCCCCCCCCACTCCTTAAATGTGCTGTGTTCCCTCAGTGAGCCATGTGCGCTCGATTGAGAATGGCTGCTTTAGAAGATTGTTCTGGCATTCATTTCAAGAGGAATAGAATATAACAGCAGGGATTTGATGTTCAGGCTTTATAAGGCACTGGTGAGACCTCACTTGGAATACTCCACGTTTAAGAAAGGATGTGCTGACATTGGAGAGTGTTCAGAAGAGGTTAACAAGGATGATTCTGGGAATGAAAGGATGACCGCGAGGAGCATTTGGCAGCTCTTCACCTGTTCCTATTGGGATTTAGGAGAAAGTTGGGGGGAATCTCTCAAAACATTTCAAATATTGAAAGGCATAGATAGAGTAGATGTTGAAAGGTTGTTTCCCATGGTGGGAGAGTATAGAACAAGAGGGCATAATTTCCAGATTTAAGGGCATCTACTTAAAACAGAGATGTGGAGAAATTTCTTTAGCCAGAGGGTGATAAATCTGGAATTTGTTACCACGGTTGGTTGTGGAGGCCAAGTTATTGGGTGTATTTAAGGGAGAGATTGATAGGTTCCTGATTAGTGTTAAGGGATATAGGGAGAAGGCTGGAAAGTGGGGATGTGGGAGAATGGATCGGCTCATGACTGAATGGCGGAGCAGACTTAATGGGCTGAATAACTTCTTTCTTCTGCTATGTCTTATGTTCTTATGGGATCATTACAGGCTTTCTGTAAGGCTACATTATTCCACACAAAAAATGTTCCACAAAAGCAAGTTAATACTATTAGAATTTCATTGTAAAATGAAGTATAGTTCACACTTTCCTTTATACAATACATCTTAAAAATAGGCTTAAAATAATTGTTTAAGAGATGTGAGCTTTGTAGGTTGAGCAGCATTTCATTGTACAAGTGCAAGTGGAGGTGGGATGCCTTCTTGTACAACTGTAGTTTTTGATGTGGGGTTAATCCACAGTTCTGGATTTTAACTCAGCAGTGAAAGATCTTGATGGCTCATGTCTGCAGGCTCTCAATGCCAAATATCAGCCTCCTCGAGGAGATCAACTATTGCTCTCAGCATCCTCTGAGAACCTCACTGTCAGTGATAGAACATGGGGCAGTATAGCAGAGACAGTTGGATAGATTTTTACATAGTAGGGGAATTAAGAGATATGGGGGGGGGGGGGAACAGCAGGTTGGTGGAGATGAGCCGATCATCAGATCAGCCGTGATCTCATTGAATGGTGGAGCAGGCTCGATGGGCTGGATGGCCGACTCCTGCTTCTATTTCTTATGTTCTTATGTAACAGGCCCACCATGCTTCAGGGTCCTCTATCTTCATCAATTTCTCCCTTGGCAGGATGCTCCATGTACCTATTTAATAACTTAATTAGCTGAAGGCAGTGGCAAGGGTAGATGGAGTTGACATAGGGGAGGTTGGTTTCTGTGTGGCAAATTGTGGTTAGATTCTCAGAGGATGCTGTTGGTGTCACTTGAGACCGAGAGATTTGTCTTGGGGAGGTATAAAGCAGAGGGAAATTTCTCTATATCTACACCTCTGCCAGAGAGATCAGCTGGGAATAACAGCCTTCATCACCTTCTCTCCAACAACAGGAAACATTTGTCATCAAAGTAGAGGGATTGACATAATCCATTTTTTTGCTACAGCTAAGGCTATCGTAATAAATCTTTTTTGTGCTCCATCCAAATCGAGGCCAAGTTCTTTACTTCTTATATTACTTAGAAGAAAGATCTCTGGATTTTTTGGTATGTTGCTTTTTGTGATTTTATTTCATACCTGGTTTAGATCTTCCCAAAACTTTTCCACTTTCTCACATGCCCGAATTGCATGTACTGTTGTTCCCGTTTCCTTCTTACAGCGAAAACATCTGTCTGATACTGTTGGGTCCCATTTATTTAACTTTTGGGGTGTGGTGTATAGCCTGTGTAACCAATTATGTTGTATCATGCGTAACCTCGTGTTTATTGTATTTCTCATAGTTCCAGAGCATAGCTTTTCCCATGTTTCATTCTTTATCTTTAAGTTTCGATCTTGTTCCCATTTTTGTTTGGGTTTACAGCTTGTTTCCTTGTTCTCTTTCTCTTGCAGTTTGATGTACATGTTTGTTATAAATCTTTTAATTATCATTGTGTCTGTAATCACATATTCAAGATTGCTTCCTTCTGGTAACCTCAGCCTGCTTCCCAATTTGTCCTTCAAGTAGGTTTTCAGTTGGTGGCACAGGGACAGCTTCTTCCCCGCTGCCATCAAATTCCCGAATAATCAATGAACAAAAGACACGGTCTTACATTTTGTGCCCTATTATTTTTTTAAAATTTATAGTTATGTTGTATGAAGGTTTGCACTACGGTGCTGCCTCAAATCACCAAATTTCATGACTTGTTCATGACAATAAATTCTGATTCTGATGTCACAGTGGTGGTAATGGTGTAAATAGAAATGAATGTAACAATGGATCTCTTCTGAGGAAGGCCTGACCTGTACAAAAAGGATGGGCTGCACCTAATCTGGAGGGGGACCAATATCGCACACAACCTTTTTAAAAAGCCCGCGTCACGCGCCCCGATGATGTCACTGCGTTGTGAAGTCATGACGTTCGGTAGCGAGTTTGGTGGAACTTGTAGTGCCACTACATGCTTTGAAAACTGAAGTTGGCAACTTTTTTGGGGGGTGCAAATAGTTGGACATGCCTAGGGTGCAAAATAGTCTGGCACTGGACCTGTATGCGCGTGGGAAGCAGAGGGGGTGGGGGGGGGGGAGAATTAAATCAGGGCGGACAGGGGCGGGGGGTGAGGGTGCTGGGCTTGGGGGGGGGGGATGTGCTAGATAGGAGTGGGGGGGATGGACAGGAGGGGCAGGACTGGGGAGGGGGGGGCACTGGTAGGGTGGCCAGATGACCGGTTTTAGGCTAGAGAGTCCAGCTTTTGAGCCGTCTGTCCTCCATCCGGCGTCATCTCAAGCCAGACATTAATTTGTCCTCCATTTGGGAGTGTAGGCCCTATACTCCCAAATGCAGGACAAATTAACGGGCAGAAAAGGCACTTACCTGTTAAATGCAGCATACTGAGACTAGCATATGCGATGAGGGAGAAGTGTGACAGTGGTGCATGAAGGTTCGTGTCCGGTAAGCCTCCTCCCACTGTGTGCTGGATGGGGGGGGAGGGGTGGTGTAGAGGCCTATTTTTAATCAAACCCCCCCCCCCAACCGTGTTATCGAGCACCTTTTGATCCGCTGACACTTATTGACTCTCTAGCTCAGGGGTGTCAAACTCAAATTCACGGAGGGCCAAAATTAAAAACTTGGACTAAGTCGTGGGCCAAACTAAATATTTATTGAAAATTTTCAACAACATCTGCATGTTTTCTCTTCTTTCAACATATGTAATTTTAAACTTTTTCTTATTAAAATAAATGTTTAATAATAGTTTTGGTTAAACTCTTTCCAGAAGAAGCATTAACAAATGAGAAATAAAATATTCAATAAATAATATTTCTCTATAGCCTTTAAGCTCCTTTTAAATGTTTTTTTTTCACAAGCCAACAAGTCAAAAAAATAACAACTTGCTTCAATGGCAAACAGGTTTGTCTTTTCAAATGATGAACATATAGTCTCCCTCCCACCTGTCTTGAAAGGTCCTGTTTTCTGTCTTTTGTTTGGCCATTTTTCGTAAGGGGTTTATTACATGTGATTTAGGCAACAGGTCGCAGGTGCTAATGAAAGTAAAGAGGAGGTGGGGGCGATTAGCGGGCTGATGGGCCAGCGCCAATGCATTTGCAAAGCATTCTGGGATTTGTAGTATTAGCTGTGCATGCGCTATACTGGCGTGGCGGCCAGCGGGCCAGCTCTAATACATATTTGATATGATCTTGTGGGCCAAGTATAATTATATCACGGGCCAAATTTGGCCCGCGGGCCTGAGTTTGACATGTGTGCTCTAGATGGTCCCTTTGACCACTTTAGATAACCCTAACCTAAATGAATATTTTGCGTCAGTATTCACAAGACAAAAGCACCTTGATCACAATGAGTTTGAAATTGAACAGCGTGGGAAGCTGTTACATTCATCAATGTGGAGATTAAGGAAAAGAAAGTGTTGGATCTTTTTAAAAACATCAAGATTGATAAGTCCCCAGGGCTGGATATGATATACCCCAGGCTGCTGTGGGAAGTGAGGGAAGAGATAGCTGGGACAGTAGCTGTGATCTTTGAATCCTCTTTGGCCACAAAGGAGGTGCATGAGGATTGGAGAATGGCAAATATAGTCCCCTTGTTTAAAAAAAAGGGTAATAGGGAGAATCCTGGGAATTATGTCAGTGGTGTGCAAACTAATGGAGAGGATTCTTAAGGTTAGGATCTATGAGCATTTGGTGAAATACAGTCTGCTCAAGGATAGTGAAGGGAAGGTTGTGGCTTATGAGTCTAATGGAGTTTTTTGAGGAGGTAACAAAAGAAATTGATCAGGGTAGGCTGGTAGATGTGGACTACATGGATTTTAGCAAGGCATTTGACAAGGTCTCTCACGAGAGACATTCAGAAAGTAATGAGGTACAGGATCAGTGGAACCTTGGCTGTGTGGATAAAAACATCGGCTTGTAGTAAGAAAGCAGAGAATAGTAGTGGAAGGAAAGTAATCTGCCTGGATGTCAGTGATTAGTGGAGTGCCACAGGGATCTGTTCTGGGATTCCTGCTCTTTGTGATTTTTATAAATGACCTGATGATGGATAGATGGGTCAGTAAGTTTGCAGATGACACGAAAGTTAGAGGAGCTGTGGATGGAACTGAAGGTTGTCAAAGGTTAAAAGAGGATATAGACAGGATGCAGAGTTGGGCAGAAAAGTGGCAAATGGAGTTCAATCCGGATATGTGCATTTTGGAAGGACAAATCAGAAGGCTGAATACAGAGTTAATAGTCAGTTAATTAAGAGTGTGGATGAACAGAGGGACCTTGGGGTTCAAATCCATACATCCCTCAAGGTCGCCGCACAGGTTGATAGGGTGATTGAACCCAAGAGTAGAGAGGTCATGTGCAACTCTACGAATCTCTGGTAAGAACACACTTCAAATATTGTGTTCAGTTCTAGTCACCTCATTATAGGAAGGATGTGGAAGCTATGGAGAGGGTGCAGAGGAGATTTACCAGGATGTTGCCTAGATTGGCAATCAAGTTTTATGATGCAAGGTTAGCAGAGCTGGGACTTTTCTCTTTGAAGCATGGAAGGATGAGAGGAGACTTGACAGAGGTCTACAAGATTATAAGAGACATAGATAGGGTGGACAGCCAGCACCTGTTTGTTTCCCAAAGTAGGATCATCAAACACCAGAGGTCATATGTGCAAAGTTAAGGGAAGGAAGTTAAGGGGAGACATCAGAGTTAAGCTTTTTACACGAAGAGTTGTGGGTGTCTGAAATTTCTTGCCGGGGATGGTGATGAAGGCTGAATCATTAGGGCCATTTAAGAGACTCTTAGACAGGCACATGGATGGAAGAAAAATAGAGGGTTATGGAGTATGGAAGGTTTAGTACTTTTTTAAAGGAATGAATATATGGATCAGCACAACATTGAAGGGTGAAGGGCCTGTACTGTGTTTTCCTTTCTTTTTAAATTATTTTAAACAATACAAATTAAAAAATACAATGAAAATCCATTGTGAAATGTTATACATGGCTATTAAGCAATCGGTACATCAAGACAAGTATAGAAATTGAAAAACACATCCATAAATCATAGTCTTGGTAATATTCAAACAAGAAAAAAGAAAAAAAGAAAGAGAAAAAGAAAAATTGGAAAAAGAAAAAGAAGGAAGAAAGAAAAAAAATCATGGCCATTTCCCTTCCCACTGTTGTCTGATGTTATATATACTTAACACTGAAATAAAAAAGGGAGAAAAAAGGAATTAAAGAAATCAAACAGTTAAATTATGTTGCAAAATTATAAAGTGGGGAAGTAAGACATGAATGACCCCTACAACATCTGAAATTTTATACTGGAATTATTAACTGAATACAGAATATTTTCCTTATTCAGACAGAATATGATGTCCCCTAGCCATTGATCATGAGTGGGTGGGGCAGCATCCTTCCATTTAAACAAAATCACATTATTTCGTCAAAAGAGTACGATTCTTAACTGAAGATAAAACAGCTCCATCCTTTCCTGTTGTACCAAAGAGAGCAACCAAAGGATTCGGTGCTAATTTTATATTCAGAATTAAAGATAGGGTCTGGAAAATCTCTCTCCAGTATTTTTCCAGACCAGGACAAGACCAGAACATGTGAATTAATGAAACTTCTACTCTCTTACACCTATCACAACTAGAATTTATATCAGGATAAAAGTGAGACAATTTAGCTTTAGAAATGTGTGCTCTATACGCCACTTTGAATTGCAATAAACAATTACAAGCACATAACGAAGAACTATGAATGATCTTAAAAATAATGATCTCAATCTTCATCTCATATAGTCAAATTTAGGTCCCATTCCCAGGGATTTTTAATTTTCCCATTGAGTTAAGGACCTATTCACTTGTTTTAATAAAGTAAGATAGTTTTCCTTAAAAAGATGTTTATGATTTTTTTGTAACTGTAATACTGAAATACCTAAATTGGCTTTTAACAATCTTAAAAGGAAAACCAACATACGTTGACGTAGAAGAATTTAAAGGAAAAAGTTCACTTTTGCACGGATTTAATTTATAACCTGAAAACTGACTAAGCTGTGAGAGCACTGATATCATTGGGGGGAGGCAAGGGGTAGGGAGGCAACTGGAAAGTAAAATGAAAATGAAAAGTAAAAGATCATCTGCATAGAGAGAAACTTTATGTTCAATCCCCCTCCTCCATATCCCTGAGTCATCCATACATTCTTGGAGTGCAATTGCTAATGGTTCAATGGCTAAATCAAAAAGTAATGGACTTAAAAGGCACCCTTGACAGGTGCCATGTTGCAGAATGAAGGGCTGTGATTGTCGTGAATTAGTAAAAATTGTAGCAGTTGGTCATGAGAACATTAATTGTAATAAAATCAGTACCAAAGTTAACTTTTTTCAAAATATGACCATTCTACTCGATCAAATGTTTTTTCCGCATCCAATGAGAGAACACAGTAGGGAGCCTTGTCAGAAAACAAATAAAAAATATTCAATAAACGATATATGTTAAAATAGCAACACTGGTTTTTAATAAACTCCATCTGGTCTTCAGAAATAATTAGTGGTAAAATATTTTCCATTCTATTGGCCAAAACCTTCACTAAAATTTTAACATCAACATTCAATAGAGAAATTGGTCTATAGGACCAATTTAAAGGTTATATCTTTACCTTTCTTTACAATTAAAGATATACAAGCTCTGTTGAATGATTCCAGAAGTTTACCCTGTTTAAATAAATCCGCTAACACCAAGCCTAAGAATGATGATAGCAACTTAGGGAATGATTTAAAAAATTCTACTAGAAACCCGTTGGGTCCTGGGGACTTACCAGACTGTAATAAAGAAATAACAGTCATTATTTCCTTCTGCAAGATAGGTTCATTTAGTTTAGTTTGACTATCCAAAGGAATCATGGGAATACTTACCATTCTAAAAAACTCTTCATCAAACTACTGTAATTTATACACCCAGAAGAATAAAGTTGAGAGTAAAATTTCCTAAATGTATCACTTATCTCAGAATGATCTGATGTTATATTACCATTATCTTTACGAATCTTTGTAATATGTTGTTTAGTTCTAAATCCTCTCAATTGGTTAGCCAAGAATTTACCAGATTTATCACCATGAATGTAAAACTGACTCATAGCCTTCAAAGTTGACATTCAACTGGATATGTTGATATTAGATCAAATTTAGTCTTAAGTTTGATCCTTTTTTATATAATTCCAAATTTTTAGTTTGAACATACTGTTGATCTATTTGTTTGATTTGGTTAATTAACTTAGATCTTTCTTTATTTGGTTTTCTTTTTTTATTAACCGTGAAATAAATAATTTGTTCCCTGAGAAAAGCTTTCAAGATATACCATACAACTAAATTGGAAACCTCCGGTGAAATATTAGTATCAAAGAAGATAGCTATCTGTTCTTCCATAAATTTAACAAAATCATTGTCTGAAAGTAAAACTGAATTGAAATGCCTCTGTCTTTTTACTTGAGGAAAATTAGGAAGAGTCATTGATAATGTAATAAGGGCATGATCAGATATCACAATACTGGATTAATCACAAGAATGCATTAGTGGAATTAGTTGATTATCAATGAGTCATCAATACGTGAATAAGTATGATGAATATGTGAGAAAAAAGAATACTCTCTACTAGTAGGATGAAAAAAATGTCAGACGTTCGAAATACCACAAGAAATTTAGAAAAAAATTTTAAAGAAAAATTCTATTTATCCTACTTATCAATAAAAAGTAAGTAATTCAGTATGAAAATTATATAGAGAGAAGAAAAAAGATTTTTTTACGTAAATGCAATTAAATTGTGTCAATATCCTCAGATACTCTGTGCTAAACCAAATAATATAAAGCATATAAAGCAATCAATGCTTTCCCTGTAAGTATTATAATACAAATAAATATAAACAGACCTATAAAGTAATGAAGTTCAATCATAACTTTGAGTCATCTGATTAACAAAGAAATGTCACTCAGGGTGCAGAGTGAAAACTTGCTTGATAACGTATTCCCAAGCCTCATCCACTGTATTAAACCACTTCTTGTGCCCACTGGAAAGAGTGATACAAAGACGCGCTGGATACAACAAGGAAGGCTTAAACCCAAGATTATATAATTAGACATATAACTGTAGATGGCCCGCTGACTCATAACTTCTGAGCAGTAATTTTCAACTATTCTAAGTTGTTGGCCATGATACAGAAGCTTTCCCAGCTTCATGACCACTGAACGTGGCTTTTGCCCAGATTTAGGTTTTGGCAGCAGTGAGTGGTGCACTCTATTAATCTCTGGAGATGGAAAAATCTATTTTCCTAATACTATTGCAAGCAGATCTGAAAAAAAATAGTAAGTTGCCTAGTCTCAGTATCTTCAACTAAGCCTAAATGCAGATTTTGATGCCTGCTTTGACTTGCCGTTAATTTCACATTGTTGCTAGTTAATGCCGAGGTAGTGTCTTGTAAGTACTGAACCTGGTACTTAGATCGTTCAAAGTAGATTCTAGAGAAGACAGACGCTTACTTTGTTTTTTAACAGAACGGCAAACTTGCTCAAGCTTATCTTCCAGTATTGTGAGCTTAGCATTTAGAGCTTTGAATTCTTCAGCAATGTTATTTTTAATCTGGGTAAGTGCTTCGGAGAAGTTCTCGGAAGGTGGGCCAGCCGGTGTTTCTTGGTTCTTTACATTTTTTCCACCCTTGGTGCTCCTTGCAACCATTTTAATGTAGATAAAAAATATAAATATGAAATCTGACGCACTCTGAAAGTTTGAAAGGAATGCAGAGGAATAAAAGAATACTGCTTATGCAGGAGTGAGTGACTGAAGCAGCTACTTCATGTCACAGCCAACCCGAAGTTCCTGTACTGTACTGTACTGTTCTATGTTCTCTGGAATGTACAGCAGTGGAAATGTATGGCGATGAAACTAAGGGAGAGAAGAGACTTTGAATGGTTTAATTTATTGTGAATAAAGTCTATTTTTGGTAAAAAAATATGCTGAAGGAAAATGAATAAGAGGACTAGGTCCTCAAATAAAAGTACACATAGCTGCAAAAACTACAGAAAAAGACAGAAGAAATCCAAAAACCTTGACGAAGGGCTCAGGCCTGAAATATTGGTTAATTGTCTTCGTTACTTAAAGAATGCTGTGTGACCTGCTGAGTTTCTCCAGTACTTCTGTGCATTAGGAAGAAATCTGATTCTTGGCTCTCAAATCTTACATTATTTCAAAACAGTTTGGAATATCCCCAGGGTTATAAAAGCATTATAAATGACTTCCTAGCAATCCAAAGAGATATGCAGCAAACACATATTCATTTCAGTTCTCCTTATGTGCCAATTGAAAGTGCAGAGCTGAAATCTCGGAGATGGGACATTCCATGAATACTAACAGGTTTGATGGCAGCATCTGCAGGAGGCAAACATTTCACAGAAGCTGCACTAATTATTGGAGTGAAGCGGTGTCCCAGACATTAAAAACCCAGGCAAAATCCTCAAAGACTTTCCTTGAGTTATTGAGCTTGCAGAAATGCCAATTACAATGGTTCTCTCCTTTCTTTGGTGTGGTGGAAATTAAAGATCCATTGCTTGGACAAATTAAAATTATAATCATATACACTGAACATATTCTATTAGCTAAACACTTCACCAACAACACCCTTTGATCAAGTTTCAATACTCTATATGATTTCGAGTGGTGCTTGGCTGGTAATTTACTGTCATCCTACAATTGCTTGTTGGCAAGCTGTAATTAGAAGCTATGTGAATATTGCTGTTTGCTTGCCAACACCACTGTGTTGACCAAGGAAGAGCAAAGGTCTATTGAGGCCAGCTCCTCAAACAGAGTAGCTACTGTTTTGGAGTTGAAGCCACTTGTTTGACAGACAAGGGAAGAGCTACTTTAATTGGAAACGTGTTTACCAGCAGATCAAAAGGATCACCTGACTGATGAAAGTTCGCGATCGGACAGCTGCTTACTGCTTTCACACCGGTTCATTCCAGCATACACAATACTCTGTGTTAGCACAACACTGCATATTTAAAAAAAGCACAGAGGGAAATTCTGATCCATTCTCCAGTCAAAGGTTGCAGTAATTATATCATTATCGCAAAGACACAACGCTGGAGAAACTCAGCAGGTCAAGCAATGTCCTTTATAATGGCAAACCCAAAACGTTGGTGATGTATCTTTACCTTTGCTATATAAAGGACACTGCTTGACCTGCTAAGTTTCTCCAGCGTTGTGTCTTTAATTCAACCACAGTGCCTACAGATTTTCGTGTTTTACTTCATATCCTACTCTAGCAGGACGGTCAATTAGGACTTGGGGCAATGATAAGATTACTTTGATTAGAGGAGGTTCACCAGGATATTGCTGGGTCTGGAGAGCTTTAGGGAGAAGTTGGATAGAGCATTACAGTGCAGTATAGGCCCTTCGGCTTGTGATGTGCTAACTTACGTAAACCTACTCCACAGCAATCAAACCCTTCCCTACATCACACCCATAACCCTTTATTTTCCTTACATCAATGTGCCTATCTAAAAGTCTTTTGAATGTCCCTATTGTACCAGCCTCCACCTCAACCCCTAGCAATGTGTTTCAGTCACTCACCATTCTCTGTGTAAAAAATGTCCCTCTGATATCTTCCCTAAACTTTCTTCCACTCACCTTTAATCGTCCACCTAATCCGAGCCCCTGATAATTTTTAAAAACCTCTATTAAGTCACTTCTTATCCTTCGAAGCTCCAAAGGCTAGGCTGGGTCTTTATCCATTAGACTAGAGCATAAGAGGCTGTGGAGGTTATATAGAGGTTCATAACATCACGAGTAGGATGGATGTTGTGAATTCTCACAGTCTTTTCCCCAGGGTAGACAATAGAGCAAGAGGGCAGAGGCTTAAGGTGAAAGGGAAGAGTTTTAAGAGGGACATGAGAGGCAAACACTTTCATTCATGAGGTGGCTCATATTTGGAAGAAGCGATAGAATTGGGTTCAATTGTAATGTTATAAAGACATGTGGACTTGTATATGGATATGAAGAGCTTAGAGAGACATGGTGAACAAAAGGCAGGTGGATGGGACTAGTCTGGAATGCTAACCTGGTCACCCTAGACAAGTTGGTCTGAAGGCCCTGTTCCATGCTATTTGGCTTTATGTCAGGCTGAAGGATCAAGCCCATACAAGCTTCATTTACAAATGGCCTGGTGACCTTTACTGTACAGACCTCCCTGCAAAACCTTCAGCATCTAAACATGCCTGAGAGAGAATCGAGTCCTGAGACACAAGAAAGTGTCTGGATTCTGGAGCAAACCACAAACTGCTAGAGGGGCCTCAGCATTTGTGAAGGCAGAGGGAGAGTCAATATTTTGGGCTGAGACACAGCATCAGGCCTGTAAACACATCTAGAGTTAATTTTAAAAGTGTGTCTACAAATATGTCAATGTGTGTATCTATGCACCAAATGCCAAAGGCAGTAGATGGGGTTAAGCACAGAACATAGAGGAAGGGGAAGGACATGACCACGGTGGAATAACCCTATTTGAGGACCACCAAAGATCTGTCTGCACTAACTATGACTGTGAGTATTTATCTTTTAGTATTTATATCTCTTGTGTGGTCATTTAATTTATATACATATTGTTAGGGTATTTTACACACCTCTGTAGCTGGAACAAGCAAGTATTTCAGTGCATCCCATATCAGGGATCATCTCTACAAACAGCCATATTAAACTCTGGTCAGTTCTGGTCACCCCCATTTCAGAAGGATGTGGAGGCTTTGGAAAGGGGTGCAGAAGAGTTTTACCAGGACGTTGTCTGGTTTGGAGGGTATGAGTTATCTGAAAAGATTGGATAAACTTGGCTTGTTTTCATGAGAGCATCACAGACAGAAGGGAGACCTGATAGAGGTTTACGAAATCATGTGAGGCATTAATAAAGTGAAGAGTCAGAATCTTTTCCATAGGGCAAAAGCATCACTCACTAGAGGACATGCTTACAGTGAGGGGGAGGAAGTGTAAGGAATATGTGCGGGGCAAATATTTTGCACAGGGAGTGGTGGGTCCCTGGAATGGATTACCAGGGTAGTGGTGGAAGCAGATACAATAGTTGTTTTATGAGGCTTCTAGGTGGAGAAGAGAATATAAAGGGATGTCTATCCAGCACCATCAGTAGAGTTTTAGTTTGATTTGGACATAGTGTTCAGTATAGACATGTGGGCTGAAGGGCCTGTTCCTGTGTTTATGTTCTGTTACCTTTCCAAAAGATTGTTAGACCATGGCCTCAATGTACATTCAGCATAAAAACAAGTGGCCAAAACCAGTTCATTGTGGGCCCAAAAAAGCGAAGCAACATGGGCAGAGAAGCTCTTCATAAGCCCATAGAGTTAGACAAAGAAGAAAGCAAGGGACAGTAGAGTCTCACCCCTCACTATTGATGCTTCCAGATGTACAAGGAGCAGGCAGCGGGAAACAGAACAGCAACACCAGGCCCGCCTCAGTGCCCAGGCCACCAGACAAACATATTTATGCAGAATTACCATGAAGTTTTTCAGATATTTTGTCTCAATCATGTAGACAACAAGCGAGTGTTTTATTTCCCAGGCAACACCAGGTATCCTGCTAGTAATAAATAATTGCTGTTGGTCTGAGTGCAAATAAAATACACTGAAAGTGGCACAGACAGATCTTTGGTGGTCTTGTTACAGTTAGGGTAGTACAGGAGTGGGTCAAGGTGATTCAAGAGACTGACAGATGATGGAAAAAAACTGGCAGACTCCAGGTTTTTGTACCTTTTACCTGAAGGTAGCAGTAAGAAGAGAGAATGGCCTAGAAGATGGGTGTCTGTGAAGGAACACAGTACTGCGAGCATGTCTGGGCATGTTCTCACTGGGTTGGGCAGGCTGGCCCACCTTCTGTACTTGTAGCCCCTCCCCATAAGATCCCCTAATAAAGGCCGAGAGCCCTCGTCTCCTCCCTCATACCTGCCTTGGACGTGAGCCAGCAGCATGTAGAGGCATGCCTGGGTTTTCTGATTAATAAAGCCTTTGACTGCTTGCTTCGTGTCTGCGAGTGGTCATTGATCGTGCTACAATTTATTAATCAGAATTTTAAAGTGCCATGGACAAGGCAATCCGACTAGAGAAGCTGGAGATCGATCCAAAGGAGCCAGAGGACTTTGAAAATTTGATATATGTCTACACTGTTTTAAGCCCTAACTGAGGCACAACGAAATTACAGCTGATAGTGATTGGTATGGCCTGTTCTTCGCAGCAGTGGGCCACCGAGCGTACCAAATAATTTGCAACTGCACTGGATGCGAAGAAGATGGCCCTACTCCGTCAGCAATACGGAGTCCCAATGAATGTTATGTATGCGTGCTTCCAACTGGGCTCCCAATGTCAGGGCCCGGGTGAGTCGGTTGACAATTTTGTGAGAGAGCCATGCAGGAGCTGTGGAGAGCCTGTGGGTGCCGGGACGTGACTGCGGCGACCTACCAGGAGGAGCTCGTCCATGATGAGCTAGTCACTGGCTTCTGCTCCCATCATATAAGGGAACAGTTCCTGGAGAAAGCCAATCCGTCCCTCCAGGAATTGACACAGATAGTCCAAGCAATGGAGACTGCCCAAAAGAACACGGAGGCCTACTCAGTTGGCCACATGGCCACCAGGTGGGGAGAATGGGTAAAAGCATCTTGGGACTTGGGGGCACCTGACTGCCGTTGCCACTGCCGAGCACACAAGGTGCAACTACTGCAGCCAAAGCCAACATCTGCGAAACTATTGTTGGCCTGTAGCGCAACCTGCTCAAACTGCCAGAGAAAAGGACACTATGCCAGGGTATGTTGCTCTAAGGCCCATTCTAGCAGTGTCACATGCGGATCACGACCTGTGTCGCCATCTTCGGCTGACCCACTTCCACCGTCATTTTCAGTTGCCGAGACCCGAACCTCTGAACTGGGGTGTGATAACACATCTGGCTTCACTTCCAGACTCCACCACGTGTGATCCATGGGGCGACCATCTTTATGATCTCCCAGGCGACCATCTTGGGGGCAGCCATCCCAATGACATAGCAGCAGCGACTCAGACATTGAGCTGACTTTGGCTTCCATCGTACTGGACCAGAGTACACCACACCAGCTGGGGCAATCGATGAAGGACATCGAAGTAAATGACCACACCACTGGCTGCTTGTTCAACACGAGAAGCATTGAGAGCTTCATACACCCAGGCATGGCCAAACGTTATTCCCTGACCGTGTCTCCAGCCAAGTGCAAGGTAGCACTAGCCTCCAAATCCCTCTCTGCGGAAATCCACGGGAGCTGCATCATGACCCTCAATCTCACATATAATAAGAAAAAGTGAGTGTTTAGCACCAAGCAGCTGGCAATCCTAGGGTAGGTGGTAGAACATGGGGTCATCAACCCCCACCCCACCCTGAGCGCATAAATCAGAACATCTTCCTGAGCATTGAGGATGAGTACTCACATTTCCCATTTGCCATCCCCTGCCCCGAGATGACCACATCCACAGTCATTAAAGCACTCTGGACAGTACTCACTCTGTTCTGATACCCCAGTTGCGTTCATAGCATCTGAATGTTAATAGCATCGGATGCCTTCATGAGGGAGGAATTGCAGCAATACTTCCTTTCCAGTGGGCATGGTTACGAGCAGAACCACCAGCTGCAACCCCTGTGGGATCGGGCAGGTGGAGAGGGAGAATGGTACAATCTGGAAGGCAGTCCTTTTAGCCCTCAAGTCGAAAGGGATGCCATATCCCAGTGGCAAGAGGTCCTTCCAGAAGTGCTGCATGCCACCAGGTCTCTACCATGCACAGCAACTAACACAATGCCAAGTGAAAAATTGTTCACCATCCCTAGGTCAGCATCGGCAACCACGCTGCCAGCCTGGCTGACGACCCCAGGGCTGATGCTTCTCCAGGAGCATGTTAGAACCCACTGGTCAAGGAAGGGCACTTCCTGCATGTGAACCCTCAGTATGTGCTAATAAGGCACCCAAACGGATGGGACAAGATTGTGTCCATCCGAGACCTGGTGCGAGCAGGGGCCCTGGCGTGGGAGGTGCAGCTGATATCCCCTGGCAGCGACCAGTCAGCCCCAGGGATCATCCTGACAAACAACATAGTGATCTCACCTCCAACACGGCCCCCTGAATGTCCCCAGACTTGAGTGTCACTGCCCCACTATTACAAACAAATTCCCACCCCCTACGGACCCGGTAGATGCAGACACAGTTCAGCCGTCCAACATCCAGCCGGTTGAACAAGCCACCATTCGCTGGAACCAATGATACAGCCAGCAGTACTTTGGAGATCTCAGTGTCAAATAAAACCGCCGTAGCAACTGAACCTTATGAACTGTATGGACTGTAAGACCCGAGCATGTCCGGGCACGTCCTCACTGGGTTGGGCAGGCTGGCCCACCTTCTGTACCTGTAGCCCCTCCCCATAAGATCCCCTAATAAAGGCCGAGAGCCCTCGTCTCCTCCCTCATACCTGCCTTGGACGTGAGCCAGCAGCATGTAGAGGCATGCCTGGGTTTTCTGATTAATAAAGCCTTTGACTGCTTGCTTCGTGTCTGCAGGTGGTCATTGATCACGCTACTATGTTTTCATGATGTTAGTGAAAACACACAGTATATACTAGAGGAATTCAGCTATTGGAGGTAAGGATAGATTACTGAAGTTTAGGGCCTGAGCCCTTCAAACTATAAGCAAAATGTAGACAGGCCTCTCAATGAAGACTGGGAGAGAAAGGGGGAAAAATGGGAGGGGGACCAGACCAACAGACAAAAGTTAAGAATTAAGGGGCAGAGGTTTAGAGGTAACATGAGGGGGAACTTCTTTACTCAGAGAGTGGGAGACGTGTGGAATGAGCTTCCGGGAGAAATAGTGGCGGCGGAGTCAATTGTATTATTTAAGAAAAGGTTGGACAGGTCTATGGATGAGAAGAAGATGGAGGGTTATGGGCATTGTGCAGGGAGGTGGGACTAGAGAGGGGTGTTTGGTTCGGTGCGGACTAGAAGGGCCTAATGGCCTGTTTCCGTGCTGTAAATTGTTATGTTATGTTAAGATGTTAATTGGATAGGATAAAGAGTAAAAGTGAGAATTTATTTTTGGTTTTGTGAAAGGAGATGGAAGGAAAAGGAGACGAAACAGACAGACAGAAAGATAACTGGAGGAAAGGAGACGGGGGTGGGGGGTAAATTCTACTGGGACCAGCACAGCTAAGGTTGTGTGTTGCTCAGCATTCCACACCATCTCTCAATGAGCAGTTGTACTGCTTAGTTTCAGGGGTTCTTGCTGGAGAAATACATCCCCTGCCAGGAAAATTGATGAAATAATTATGACTTAAAAATTCTAAACCCACTGCCAACGTCCAAATGAAAAATGGCAAGGCAGTAACAACACAGGAAGGAATTCTTCATTGTAATTAGCTGAAAAGAGTTTTATTCAGTTCCTGTGCTCCACCTGGTCTTCAGGGAGAGAGGAGGAAATTGGAACCATAAGCAAGTGCAGTCAATGGGCACGTCAATTTATTCCAATACCCATTAGCTGGTTTTGTGCTTCTTCATTAAGCGTGGTAAATGTTCAAATTTTCATTTTATCATCCTGTAATAATACATTAAAAATGTATTGTCTGCCAAAAGGCAAGGCAGAGAGTAATGAATGCCCGGAATGCATTGTCAGGGTGCTGGTGATGGCTGGTACAATAGCGACATTTGAAACACTCTTAAGACAGGTATAGGGATACAAGAAAAATAGAGGGTTATGTGTGTGAGCTAGGAAAGGTTTAATTTATAGACTAGGTTTATATAGGTCATGATAGGTATTTGAATAACTGATGTTTCAGGCCTGCCTGCTGTTTGAACAAGGGCTCAGGCCCGAAACATTGGTAGCATATCTTTACCTCCTGCAGACGCTGCAAGACCACCCGAGTTCCTCCAGCATTTACCGTGTGTTTTTACCAGGGTCTACACACTTCTGTGCTTCATTTCAAACGTGAATAGTGTCTAGATGGAGTGACAACACGGAGCTGAGGGTGGCCAAATGTCGAAATGCATCTATTTGCTGACTGGGACTGTGCGTGGATATGTGGTCTACCAGGGGAAACCCTGGCACGTGTCATACCTGCAGAAAATGTGAATGCTGCGAGACCGGCTGAGTTCCTCCAGAATTTACTGTGCGCTTTTACTGTGCATGTTTGGTTCAGTCCTGCTCCAAAGGCAAGTAGATGGCTAAACCTTAGAGAGGGTGGGGGGGGGTGGGGGGGGGGGGGTGGACAGAACACTGAACTAGCAAGAGTCCAAATCCTGCAACTTGTGGGGGAGTGGGGAGGTCACCCTGACAAAATCTGCTGTAGCTAGTGATGCTATGCCCATTCGATGAGACAAGCAAAGGTGCAAAAGCAGAGAGCATCTGTTCCAAAGGAGACCAGAGCGCATGCCTCCACTCATCATACTTGACAAATACATTGAGGAGGTGGAGCAGTTAAAAGATGGCAGCGATGGATATCCTACGTGCCTCTAAAATTACAAAGTTCAGATGACCCACTGTGGCCCAGTTCCCACACTCCCTACCAAATGACCAGGTTCCTATTTCATAGAACATTACAGGACAATACAAACCCTACACCCTATTATGTTGAGCTGACGTATGTAAACCTACTACACTACAATTTAATTTTTCCCTACCTCCATCAGGAATGTGAAGGGCTCAGGCCCGAAATGTTTATTCCCTTTTGCATCCAATGGATGCTGCATGACCTGCTGAGTTATTTGTCAGAGAGCAGCAGCAATCATCAAGGATCCACATGTTCTGTTCTCACTACTACCATCAGGAAAGAGGTATAGGTGGCACAAGACTTGCACTACCAGGTTCAGGAACAGCTGCTACCCCTCTAATAATAGCATCGAATCCACGCTGCTGAAGACCCAACTGCGCTGGGTGGGTCACGTCTCCAGAATGGAGGACCATCGCCTTCCCAAGATCGTGTTATATGGCGAACTCTCCACTGGCCACCGAGACAGAGGTGCACCAAAGAAGAGGTACAAGGACTGCTTAAAGAAATCTCTTGGTGCCTGCCACATTGACCACCGCCAGTGGGCTGATCTCGCCTCCAACCGTGCATCTTGGCGCCTCACAGTTCGGCGGGCAGCAACCTCCTTTGAAGAAGACCGCAGAGCCCACCTCACTGACAAAAGACAAAGGAGGAAAAACCCAACACCCAACCCTAACCAACCAATTTTCCCTTGCAACTGCTGCAACCATGCCTGCCTGTCCCACATCGGACTTGTCAGTCACCAACGAGCCTGCAGCAGACGTGGACATACCCCTCCATAAATCTTCGTCCGCGAAGCCAAGCCAAAAGAGAAAAAAAGACATGTAATATCTGAATTTTTCCTAATTGCATTAATCGTTCGTGATACCTGTTTAGTTTTCAACTGCCAATCTAAATCTTTGTGCACTCTCTCTCCCAATTCATAACAATGTTGCTTCAATTGTTGAATATATATCCGCATATACAATATCTTTTTCAGTCTATTCCATGTGCAATACCAAAGAAAATATTTTAAGGAATTAAATAAAGTAATTTGATTATTCTTGTTGAAAGGTAAATTGTCAAGAGTTTCTATGCAAAAATTAACATGGCGGTATGAATTGGGTGGACTTCAATGACCACATTTTCAAAATTATTGAGGCGGCACAATTAAAATTTATTAATGGGCTATTTGATATTTTGATCAAACATCTATGTGGGCAAAAGTTGAATTGGATCAGATTTTTGAAAATAAGATGTCAATTTATTTATAAATGGAATCCTTTACTATTACAAAAACATAAGTTACCTGTACTGAGACACTTAAAGGACATTTGGTACAAGCGAGATCAACTTATCGGATCTAAAGGAAAAATTTCAGGAAAATTACCAGTATATCAGAATAAATTAGTTCCCTTTTCTTTAAATAACCCTTATATGAAAGATTGGGAAATGAAAGGAGTAAAATTGGTACAGGATTGTTTTGAAGCAGGTAGATTCCTTTAATTTAATAGATTGCGAGAGAAGTTTGGTATTCCATCAAGTTCTCTTCTTGTTTATAATCAAGTTCGAGATTTTTTTTGAATAAATTTTGGACGGGAATTGGTATTACCAGGTCAAATGAAATTTGAGATGTTAATTGCTGATAAAGGAAATAAGGGGTTTATTTTGGAGATGTATAGGTTGTTACAAGAAAAAATGGACAAAATTGATGTATATAAAACAAAGGAGAAGTGGGAGAAGGATTTGGATATTGTATTGTCTTGGGAAGAATGGTCTAACATGTGTGTTGACAGTGTACCAAAATTATTAAATGTAGTATAGTTAATTATAATTTTATACATCAATTGTATTTAACACCTGGAAAGTTGAAAAAATATGGCTTTATTTTGTCAGATTTGTGTTTTAGATGTGGAGAACAGATAGGTACTTTTATGCATTCTGTTTGGGCATGTAAAAAATTTAAGCCTTTTTGGAAAAAGTTATAAAATCTTTGTGAGATTTATTTAAGGTGGATTTGCAATTGGATCCAATGATGTGTTTATTGGGTTATATGAATGTATTAATGTCCGGGTTGTGGATGGACAGACCACAATTAGCATTTATTTGACTAGGATTAGCTGTAGCAAGAAAATGTATAGCTATTACATGGAAAAATTACGTAGAGTTGACTATACAAAGATGGCATAGTGAATTACAATTGTGTTTATATCTGGAAAAAATAACTTATAATTTGTGAAATAATTATTCTTTTTTGTTAAGATGTGGAGTTTATATTTAGCATATATGGCTATCTCTCTTCTCTTTGGCTTGGCTTCGCGGACGAAGATTTATGGAGGGGGTAAATGTCCACGTCAGCTGCAGGCTCGTTTGTGGCTGACAAGTCTGATGCAGGACAGGCAGACACGGTTGCAGGGGAAAATTGGTGGGTTGGGGTTGGGTGTTGGGTTTTTCCTCCTTTGCCTTTTGTCAGTGAGGTGGGCTCTGCGGTCTTCTTCAAAGGAGGTTGCTGCCCGCCGAACTGTGAGGAATGATATGTACAGAGTTGGCATACCAAACAGTTAATATTGAATACCTGGTAAAAAAAAATTCTTAAGGCTTCAAGGGGAGGTGGGTGGGATGGGATAGTTTAGATGGGAAATAGGAGCGGGGGGGGGGGGGGGGGAAAGGGTTTTTTTTTATTGTTGTTTTTTTTGCTATATTTATTGTTTTATAAAATCCTTAAATCCATTTACTTTGGTGGAAGGAATAAAGACATAGACTATTTAGTAAAGGGGCAATGCGTTCATAAATAAGAGGTGCAGAGGGACTTAGGAGTCCTCTCTGTAAAGGCTAACTTGCAGGTAGAGTCAGTGGTAAGTAAAGCAAATAGAATGATAGCATTAATTTTGAGATGGATAGGATATAAAAGCAAGGATGTGATCTTTAGGCTTTATAAGGCATTGGTCAAACCACACTTGTAATACTGTGAGCAGTTTGGGCTCCATATCTAAGGAAAGATGTGTTGGCATTGGAGAGGGTCCAGATGAGGTTTATAAGGATGATCCCCAGTGTGAAAGGGCTTTCATCTGAGGAACATTTGAGGCCCTGGAACTGTAATCATTGGAGTTTAGAAAAATGAGGGGGATCTCAGTGAAACCTTATCAAATGCTGAAAGGCCTGGATAGAGTGGATGTGGAGAGGACGTTTCCTGTGGTGGGGAGTCTAGGAACAGAGGACACAGCCTTAGAATACAAAAATGTCCCTTACTTATTCAGAGGATGGTGAATCTGTGTAATTTGTTGTCACAGACGGCTGTGGAGATTAAGTTATTGGGGATATTTAAGGCAGAGGTAGATAGGTTCTTGATCAGGAAGGGAATCAAGGGTTACGGGGAGAAGGTAGTTGAGTTGAAAAGGAGAGTAAATCAGCCATTATGGAATGGCAGGGATGACTCGATGGGATAAATGACTTAATTCCACTCCTATATCTTCTGGTCTGGGCTAAAAAGGAAGCAAATATTTTGTACCCTCAAAAAGAATCCTGACCTGCAATGCTGACTGACCATTTCTGTCCATGGATGCAGCATGACCTGCTGAGTCCCTCCAGCTTAACTTTATTTACTCATGGTTCCAGTATCTGCCGAACTAGTGTTTCTCTACCAAATATGACGTGTTAGTTTGATATATCCTCCTAAAGGTGGCAGCAGTCTCCACCATACACTGTTCCCACAGCCTTGATCTTGTGCTCAGCTGCCAAGAACGGGCCATGAGCTCTCACATTCACGGCTTACAGGCTGGAGTGCTACCTCATTGCACCCCAGAAAACACCGACAGTTTCTGGATTTTCACACTGCTTCTTCACTCCCGGTACAATGGTTAACGCAAGCACTGTTGGGGGCCGAGAAAGTCAGGTCTTCTTATGTTTCTGACAGTAGCTGGTTGACTATAAATTGGGATGGTGATGTGAACAAATTTCAAACGGAAAATGTAAACTTTGTATTGCCATATGTCATACTTATATCCTTATCAACATTCAAAATAAACTTTACTTTTCAATCTGTAGGAGTCATCGACTGCATCCTGTGCTCCCATTGTGGCCTTCTCTACATCAGAGAGACTGGACGTAGACAGGGAGATCGCTTCACTGAGCACTTTTGCTCTGTTCTCATCAATGACAGAGATCTCCCAGTGGCCAACCACTTAAATTCTGTGCCTCAATCCTGTCCTGACATGTATGTCCGTAGCCTCATGCACTGCCAAACCAAGGCCACCTGTAAATTGGAGGGGCATCATCTAATATTCAGTCTGGGCACTCTCCACCTGGATGGCATTAACATTGACTTCTCTAGTTTCTGTTAGGCCACTCCCCATTCTTCCTCCCTTCCCTATCCCTCTGTCTCCTTTCTGCCAGCACTCCACTCCCTTCCTTCTCCATTCACAAAGCCATCCCCCCTTTCCCTGTTTGCTGTTATATCCTCCCTCCCTTATTCATCTATTACCTCTTGCCTATGGGACTATGCTCAACCCCTTGCCCCTATCTCCCACCCCACACCATTTTATTCAGGAGCTTGCCTATATTTTGCTTATACCTTGATGAAGGGCTCAGGCCCAAAACTTTAGTTATGTATCTTTATCTTTGCTATATAAAGTATGCTGTGTGACCTGCTGAGTTTCTCCAGCATAGAGTTTACACTCCTTACTGGTATAGCTCTGTGATGGCTCAATCTTTAAAATGTTGACATTCTTTCACCTGTTCTTTCCTTGTAAACCTCTTCCAGTTCTACATTTCACTCCTGGCCCCCTCAGAGGACCTCTGATTTCCTTTGCTCTGTCATTATCAGATGTACCTTCAGTTTCTATCACTTATCCACTTAAATAGCTGGCTTGACATTGTTTCTGCAAACCAATTTGGCGTGGGTTGTTTGGTGTTTATTATGTTAAAAGTACTCACCTCACTGACAAAAGACAAAGGAGGAAAAACCCAACACCCAACCCCAACCAACCAATTTTCCCTTGCAACCGCTGCAACTGTGCCTGCCTTTCCCGCATCAGACTTGTCAGTCACCAACGAGCCTGCAGCAGACGTGGACATACCCCTCCATAAATCTTCATCCGCGAAGCCAAGCCAAAGAAGAAGAAAGACTCTATATATGCAATAAAGTTGTATGGATTGAGAAAATGTATGAGAGAAGTCTAAGAAAAAAAACTTATTCCAAGACTTCTTGACTCCATTTCATAAATTCAACGACTGTTCATCTGGTCAGGTGGCATAACAATGACTAGAAAAGGCTAAATGCATAGAAATAGCTTAGTTGTCAAGGTGATACTGACCATTTCAGGTAGGTTTGCAGAGTTTTTATATAATGGAAGTAAAGGATACAAGATAAAGTTCACACCACCTAATCACTTGTTGTAATGTGACCAGAGATGTTTTGCAGATCTGTGAAAGGGGGAAAGGTGACAGTAGAGATAAATTAATTTGAAAAAGATCCTCTCCATGTGAAACATTTCCTCTTTATACCTGTATACTACAATTCCTGTATGTGCAGCTTTGCCATACATTACAGTACAGTACAGGCCCTTCATCCCATGATGTTGTGCCAACCTACATCAACCTACTCAACAACCAGAATCAGAATTTATTGTCATAAACAAGTAAATATAAACCACCTTACAAAATAAATAAAAATAGTGCACAAAAAGTCAAAGTGAGGCAGAGTCTTCGGTTCATTGCTCATTCAGGAATCTGATGGCAGAAGGGAAGGGCAAAGAGGCCAACAGGTTAGCAGAAACCAATAAAGTCAATATTAATGCCATCTGGCTGGAGAGTGCCCAGGTATTATCCCTTCAATTTGCAGTTGGCCTTGGTGGGACATGACGTAAAGACATGAAGTATGAGTATGGAAGTGTGACAGAGAACTGAAATGGTTGGCTACTTTGAGGTCTGTATTGGGAAAGGTTGTGCCTATCATGTGACAGCACTACCCCCTACCTAGTCGGAGGACACACCAGCTGCCAATCAAGGTTTGGTTCTGCCCCACCTATTAGTGCACACCTTGCTGTTGTATCATGTAAATTACCTGGACTTAACTCTCCAGTCTGCCTGTACTTGGCCTTGGGCCATTGGCTGTTGTAATTGGGTTAACCTTTCTGGCACCGAGCCATTGAACCTTGCTAACAACCTGGGCTGGAACCTCCAGCACTATAAAGGTGCCATGTGTTCTTTGTTCTCTCTCTCTTTGCCAGTTTGGGACAACCATTGAACCTTGCTAACAACCTGGGCTGGAACCTCCAGCACTATAAAGGTGCCATGTGTTCTTTGTTCTCTCTCTCTTTGCCAGTTTGGGACAACCCTGCTTCACTCAAGGCCTAGAAATGTGGAAGGGCGCTGGAGAAACTGCTGGTAAGATGTGTGCTTTTAAAAGCGTTGAGAGCATTTAATGAGTGTTCCTTGTAGCATAGAACCATGCCTGCACTGACTCAAGGGGTGGTGGGGCATCGTAGTAATTTTTCCTTGATGAAAGTATGTGCAGGTTTGTATTTTGTTCCAATGCTATTTTCCCCATATTTGTTATTAATTGTCCGCTATTTCTTCCCCACAGCTACTGTAAACGTGTGTGTGTGTGTGTGTGTGTGTGTGTGTGTGTGTGTGTGTGTGTGTGTGTGTGTGTGTGTGTGTGTGTGTGTGTGCTGCATCTGTTACCATTTCCCGCACTTGCCTTCTGTAAATAAAATCCTTTCCTACCAAAACTGTGTTCAGGCTTCTTACCTTTGAGACCTACCAAACCTGTTTCCTCACCCACAACAAGGTCTCTGTCACTGGTGTGGACAGAGCAAAGGTACTCAGCAATATCCCAATCTGTGCCCAGGCTCTCTAATGTGGAGAAGGCCTCCAAGGAACCACCGGACGCAGTAAATCAGTCCTACAGATACACAAGTGAAGTGTTGCTTCACTTGAAAGGCCTGTTTTGGGCTCCGGACTGTTGTGAGGGAGGAGGTGTGACCAGATTCGTCTCTCACGAACCTTAACACAATGACCAGTGCGAATCTGACAGTGTTACTGTCAGCGTTATTCACCATTATCACACTAATTTCAACCATATAAGACCGGGTGAATATTTTTGACCCATTTTTGGGGACAAAAAAGTTGGTTTAACATGCCGTCAAATGTGATACATGACACTAGATTTGACGTTGTTGAGTTGCATGTCCCACCCTTTTTGCTCACTGAATGCCGGCTTCATGTGTAAAAAGACACGGAACTTAAGGAAATCCCCAACCTATTCATACACTGATTTTTGCATATGAGAAGGCCGTGTGCTTTGACCAGTGGTGTACTTCCTGGAACATAACTAATGATTATGATTGGTTGAGGGAATTAATAATAATGGAGTAAATTAAGAGATGATGTCCCTGATGACATCAAAGCCTATATGAACGAGAAAGACAGCACAACTTGGCAGGAAGCTGATAAGAGAGCAGATGAGTATGACTTAACCCATAGGTTTAGGTGGACGTCAAGTAAAATTTTCCAAAAAGGTCAGAGGGATCGTCCGAATAAGGTAGCAATCGACCCAAAGACAAAGGGAAGGCACTATGAGAAAAACCCTCGTGTCCTCTTTGTTACTACTGCAAAAACACTGATCATGTGATCGCTAATTCCCCTGTGTTGAAGAGAAAGAAGGAAAGGGATGTAGCTCCAAATGCTTGCATTCAAAGTGAAAGGAGATCTAACAACTGGGAAGAATCTAAACTTATTGATGGGGTTAAGGAAATATTTATACCTTTTGTGACAGAAGGTTCAGTGTCAGACAGAGATGAGTCAAAGCCAGTGCCATTGAAAATCTTGAGATATATGGCGGTAGTTTAATCACTGTCACTCATGCTCGATAACGTCTTAGATGTTGGTGAGGAAACTTCATTTGAGGATATTGAACCTACTCTTTTGCACCGAATAGTGCTAAGATCAGACTTAGTCAGCGGACTGGTAATCATCGGAGTTAGGGCAAACCTGTCAGTGGATGGAGTTTCACTGTTACTGGGTAATGATTTGGTGAAAGGTAAGGTTGTTCCCGCAGTACAATTGCTAGCTAAGCCAGTCAGTGAGGTGTCCAAGAAGAACTTGGACATTTACCCTGCCTGTGTGATAATTAGGGCAATATCTAAAAAGGTGGTGAACCCAGATAAGGCTGTGGAAAAAAATGTAGCCCAAAACACAATTGGTAATGGTTCCAAACAGGTTTCAAGAAGAATTGACCTGGTTAAGTCTGAAAAACCCTCTTTAGCTAATCCCAGTTCTAATGGTAAACTGAAGGGACCCAAGATTTCATTGTCTGGACAGGAGTTGATTATCAGACGAAAGGAGGATCAAGAACTCACAAAAGTAAGGGAAAAAGCCCTCTTCAAGGAAGCACTAAAGAAGGTGCCGGTAAGATATTATGTCAGGAATGGAGATCACCTAGTATTCCTGCCAATGAAGACTGGGCAGTGATGCAGCAGTTGTGGTATCTAGAGCCTATAGAAATGAAATTATAACTTTGGCTTATAGCACCCCTTTTTGGAGGTCACCTTAGGGTGACTAAACCTTTAAATAAAATCACCGAACAATTTTATTGGCTGATAGTAAGGAAGAATGTGGCACGTTTTTGTAGGGTCTGTCACATCTGCCAGATGGTTGGTAAACCCAATCTGGGTCTCCCAATGGCATCCTTGCAGCCAGTCCCCGCTTTAGTGAACCATTTTCCAAGGTAATTGTGAACTGTGTTGGCCCTTTGCCTAGAACAAAGGCTGGATATCAGTATTTACTGACAATCATGTGTCCCACTACAAGATTTCCGGAGGCCATTCCTCTGAGAAATATTAAAGCCAAGAAGATAGCGAAGGCCTCGTTAAGGTTTTTCACCTTAGTGGGCCTCCCCAGGGAAATACAATCAGATCAGACCTATTCCAACAAGTGGTTTATGAGTTACAGATTAAACAGATGGTGTCTTCTGCCTACTGCCCAGAGAGCCAGGGAGTACTGGAAAGGTTTCATTCAACTGTGAAAAATATGATGAGAACTTATTGTTCCAAACACAATCAAGATTGGGATAAAGGAGTTCACTTATTTTCATTTGCTGTAAGAGAATCAGTTCAAGAATCACTTGGTTTTAGTCCATTTGAGCTAGTTTTCGGACATGAGGTGAGAGGTCCTCTAACTTTGCTGAAGGAATAACGGATTAATCCGGATATACATTTGAATTTATTGGATTATGTCTTTCAATTTAGTCTAAATTTAAAGAACAATTACATAAAGTCTGTGAAATGGCGAATGAAAATCTGAAAGCCACTCAGCAGAGAATGAAAGTCTGGTATGATCGTATGGCAAAAGAGAGGAGTTTCAAATCTGGTGACAAGATGATAGTACTGTTTCCTACCCAATCGAATCCCCTTATGGCTAGGTTTTCCAGACTATATGAGGTTCAGTCTAAAATTAGTGAGGTTATGCAGACGGGAGAGTCAAGTCTGCCATGTAAATATGATCAACCCATATTTCGAGCTGGGTCCTCCTAAAGAGATGAAACCCTCGCCAAAGGGTAACTGGCCAGAAAAGGAACAGATAGACCTAGTTTCAAAGAAGGTCATGGGACACAGAAAATGTTAAGTCCAAGATTGGAGAATTCTAGTTTTACGGGACCTAGAAGCAAAATTGGCTCATCTTGAAATTTTAGAAAGGGAAGAAATGAAACAATTAATTCTAAAATTCAAGAACTTGTTTCTGGATGTACCCCAATGAACTTCCATAGTGTACCATGATGTGGACATAGGTGATGCTCGGCCTATTAAGCAGCATCCCTTTTTGGGTGAACCTGGAAAAGAGTAGGTTAATGAATCAGGAACTTGACTATATGCTAAAGAATGGAATCATCTGAAAATCAAATTCAGATTGGAGTACAGACTAAAGAAAGGTTAACTTTGTGATGAAAACAGATGTCTATCCAATTCCTAGATGACTGTATGGACAAAGTGGGAGGAGCTAAATTTGTTATTAAGATAGATTTGTAAAGGGGTATTGGTGTTTGCTGTTAACAGAAAAAGGAAGAGAGGTTTCAGCGTTCGTAACTCCATCCAGGCTGTACGAGTATAATGTGCTGTCCTTCAGGATGAAAAATGCTCCAGGAACTTTTCAAAGAATGGTGAATTCGGTGATTCAGGTACACAAGTGGTTACCTGGATAATTTGGTTGTAGGAATTCTCACCTGGAAAGAGCATATTGTGAAATTAAAATAACTATTTCTCATCTGCCAGAAGCAAATCTCACTGTTAATTTAAGCAAAAGCAAGTTTGGGCATGCGGCTGTCATGTACCTAGGCTATATTACAGGACAGGAACAATTAGGACCAGTGGAGGCAAAAGTTGCAACTATTTCTAAGTTTCCTGCTCCAAATAACAGGAAGAGCTGATGAAAATTTCTAGGAATGATTGGCTATTACCAAAAATTTTGTAAAAACTTTGCAGATATTGCATTCCTTCTCATGAAATTACTTAGGAAACGTTAAAAATTAATTTGGTCTGAGGGTTGCCAAGAGGCATTTGTAAAATTAAAAGCCATTTTATGCCCGTACTTAAGTCCTCAGACTTAGAGAGGCCTTTTTCTCTAGCTGTGGATGCCAGCGATGAGGTCGTATGGGCTGTGCTGCTGGAGAAGAAGGAAGATGACAAGATTGACCATCCTGTGGCATGCTTCTCAAAGAAGCTCAATGAGAACCACAAGAACTATTCTATAGTTGAGAAAGAATTGTTTGCTCTTGTGTTGGCTCTACAACATTTTGAAGTCTATATTTGCACAGCACAATGACCAATTATTGTATATATAGATCACAATCCATTAGATTTTATGTAAAATGAAGAATAAGAATAGACAATTATTGAACTGGAATTTGATTTTGCAGGAATATGAGTTAATAATAACACATATTAAGGGGTAAGATAATGTGGTTGCTGATTGTCTTTCTCGTTGTTAATTTTGTAATGAAAAAATTATTGTATGTGGAAATTGTATTTGTCTTGCATTATTGTTTTGCACTTTAGCTAACTGTTAAAATTATTGTATGTGGAAATTGTATTTGCCTTGCATTATTGTTTTGCACTTTAGCTAACTGTTAAAATTTTGTTCTTGCTGAGCAAAATTTTCTTTGTTGGTGGGAGATGATATGGACCCTGGATATCATTATTTTCAGACCAGGTACAGGACTGAAATGCAGCGGGAGAGAGAGGAGCACACACTGTGGGAAGCGCCGAAGCAGTGTGCTGAGAAAGCAAACAGCTGCTTGGAGCACAAGAGCTGGAAGAAGGGAGACTGAAATCCTTTGTCCGTGGGCGGCACCATTGTTGTCCTGAAACCAGCTTGTGACACTCTAACTCTGTGTGTGTGTGTGTGTGTGTGTGTGTGTGTGTGTGTGTGTGTGTGTGTGTGTGTGTGTGTGTGTGTGTGTGTGTGTGTGTGTGTGTGTGTGTGTGTATACGAGCGTGCACAACCTGTGCTTCTCCAGTCCCCTTTCAAGAGGAGGATTTCGTGTCGCAGAAGTCACTTGACAACCCAAGACAGGGTTTCAGAGGAGAAGACTTGTATCACAGAAGGTCGCTTGGCAACCCTTATAAAAAGGGCTTTGGAGGTGCAGACCTAGTGTTTGTGACTAGGAGATCACTGTGTGAAAATTCCCTTTGTCAAGAAATTAAAGGTTGTTGTTACCACAATAAAAAACTCAGGAAAGTCTCTCGTGTTCCCCGACCAATGTCGTGGTCTGCAGTTGTAACAGTCATCTCTCTCCATGTCCAACTAAAAGACCTGAATGCAGCTAAACTAAGAAATCCATGCCTGGGGATCAGATTCTGTGGACTGTTCTTTTGACGTGACTGACTTGACGTTTTGCTTTGGGAGTTTTCTTTTGGGGCATTTTGGTCTTGGTCTGTAATGGTCTGGGTTATTTTTCCATATACACATTATAAATATCTGTTGTTAGTTTATAGTTGCCATAAAGGCTTGTTTGGGTGTTAAGCTGGAGTTAAATTCTACTATTGACAATTGTCAATAAATTTTGAGTTAAACTTAATCTATCTGCTTATGCATCTCTCAATTGCCACTGGTGAGGCATAACAAAAGGAAGGATGTGGAGGCAGATATACCATGATGTTACCTGGATTGAAAAATAAGTCTTATGAGAGAGAGAGCTAGGACTTTTCTCTTTAGAGCAATGAAGCACGAGAGGTGACTTAATAGAGGTCTACAAGATTATGAAAACAACAGATAGGGTGGACAGCCAGTGCCTTTGTCCCAGTATGGGAGTAGCAAATACAAGAGGTCAGCTGTAAAAAGTGAAGGGGGGAAAGTTTAGGGGAGATATCAGGGGTAAGTTTTTTTTTAACATAGACAGTTGTGGGTACCTGGAATCCCTTGGCAGGGTTGGTGATGGAGGCTGGAACAATAGGAGCTTTTCAGAGACTCCTAGACAGGCTCATGGATGAAAGAAAAACAGTGCTATAAAGTACAAAGCTTTTTTTATTTTGGTAGGTATATATAGATCAGCACCTCACTGTGGGCCGATGGGCCTGTACTATGCTGTAATATTCTGTTTGATTTCAAACATTAATTTCTCGCTATACAGATTGTGCCTGACCTGTGAGTATTTCCAGCATTTTCTGGTTTTAATCCATTAAGTCCTTACCACTTTGTTTCTGGCCCCATAAAATTACTCTTGAACAAGATAGGGAAAACAGGAGAAAAACCACACAGTTCTCTCATTCAATAAAATCATGGCTTATCTAATCTTGACCAAAACTCATGGCTCTTAGATGAATACATTCAAGGATGAAGATTTGTTAGGACAGTCCAAAAATATCTTCAGCCTCAATTAGATTTAATGATTCAAACTCCACAGTTCTCTGGGATAAAGTCCAAAGATTCACATGCCTCTAAGAATTGCTTTCACCTTATTTTAACTGTGCGACCCTATATTCTGAAACTATCTTGATTCAGGATTCTCCAGGAGGGGGGGAAATCCTTTCAGCATCTGATGGGGTTGAATAGGGTGGCATGGTTTGCAAAGCGGTTAGTGCAACACTATTACAGCGCCACTGACCAAGCATGTAAGAAGTTTGTATGTTCTTACATGACCTGCATGGGTTTCCTTTGGGTGCTCTGTTTTCCTCCCACGTTCCAAAGATGAATGTTAATTGATCACATGGGCCATAAGTGCCTGTTACTGTGCTATTACCTCTCATTCTTCTAAACTTTACTGCTTCATATTTCCTTAATTATAATACCCAGTGCCTTACATATTCCTGGTCGAAACATCTTGCCCAGTAAAAGACATTTAAGTTTGAATGTACCCAGATTTAGTCACTGCACCACCAGTGGCCTTGTCTTCACTTGGAAACATCCCAAGTCCTAACCTGTTTAACCCTTCCCTGTAACTCAGTTTCTTAAGTCTGGGCAACATCTCAGTAAATCTTCTCCGAACACTTTCAATCTTATTGATATTCTTCCTACAGTTAGGTAACCAATATTGCACACAATACTCCAAATTTGGCCTACACCGATGTCTTATACATCTTCACCATAACATCCCACCTCCTATATTCAATAATTTGATTTATGAAGGCCTTATTAAAACTCTCTTTACAACCCCATACACCGCTTTCAAGGAATTATGCATCCATATTTCCAGATCCTTCTGATTTTCCACACTTCACAGTGCCCTCCCATGTATGTCCTACCTTGATTTGTCCTTCCAAAGTATAACACCTCACATTTGTCTGCATTAAATTTCATCTGCCATTTTGCAGCCCATGTTTCCAGCTGGTCCAGATCCCTCTGCAAACTATGAAAGCCTTCTTTGCTGTCCACTAGATCTCCAATCCTGGTGTCATCTGCAAACCTGCTGATGATGGTAACAAAGTTTTTGCCTTGTAACTTCCCTGCTCTGGATTGTGATTACAATATCAGAAGTGTTTTGCAAATGAAATTATCAGTAACTGCAGTAAATTCCTTGACCTCATCCTAGAATAAAAAGGGGGGAGCAAGCTAGTGAAAACATGTGTATTTAAGGAGCTGTAACATGCAGGGCTACTATCTGTAAGAAGTTTGCATGTTCTCCGTGTGGCTATATGACCTTCTACCACTTGGGTTTCCCTCAGTGCTGCAGATTTCTTCCAAGACCTCCCCTTGTTACACTAATCAGGGACTGCTCTGACACCACAGAAGGATTGTCTGCACCATTGCAGTCACTTTTCTTTTGCACGAGGATAACTGTTAATATTTATTATCCACCTTTTATCTTTTTAATTCAATCAAGTACAATATTGTAGCTGTTTTTTAGCCATTTCTGCAGTATTTTTTTCACAAAGTACCAGTTCAGCTGCAGAAACTAAGAATTTACATTGCCACATACATCACAGCACAGTAACAGGCCCTTTGACCCATGTAGTCAGTGCCAAACTATTAATCTGCCTCGTCCCATTGGCCCATATCCAGATCAAAGCTCTCCACACCCTTCCCTTCCATGTACCTGTCCAAATTTTTCTTAATGTCAAAATTCAGCCAGGTCCTTATCCAACCTCAGTGGAAATAGCCTGCTTGCATTTACACCAGTAGTTGACTGAGGTATACAAAATTATGATGTTTCCCTGAAACTCAGTTCCTCAAGCCCTGGCAACATCATCTTCATTGCACTCTTTGATTCTTACTGATAAGACTCAACATCCTTATCAAACTAAAGCCTGCTGGCTGGTAGGTTCATTGACCATTACAAATTGCTATGAGTATCACGGGGTGAGAGCTAGAATGTGGAAGGTGTTGACACACTGCAGTGTGACTGTACAAAAGTATGAGTTCTAAGCTCTTTGTAAGTGTGAAGCAAATGTGGTGGGTTGGTTCTGGCTGTGAGTGATCCTTCAAAGACAAAATGCAAATGTTCAGACAAGTAACACCACCATTACTGGAGCAGAAGCAAATGACACACAGACCTATTCAGATCAACGGCTTGAAGCTTCTAAAAAAGTCCGCGAGACATACACATGCATTTGACCCATCCAGTGGATAATTGTTCCTGAATGGTGCGGAAGGGGGTGGTTCTAGAAATCTTAGTTAAATGTAAAGAGACAGACAGTGTTAATGGTATAATATAACTGCATCAGTAGGCCCTTTCAAACTGCCGCGTAAAATGGGGTTAACCGCAATTTTCCCAGATAGCGCCCCGCTCACGCGCTAGAAAGGGTAGAAAGGGTCCAACCCAGTCAGCCCCATCAGAATCCAACCGGGTCCCTGACTTACCTCAGAGGTAACTTACCTAGGTGGTGTTCGCAGGCAATTTGAACAGGAAAATGGCCAACTCCGGTGATGTCAGCATCAGTGCGCAGTCTGAACAGCTTCAGGTGCTGCATGATACCCTCTGCTACCCAGGCGTCACGCACCTGTGCCACTTCATTAAGTCCCGGAACCTCCCGTTCACCATCCAAAAAGTTTGGACCATGACTGAGTCCTGCAGGGTCTGTGCAGAGTGCAAACCGCACTTCTTCTGCCCGCCACAGACCCATGTAGTGACGGCCATTCGGCCCTTTGAGTGACTCAGCGTCAACTTCCAGGGACCACTGCCTTCCATGAATAAGAACGTCTCTTTCCTCTTGGTTATAGATGAATACTCCCTTCGCCATCCATTGCCCTGACACCTCCAATGCCTCTATTATCAAGGCATTAGTGCAGATCTTCACCATATTCAGATACCTGGCATTCATCCACAGCGACCGGGGGGGGGTCTGGCTTCATGAGTGAGGAGCTGCACCAGTACCTGGCAGTGCGAGGCATCGGGTTTAGCCACATGACTAGCTACAACCCAAGGGGCAACGGGCAAGTGGAATGTGAAAATGGGGCAATTTGGCCCTGAGACCAAAAGGCTGGTCCATTTCTATTCGCAAGAAGCCCTCCCCGAGGCATTCCATTCCATACGGTCGCTCTTGTGTACGGCTACCAATCAGACCCCTCACGAATGCCTTTTCTCCTTTCCTAGGAAATCAGGAATTGGTGACTCCCTGCCAGTGTGGCTGATGTCTCCGGGACTAGTACTCCTCTGCAAACATGTGAGGACCCCCTGGTTGAGCAGGTCCACCCAAATTATGCCTTCGTCAGGTACCCTAATGGACGTGAGGACACCATCTTGACCAGGGAAACGGCACCAGCAGGGACCCAACCCTCGCACCCCTGGCCCATCCAGAATCTCCTGGGAGCCGACACCTTCTCTCTGCCTCTCCAGAGAGCCCATTCCCCGCGGACCTGCCCCATACCTATACCCCCACTCTGAAAATTTTCAACAACATCTGCATGTTTTCTCTTCTTTCAACATATGTAATTTTAAACTTTTTCTTATTAAAATAAATGTTTAATAATAGTTTTGGTTAAACTCTTTCCAGAAGAAGCATTAACAAATGAGAAATAAAATATTCAATAAATAATATTTCTCTCTAGCCTTTAAGCTCCTTTTAAATGTATTTTTTTTCACAAGCCAACAAGTCAAAAAAATAACAACTTGCTTCAATGACAAACAGGTTTGTCTTTTAAAATGATGAACATATAGTCTCCCTCCCACCTGTCTTGAAAGGTCCTGTTTTCTGTCTTTTGTTTGGCCATTTTTCGTAAGGGGTTTATTACATGTGAGTTGGGCGACAGGTCGCAGGTGCTAATGAAAGAGAAGAGGTGGGGGCGATTAGCGGGCTGATGGGCCAGCGCCAATGCATTTGCAAAGCATTCTGGGATTTGTAGTATTAGCTGTGCATGCGCTATACTGGCGCGGCGGTCAGCGGGCCAGCTCTAATACATATTTGATATGATCTTGTGGGCCAAATACAATTATATCACAGGCCAAATTTGGCCCGCGGGCCTGAGTTTGACATGTGTGCTCTATACAAAGAAAAGGGGAGTTTTGTTTGCCACTTGTCTGAAAAGGATATTTCTTTTGGAAACAAGGTTTTAGTGACTTTACAACAGTCTGTCATCCCACCTACTCCATGATAACTTCTTTGATCAATTTAAGTCTTTGACTCAACACTGAATTTCTGAGACTGGATTTCGAACTTAAATGTTAGAATTGGGCCTGAACTGTAATAGTTTGGGATATTTTCCACACACACACAAATATAACACCCTCCACCACCAACACAGGCACCCGTAACTCTCTGTGTATAAAAAAAACTCAACCCTGATGTCTCCTCTAAGCTTCCCTCCTTTCTTATATTTAACACTATTCAACTCATTGGTCGCTAATCTTGTCAGAATGACCTGAACAAACTGTATGAAATGAGAAGCTTGATAGGGAGGTACACTTAGTGTAGCAGTTGGTGCAGGGCTGTTACAGTGCCAGTGATCGGGACCTGGGTTCGAATCCCGTCCTATGTGTAAGGAGCTGGTACGTTCTCCCAGTGTCTGCGAGTGTTTTCCTGGTGGCTCCAGGTTCTTTCCACTGTTTGAAATGTGGATTTGTGGTTAATTGGACGTAAATGAGCGCACGGGCTCAGAGAATGGAAGGGCCTGTGTCCACGCTCTATGTCTAAATTTAAAATTTAATTTAAATTTAAAATGTAATTTAAATTTTAAAATAAATTTACAACTCTTCATTCTTTGCAGAACATAATGCTCTTGGTGTTTTGCATGGTGCTTTGTTGAACTGTTGCTTTGGAGATTATTGTCACACTTCTTCCTGACTGTCAATGCTTCCTATCTCACTTCACAGCAGCGACATTTGCAAAGCATTTCCATAAATAGTACTATCTGAAAGGGCTTGAGGTGATAATTGAAAGGCATCGGTTCAACCACAGTTCACTGGGCAGAAGCATCGTCTCTGAAGTACGAAACACTGGCTTCAAATCATCGTTCATAAATTTGAGCAAGTCATTCAGACAGATAATGAACATAGGAATACAGGGGGAGGCCGCTCTACCCTGCAAATCTGCCTCTCCATTCAGTGTCTTACTGGCTGATTTGCCCCAGCTTTCTTTCCTCCACAGCAAGCAGGCAACATGGTTAATGTAACAGTTAGTGCAATGCTTTTACAGCGCCAGTGACTCGGGTTCAAAACCAGCGCTGTCTGTCAGGAGTTTGTGCATTCTCCCCGTATCTGCTTGAGTTTCCTCCGGATGCTCTGCTTTCCTCCCATCCTTCAAAAAACATATGGGGGTTGTAGGTTAATTGGGGTATTTGGGCGGCACAAGCTCGTGGGCTAGAAGGGCCTATTGAGGTGCTGTAGGTATACATTTTCAAAGTTTAAAGAAGAACCAGGAAAACACTCGCAGACACTAGGAGAACGTACCAGCTCCTTACAATTCTTCTAAAGAGAAGAATTGCACAGCGTAATCATCTGTGATCTATGGAAACCTGCTCAGGTTAAACTGTGTTCAAAAAATCTGCAGATGCTGTGCTAACCCCTTCTCTCGGTTTCTCACTTTTCCCATCCCTCTGTCCCCTTTTCTCCAGCTCACCATCCCCCTCCCTTCCTCCTCTCAGAATTTACCCTTCTCCCCTCTCTCACTGCATCTCAGTTTTTCTCTTCTACCCTCCCACCTGGATCCACTTATGTCATCTTAGCTGTTAATCTATGCTCCTCTCCCTTTCTTCCTCCTATCTTTCTGCCCTTCCTCCACCTTTTAATTCAGGTGTTACCTGTTTCTCCACGTTCCCGACAAAGGGCTCAGACCCAAAATATTGACGGCCTTTTACTTCCTGTGGAAGCTGCGTGATCTGCGTAACAGCCCGGTTAGCATAGCAATTAGTGCAACACCATCACGGTGCCAGTGACCCAGGTTCAAATCCAGTGTTGTCTGTGAGCAGTTTGTATTTCTTCACGTGACTGCGTGGGTTTTCCCCGTGGGCTCCGGATTTCTCCCATGTCCTGGCACGGTTGTTGAAGTGGTCTGCGCAGCACCATTACTGCGCCAGCAATCAGGACCAGAGCTCAAATCCCATACGGTCCATAAGGGGTTTGTACGTTCTCTCTGTACCTGCGTGGGTTTTCTCCAGGAGTTCCAGTTTCCTCCCACTCTTTGAAACATACCGATGGTGTAGGTTAATTGGGCAGCATGGACTCATGGGGTGAAATGGCCTGTTACTGTGCTGTATGTCTTAAAGAAAACGAAAAAGGATTTTAAGTTAATTGGGGTATTTGGGTGAAACAGGCCATTGGGCTGGAATGGCTATGCAGTGAACTGAGATTCACTGGTGATGGATTGCACAGATGGCTGGCTCCTCCACAGGCTCCACCCCCATCTACCCATATATAACCCAGTTCTCTCGCCTAAACCCAGAGCCCTGCTGAAGACCCTTGTAAGACCCTACCCTTTGTAATCAGCTAATAAAAACAGTCATGAGAGCTTTTATTCGCGCTACAGGCTGCAACTGTGCTGTACGACTAAATTTCTCCAGTACTTTTGTATATTGCAGGGCAAACTGCATCTGTTGCAATTTTTTTGATTATGTACTGAGAAACGTGTAAAAGCCCATAAGGAATGATAATCGTCCATTAAATTTACTGACTTTATTTATTATTTATTGACTTTACCAAAAAAGATCAGAAGAAATAGGAACAGGAGTCGGCCATCCGGCCCATCAAGCCTGCTCCTCCATTCAATAAGATCATGGCTGATCTGATCACTGACTCAACTTCACCTACCTACCTTTTACCTATATCCGTTAATTCCATTTTTATGTAAAAATCTATCTAACTGAACCTTAAATATGGTTGATGAAGTAGCCTCAACTGTCTCCCTGGGCAGAGAATTCCACAGATTCACTACACTCTGGGAAAAGTTTATCCTCATCTCTGTTTTAAATCTACTCCCCTGAATCTTGAGGCTGTGCCCCCTAATTCTGGACTCACCTACCAGTGAAAACAATTTTCCTGCATCTTATCTATTCCTTTCATAATTTTTAAAAATGTTTCTATAAGATCTCCTCATTCTTCTGAATTCGAATGAGTATAATCCCAGCAATTTCGTCTCTTCTCGTATGTCAACCCCCTCATCTCCAAGTGAACCTCATCTGGACTGCCTCCAAGGCCAGTATATCCTTCCTCAAGTAAGGAGACCAGAACTGCACACAGAACTCCAGGTGCGACCTCATCAGAACTATGTACAGTTGCAGCATGACCTCCTGCTCTTGAATTCAATTCCTCTAGCGAAGGCCAACATCCATTTGCCTTCTTAATAACCTATTGTACCTACAACCCAATTTTTTACAATTCATGCACCAGCACTTCCAAGTCCTTCTGCACTACAGCATGCTGCAGTTTTTCACCATTTAAATAATAATCTGCTCTTCTATTTTTTCTACCAAAATGGATGACCTTGCATTTACTAACGTTGTACTCCATCTCCCAGACCTTTTTCCACTCACCTATCTTAACTATATCCTTCTGTAGCCTCTCCACATCCTCTGTACAATTTTCTTTTCCATTTAATTTAGTATCATCTGCAAACTTGGCTACACTACACTCTGTCCCCTCTTCCAAAACATCAATTTAAATGGTGAACAGCTGCGGACCCAGCACCGACCCCTGCCACTGTCTGCCAATCAGAAAAACACCCATTTATCCCGATTCTCTGCCTTCTGTCAGTTAACCAATCCTCAATCCATGTCAATATACTTCCCCCAACTCCATTCATCTGTATCTTATTGATAAGTCTCTTGCGTGGCACCTTATCAAATAGCTTCTGGAAATCCAAATATACAATAACAACCTGTTCCCCTCTATCTACCACACCCATTATATCCTCAAAGAACTCCAGCAAGTTTGTCAAACAAGACCTGCCCTTTCTGAATCCATGCTGCATCTGCCCGATGGCAGAGAGATAGTGATGAGCAAACTAATGGGACTGAACATCCTCTGGTCCTGATGGGATGCATCCCAGGGTACTGAAGAACATGGCGGGAGTTATAGTTGATGCATTGGTAGTCATTTAGAAAGAATGGGTTCCATCAACTATAACTCCCGCCATGTTCTTCAGTACCCTGGGATGCATCCCATCAGGACCAGAAGATGTTCAGTCCTGATGAGTTTGCTCATCGCTATCTCTCTTATAACAATTATCAAGGCCCTCACCTCCCTTCGCTTCCCTATCACCACTCTGTCATGCTGGACGTGTCTTCCATCGTGAAGACTGACACAAAATATCTGTTCAATGTCTTGGCCATTTATTCATTTCTCAATAACAATCTCCCTTTCTCATCTTCCAAGGGACCTATGTTGACTCTAGCCACCCTCTTGCATTTTATATTTTTTAATTTTTGCTATGTTTTTGTATTTTATGCTAATTTACATTAATAATCCTTCTTCCCTTTCCTTATTTCTCGTTTAGTCGTCCTTTGTGCCTTTTAAAGTTTTCCCAATCTTTCAGTTTCTCACTACTCCTGGCTACTTTGTACACATTAACTTTTAATTCTATACTTTCCTTTATTTCCTTAGATAACCAAGGCTGACTCTTCCCTCTCTTACTGCCCCTATTTTTAATGGGAACGTATTTTTGTTGAACACTGTGAAAAATCTCTTTGAGAGTCTTCCACTGTTCCTCAACTGTTCTGCCAACTAGCCTGTGCTCCCAGTCCACGCTGACCAATTCTTCCTTCAGTCTCAATTTACACTGCACAAACAAAGAAAATTATCTCAAGGCACATCATATGAGAAGCAAAAGTGACACTGAGTCAAACACATTAAGGCATTAATTACCCAGAAGCTCTGTTGGGGACAGAATTGCTGGAAGAACTCAGCAGCATCCATAGGTAGAAATGGTCACTCAATATTTTGTGTCAAAACCCTTTAACTTGACCATTTCTCCCCGTGGTTGTCATCTGACCTGCTGAGTGCCTCCAGCAATTCCATGTCTGCTCAAGATTCCAGTATCAGGCAAAATCCCCACCACCACCGAGAACTTCTGCATGGATTGCTGTCATCAGAGAGCAACAGCAATCATTAAGGATCCACACCGTTCAGGACATGCTCTGTTCTCACTGCTGCCATCAAGAAAGAGGTCTTCATGTTACAAGACTTGTACCTCAGGTTCAAGAAGAGCTGCTACCTTTCTACCATCAGACAGACTCCTTAGCAACAGATTCATTCAGAGACTCATTTAAGGACCCCTACTTTTCTTGTTTTCTTTTTATCTTTTTTTTTACATTTGCCCAGTCAGTTTGTTTATATCTCTTTCTTTTGTATACATTTCTTTCTTCTTTAGTACTAGCGATAAGTAGAAATTCTGCTTGGCCCTGCAGGAAAGAGAATCTCAGTGTTGTATGTGATGTCATGTCTGGACTCTGGCAATGAATTTGAACTTGGATTTGAACTCTGGTCCATGACCATTCATATGGAGAAGGAGATTTCCAAATAGTTCCAAAACCCCAATGACCATGACTTAGCTCCAAAAATTTCTTGTGTCTCCTGTGTAGCCTTCAGGCCCTATGGGAAAGTGTTTCCTTAGGTTGCCTCCAGAACCAAGGTTATCCTACCTCTGGGAGTTGAGATTGCGAATGCATATGTTTGAAGGCCAATTCCCAAGACATTGCTGATATGTTCACTGAAGCAGAGAAGAAAGAACTTGCCATCAGTTTCTGCAAAGCCAAGTTCCATCTGTTGTACATGCAGAAAGAAAAGGCCCGTGGCTTCCCATCTCACATAATAGAGGTTGTGTCTCAGTGAGGGTGGGCAATGATAATGACATTTACCGCCACCTTCTATCTGTCATCCAAATCATTAATGTAGATTACAAACAATAATGGACCCAACACTGACCATCCGGGATGTACCATTGGTCATAGACCTCTGATCAGGAATACAACCCCCCACTACCATTTCTGTCTCTATCCACTGAGCCAATTTGAACCCACTTGGCTAGCTCATCTTGGATCCCAAGTAATCTGACCTTCTGAAAGTACATGTCAGGATGGACCTTCTCAAAGGCTTTGATAAAGTCAAGTTTCAAGATTATTTTATTGTCATGTAATAAAACAAGTGTAATATTACATGAAATTTGTTTTAGTCTGCCATAAGGGTGACAGATTCGCCATCAGCAGAAATGACTGAACGCCTCTTACTATCAGAGGAAGAGAAGCAAAAGAGAGATCCCCCAGATCACTGAGTGTCAGGAGATTCCACAGCCTCTGCAGCTACTCAGACTTGAGTCCAGATCCGAACCTCCGACACGATCAGAAAGCCTTCAGTGCTCTCGATACCCTTTAGCATCCTGGTTCTGGTACCTGGTACCCCTTCAGCCAGTGTCCAGCATTTTTCAGCCTGCAACACCAACACCCTGCCACTGGTGTGTTCTTCAGCTGCAGAGCCCCTCACTGGTCTGCCGCCGTGGCCACCGTCCCACATGGTTGACGCCTCTGCTTCGCCTTCTCAAACAGGGATTTTTCTCCCCATTTTCTGGTCCCCTGTGCCAGTCCTCTGTTTTCCTGGAGTCTGCAACCTCTTGAGGCTGCTGCCAAACATGGGCCTACATTCCAGTCACAGGATTTTAAAATAAACTGTTTAAAGCCTGTACAGAGTCGTCGATAGTTGGACTGGGCGGTACATCCCTCAGAGGAGTGCTGTGTCTCCTCTCCTCATTCCTCGTGGGACTGCACCAGCTGCAATGCCTGCTGCTTCCTTCTCCAAAATATACAATGCCTTCATTACCGCCCCATCCCTGACATGCTGTCACTGTATTCTGGGCACTCACTTTGGCCTGGCTTTGTGGACGAAGATTTATGGAGGGGTAATGTCCACGTCCGCTGCAGGCTTGTTGGTGGCTGACAAGTCCGATGCGGGACAGGCAGACACGGTTGCAGGGGAAAATTGGTGGGTTGGGGTTGGGTGTAGGGTTTTTCCTCCTTTGTTTTTTGTCAGTGAGGTGGGCTCTGCGGTCTTCTTCAAAGGACGTTGCTGCCCGCCGAACTGTGAGGCGCCAAGATGCACGGTTGGAGGCGAGATCAGCCCACTGGCGGTGGTCAATGGGGCAGGCACCAAGAGCTTTCTTTAGGCAGATGAAGTCGCTCCAATGAATGTTGAGGATGGAGCGGAGACAACGCTGGTGGAAGCGTTCTAGGAGCCGTAGGTGATGCCGGTAGAGGACCCATGATTCGGAGCCGAACAGGAGTGTGGGTATGACACTGTGTAAAAAACATAACTCTGACATCTCCCCAAATCTTACCTCCACTCACCTTAAACAGATGTCCATGATCTGTAAGACTCCATGATAACTTGAATAAGGGCATGGAGTTCAAGGACCCAGTTATCAAAGGAAAGGTTCTGGTTCCTGTAATCCAAGGCAGTGATCGGTTCCCAGAAACTGCAGGCAGGTCCCTGTTCCCAGATGGCACAGGCAAGAGCCGCGTTTCTGGACAGAGCAGAAAGAGAGATTGTTTCTGGAGGGAGCTGTTGCACAGAACTAAATGAAGCAGCTCCTCATAAATTTACATCTCCGATGAGCCAACTTGCCGTTGGTGCTTTTGTTTATCAAGGTTTGTGCAAACACTTAATGTTCAAACAAGAGTCATTGCTCAGTCAGTGTGACTCTTGGTTCCAAGTCAGAACGTCGAGAAGATGGACCTGTCCATCCCCTTTCACACAGTTGAAACACAGAACTGACAATGAAGCGGAGCTGTCAGTGCATGAAACACGCACGGCAGCCAAGACTTGGATCATCACCTCAGCAGGAGATCACTGCCATGCCAACAGGACTACAGCATCCAGTGACATTGTTGGATCAGACGCTAAACTGAGGCCCTGTCTTTCAAATACCTTGTGGTGCTCTTTCAGTAAGGAGCAGTGCAGTTATGTCCGACATCCCGTGCTCACATTTATCCCCAAGCAGCAGCAATAAAAGTCTGCAGATTCTAGCACCTTGCAAATCAGCTACCTGATGAGCAGTCTTCCTGCAGTTTTAAAGCTTCTCATTAGTTGTGAAACACTTTTTAGAAATTTTGTTATCAAAAGTATTGTATAAACACAAGTCTATTCTGCAAATAATCTACATTCACCTGGCATGTTAACTCGGCAGTTAGAATTTTCCATTGCCGGTTAAATTACCTTTGGAGAATTTGAGGTTCAGCTTGCTAATAATCCACAATAACAAGATTACTTTGCTTCTCTATTCCAGCCATTCTCAACCTTATTTTGGCTATGGCCCCTTAGGTCTATGCTCATGCGCCCCTTTCCCCGTGAAGCAGTCACGTTTTGTTGGTTTCTTAAGACCATAAGGCATGAGCAGAAGTAGTCTATTCAGCCCATCGAATCTGTCCTGCCATTCAATCATGAGCTGAACCATTTTCTCATTCAGCCCACTACCCAGCCCTTTTCCCATAACCTTTGATCCCCTGGCTAATTAAGAACCTATCAATCTCCTCCTTAAATACACCCAATGACCTGGCCTTCACAACCGCCTGTGGCAGCAAATTCCACAGATTTACCACTGTCTGGCTGAAGAAATTCCTCTGCATCTCTGTTCTAAGTGGCTGCCTCTTTCTCTGGACTCTCCTGCCATGGGAAACAACTTTACAGCATCTACTCTGTCCACACCTTTCAACATTTGAAATGTTTCAATGAGATCTCCCCTCATTTTCATAAATTCCAACAAGTGCAGGCCAAGAGCCATCAAACATTCCTCATATGATAACCTGTTCATTCCCGGAATCATCTTGGTGAATCTCCTCTCAACATTGGTATATACTTTCCTCCCTAACATTAGTATATACTTTCTTAAACGAGGAGCCAAAAACTGCACATAATACTCAGTGAAGTCTAAGCAGTGATTGAAAAAGCTTCAACATCACATCCCAGTTCATTTTTTAAAAATGTATTATAAATTTAAAACCACAAAAATGTCACTTATTTTACCATAATGCAAGTCCATTCCAAATACACGTGGTATATATAAGAAAAAAAGAGTAAGAGAGAAAGAAACCTCCCCCCCATAAACCTCCCACCCTCCCCCCTTTAACCCTCTACAAAGCAAAAGAGAATAGCACAAGAGATCTTCAACAGGAGCACTCCTTATTATAAGGCTTCTTCTAATATACAGAGACCTTTAGGAGAAAGGGAATGGCTGAGATTCGTTTAGATATTCATAACCACAGTTTGTAAATATGGGCACCATATTTTCCAAAATATATGATATTTATCTCTTAAATTATAAATAATTTTCTCAAGTGGTATACACTCTGAAATTCCATGTGCCATCTCTCCATTCCCAAGTCTGTATCAGTCTTCCAAGTTATAGCAATACATTTTCTAGCTAGTGCACCCAATAAAAATAACATTGGAACCTGTGGGAATTTAACCCCTGTTATTCGTTCTAATAAATTTCCTATTTCCAACCAAAATTATTTTGAAGAATATGAAAATGTACCAACTTCCTGTCCACATCTGAAGGATAAATATGAGAAAGACTGTTTTAATTTATTTAGCTTTTGTGGTGTCAAATATAACTGATTAATAAAATTATACTGTACCAACCCAAACCTCACATTTATACTTTCTCTACACAACTCAATCCAATAGCGCTCATCTATTTGCTTATTCAAATCTACTTCCCATCTTTGTCTTGAATTATGAACTCCTATATTCTGAACTTTTTTTTGTAACAGCCAATACATTACTGAAATAAATTTCTTTATACCATCATTACACAACAATGACTCCACTTCTGTCCCTGCTGGCAATAATAGATCTTGACCAAAATTTTCACATAAGAATGTCATATCCTGAAAAGAACAAAATCTGGTACTCTCAAATATCTTAAACTTCTCCTTCATTCTACTAAAAGTAATAAATTTCCCCACTTCAAAATAGTCCTCAATCTTCTTAATACCATGACATTGCCAAATTTTTAGAAGTTGATTTCTCATAGAAAATTGAAAAAATCTATTTTGAAATAGGGGTGTTCTTCTCGACATTAAACCTCCTCCATCAATAGCTTTATCAACTTTATTCCAAAGCTCAATTAAATGTTTCAATATAAAAGTTTCTCTGTTCACTGTTAACAATTTTGAATTCCATTTATAAATAAAGTTTTGTGGGTTTCTTTCCCCTATTTTACTAAGTTCTATATTTACCCAAGCTGGTATCTTATCCAAGTCATACATTATATTAATAAAACACAACTGGGCTGCTTTTAATAATTCATAAAATTATGGAGCTGCAAATCAGGCCCCCCCAACTCACATTCCATCTGAACCAAATGATATCCTACATCATATATCCACGTTAATTTTTCCAAAGAAACCTTTACCATTTTCCCTTTCCATAAAAATTTCTTAACACAAGCATTTAATTCCTTTGGAATCGATTGAAAAATATATTTATTCTAGGAAAAACATTCATGTTAACACAATTTATTCTACCTATTAAAGTAATGGGTAATGTATTCCATCTTTCCAAATCTTCTTTTATTTTCTTTAATAATAATGAATATTTAATTTAAATAATTTTTAAAAATTTTTTGGTTCCACACGAATATTTTATTCCAGCTTTTGGCCATCTAAAATCAATTGCTCTCTTACATTGTGTATAATCCCCATTTACTAAAGGCATAATTTTATTTTTTTTCTCCAATTGATTATAACCAGATACCTCCCCGTATTCATTTAATCTAACTTTAAACTGGTGCAAGGAACTTAAAGGATCTGTTAAATAGTTCAAAACATCATCCGCAAATATATTTATTTTATATTCTTCCTGATTCACTTTAATACCAATTATCTTTGAATCTTTTCTTATTAATTCAGCTAAAGATTTAATTGCTAAAATAAATAAAGCTGGTGACAATGGACAACTTTGTCTACTTTATCTCGTCAAATGAAAAGTTACTGAGACTTGACCACTAGTCACTACTTTTGCACTAGAATTCTTCTATAACATTTTAACCCAATCTATAAATATTGATCCTAATCCACATTTTTCCAAAACTTTAAAGAGGAAATCTCATCTAATCTATCAAATGCTTTTTCTGCATCTAAAGCCACTGCAACACTCAAATCTACCCTCTTTTGAGCTAAATGTATTAAATTAATCATCCTTGCCACATTATCTGCAGACTTCCGATCTTTAACAAATCCAGTTTGATTCTTGTGTATTAACTTTGGTAAATACTTTGCCAATCTATTTGTTAACAATAGATCAACATTTAATAATGAAATTATGATACTGGTTTCAATGGAGCTCTATCCTTCTTTGGTATCTCAGTAATAATTGCAGTTGAAAAGGAATCTAGTAGAGAATGTACTTTCCAATGCTTGTTTTAACACTTCCATAAATGAGAGTATCAAAAGATCTTTAAATTTCTTTTAAAAATTTTACAGGAAAACCATCTTCCTCTTGTGACTTATGACTTTGTAATGAACTTATTACTTCCCTTGCTGTAAAAGGAGAATTTAAACCTCTTATATTCTATCCCCTTTGAAATGAATGCCAGTATTGCATTTGCCTTCTTCACCACTCATTCAACATGAAAGTTTATCTATAGGCTATCCTGCACAAAGTCTCACAGGTATCTTTGCATCGGGAATTTTCAATTTTCTCCCTATTTAGAAAATAGTCTGCCCATTTATTTCTTCTACCAATGTGCATGACAGTACACTTTGCAACATTGTGTTTCATTTACCACTTCTCTGCTCATTCTCCTAATCTGTCTAAGTCCATCTGCAGCCTCCCTGTTTTCTAAACACTACCTGCTCCTCCATCTACCTTTGTATAGTTTGGAAACTTGGCCATAAAGCCATTCTTTCCATAATCTAAATTATATGCCATATACAACATAAAAAGTGGGCCCAACACCGAACCCTGTGGAACACCACTAGCAACAGGTAGCCAACCAGAAATGGATTCCTTTATTCCCACTCTCTGCTTCCTGCCAATCAGCCAAGCCAGATTGTTTCCTGTTATACCATTGGCTCTTATCTTGTTAAGTAGCCTCATGTGCGACACCTTGTCAAAGGCCTTCTGAAAATCTAAATACATTAAATCCACTGGATTTCCTTTATTTCACTTCTTCAAAGAGTTCCAACAGGTCTATTAAGCAAAATTTTCCTTTAAGGAAACCATACTGGCTTTAGCCTATCCTGTCATGGGCTTTCAGGTACTCCATAATCTCATCTTTGATAATCAATTCCCAGCATTTTCCCAACCACTGACATCAGGCTGAACGGTCTATAATTTCCTTCCTGTTGCTTCCCTTCCTTCTTGAATAGTGGGGTGACTTTTGAGATCTTCCAGTCCTCTGGGACCATACCAGAATCTATTGATTCCTGAAAGATCATTACCAATGCTTCCACAATCTCCACAGCCGACAATCAACAGAGACACACCTCAAGGATGCATGCTTAGCCCACTGCTCTACTCGCTCCACAGCAGTGGTTTTCAAACTGCCCAACTCACATTCCACCTGAACCAAACCCTATGCTATAGGTGATCTGTGATTAGTAACGGATTGCTTATAAGGTGGTATGTGAGTGGAAAGAAAAATGTTTGAAAACTACTGTTTTAATCGTACCTAATTGACTCGTTATGTGCACGGTTTCATAACTCCAAAGGAAATGGGCCAATGACAGTTTTCCTCAAACAAAATATTTCAGTAACAATTGGGTATAGAGCAGTGGTTCTCAACCTTCCCATCCCACTTACATACCACCTGAAGCAATCCCTTACTAAGGTGGAATGTGAGCTCAGGGGGACAGTTTGAAAACCACTGCTCTACACCTATGACTTTGTGGCTCGGCACAATTTAAATACCATCTACAAATTTGCTGATGACACCACGGTTGTTGGCAGAATCACAGATGGTAATGAGGAAGTGTATAGGAGGGAGACAGTGGTGTCACAACAACCTTTGATTCAACATTACCAAAACTAAGGAATTTATTGTGGACTTTGGGAAGGGGAAATTAGGAAAATACAAACCAGTCCTCAGTGAGGGGTCAACAGTGGAGAGGATTAAGAACTTTAAATTCCTGGGTGTCAACATTTCTGAAGATCTAACCTGAGGCCTCCACTTCGATGCAATTAACCCAACCAGCGACTATATTTCATTAGGAGTTTGAGGAGATTTGGAATGTCACCAAAGACTCTTGTAAACTTTTAGAGGTACACCGTGGAGAGTATTCTGACTGGTTGCGTCACTGTCTAGTATGGAGGAGCCAATGCAAAGGACAGGAACAGGCTACAGAGGTTGTAAACTCCACTAGCACCAGTATGGGCGTTAGTATTCACCCATTAAGGATATCTTAAGAGGCGAAGTCTCAACAAAGCAGCTTCTATCATCAAGGACTCTCACCACCCATGCCTTGACCTCTTCTTACTGCTACCATCAGGAAGTAAGTACAGGAGCCTGAAGACAAACACCCAATGGTATAAAAACAACTTCCTCTCTAACATCAGATTTCTGAATGGACAATGTACCTATAGGCGCTATCTCTTTTTTTCTGTTTCCCAGTTGCATTGCAACTCATCCCCATGATTTGAATTTTGCCTTTTCTGTCTGACCTTCGACAGAAACTCCCTACCAGATGTCTCCACTTGTGCACCAACCACTGTCTTTTCACTTTGGTTCCCACCCCTCTGCGAATCTAGTTTAAACCCTCCCAACTTCTCTCCTACCAACTGCATAAAAAACATAACAAATATATTATGATTTCTGTCCATGGCCCCCCCCCCCACCTTAAATGTGCTGTGGCCCTCAAGATGGGGGGGGGGGGGTAATGAGCCACAGTGAGAATGGCTATCCTATTGCACAGATTTACACAATAGAAGAAACTGATAGCAGTACACTCCAGCATCCTTTCTGCTTCCTGTGGATGCTGTGTGACCTGCTGAGTTTCTCAAGCACGCCTGTCTATTGCACTTGACCCCAGCATCTGAAGACTTTCCTGTTTAACTCCAGGAGCAATTAATAACAAGTTTCCTATGGACTGTCATCTGTTCTGTTTCTGAAATGACTTTTTTAACTAACTATGGGCAAGCATGTGCTGTGCACAGGTCTGATTCCTTTTTACTCCAAGGTTGAGAATGGAAGGCAGGGTGGATGGGCTGATGGTTGGTGAATGGAGCAACTTCAGCAGAGAGTCCCACATTCCATTTCTGAAGCCTTACTGAGCAGGTAAACTTTTATTGGTCTACTTGCTATGAACTATAACATTGCAACTTTTAAATCCAGTATTAACCCTTTGGATTCTGGCCATTTTAACATTTCAAAATTTATACTTTGAACTGGATCCATGGTAAACCTTTACAGTAATAAAGTACAGTATTGGGTATAAAACCAGTCCCGGAAAATCAGGAGACGGAGTATATGCGCTTTTGGTAATCCAAGAAAAGCGGGACATGGAGTCTAAAATGTTGTCAATTTGTTTACAGATTTTTAAATTAGTTTACATGTATACGCTGCGTACAGTTTATTTTTGCACTACCAATGAGTGGTAATTCTACCTCACCTGTAGGAAAAAGAATCTCAGAGTTGAATGTGATATCATATATACACTGGCATCACTTAGGGGAGTGCGGACTGCACTGGGTGACCCCATCAGGGGGGTGACACCAAAATGGCTGTCTATAAAATTTTTGTGCCATGTTTCAGCAAAATTTATTATTTTTTAATAAAAATGATCCCTGTAGTTAGTTATAACAAAAACATTTTTCGTAAGCCCAGCTTACATGTATCATACATCTACAAGGCTAAAACTCGATGCCAATTTACTTTTGAACCTTCTAATGTCAGTGCTGTCATTATTACCCAATTATAAAAACGTTTTAAATCACGTGGTTTCGTCTGCACATGCTACAAGCATGTGCTGTTGTTTTTGTTGCTACTGGTGTTTTTATAGTCACTGCTTCTGTCAAATGTCCTGGAGTTTTAGTTACAATATTGTGGTCATTAGTATTTGTGAACCTATATCATTAACATTTTTGAGAATGAAGTAGTAATTACAAGAAAAGAAGGAGAAAAATAAAAAAAAAGATTTTTGCTCAGTTACGAACAATGTTGTAACAAATAATGTTGCAATTCAATGTGGAAAGATTTCACAAAAGAATTTTGTGGTTATATTCATATACTATTGCCATCACATTCAGTGATATTCAGGAATTACGATTTACAAGTCACAGAAATACAAAAAACAGGGTCTGGTACGGGAGGAGGTCCATGGTGGGAGTGGGGGGTTGACACCATGAGTTACTGCACTGGGTGACACCAACCCTAGTGATGCCACTGTATATACACTGACAATAAATCTGAAATTTGAAAATCTTTAAATAACCAACATGAAGGGTAACCAATATTTTGAGTCTGAGCACTTCATCTAGGTATTAGCAAAATACAGCTGACACCTGAATAAAAAGGTGGGGGATGGGGGAAAGACAACAGGAGATGAGAAAGGATGGGGATGGGGGAGGTGCACAGGTTCATAAGTGAGCGGTGGTAGCTGGGAGGCAAGATGAGAAAAGTTGAGGTGATTAGAGAGCCAGGGAAGGAAAGCGGGTGGAGAGCTGGAGGAAAGGACTCAGAGCCTTAGGTAAAGAGAGAGACTAAGGGGAGTGGTAAAGAGAAATTGGAGAAATCAGTGTTAATGCTGTCTGGTTGGAGTGTGCCCAGATGGAATATAAGGTGTTAATCTGGAGACTTTCTTGTTTAAATAACCAAAGCAGTTGTCTGGTGCACAATTTTAAAAGAGCAGAGTGCATTTCAGAACCTCAGGATGTGCCAAAGCACTTGAAAATCAGTCTGCCACATGGTAAGAGTCGCAATGTAGGAAATACAGAACAAGCTCCTTTGAAACAAAAGCAGCAAAATGAATAGAAACCTAGTTGCTTGCACTAAAACATCCAGATGCCAGCCAACATGTGTTGAAGTCTGCTCTCACAGTAGATTATGGGCATGCAGTGCAATGCACAAAGGCTTGTTCATCATGTATTCAGAAGTTAAATTTCTTCTCAATACCTCTGCATTCTGGATTAATATTAGTTAAACGAGAAAGTCTGCAGATGCTGGGGTCAAGTGCAATTCACAAATGTGCTGGAGAAAGTCGTCAGATCACGCAGCATTCACAGGAAGTGAAGGGTAATCAACAGAGGGAGTACACGAGTGTGGGTAACCTTGGTTTGGCAATGACCTCTTGTACAGCCAAACCGAAGCTACCTGCAAATTGAAGGAACAACACCTCATACTCCGTCTGTGCACTCCCAACCAGGCAGCTTCTCCAGTTTCCTTTAACCCTCCTTCCCAAATATTTCTCCTTCCCTATATCTCCCTTTCTCCAGCTCCCACCTGCTTCCCTCTTCTATCAGAGAGTTACCCCCTCCCCTCCCCATCACAATTTTTTTTCTCTTCTACTCTCCCACCTATTTCCACCTCTTACCTGTTCGCCTGTGCTCCTCCCTCCTCCTTCTCTTCTCCTTCTCCCACCTTTTTTATTCAGGCACCTGCCTAATTTGGCTTATATCTGACAAACAGCCCAGGCCTGAAATGTTGGTACCCTTTACTTTCTATGCCTGCTGCGTGACCTGCTGAGTTTCTCCAGTACACTTGTCTATTGAATTCAATCCCAGCATCTGCAGACTTTCTTGTTTAGCAACGTGTCAAAGTCTGGTTTTGAAATTGGCTCCGACTGCAGAGTAGATTATGGGAGTGCAGTGCAATCCACAAAGGCCTGTGCATCATACATTCAGAAGACCCATTTCTCTGACTCCGCTGTGTGAACATCACATGTGGGTCAGTTGTGTGGAAGCTCGTGACCCATTCAAATAGCGAGACAAATGAAAGAAAGCATCAGTAACATTTTCATTGCCCTGTCGACAGCACCCAGCTGCTTACCTACAAGTCCATGAGGGTCTGACTGGCGTCTCTCTGACTTGCCTTCTTGGTCCCTGCGTTTCTTACTCCCTCTAAGGCTGCTGAACCGCTTCATGAGCAGCTACACACTCGGTCGTTTTGGCAGCAGCTCATGCCAAGTATGAAGTGACGAAGGAATTGCTCTGGGCGAAGAGGGGGCTGGGTGCTGGCTCAGGACAGGTTTTGCAGCCACCCCTCAGGACAATTCACGTGCCAATTAATTAAAAAGAAATCGGCAATGCTTCCTTTCCTGCCTTCCACAGCTAAAAAAAAGATACAACCTCACGACAACTGAAGAAAATGCCCAAATGAATGGCTCCAGGCTCCTGGGCTTCACTCGTGTACAGTAATTGCAGAAATGGTAGTTACGAGGCTCTTGCAGCTAATCACCAAGTACAGCTGTGCACAATGTGGCTTTAAAATAGCTTGGATGGATTAGACTGTAAAAGGAAACCTCCCTGTGTTGGCAACCCTGAGCAATGATTGGCCAAAGCCTCCTCCTTGTGGCTTGACATCACATCTATTTTGATTAAAGCTCCAAGTGGTAGAAAGCCAAAGCCCTTCGCTGCTCCGATTGAAAAATTTTCACATCCAAGCCTTGAGCTGTGAAGGCCTACTTGACTGAAGAACGTGAGTCAAGGTTCTGTGGATCACTGGCTACCCAGACCGACATTTGAAGTAAAATCAATGTGTGGAAAATCAATAGGTATTGCAGGAGAATTTAAAAAAAACACCAGTAGATAACAAAAATTGCTTTTGATATATTCAGCTGCCATAAACCAGTAGCACTGCTTGGAGCAGTGAAACATCTCTGAACAAATTAACTACTGGTTTAAGTGGTTCTAGTTTTGTAAAAGATTTTTTGGACCATAGCTACAGCACAGAAGCAGACCCTTCAGCCCATCTAGTCCATTCAGAACTATTATTCCACCTATTCCCACTGACCTGCATCTGGATCATATCCCTCCATACCCCTCCCATCCATGCACCTATCCACATTGTTCTGAAATGTCAAAATTGAGCCTGCATTCACCAGTTCAGTTGGTAGCTTGGACCACACTCCCACTGCTCGAAGTTCCCCAATGATCCCTTTAAACATTCCACCTTTCACCCTTAACCCATATCCTCTAGTTTCTATCTCACCCACCCTCAGTGGAAAAAGCCTACCCACATTTACTCTCTATCCCCCTCATAATTTTAAATACCTCTATCAAATCTCCCCTCATTCTCTGATGCTCCAGGGAATAAAGTCCTAACCTGTTTGACCTATAGCTGTGATTCAATTCCTCAGGACCCGGCAACATCCTTGTAAAATGGCATCAATTGTCCAACCTCAATCAGCCATTGCTCCCCGAGTCATGGCTGTTGCTGTCTCTATCTCCCTCCCTCTCCTTGTTCTTTCCTCTCTGACACCACCATCCTGGTCATATGGACTGTATTTTTAAAATCTTTTCTCACAATGATTACCTGCTTTTATTCGCAAATATTCAGAGGGTTTAGAACAGGACAAGACACTTCACAGAAGCAGAAAGAGGCAAAAGAATATGCACTGAAACAAGGAGGCAGCTGCAGGAAAAGTGACCTCAGGCTTGGCCAATATATGAGGTAGAGAGGCGCTGAGGTTTTCCAAGGCATTCCAAAGCTATAAGCTTGTAGAATGATTAAAATTAGAGACACTCACAACTCTTGGAACTGCAGAAGCACATAGATTTTGGAAGGCTTTAAATGGGGAACTCCTGCCCCCCCCCACCTTTCTGAAGCCATGTCAAGATTCCTCAAGGATATACACCCTCTCTCAGCATCCATCTGCCAAGCCATCTCAGAATTTTCCATGCTGTTTAAAATCACCACTCAATTCTTCTAAATTCCAATGAATACGAGATAAACCTGTCCAATCGTTGCTTATAAATATCCAAAGAATAATCTTGGGAACTCTCTCTAGAATCATAGAGTCTTACAGTCCAGAAAATGGCATTTGGCCCTAATTGTCCATTTCTGCCACGTTGTCCAGCCAAGCTGGTCCCATTTGCCTGCATTTGGTCCATATCCCTCTCAACCTTTCCGATCCAAGGACCTGTACCTGTCTGAGGGTCTTTTATGATTGTACTTACCTCCACTACTAATGAGCCCTCCAGAATCAGAGTTCTACAGCACAGGAACAGTTCCTTTGGCCATGCAGACCAAGCCAGCCCTATTTGCCTGTGTTCAGACAAACCCTCTATATTTTAAGCAAGGAATATTACAAAAAGGAAACAGAGGAATAAATTGACCAATGGACATTTGAACTGCCTTATTAGAATTGCATGATTCAGCACAAGAAATGCATGAAGAAAATTCAAACAGCAAAAGGCTCACCCGGTTTTTAAAGTCTTGCATTATTGATGTCACAGCACAGAAATGGTTCCTTCATCCTACTGAGTCCATTGTGACCTTATTCTTCCTCTACATTCCCAGTTTTCCTGCATTAAGTCTGTATCCTTCTATATCTTTCCTATTTAAGTATCTATCTTGATACTTGGTGAAGAAGGTGAATACAATGCTGGCATTCATATTTAGAGGAATAGTTTATAAGAGTAGGGATGTGATATTGAGGCTTTATAAGGCACTGATAAGGGATCACTTGGAGTATGGGGTACAGTTTTGGATTCCTTATTTAAGAAAGGATATGCTGGCATTGGACAGGGCTCAGACGATTTACAAGAATGATTTCTGGGATGAAGGAATTAGCATATGAGGAACAATTGATGGCTCTTGGACTGTACTCCTTGGAGTTCAAAATAATGGGGGGGGAAGGATCTCATAGAAGCATTTCAAATATTGAAAGGTCTGGACAGAGTAGATGTGGAAGAATTTAATCCCACTGTAGCAGAGTGTCGGACAAGAGGGCACAACTTCAGGATTGAAGGGCGCCCATTTAAAACAGAGATGCCGGAGCAATTTATTTAGCCTGAGAGTGGTCAATCTCTGGAACTTGCTACCAAAGATGGCTTTAGAGGTCAGGTCATTGGGTGATTTAAAGGAAGAGATTAATAGGCATCTGAATAGTCAGACTATCAAAGGTTATGGAAGAATGAAGAGGAGTGTGACTAAGTGGATCAACTCATGACGAAATGGCAGACTTGATAGGTTGAGGGCCCACATCTGCTCCTATATTTTATTGTAGGAGGATCCAAATATTTCTTATACAGAGTAATGGTATTTAATTTTATTTTATACACCTCACTGACAAAAGGCAAAGGAGGAAAAACCCAACACCCAACCCCAACCAACCAATTTTCCCCTGCAGCCGCTGCAACCGTGTCTGCCTGTCCCACATCGGACTTGTCAGCCACAAACGAGCCTGCAGCTGACGTGGATCTTTACCCCCTCCATAAATCTTCGTCCGCGAAGTCAAGCCAAAGAAAGAAAAAAAGAAGAAATACTCTGGCAGCATGTTCCAATAAAAGCTTTTAAAAGGATAATGGATTCATAATAGGATGGAAAGTGCAGGAGAATGGGATAAATGAGAAAGCTTCCACAAGAGCCAATATAATATTGGAAAGATATAAAAGATAATAGAAGTAGATCATATGGCCCATTTTCAAGTTAAAGTTTATTATCATCTGACTGAACGTACTTTGTTTCTTTGGCTTGGCTTCGCGGACGAAGATTTATGGAGGGGGTAAAAAGTCCACGTCAGCTGCAGGCTCGTTTGTGGCTGACAAGTCCGATGCGGGACAGGCAGACACGATTGCAGCGGTTGCAATGGAAAATTGGTTGGTTGGGGTTGGGTGTTGGGTTTTTCCTCCTTTGCCTTTTGTCAGTGAGGTGGGCTCTGCGGTCTTCTTCAAAGGAGGTTGCTGCCCGCCAAACTGTGAGGCGCCAAGATGCACGGTTTGAGGCGTTATCAGCCCACTGGCGGTGGTCAATGTGGCAGGCACCAAGAGATTTCTTTAGGCAGTCCTTGTACCTTTTCTTTGGTGCACCTCTGTCACGGTGGCCAGTGGAGAGCTCGCCATATAACACGATCTTGGGAAGGCGATGGTCCTCCATTCTGGAGACGTGACCCACCCAGCGCAGTTGGGTCTTCAGCAGCGTGGACTCGATGCTGTCGACCTCTGCCATCTCGAGTACTTCGACGTTAGGGATGAAAGCGCTCCAATGGATGTTGAGGATGGAGCGGAGACAACGCTGGTGGAAGCGTTCTAGGAGCCGTAGGTGGTGCCGGTAGAGGACCCATGATTCGGAGCCGAACAGGAGTGTGGGTATGACAACGGCTCTGTATACGCTTATCTTTGTGAGGTTTTTCAGTTGGTTGTTTTTCCAGACTCTTTTGTGTAGTCTTCCAAAGGCGCTATTTGCCTTGGCGAGTCTGTTGTCTATCTCATTGTCGATCCTTGCATCTGATGAAATGGTGCAGCCGAGATAGGTAAACTGGTTGACCGTTTTGAGTTTTGTGTGCCCGATGGAGATGTGGGGGGGCTGGTAGTCATGGTGGGGAGCTGGCTGATGGAGGACCTCAGTTTTCTTCAGGCTGACTTCCAGGCCAAACATTTTGGCAGTTTCCGCAAAGCAGGACGTCAAGCGCTGAAGAGCTGGCTCTGAATGGGCAACTAAAGCGGCATCATCTGCAAAGAGTAGTTCACGGACAAGTTTCTCTTGTGTCTTGGTGTGAGCTTGCAGGCGCCTCAGATTGAAGAGACTGCCATCCGTGCGGTACCGGATGTAAACAGCGTCTTCATTGTTGGGGTCTTTCATGGCTTGGTTCAGCATCATGCTGAAGAAGATTGAAAAGAGGGTTGGTGCGAGAACACAGCCTTGCTTCACGCCATTGTTAATGGAGAAGGGTTCAGAGAGCTCATTGCTGTATCTGACCCGACCTTGTTGGTTTTCGTGCAGTTGGATAATCATGTTGAGGAACTTTGGGGGACATCCGATGCGCTCTAGTATTTGCCAAAGCCCTTTCCTGCTCACGGTGTCGAAGGCTTTGGTGAGGTCAACAAAGGTGATGTAGAGTCCTTTGTTTTGTTCTCTGCACTTTCCTTGGAGCTGTCTGAGGGCAAAGACCATGTCAGTGGTTCCTCTGTTTGCGCGAAAGCCGCACTGTGATTCTGGGAGAATATTCTCGGCGACACTAGGTATTATTCTATTTAGTAGAATCCTAGCGAAGATTTTGCCTGCAATGGAGAACGTACACAACCAGATGAAACAGCGTTCCTCTGGACCACATGCATATATAATAATCTCATAGATACCTAAAAAAATAAACTAAATATGTACAAATATCTCTGAATAATTTATCCATTTCATTTTAAGGTTACAGTAAACCATTCATCAATCACAGCCTGCAGGAAGAGGATATTTTCCAGCTTGGAGTTGCTGATTTTGATGTTTTTGAACCTCCTTCCTGATGGTAGGTGTGCAATGGATAGTATGGGTCCTTGATTATTCTTTGAGCCCTATTTAAGCAAAACTCCTAGTCAATGTCATCAACAGACTCCGGAGATCTTGACCATTTTGATGATCCTCTGTATTGACTTTTGGTCTGATGCTTTGCCGCTGCCTTACCACCCAATGATGCAGCCAGACAGGACACAATTGTGCTCTGGAAAATGTTGTCAAGATGGAAGCCAGTAGTCTTGCCCTCCTCAACCTCCTTAGGAAAGGTAGACACTGCTATGCCTTCCTGATTAACGAGGAGGTGTTGTGGGTCCATTATATCCATTTATGTGCAGTGAAGAGTGGTCGATCTTACGTGCTCCATCATTGCATAACATCTTGGCTGGTCTTTTACCTCAGCTCCACCTTGTTCACGAGCACCACATCTCTTCACTCCTTTCCTGAACTAAGAATCAATTGCTATCTTTCTTGAATGCACAGGTCGCAAATACAGATATTCTTTCTATCAAGAGCGCCTTGGCTGGCTGCATCACAATGTGGAATGGTTGCTGCAGAGAAATGGATTGGAGGTCAATCCACAGGACCATAAGAGTGGGAGAGAGAATCACTGAAGTCTCCTTTTGTCCCATCGACATGATCTATCAGGATCAAACATGAGGTTACGAATTAAGAGTTAGGGGGGGAAAAGTTTAGAAGTAACATGAGAAGGAACTTTTTCACTCAGAGAGTAGTGGCTGAGTGGAATGACCTTCTGGAAGAGATGGTCACAGCAAAGTCAATTTTGTCATTTAAGGAAAGGTTGGATAGGTATATGGATGAGAGAGGATTGGAGGGTTATGGGCAAAATGCAGGTAGGTGGGACTAGAGGAGATCACTTAGATCGGTATGGACTAGAAGGGCCGAGATGGCCTGTTTCCATACTGTAATTGTTATAGGAACATAGCAACATAGGAAGTAGGAACAGGAGTAGGCCAAAAACGGCCCATCGAGCCTGCTCTGCCATTCAATACGATCATGGCTGATCTAATTTATGACCTAACTTCACCTACCTGCCTTCTCCCCATATCCCCTAATTCCTCTATCATGTAAAAATTTATCTAACCAAATTTTAAATATGTTTAATGAGGCAGCCTCAACCTCTTTCCTGGTTAGAGAATTCCAAACATTCACTACTCTCTGGGAAAAACTATTTTTCCTCACCTCTGTCCTAAATCTATTCCCCCGAATCTTGAGACTGTGTCCTCTTGTTTTAGATTCCCCGGCCAACTCAAAAAACCTTCCTACATCTATCCTATCCATACCCTTCATAATCCTATATGTTTCTATAAGATCTCCTCTCATTCTTCTGAACTCGAGCGAATACAATCCTAGACGATTTAATCTTTCATCATAAGTCAACCCCTTCATCCCAGGGATCAACCTAGTAAACCTCCTCTGGACCATCTCCAAAGCCAGTATATCCTTCCTCAAATATGGAGACCAGAACTGGACACAGTACTCCAGGTGCGGTCTCACCAGTACCTTATACAGTTGCAACATTACCTCCCTACTCCTGAATTCAATTCCTCTAGCGATGAAGGCCAACATTCCATTTGCCTTCTTAATAACCTGCTGCACCTGCAACCTAACTTTTTGGGATTCATGCACAAGCCCTCCCAAATCCCTCTGCACAACAGCATGCTGTAGCTTTTCACCCTTTAAATAATATTCAGCTTTTATTTTTCTTGCCAAAGTGGATAACCTCACACTTACTAACATTGTACTCCATCTGCCAGACCTTTGCCCACTCATCCAGCTTAACTCTATCCCTCTGCAGACTCTCCACATCCTCATTACAATTTGCACTTCCACTCAATTTGGTGTCATCCGCAAACTTGGCTACACCACATTTTGTCCCCTCCTCCAAATCATCAATGTAAATGATGAACAGTTGTGGGCCTAACACTGACCCCTGTGGCACCCCACTTACCACTCTCTGCCAACCTGAAAAACTCCCATTTATCCCAACTCTCTGCCTCCTGTCAGACAACCAATTTTCAATCCAGGCCAATATACTTCCCCGGACTCCACTTTCCTGTAATTTACTGAGAAGTCTCTTGTGCGGCACCTTATCAAACGCTTTCTGGAAATCCAAATATACAACATCAACCTGTTCCCCTCTATCCTCCGCACCCATTATATCCTCAAAGAATCCTAACAAGTTTGTCAAACAAGATCTTCCCTTTCTAAAACCATGCTGCGTCTGCCTGATTGAACACTTACGTTCCAAAAGTTTCACTATTTCATCTTTAATGACAGCTTCAAGCATTTTTCCAACCACAGGCGTCAAGCTAATTGGCCGATAATTTCCAGTCTTCTGCCTACATCCCTTCTTAAAAAGTGGCGTGACATTGGCTGTCTTCCAGTCTGCTGGGAGCTGCCCAGAATCCAAGGAATTTTGGTCTATGACCACCAATGCATCAACTATAACTTCTGAACCTCAAAAGTTAAATAAATGGGACCCAACAGTATCTGACAGATGTTTTCGTTGTAAAAAAGAAGTGGGAACAACAATTCATGCAATCTGGACATGTGAGAAAGTGGAAAAATTTTGGGAAGATCTAAACCAGATATTAAATAAAATTACAGAAAACAATATACCAAAAAACCCAGAGATCTTCCTCCTAAGTAACATAAAAAACAAAGAATTTGGACTTGATTTGGATGGTGCACAAAAAAGATTTGTTATGATAGCTCTAGCCGTAGCAAAAAAAATGTATTATGTCAACTTGGAAATTAGAAGATAACTTGAGAATACAACAATGGTATATAGAAATGAATAAATGTATTCCATTAGAAAAAATAACATATAATTTAAGAAATAATATTGAAATATTTGAACAAATATGGGGAGCCATACATGAAACACAATAGAGAAAACCTACCGGGGACATCTACCACCTAAAATAACAAAAGGAGAAGGAAATGAAAAGAATTGACTCAGTGGAATTTCTTGTTTATTTTTAGTGAATGACAACATTGTTTGACTGGTTTAATGTATCTTAGATTCTGTATTTTAAATGAATGGGGGGGGGAGGTAGGGAGGGTGGGATGGGAGGAGGCAGGAGAAAATGACACTGTATATATTTGAAAAGGAAAATGTATGTATCTTGGTCAATGTGGTTTATGGTGTGAAAAATAAAAAAATTTTAAAAAAACTATAACTTCTGCCATTCCTTCAGAACCCTTGGATGCATATCATCAGGACCAGGTGATTTGTCTGGCTTTAATCCCATTAGTTTCTCCATCACCTCTTCCTTTGTAACAACTATTTTATCAAGGCCCTCCCCAACATTCGCATCCTTAACTCCGCACTTGGGCATGCTGGACATGTCTTCCACCGTGAAGACTGACACAAAATATTTGTTTAATGCCTCAGCCATTTCCTCATTTTTTGCTACCAGTTTTCCTTTCTCATCCTCCAAGCGTCCAATGTTAACTCTGGCCACCCTCTTCTGTTTTATATATTTATAAAATTTTTTGCTTTCTGTTTTTATATTTTGTGCCAATTTACTTTTATAATCCTTTTTCCCATTTCTTATTACCCGCTTTGTAACCCCTTGTTGTCTCTTAAAGTTTTCCCAATCTTCCAGTTTCCCACTGCTCTTTGCAGCTTTGTACACCTGCCCCTTCAATTTTATTCTCTCCTTTATTTCCTTTGTTAACCACGGTTGATTTTTCCCTCCCTTGCTGCCCTTTTTCCTGACCGGAATATATTTTTGTTGAGCATTACAAAATATTTCTTTGAAAATCTTCCACTGTTCCTCAACTGTTTCATCAATGAGCCTGTGCTCCCAGTCCACTCTGCCCAATTCCTCCCTCATCCTATGGTAGTCACCCCTGTTTAAGCATAATATATTAGTTTTAGATCTAACTCTTTCCCCTTCCATCTGAATGAGAAATTCAATCATACTATGATCGCTATTTCCCAGATGGTCTCTGACTATTACATCATTTACTCTATCTATCTCATTGCACAACACTAGATCCAGGAGAGCATTTTCTCTTGTGGGTTCCTTAACATGCTGCTCAAGAAAGCTATCGCGGATGCATTCTATGAAGTCCTCTTCCAGACTCCCACGTCCAACTTGATTTTCCCAATCTATGTGGAAGTTAAAGTCCCCATGACGACTGCCGTATCATTATTACATGTCTCACTTATCTCTCTATTTATTTCCTGTGCCACTAAACTATTGTTATATGGTGGGCGATAGATAACACCCACCAATATTTTTTTCCCTTTGTTATTCTTTATCTCTACCCAAATGGATTCAACATTATGCTCTTTAGATCTTATATCATTCCTCACTACTGCCTGGAGCTCATCTTTGATTAAGAGTGCAACTCCACCTCCCTTACCATCCTGTCTATCTCTTTGCACCACCTGATACCCTTGAAAGTTTAATTCCCATTTAGGGTCACCTTGTAGCCATGTTTCCGTGATGGCTACCAAATCATAGGCATGGATACCGATTTGCGCCTCAAGTTCACTAACCTTATTTCTAATACTGCGGGCATTCAGATAAAGTGCCCTTATGCTCTTTGTCCTTTTAATATCTAGTGACTTCTGTAACCTTTTCTTTTGATTTTTCTGCCCACTATTTTTCTTTGTAATTTTCTTAACACCATTATTGACCCGAAAACTCACTGCACCATCTGATTTTTTACTTTCTCCTCCCAACATTACTTTTCCTATTTTACTTTTCCTGGCCATTACTTTATCTTCCTTACCCTTTTTCCTATCACTCTGGTTCCCATACCCCTGCCAAATTAGTTTAAACGTTGCCCCACTGCTGTACCAAACATACTTGCCAAAATGTTGACACCTTTTGGATTGTGGTGCAACCCGTCCCTCTTGTAAAGATCATGCCTTCCCCAAAAGAGATCCCAATGATCCAAGAAGCCAAATCCTTGCCTTGTACACCAGCACCTCAGCCACACGTTCATTTTCCTTATCCTTACATTCTTTTCATCACTTGCATTTGGAACAGGTAGTAATCCCGAGATCACCACCCTAGCGTTCCTGTCTTTCAGCTTTTGTCCCAGCTCACTGTAATCCCTTTTCATTACCTCCTCCCTTTTCTTGTCAATGTCGTTTGTACCCACATGTACCAAGACATCAGGCTGCTCTCCCTCTCCTCTCAGAATATTTTGGACCCGATTTGTGATATCTCGTACCCTTGCACCAGGGAGGCAGCACACCATGCGGGTATACTTATCTGGCTCACAGAACCTCCTGTCCGTACCCCTGACAATGGAGTCCCCAATAACTACTGCATTTCTCCTTTTCCTTTTCTTTTGCACCACTCTGCCAGGCTCATTGCCATTGACCTGGTGCCCGTGGCCATCTTCTGTCCGGTCATCTTCCTCAACAGAATCCAACACAACATAACTGTTGCTGAGTGGGATAGTCACTGGTGCGCTCTCCGTTTTTCTCGCTTTTTTCTTTCCCCCCCTGACGGTTTCCCACTTACCTGACACGGGTTCTGGAGTATTTATCACCCTGAAAGTTGAGTCGATTAACTCCTCACTCTCCCTTACAAGCCGCAGGTCATCAATCTGCAACTCCATATCCCTAATTCGCTCCCTTAGTAACTGCATCTCGGTACATCTGGTGCAGATGTGGCCATTTGAGAGAGTGGAGATCACCCATTGTTCCCACATCTGACACCCAGTACAGACCACTAACCCTATTGTCATGACTCTGAATACGAAGGCAAATAACTCAGCTTACCTTTTCTCCTTGCCTGCTCTCGTCAAAGCCTGATAAGCCAAAGCCAGGAAGTCTCACTCCTTCACTGCTCCACTCACTCAGTGAGCCACTCCTCGCTGGCCACTCCCTCCCCTTTCACTCCTTTTATGGCCCCTTGACCAATTAACCCTGTCACTCTCAGCAAGCTCCTCCTCCTCTGATTCACAGCTCGACTCTCTCCAAGCTCCTCCTCCGACTCCCAGCCGAACCAAGTCGGCTATGTATATGGTTATCATTGTCTGAAGAGGGCATGCAAAATCATTGAGGATCCCTTCCACACTGTGGTGAATGTCTGCCAAGCTGCCCATCTCCCCTCTGGCAAGCCTTGCTGTACTAACATTGGCTGTGCATTATCTCTACTGTTAAGGACACTCCCCTTGGATATAACTGTATATGCATCTATTGTCTTTCATTATTGTACCATGAGTTTCTGCTAATAAAAGCCATGATTATTGTTTGACCACATCGTCTTTGTCTACTTCATCAACTGGCACTTCAATTTTATTAGCAGAGAGTTCAAGTCCGTGTAACGAGCGGGAGAAGAATGCCACAGGTCTGCCCTTTTGGTTAAGGGTTCCTGCCAAGGTACAATCTGAGGCATCAGTTTCCACTTGGAATGGGACATCCTCGTCAATGGACGAGAGTGCAGCTTTGGCAATATCAGCTTTAATTCTCTCAAAAGCCTTCAAGGCCATTGGAGAGAGAGGAAAAGATTTAGTGTCAAAGCTGCACTCTTGTCCATTGACGAGGATGTCCCATTCCCTGGTGGTCTAGTGGTTAGGATTCAGCACTCTCACCACCGCGGTCAGGGAACCACTAACAACTTTCCTTACTCTTTGGAAGAAGTTAGGAAACATCCAGGAGTGCTGGAACCCCGAAAGAAAGAAAAAGGCAAACTCCTGAAAAATGCTACTTCTGTGATAAGAGCTGGCACCCCAGACTGAAGTGCCTCGCTCGATTTGCTACCTGCAACTATTGTGGGAAACTCGGCCACTTTGCTAAAGCATGTAACGCGAAAAGTACTCCCACTGATAAGAAGAGAAGCACCAAGAAAATGCATCCTGGAGCTGCATGAATAGAAGACAACTGTGAAAAGGGGGAATCTTCAGACAAGCAGGCTGAATCAACTTCAAGTGATGGTGAGGTGAGATCCCCTGTGATAGCTCAGCATTCATGAGCGCTGAACTGCGGCAAGCCCTGCTACAAAAGGGGATTGCCACCAGCCGTACTATGAGCTACAACATGCAGGGCAATGGGCAGGTTGAAAGGGCTAATGCTACAGTCTGGAAGGCTGTTAATCTTGCTTTAAAAACACATGGTTACCCTGTTACCCAGTGGCAGGAGGTGCTGCCTGAGGCACTACATTCTATTCGGTCTTTATTGTGTACTGCAACAAATCAATCACCTCATGAACGTATGTTTGCCTTTCCTAGGAAATCAGGAACTGTGATGGACTGGCCAGTCTGTTTATCTGAGCCTGAAACCGTGCTGCTGAAGAGCCACACTCGGGCACGTAAAACAGACCCCCTAGTCCAACCAGTTCAGCTACTGTACTACAACTACGCTCATGTTAAATTCCCAGATGGGAGTACTGACACTGTACCCCTAAGAGATCTGGCCTCGTCTGGTTCGCCCCTTCCTCGCACCCCTACTCAGAGTGAGCCTGAGAGGTTGGACTCACACCCTATGACCCCTAGTAAGCTTTCAGATGGCCATGCTGAGGCTCCACTGCCTCACACTGGCAATTCTGGAGCGGGTCCAGAAGTCAGTCCTTCCCACACTACTGACCCAGGACCTGTACCAGTTCCCAAGGTTGCAAAGGAGCCACCTGTTTTGAGACAAAGCACCAGAATTCGTAAACAACCTGATAGGCCGACATATTCATAAAACATCTCATTATATTTCGATTGCTTGATAGATACTGGCGTATTTTGGCTGTTAGAGTATCTCAAGGCCAAACATGGTATCCATGTATCGCTTGGTTCAGTCTTTCCTCGCAGCTGTCCTTTTGATTTTAACCCTTCTTCTGCTGGGGGGGGGGAGACTGTAGTGAATGTCTGCCAAGCTGCCTGTCTCCCCTCTGGCGAGCCTTGCTGTACTAACATTGGCTGTGCATTATCTCTACTGTTAAGGACACTCCCCTTGGATATAACTGTATATGCATCTATTGTCTTTCATTATTGTACCATGAGTTTCTGCTAATAAAAGCCACGATTATTGTTTGACCACATCGTCTTTGTCTACTTCATCAAATGGCACTTCACACCCTAAACTTAGCATCTTTCAGCTGCCCCTGTCGGGAATAGATACATTATAGGTACAAGCCAGCATGGTTTTATGAAGGGAAGATCTTGCCTGATCAACCTATTGGAATTTTTTGAGGGAACCTCAAGTAGAATGGATAAGGGAGGGGCTGTGGATATTATGTACAGTACAATTCTGATTATCCAAAATCGGATTCTCCGAAATCCTCATTTTTTCCAAATTTTAAAAAAATTTTGGATAAATGAAGATATTTGAAACAAATCAGAAATCCGCATTTATCCAAATCTTCTTCGGAACTGAACTGACCTCACAGGTCGAAAAAAATTCACTTGACATGAAATTAGAACAATGATTGCCCTCGTTTCAGCTTATTGACTTTTCTCTCCAACTCTCCCTCTCAAACTGTGTGCTGCTGTCTTCCAGCCGCAAGAGGTCAGAAGAATCCCTTGTCCCAGCATGATCAAGGAGAGCGGTCTCCTGGGACCTTGGGCTCAATGGCATTCCCTCCCTCCCTCCTCTCCCCTTCCTCACCCCTCCCTTTCCTTCATTCATTCCCTCCTTAGCACAAAAGAGCTCCTGCTGCCAAACGCTCCCCATGGTACACGCACACCGGACTTCCCAGTGTGCACTTGCAGTTGGCTTAGGGGAAGATTCGGAGTCGGGATGCGGGTGTCAGAAGCTCTGGTAACTGGGGAGACAGGATCCCACCGACTCGCCAGTGAGTGTTCCACTGACCCGAGAAGCCTCCCTGGGGAACGGCGGCAGTGGGTGGGCGGTCTGGGTGATTGGTGGCGGCAGTTGGGAAGTCTGGGTGATCAGCGGCGGTGTAGCATCCAGCATTTTTTTAGTGAGAATTAAACATTATTTTAATGTTTAAAAAACCTTCCCTTGTTTTTTGTTATTTTTTAAACATTAATGCAAGTGATTTGCTGTTGCTTCTAGGGTGTTTTTAAAAAATGACTAGTTCTCCAAAAAAAATGCTTATCCAACATAGGCTTGGTCCTGACCATTTTGGATAATCGGAGTTGTTCTGTAATTGTACTTTCAAAAGGCCTTCAATAAGATACTGCATAAGAGGCTCCTTAATAAGATGAGAGCCCTTGGAATCACAGGAAAGATATTAGATTGGATGGAGCATTGGCTGATAGGCAAGAAGCAAAGGGTGGGGATAAAGGGATCCTGTGCTGGTTGGTTGCTGGTTACTAGTGGTGGTCCGCAGGGGTTGGTGTTGGAGTCACTTCTTTTTACAATGTATATTGATGATTTAGATTATGGAGTGAATGGTTTTGTGGTTAAGTTTGCAGATGACACCAAGATAGATGGTGTAGTAGGAAGTGTAGAAGAAACTGAAAGGTTGAAGAGAGACTTGGACAGTTTAGGAGAGGGGGCAAAGAAATGGCAGATGAGATAAAATGTTGAGAAATGTATGGTTGTGCATTTTGGAAGAGGAAATAAACAGGCAGATTGTTATTTGGAAGGGGAAAAAATTCAAAATTCGGAAGTGCAAAAGGACTTGGGGGTCCTCATGCAGGATAACCTAAAGGTTAGTTTGGCAGGAAAGAAAGTGAATGCTATGTTGACGTTCATTTCAAAGGGAATAGTGTATCAGAGTAAAGAGGTGTTAAGGCTCTACGGGACACTTGTGGGACCTCATTTGGAGGACTGTGTGCAGTTTTGGGCCACTTATCTTAGAAGAGATGTAATGATGCTGGAGAGAGTACAGAGATTTACCAGGATGATTCCTGGAATGGAAGAGCTAACATATGAAGAACATTTAGCGGCTCTTGGACTCTATTAATTGGAGTATAGAAGAAATAGAAGAGATTTCATAGAAACATTTTGATTGGATTGAGTAGATGTGAATAAGATGTTTCCCTTGGTGGGTGACTCCAGGACAAGAGGGCACAGTCTTAGAATTAGAAGGTACCCATTTGAAACAGAGATGATGAGAAATTTCTTTAGCCAGAGGGTCATGGATTTGTGCAATTCGTTGCCACATACAGCTGTGGAGGCCTGTTCATTGGGGGAGTTTAAGGGGGTGATTGATAGGTATCTAATTAGTCAGGGTATCAAGGGATATGGGGAAAAGGCCAGAATTTGGAACAACATGTGAGAACAGTTTAGCTCAGGGTGGACTTGAGGAGAAAACTCGATGGGCCGAATAGCTTACTTCTGTTAATTTATATTGTGATTTTATGATACAGGAGTATCAGAGCTCGCAGCACCAGGCTAAGAAACAGCTTCTTCCCGTGGACAGAGATAATGCTGAACAACCAAAGGAACTTAACTTCTCACACTATCCATCCGAGATACTCGAGGTCACGAAACAAATTTTTAAAAAAATTATTTGTATTTATGAAGACTTTTCCTACATATGTATTGTTTGTTTGCATGTGGATTACGCCTGATTGTGTGTCTGCATGTTTTGTACCAAGAACTGGAGAACACTGTCTTGTCGATTTGTACTTGTGCAATCAGATGACAATAAGCCTTACTTGACTTGAATGTACTCGGCAATATCATTCTTCAGCATGGAATTCCAAAGATTCACCAAACTTAAGGTGAAAAAATTTCCTCTCATCTCAGTATTGATACTTATTGAGAGATCTCAGCTGTGGAAACATCACCCCTGCATTTATGTGTCAAGCCCCAAAGAGTTTTGGGTATTTTCTTTCTTTCTTTTGAATGCTGGAGTATGCACCCAGTTAGCCTCTCCCCAAAAGACAATCCCCACAATTTTCAAGATGCTGGAAAGAACAAGTGGGCCTTATTTTTTTTTTGTTCATCATTACTGCCCTTTGTTGCATGGTCAGTTGGGACCTTTTGGAAGGGCATTAAGGGACAGCTACAGTTTTGGCTGGTCTGAGCTCATTTAGAGGATCCTCCCACATGCTGGCCACCACCTCTCCTTGCCTGTACCTTTGGGAAGTGGTTCAGAAACCTGAAGTCCACACTTCTTGTTTCAAGAACAGATTTTCTCCAGTGGTGATTAGGCTCTTGAATCCTCGGTTACACCCTAATCAAACCATACCTTTTCTTCCACTACAATAACTAAATAATTATTATCACCCTTGTATATTCATTATCTCTTTTTGTACGGTAATTTAATGTGCACGATGGGAGTCTTTCTTTTATGGAGTGCCTGTTTGGCTGCAGCACGTCAGAAATTTAGTGAATGTGTACTTTGGATTTCTGTGTATGACAATGAACTTTCTGCAGGACGCTTTATCAGTTAAATAGTCCAAGGCTGGCAGTGAAAAAGTATTTTTCCTTTCATAATCAGCTAAAAATGCTAATGAATTGTGTAAGTTCGAACTTGAAGGCAGAATACATGGTTAAGGGCAGAATTCTTGACAGTGTGGAGCAGAGGGACCTTGGGTTCCAAATCCTAAGATCTCTCAAGGTTGCCATGCCGGTTGATAGAGTAACTAAGAAGATTTATGGTATACTGGCCTTCATTAGTCAGGGATTGAGATCAAGAGTCATGAGGTAATGTTGTAGCTCTATAAAACTCTGGTTAGACCACACTTGGAACATTATATTCAGTTCTGGATGCCTCTTTACAGGAAAGATGTGGGGCAGAGGAGATTTACCAGGATGTTGCTCTATAAAACTCTGGTTAGACCACACTTGGAACATTACATTCAGTTCTGGATGCCTCTTTACAAGAAGGATGTGGGGCAGAGGAGATTTACAAGGATGTTGCTCTATAAAACTCTGGTTAGACCACACTTGGAACATTACATTCAGTTCTGGATGCCTCTTTACAAGAAGGATGTGGGGCAGAGGAGATTTACCAGGATGTTGCTCTATAAAACTCTGGTTAGACCACACTTGGAACATTACATTCAGTTCTGGATGCCTCTTTGCTTCGAGCAGGACCACTAGCTATAACCCGCGTGGTAAAGGGCAGTTTGAAAGGGAGAATGCCTCCATCTGAATAATAGTGACTCAACCATGTGTATTTATGCAAAGCAGTTGACAGATTTAATAAAACATTACATAAACAAAGGTTCTTCCATTTTCAAGCAACTGGGGTGAGCATCTCAGTGTGAACTCACAACAAACTAATGGGTTTCAAAATAATTGCGGCAATGCCAAGAATTTGAAGGGTTGCAGGTGTGTTTAGTGATGCTATTTAGAATGAGCCAATGTTCAGGACATTTCCTAGGGGCATGCTGGCCTTATCCAGTTCAGCAGGACTCAGTTAGCTGGTGTCAGCAGGGTCAGGACACAGGCCCTATGGAGTGTACGAATGGTATCCCCATACAGATTTTCTCACAATGAAGGCTCACCAGACTGATTTTATACTGCCCTAAAAACCCAATTTTATTTTGTAGGATAGTGGAGTGAATATAGAACATTGAAATATATAGCACAGTTCAGGCCCTTCGGCCCCCAGTGTTATTCCAGCCCTAATAATCTAACTTCATGTCAGTCAAGAATTTCCTTACTGCGTAACCCTCAATTTTTCACCATGTATCAATTTAATGGTCTCTTAAAAAGATCCTATTGTACTTTCCTCCATCACCATTACCAGCAGGTGCATTCAATGCACCCACCCCTCTCCCTCTCCGTATGAAGAACTTACCTCTTACATCCCCCCTGTACATACACCCAAACACCTGAAAACTATGCCCATTCATCTTATCCATTTCGTCACTGGGAAAAAGCCTCTGGCCATCCACACGATCAATGCCTCTCATCATCTTGCACACCTCTATCAGGTCACCCCACAACCTCCGTTGCTCCAAGGAGAAAAGACCCAGTTCACTCAACCTATCCTCATAAGGCACACTCTCTAATTTAGACAGCATACTTTTAAATCTCCTCTGCACTACATTCTTCTAGTGGTGGGGAGGGGTGGGATGGGATACCACTTCATTTTAAGCCTTCTCACACATCTGATGAAGAATCAGATCCACAATGGTACAGTATCTCAATACCAAATTGTCACACTCTCCTCAGACCTATTCATGTCTTTTGATATCTAGGAGTCATAGAGTGATAGAGCACCAACTCATCCATGATGGCAAGTTGCCTACCTGAGCTTGTCCCATTTGCCTCTGAATCTTTCCTATCCTTGCACCTGTCCTAATGTCTTATTAAGTTATAATTGCCCCTATCTTCTACACTTCCTCTGGCAGCTTATTGCACCAACTGCTGACTCACGGCTTATTCCACATCACACTGTTGACTCATGACTGCACTGCAATATTCAGTTCCAATAGAATCATCCAATATGCCTTTTAATATAACAGTAATTGGCCTTCCCTGTGCCCGGACCGGGGCCGCCGCCTCCTTCTTTCTGCCCGGACCGGGCCTCCGCCTGCTTCACTCTACTGAGGCAGGGGCGGCCACATCCCCCTCGCTTCTTCCCGGACCGGGCCTCCGCCTGCTTCACTCTACTGAGGCCGGGGCTGCCACATCCCCCTCGCTTCTTCCCGGACCGGGCCTCCGCCTGCTTCACTCTACTGAGGCCGGGGCGGCCACATCCCCCTCGCTTCTTCCCGGACCGGGGCCTCAGCCTGCCTCACTCTACCGAGGCCGGGGCCACCGCCTCCCCCTCGTTTCTGCCCGGACCGGGGCCTCCACCTGCCTCACTCTACCGAGGCCGGGGCCGCCACCTCCCCCATGCTTTTGGCCAGATCGGGGCCGCCGCCGCCTACCTTCTGCTCTGACTGGGGCCGGGGCCACTGCCGCCTTCCCTGTGCCCAGACCAGGGCCGCCGCCTCCTTCTTTCTGCCCGGACTGGGGCAACCGCCTGCTTCACTCTGCCGAGGCTGGGTCCGCTGCCTCCCCCTCGCTTTTTACATTTTACACCCCAGTTACACAGCAGTAAGAAAGGGTGTGACTCGGTCAACCCCGTCAGAATCCAACCAGGTCCCTGACCTACCTCAGAGGTAGTTAGAGAACCCAATTAAACTTACCTAGGCCATGTCCACAGGTGATTTGCGACCAGGTATGGTCCGACCTAGGAGGGGAGGCAGGCCCCTCCAGCCCGGGTAAGAAACCTGCATAGGAGAAGGCCACTCCGATATAAAACCTACGACCCAAGGACCTCGCTGCCACATCCCAGCTTGCTTGGCCACGGCACACGAACCATAGGTGTAAAGGGTGGGGCCAGTACTGCGCACACTGCACTCCACCTAAAAGCTCCTTTGCGCAGGCCCGAGGACATGTCCACTTCCTCCCCCTCCACGTCCTCCCCCTCAAAAGATGCTCACAAACTCAAGCTAGCATGCTGGAACATCAGAACCATGCTAGACAAGGCTGACAGCCACCGCCCTGAACGTCGGTCTGCCCTCATCGCACATGAACTCCTCAGACTTGACATCGACATAGCCGCTCTCAGTGAAGTCCGCCTGGCAGATGTAGGCAGCCTCCAAGAACGTGGCGCGGGCTACACACTCTACTGGTCTGGCAAACCTATGGATGAATGACACCTATCTCGTGTAGGCTTCATGATCAAGAACTCCATTGCCTCCAAACTTGAAAACCTCCCGACAGGCCACTCGGACCGGATCATGTCCATGTGACTCCACCTTCAAAACAAGCGTCGCATCACCCTCATCAGTGTCTATGCTCCAACCCTCCAGGCGGAACCAGCAGAAAAGGACAAGTTCTACACTGATCTGCGCAACCTCATTCAATGCACCCCTACAGCCAACAAGGTTGTCATCCTTGGCGACTTCAACTCTCGTGTCGGCAAAGACTCAGAAACCTGGCCAGGAATCCTGGGCAAGCATGGTGTTGGCAAGTGCAACGACAACGGGCGCCTCCTGTTGGAGCTCCGCGCAGAACAGTGGCTTGTCATTACAAACACCCTTTTTCAGCAGAGGGACAGCCTGAAGACTACCTGGATGCATCCCTGATCCAAACACTGGCACCTCCTGGACTACGTCCTGGTGCGAGAAAGAGACAAACGAGATGTGCTCCACACCAGGGTCATGCCCAGCGCGGAATGCCACACTGACCACCGGCTGGTTCACTTCAAGCCAAAGTCCTGGAACAGTAAAGCCCCAGAAAGAGGTTCAATGTTGGAAACTTGCAGTCAGACGAAGTGAGAGGAAACTTCCAGGCAAACCTCAAAGCAAAGCTCGAGGATGCAATCCGCCTCACGGACTCGTCCCCTGAAACCCTCTGGGATCAGCTGAAGACTGCCATACTGCAATCCACTGAAGAAGTACTGGGCTTCTCCTCCAGGAAAAACAAGGACTGGTTCGACGAAAACAACCAGGAAATCCAGGAGCTGCTGGCAAAGAAGGGAGATGCCCACCATGCTCACCTTGCAAAGCCGTCCTGGCCAGAGAAGAAACGAGCCTTCCATCGTGCATGTAGCCATCTTCAGCGCAAACTCCGGGAGATCCAAAATGAGTGGTGGACTAGCTTCGCCAAACAAACCCAGCTCAGCGCAGACATTGGCGACTTCAGGGGTTTTTACAAGGCTCTAAAGGCTGTGTACGGCCCCTCACCCCAAGTCCAAACCCGCTGCGCAGCTCAGATGGCAAAGTCCTCCTCAGCAACAAGATCTCCATCTTCAACCAATGGTCAGAACACTTCCAATCTCTTTTCAGTGCCAACCACTCAGTCCAAAAATCCGCCCTGCTCCAGCTCCCTCAACAGCCCTTAAGGCTAGAGCTGGATGAGGTCCTCACCTGGGAAGAGACATATAAGGCAATTGAACAACTGAAAAGTGGCAAAGCAGCAGGTATGGATGGAATCCCCCCCAGAGGTCTGGAAGGCTGGCGGGAAAACTCTGCATGCCAAACTGCATGAGTTTTTCAAGCTCTGCTGGGACCAAGGAAAGCTGCCTCTGGACCTTCGTGATGCCATCATCATCATCCTGTACAAAAACAAAGGCGAGAAATCAGACTGCTCAAACTACAGGGGAATCACGCTGCTCTCCATTGCAAGCAAAATCTTCACTAGGATTCTCCTAAATAGAATAATACCTAGTGTTGCCGAAAATGTTCTCCCAGAATCACAGTGCAGCTTTCATGCAAACAGAGGAACTACTGACATGGTCTTTGCCCTCAGACAGCTCCAAGAAAAGTGCAGAGAACAAAACAAAGGACTCTACATCACTTTTGTTGACTTCACCAAAGCCTTCGACACCGTGAGTAGGAAAGGGCTTTGGCAAATACTAGAGCGCCTCGGATGCCCCCCAAAGTTCCTCAACATGGTTATCCAACTGAAACACAAAGGCACAGAAATAAAAGTTACAGAAAAGTGAGTATAAAGGTGGAAAGAAGATGGCGACAAAAAAAGAAAAATCGAAAGCAACGGTAAGAAGAGAGGAAGAGAAGACAAAGGAGGAAAAAGGTGAAGGCCTTACCTGTCCGAAGAGGCCCGCTGCGGAGAGAGAAACCCGCTCCCTCAGGTCGGTAAATAATGGACTACAAAAATGGCTCGCAGAGCCGAGTAAAAGTGCGCAACCGCGCATGAAAAAAAACACACCGACGGGAGGGGGGACCAGCTGGGGAGTCGATCTCCACAGCCGGCAACGACAGCTGCAGAACACCTGCAGCAAGAAGAGACCACAGAAGACAATAGAAACAAGAAAGAAGAGGAGGAAAGGGCACCAAAGAAACAACAGATGGCCAACCCAGAGGAAGAAGAAGAGGAAGAGGAAGAGTACAGTGAAATAGAAGAAGAAAAGAAAGGCAAGGTAAAGGATATACTTGCTCTTATTAAAGGATACATGGAGTCATTTAAAGAATGGCAAACACAGGAATTTAAGGATTTAAGAAAAAGAATAAACAACACAGAAGAGAAAATAAATAAAATAGAGATGACCTTAACAGAAATGGGAAAGAAAATGGACAAGATGGAAGAGCGGGCAGTAGCAGCAGAAATGGAGGTAGAAGACTTAAAAAAGAAATTGGAGGAATCTAATAAAAAAACTAAAGAGACACAAGAACTACTAGCTCAAAAAATAGATACAATGGAAAACCATAACAGAAGAAATAACATAAAGATAGTGGGCCTTAAGGAAGATGAAGAAGGCAAGAATATGAGGGAGTTTATAAAAGAGTGGATCCCTAAGACCCTAGGATGTCCAGAACTACAGCAAGAAATGGAAATAGAAAGGGCACATAGAGTATTGGCCTCTAAACCGCAACCACAACAAAAACCAAGATCTATTGTAGTAAAATTCCTAAGATATACTACAAGAGAAAAGGTACTGGAGAAGACAATGGAAAAAGTAAGAGAGGGCAACAAACCACTGGAGTATAAAGGGCAAAAAATCTTCATTTATCCAGATATAAGTTTTGAACTCCTAAAGAAGAGAAAAGAGTTCAATACAGCAAAGGCGATTTTATGGAAGAAAGGGTATAAATTTATACTAAAGCATCCAGCGGTATTGAAAATATTCATTCCAGGACAACAAAACAGACTATTCTCGGATCCAGAAGAAGCACGAAAATTTGCAGAACAATTACAAAAATAGACTGAGGGAGGAAGACGGGTAATGAGAGTTAAAATGATCACGATGGATATGTATGTGGGTAAAGACAAAAATAGACTGAGGGATGAAGACGGGTAATGAGAGTAAAAATGATCACGATTGATATGTATGCGGGTAAAGAGGTATAAGAGTGAATAGAGACAATGTGCATACGTGAATGTATCTGTACTTAGAGGAAAATATAGATAGTATAGACAAGAATTAATAAGGGAAGGTAATGGAATAGAGAGAATAAGGAGGGAATTAAAAGAGTGACCTTTGTGACATATGAAAAGTGAAATCTTTTCTGGGGGGGGCGGGGTGGGGGGAAATAGCGGTCACTGCAAAATCAGTTGACGCTTGCGAGTGGATTCCCAAATCCAAATGAAGAGGGGAGATGTGGTTGTCCGACAAGGGATAAAGGACAACTCAGGAGGGGAAGGGGAGATTGGGGATAAATAAGATAGAAATAGGAGAATAAGGAAAATGTTGGATGCTGTAGGAATGTTGTCTTATAAAGAGTTGAAAATAAGAAAACAGAAATGGAAAAGGAGGAAAGGTAATGATGGAAAAACGGAAAGAGAAGATAAACAAAATATAAAAGGGCTACGCTGAACTATATGACTTTAAATATTAATGGAATACATAACCAAATTAAAAGGAAGAAACTACTAAACTTCTAATGTATTCCATTAGAAAAAATAACATATAGGTTAAAAAATAATATTGAAATATTCGAACAAGTATAGGAGCCTTACATTAAATACAATAGCGAAAACCTACCGGGGACAAACATTACCTAAGTTGATGGAAGGAGAAGGAAAGAAAAGAATGGACTCAGTAGAATTTCTGGTGTATTTTTGTTGAATGACAACATTGTCTGACTGGCTTAATGCAACCTAGATTGTATACCTGAATGGATGAGAGGGGGGGGTGGGGGGTGGCTTGGGAGGAGGGGGGAGGGAGAAAAAGTCACTGTATATGTGTGAAAAAGAAATAGTGTATATCATGGCTAATGTGATTTATGGTGTGAAAAATAAAAAAATTAAATAAATAATAATAAAAAAAACATGGTTATCCAACTGCACGAAAAACAACAAGGTCGGGTCAGATACAGCAATGAGCTCTCCGAACCCTTCTCCATTAATAATGGCGTGAAGCAAGGCTGCGTTCTCGCACCAACCCTCTTTTCAATCTTCTTCAGCATGATGCTGAAACAAGTCATGAAAGAGCTCAACAATGAAGATGGTGTTTACATCCGGTACCGCACGGATGGCAGTCTCTTCAATCTGAGGTGCCTGCAAGCTCACACCAAGACACAAGAGCAACTTGTCCATGAACTACTCTTTGCAGATGATGCCGTTTTAGTTGCCCATTCAGAGCCAGCTCTTCAGCACTTGATGTCCTGTTTTGCGGAAACTGCCAAAATGTTCGGCCTGGAAGTCAGCCTGAAGAAAACTGAGGTCCTCCATCAACCAGCTCCCCACCATGACTACCAGCCCCCCCACATCTCCATCGGGCACACAAAACTCAAAATGGTCAACCAGTTTACCTATCTCGGCTGCACCATTTAATCGGATGCAAGGATCAACAACGAGATAGACAACAGACTCGCCAAGGCAAATAGTGCCTTTGGAAGACTACACAAAAGAGTCTGGAAAAACAACCAACTGAAAAACCTCACAAAGATTAGCGTATACAAAGCCGTTGTCATACCCACACTCCTGTTCGGCTCCGAATCATGGGTCCTTTACCAGCATCACCTACGGCTCCTAGAACGCTTCCACCAGCGTTGTCTCCGCTCCATCCTCAACATTCATTGGAGCGACTTCATCTCCAACATCGAAGTAATCGAGATGGCAGAGGCCGACAGCATCGAATCCACGCTGCTGAAGATCAAACTGCGCTGGGTAGGTCACGTCTCCAGAATGGAGGACCATCGCCTTCCCAAGATCGTGTTATATGGCGAGCTCTCCACTGGCCACCGATACAGAGGTGCACCAAAGAAGAGGTACAAGGACTGCTTAAAGAAAGCTCTTGGTGCCTGCCACATTGACCATCGCCAGTGGGCTGATATCGCCTCAAACCGTGCATCTTGGCGCCTCACAGTTCGGCGGGCAGCAACCTCCTTTGAAGAAGACCACAGAGCCCACCTCACTGTCAAAAGACAAAGGAGGAAAAACCCAACACCTAACCACAACCAACCAATTTTCCCTTGCAACCGCTGCCTGTCCCGCATCGGACTTGTCAGCCACCAACGAGCCTGCAGCTGACGTGGACATACCCCTCCATAAATCGTCGTTCGCGAAGTCAAGCCAAAGAAAAAAAAAAGAAGAACTTGCCTCATCAGTAACAATGAGCCGCATTACAGAGAGGAGGTTGGAAGGCTTATAAAATGGTGCGAGACCATTAGGACTGGGTAGTAGTATCCTGCGCTGTGCCTCCGCTCCCCACTCTCCCATGTTCGCACCAGTGCTCCTGTTACAGCAGCTCTGGCAGCAAAACCTTTACCCAGGTTTTCTGGTGAAGGCTCAGGGTAGGGAGGACCATGCGTAGAAGGGTTCTCAAGAGCTAGAGGAATAACCTTCAGGTCAGCAGTTTGGCAAGTTGGGTGGAGACAGTGCAAATTATCCTCTTTCCAGCTGAAAATGGCCCATTGTTGCATTTCATATCATTGCACATTCTCCAGTATGGTGACTGCATTTCAACTTCAACCGCAACAGGATCCAGATGATCAAAACAACCACCTCTTACAAAAGAATTCTCATCTGAGTAAACCATCAGGTTCTTATGCATAAACTGTTCTGAAACCACCAAAAGATCTGTCTGCAAGATTGAGCCATCACCTTTTATTGCACTCACTGCAACTGTGAATACCATTTATCCATCCTTATCTATTTTTCTGTCTCCTGGCATATTGTGGTAACTTAATTTATTCTGTTATTGTTGGTGCACCGTATGCACCTGTGTAATTTCAGCAAGGAAGAATTTCAGTGGATCTGTATATTGAACTCATAACGTGACAATAATCTTTCATACAATATTCATTTTTACAAATGATATACATGTTGCCTGGATGAGAGAGTATTAGCTCTAAGGAGAGCTTGGACAAACTGGGGTTGTTTTATCTGGAGTATCAGAGGCTGAGAGGAGATCTAATTGAAGTTTATAAAATTATGAAAGGCATTACCATATATTTCAGTGTATAAGTCGACCTTCAGATAAGTCGGGTCCCCATTTTCATCCTCATTTTCATGGTTTTATCATATATCGGGTGTATAAGTCAACCCCCCACCCCCAAAAAAAATCGTGTTGACTGAGCTGTTGGACATTGTCAGAAGGTAGTTGTAATCATGGAGTTTCCAGCAAAATGACAAGAGTACGAAGCAAGTTTTAAGTTAAAAGTAATAGAAGTGGCCAAGAAATCCAGCCACTGTGCTGCAACTAGGGCATTTGAGATATGTGAGAAGTTGGTAAGAGATTGGAGAAAGAATGAAGATGCTTAAAGAAAAAAAATAGTGATTTTAAAAAAAATTTAATTTTTAATTTTTAAGTATATTTAACAATCATATAAAACACCAAGAAAACCCCGCTTCCCTACCCTTTCTATGTAAACCCAATTAAACAAAGAAAAAGACAAAAGAGAAAAAAAGAAAAGACCCTCATCGTGAGTGCATACAGTGAAACATGGTATTACCACAAAGTTGTGTTCTTTACAGAGGTCTACTAGCTAGCCAGAAGTGATTATATCCCTATAGTGGCATCAGTAAAGTACCTATATTTTCTAGATAAGGCTGCCAAATTTTCAGGAAGGTGATATTTCCTTTTCTAAGATTATATGTGATCTTTCAAGAGAAATATAGCTGTTCATTTCCGAAGATGAGAGAGGGGAGTCAGATTTCCATTTCATTGTTAAACATTTCCTGGCCACACACACAGCAATTTCTGTAAATTTAATTGGAAATTACTTAAAGATCTACTAACACTTGAGAAAATGCTCCAGTTAGCAAAGCCCTGGATCCAGTGGGAAGGTAACTCCTGTGATCTTAGCCAAGATGTCACAGAGGTCATACCAGAAGGGTCACATCTTTGTACAGAGCCAGGTGGAGTACAGGAAGGAGTCAACCTCTATACCACATCTGAAGCACATCTCTGACAACTCAGGCTTATATTGATGTAGTTTCTGTGGGGTGAGATACAGCTGATGGAGGAAACTCTAGTGAACCAATCAGTACCGGGCATTAAAGGTAGCTGACAAACTTTGACATAAATCTGACCAGAGCTATTCATTAATTGTTATGTTCAAATCCGACTCTCATCTCACTCTAAATATATGCAAACTGGGTTTTGGGACCTCATTCATCAGTAAGAAATACATTCTAGAAATAAATTTACACATATTTTCTTCATGAAGCAGTTTCTCCACTTCACTGAGCACTGGCTTCAAGATTTTAACTGAAGATAACTGAAGAAGGTCTTGTTGAGCAATTTGAATTTCCTTTTTAATTGTTCAAATGACATAAATAAGTCCTTTATCGTAGCAGTCTTCTAAATGTTGAATCCCTTTATGATGCCAAGTCTTCAGAATTTTGTTGTTTAAAGTTATGGGTGTGAGTTCATTTTGTCTCAAAGGTGTTTTTGATGACAATCCCTTCTATTTTTTTTTAAATTTTTTATTTTTCACACCATAAATCACATTAACCATGGTACACACTTTTTCCTTTTCACACATATACAGTGCCCTTTTCTCCCCCCCCTCCCTCCTCCCATCCCACCCTCCCTACCTCCCCCCTCCCGTCCATTTAAGGTATAAAATCTAGGATACATTAAACCAGTCAGACAATGTTGTCATTCAATAAAAATACACCAGAAATTCCACTGAGTCCATTCTTTTCATTTCCTTTTCCTTCCGTTAACTTAGGTAGTGATTGTCCCCAGTAGGTTTTCGCTATTGTGTTTAATGTAAGGCTCCCATATTTGTTCGAATATTTCAATATTATTTCTTAAACTACATGTTATTTTTTCCAATGGAATACATTTATTCATTTCTATATACCATTGTTGTATTTTCAAATTATCTTCCAATTTCCAGGTTGACATAATACATTTTTTTGCTACGGCTAGAGCTATCTTAACAAATCTTTTTTGTGCATCCTCCAAATCAATTCCAAATTCTTTGTTTTTTATGTTACTTAGGAGGAAGATCTCTGGATTCTTTGGTATATTGTTTTCTGTTATTTTATTTAATATCTGATTTAGATCTTCCCAAAATTTTTCTACTTTCTCACATGTCCAGATTGCATGAATTGTTGTTCCCATTTCTTTTTTACATCGAAAACATCTATCAGATACTGTTGGGTCCCATTTATTTAACTTTTGAGGTGTAATGTATAGCCTGTGTATCCAGTTATATTGTATCATACATAACCTCGTATTTATTGTATTTCTCATCGTTCCAGAGCATAACTTCTCCCATGTTTCCTTTTTTATCTTTATATTTAAATCTTGTTCCCATTTTTGTTTAGTTTTACCATTTGTTTCCTCATTCTCCTTTTCTGGCAGTTTAATATACATATTTGTTATAAATCTTTTGATTATCATTGTATCTGTAATCACATATTCAAAGTTACTTCCCTCTGGCAAACTCAAACTGCTTCCTAATTTATCCTTCAAGTAGGATCTCAATTGGTAATATGCCAGCGCTGTATCTTGAGTTATATTGTATTTATCTTTCATTTGTTCAAAGGATAATAATCTATTTCCTGAAAAACAATTTTCTATTCTTTTAATCCCTTTTTTCTCCCATTCTCTAAAGGAAAGGTTATCTATTGTAAAAGGGAGTAACTTGTTTTGCGTCAATATTAGTTTTGGTAATTGATAATTTGTTTTATTTCTTTCTACATGAATCTTCTTCCAAATATTGAGTAGATGATGTAATACTGGAGAACTTCTATGTGGTACCAATTTTTCATCCCATTTATATAATATGTGTTCAGGTATCTTTTCCCCTATTTTATCTAATTCTAATCTAGTCCAATCTGGCTTTTCCCTTGTTTGATAAAAATCTGATAGGTATCTTAATTGTGCGGCTCTATAATAATTTTTAAAGTTTGGCAGTTGTAAGCCTCCTTGTTTATACCATTCTGTTAATTTATCTAGTGCTATCCTCGGTTTCCCCCCCCTTCCATAAAAATTTCCTTATTATTTTCTTTAACTCCTTGAAGAATTTCTCTGTCAGTTGTATTGGCAATGCCTGAAATGGTATAATATCCTTGGAAAAATGTTCATTTTAATACAGTTTATCCTTCCTATTAGTGTTAGTGGTAAATCTTTCTAATGCTCTAAATCATCCTGTAATTTTTTCATTAGTGGATAATAATTGAGTTTATATAGTTGGCCGAGATTTTTGTTTATTTGTACACCTAGGTATCTTATTGCTTGCATTTGCCATTTAAATGGTGATTCCTTCTTAAATTTTGAGAAATCCGCATTATTCATAGGCATTGCTTCACTTTTATTTACGTTGATCTTGTAACCCGACACTTCTCCATATTCCTTCAATTTCTTATATAATTCTTTTATTGATAGTTCTGGTTCTGTTAAGTATACTATAACATCATCCGCAAATAAACTGATTTTATATTCCTTGTCTTTTATTTTTATCCCTTTTATATTATTTTCTGTTCTTATCAATTCTGCTAGTGGTTCTATAGCTAACGCAAACAATAAAGGTGATAGTGGGCATCCCTGCCGTGTTGAGCTGCTTAAGTTAAATTGCTTTGATACATGTCCATTTACTGTCACTTTCGCTAATGGCCCCTTATATAATGCTTTAATCCAATTAATATACTTCTCCGGTAAACTGAATTTTTGCAATACTTTGAACAAATAATTCCATTCTACTCTGTCAAAGGCCTTCTCTGCGTCTAAAGCAACTGCTACTGTTGGTGCTTTATTCCCTTCTACTGCATGAATTAAGTTAATAAATTTACAAATACTGTCTGTTGTGCGTCTTTTTTTGATAAATCAAGTTTGGTCTAGATTTACCATTTTCGGTACATACTCTGCTAATCTGTTTGCTAATAGTTTAGCTATTATCTTATAATCTGTGTTAAGTAAAGATATTGGCCTATATGACGCTGGTGTGAGTGGATCTTTCCCTTGCTTTAGTGTTACTGTAATTATTGCTGTTTTACATGAATCTGGTAAGCTTTGTGTTTTATCAATCTGGTTGATTACTTCCAGGAGGGGCGGAATTAATAAGTCTTTAAATGTTTTATAGAATTCTATTGGGAATCCATCCTCTCCTGGTGTCTTATTATTTGGTAATTTTTTTATGATCTCTTGTATTTCTACTATTTCAAATGGCTCTGTTAATTTATTTTGTTCCTCTATTTGTAGTTTTGGTAGTTCATTTTTAGTTAGAAATTCATCTATTTTCCCTTCTTTCCCTTCGTTTTCAGTTCGGTATAATTGTTCATAGAATTCTCTAAAGTTTTCCTTAATTTCTTTTGGATTATATGTAATTTGTTTGTCTTTTTTCCTTGATGCCAATACCATTTTCTTAGCTTGTTCTGTCTTAAGCTGCCATGCTAGGATTTTGTGCGTTTTTTCACCTAGTTCATAATATTTCTGTTTTGTCTTCATTATATTCTTCTCCACCTTATATGTTTGTAGTGTTTCATATTATTTTTTTATCCGCCAATTCTCTTCTTTTAGTTGTATCTTCGTTCATTGCTAATTCTTTTTCTATATTTACTATTTCCCTTTCCAACTGCTCTGTTTCCTGATTATAGTCCTTCTTCTTCTTGGTTACATAACTTATTATTTGCCCTCTAATGAATGCTTTCATTGCATCCCATAGTATAAACTTATCTTTCACTGATTTCGTATTTATTTCAAAATACATTTTAATTTGTTTTTCAATAAATTCTCTAAAATCCTGCCTTTTAAGTAACATGGGGTTTAATCTCCATCTATACATTCTTGGAGGGATGTCCTCTAACTTTACTGTCAATATTAAGGGTGAATGGTCCGATAGTATTCTAGCTTTATATTCTGTTTTTCTTACTCTATCTTGCATACGAGCTGATAACAAAAATAGGTCTATTCTTGAGTATGTTTTATGTCTAGCCGAGTAATATGAATATTCCTTTTCCTTTGGGTGTTGTTTCCTCCATATATCCAAAAGTTGCATTTCTTCCATCGATTTAATTATAAATTTGGTTACTTTGTTCTTTCTGTTAATTTTTTCCCCAGTTTTGTCCATATTTGAATCCAAATTCAGGTTGAAATCCCCTCCTATTAATATGTTCCCTTGCGTATCTGCTATCTTCAAAAAAATATCTTGCATAAACTTTTGATCTTCTTCGTTAGGTGAATATACATTGAGTAGATTCCAAAACTCCGAATATATTTGACATTTTATCATTACATATCTCCCTGCTGGATCTATTATTTCCTCTTCTATTTTAAATGGCATATTTTTACTAATTAATATAGCTACTCCTCTTGCTTTTGAATTATACGATGCTGCTGTTACGTGTCCTACCCAATCTCTCTTTAATTTCTTGTGCTCCAATTCAGTTAAATGTGTTTCTTGCACAAATGCTATATCAATTTTTTCTTTTTTCAGTAAATTTAGCAGTTTCTTCCTTTTAATTTGGTTATGTATTCCATTAATATTTAAAGTCATATAGTTCAACGTAGCCATTTTATACTTTGTTTATCTTCCCTTTCCGTTTCTCCATCATTACCTTTCCTTCTTATCCATTTCTGTTTTCTTGTTTTGAACCCTTTATAAGACAACATTCCTAAAACATCAAACATTTTCCTTATTCTCCTATTTAAAACTTCTTTAGCCCCAATCTCCCCTTCCCCTCCTGAGTTGTCCTTTATCCCTTGTCGGACAACCACATCTCCCCTCTCCATTTGGATTTGCGAATTCACTCGCAAGCGTCAGCTGATTTTGCAGTGACCGCAACTCCTCCCCACCCAGCCCCCCCCCAGAAAAGATTTCACTTTTCATACATAACAAAGGTCACTCTTTTAATTCCCTCCTTATTCCCTCTATTCCATTTCCTTCCCTTATTAATTCTTGTCTATACTATCTATATTTTCCTCTAAATACGGATACATTCATGTATGCACATTATACATATACACACATATACCTCTTTACCCACATACATATAAATCGTGGTCATCTTTACTCTTATTACATGTCTTCATCTCTCTGTTTGTTTTGTAGTTGTTCTGCAAATTTCCTTGCTTCCTCTGGATCCGAGAATAGTTTTTTACCATAAGATCTTTTTCGATGTATTGAACTCCTTCCTCTTCTTCAGGAGTTCAAAACTTATGTGTCTTTTTAGTTCGCAGTCTTTTGTACTCTCGTTACACGTCTTCATCTCTCAGTCTATTTTGTAATTGTTCTGCAAATTTTCGTGCTTCCTCTGGATCCGAGAATAGTCTGTTTTGCTGTCCTGGAATAAATATTTTCAATACCGCTGGATGCTTTAGTATAAATTTATACCCTTTCTTCCATAAAATCACCTTTGCTGTATTGAACTCCTTTCTCTTCTTCAGGAGTTCAAAACTTATATCTGGATAAATGAAGATTTTTTGCCCTTTGTACTCCAGTGGCTTGTTGCCCTCTCTTACTTTTTCCATTGTTTTCTCCAGTACCTTTTCTCTTGTAGTATATCTTAGGAATTTTACTAAAATAGATCTTGGCTTTTGTTGTGGTTGTGGTTTAAAGGCCACTGCTCTATGTGCCCTTTCTATTTCCATTTCTTGCTGTAGTTCTGGACATCCTAGGATCCTAGGGATCCAATCTTTTATAAACTCTCTCATATTCTTGCCTTCTTCATCTTCCTTAAGGCCCACTATCTTTATGTTATTTCTTCTGTTATAATTTTCCATTATATCTATTTTCTGAGCTAACAGTTCTTGTGTCTCTTTAACTTTTTTATTAGATTCCTCTAATTTCTTTTTTAAGTCCTCTACCTCCATTTCTACTGCTGCTTCTCGTTCTTCCACCTTGTCCATTTTTTTTCCCATTTCTGTTAAGGTCATCTCTATTTTATTCATTTTCTCTTCTGTATTGTTTATTCTTCTTCTTAAATCATTAAATTCTTGCGCTTGCCATTCTTTAAATGACTCCGTGTATTCTTTAATAAGAGAAAGTATATCCTTTGTCTTGCCTTTCCCTTCTTCTTCTATTTCACTGTACTCTTCCTCTTCCTCTTCTTCTTCCTCTGGGTTGGCCATCTGTTGTTTCTTTGTTGTCCTTTTCTTCTCTTCTTTCTTGTTTTCGTTGTCTTCTATGTTCTCCTCTTGCTGCAGCTGTTCTGCAGCTGTCATTGCCGGCTGTGGAGATCGACTCCCCACCTGGTCACCCCTTCCGTCGGTGTGTTTTTTTGCATGCGCGGTTGCGCACTTTTACTCAGCTCAACGAGCCATTTTTGTAGTCCACTTTCTACCGACCTGAGGGGGCGGGTTTCTCTCTCCACCGCAGGCCTCTTCGAACAGGTAAGGCCTTCTCCTTCTTCTTCCGTTGTCTTCTCTTCCTCTCTTCTTACCGTTGGTTTCGATTTTTCTTTTTTTGTCGCCATCTTCTTTCCACCTTTATACTCACTTTACTTTAATTTTTATTTTTGTGCCTTTGTGTTTTCCTTTGTTTTTTCCGACTTTTCTGGAGAGGACTGGAGTTCACCGTCCGGTCACTACTCCATCACGTGACTCCTCATGACAATCCCTTCTTTAGTCCAAAACCTCCATGAGTCTCACACCATATTTTAATCAAATGCTGTCCTGTTGGATATAATCCTGGAGTTCCATTTATAAATAAAATCACTGGACATCTTCTCTTTTAAGAAGTGCAATCCAATTTGAACCCAGGAGGGAGCACCATCACCCTCAAAAAAAGCTGAGATAAATTGTTTTTGAGCTACCAAACAATATTTTTTTAAAACTGGATAACTGAAGGCCCCCCAATCTATAATACCATGTTAATTTTTCCATAGATATTCTGGGCACATTACAGTTTCATATAATGTGTTTTATTTGGGGTTTTTTAAAAGGTTTGGGGTAGTGGAATGGGCAAGGACTGGAAAAGATACTGTAACCTCAGTAATAAGTTCATTTTCACACAGTTGATTCTGCCAATTAGAGTAATGGGCAAACTCAGCAACCTACTCAGATCCTCTTCAATTCTACTGAGTAATGGGAGGTAATTAAGTTTGTACAGATTTTGGAGGTCATTTTCTATAGTTATTCCAAGATCTTTTATACCATTCAGAGGCCATTTAAATGGGCTTGTTCGCTGATACTCAGTGTAGTCAAAATTTGTTCGTGCAATAATTTCACTTTTATTCCAATTTACCTTATATCCTGAAACATCACCAAAAGCTTTTAATAAAGTCTGTAATTTGATGAGGGAGTTAATAGGGTCTGTTAAGTACAAGATTACGTCATCTGCCATAAGGTTAATTTTGAAACCCTTTTATCAGGGTCTTGTCTAATTGCTTCAGTTAGAGGCTCAATAGCCAAGACAAAAAGACCTGGAGACAAGGAGCAGCCTTGTTGACTTGACCTACTTAAGGGGAACTCTGTCGAGATCTATCTGTTAGTGGCGACGCTGGCCTTATGATAGAGAGTTTTTACCCAGTTAATGAACAACTGTCCAAACCCGAGCTTGGCCAACACTTGAAATAAATACGGCCATCTCAGTCTATCAAAGGCCTTTTCAGCAGCTGGAGCTACTGCAATACAAGGTTCTGTCATAGATTTTGCACAATGGATAATATTAAAGACCCTACACAAGTTGTTAGCTGATCGACATTTCAAAATAAAGCCACCCTGGTCTTGATTTATTAATTTCGGCAAATATTGGCCAAGCTTGTTAGCCAGGGCCATAGAGATCAATTCATAATCTGAGTTTAATAATAAAATGGACCCAAATGAAGAGCTCTTTAATGGGTTTCTTTTTTTTAATGAATCACAGTACTTATGGCAGTAGAGGATGATTCAGGGAGCGATTGAGTTTTAGATGCTAAATTAATTACATGCATGGTGAGAGGGATGAATAAATCTTAAATTCTCTATAAAATTCAGGTGGAAAACCATCCTCCCTGGTAATTTATTAGATTGTAGTGAGCCCATTTTCTTTTGGAGTAAAGAGAATATCTAAATTCATTTGATCTTCTTGGTCAAGTTTGGGCTGTTGAACAGTGGAGAAAAATAATCATCAATCTTGATCAGGTCTTCTGGTGATTCTGACGCACATAAATTTGCATAAAACTGTTTAAATGGGTCATTAATTTCTATTCGATTATATGAGACTGAACTCACTTCATTCTGAATTGCATTAATTATTCTTGAACTTTGCTGTTTTCAGTTGCCAGGACAAGACTTTGTGGGTCATCTCTCTCAATTCATAATATCTTTGTTTAATTCTTAAAATGTGTTTTTTTCAATTCTATAAGTATGTAGTGTATAGTACTTGAGTTTTTTGTTTACAAGAAATTTACATGATTATTTGTCCCCTTAAATAGGCTTTTAGCATGTCCCATAATGTAAAACTATTGGGAGAGGAAGGACAGTTTGTCTCACAAAATAACTTTATCTGGTCTCTAATAAACTTACAAAATTCTTGTTTTTGAAGAAGGGTTGGAATCAAACGCCATCTATAAGAGTTAGTTGGTTTTTCTGGCATCATTATAGAGAGGGTCGAAGGTGAATGATCTGACAGGGTTCTAGATAAGTATTCAGACTCTAATGTTCTATGAATTAGCTGTGTTGACAACAGAAAAAGGTCAATCCTAGTATGAGAGTTATAGGGGAGGAATAAAAAGAATAGTCCCTTGTTTGAGAGTGCATTTCCCTCCACACATCTGTCAAATTTAAATTTTTCACAAAAGTCGAGGTAGTTTTGGCCGCTTTTATTTTGGATTCTGTTGGTGTTGACTTGTGCAAAACAGGATCCAAGCAAAAATTAAAGTCAACCCCTACAAGTGTATTTTGTCATCATCCTGTTACCTTGAGAAAAATGTCCTCAATAAAGGATTCATCATCATAATTCAGTGCATATAAATTTAAAAGTGCCCAAGGTTCTGAATACATATCAGTCTAATGGGTCAATAATATTTTCTCCAATCATTACTGGAGTGTTTTTGTTTATCAAAATGGCCACCAGCAGGTGGGTGTGGCAAGATGGTGTAGAGGGAAGACGTGCAGCTCCACCTTCCCCCAATTAGACTTCTAAATACCCGACTTTAAAATTTGTAAAAGTGGTTAAAAATAGTATCTACAGATTTTGGAATAATGAAGGATTGAATTGGCTGCACACATGAAAAAATCAAAAGTTCAATTGCAAAAGAAACTACCTTACAAAAGTGTTGAAGAATTGAGGCCTACCTATCAAGTTGAAGCCACGGAGTCATCGACTGGAGCCCCCAAGCCTCAGAGGAACTCCTGCTCAGTTAAGTATTACGCTAGTGCCGATCATGCATCCGCAAGATGGCGCCGGTTCAGTGATGAGCTCAGCCAGTTCTGACTCATGCACCCATGAGTCCGGGCACGCGGGCAGATCGGCCGAGCGAGGACAGATCCGCGAGCCCGCAACATTGCCTGGTGGTCCAGGGACGCTCAGAGTAGCGTCGGAAGACACACCTGTACGGTTGGTGGTTCTGCCGGGCATGCGCGGTGGATTGTGAGTCTGTGAATTACTGGATAAGGTGTGGGCTGTGGGGCAGCCAGAGTGACGGTGGGCTGACAAGATCGGCACACTGTCATCGGGTATCCAAACTCGCAGCCACACCGGAAGAGGACCTACTGCATTTGAGGAGGTAGAGAGCTCAACTTTATTGGAATTTACACAGGAAGAAATGGGGACTGACATCAGAGAAGGAAGGCCTCAAAGGAACGTGATGGAACCTGGACTGGATTCTGTGTTTACAATCTTGGAAGGGATTGCTCATCAAATGGAAAAAATGTCAATGCAGATATCTACTCAGATGACTCAAGGATTTATGACAGTGAAAGCCAAAATGAATACTGTGTGTGAAAAAATGACTTTTACAAAGCAAGATATTACTGTAGTTAAAAGTGGTTCGTACATGCATAAAATCAGTGGATACTGTACAAGATAATTTTAAAAAGATTGAAGAAGCCTTTTTTGACTGTAAGAATCAAGTGGCGTGTAATAGAGAAAAAGTGGAGGATTCTTTTGTGGATTGGGGGATTCAGAAGAAGGAATTATTAAAGAAGATTGATTCATTAGAAAATCAAAGTCGAAGAAATAATGTAAAAATAGTAGGTCTTCCAGAAGATATAGAAGGTTCTGATCCGGTAAAGTTTTTTAAGAAATGGATTCCTGAGGTCTTGGGCAAAGAATTCTTTCCAGATGGTCTGGAGTTAGATCGGGCACACAGAGCATTAAGAAAGAAACTGTTTCCAGGCCAACACCACGAGCAGTTCTGATTCGCTGTTTGAAATATCAGGATAGAGAAATAATATTGCGAATGGCGGTGCAGAAGGCATGGCAAAACCAGGCTCCAATGATGGTTCAAAATAACAGGGTGTTTTTTAATGCAGATTTGAGTCAAGAAATTATTAGAAGGCGCCGAGAATTTAATTCACCTAAAGAAATATTGTGGCGAAAGGAATATAAATTTGCCTTTCGTTATCTGGCAGTATTGAAAGTTTTTTATGGGAATTTTCAATCTCGATTTTAAAAAAATGATCATGATGTATTAATTTTTGTTAATTCATCGCCAGATTTACAAGGAAATGGTCGATCGCCATTATTGTCACCTAAGGGGAGGGTAAATGGCAATGCAAATGGGAAGAATGGAAAACATGGAAAGTTTGGGAAAAAAGTTGAATTGACGCAGTCTTCTTGATATTGAGGACCCGGAACAATCACTGGGACTGGAATCACTGGGTTGACTGCTTTTGTTGAAGTACTTTGTGAAAGTCTGACTGGTGGGGGGGGAGGGGGGTGGATGACACTGAGACCTTTAGTCATCTGCCGTTAGTGGGTTTTACCACACCCAGATTTTTAGGGGACAGCTACTTTTTAGTAGTTTGTTTTGGGATTGATTTTTTTTGGAGTTTTTATATGGGGGGGGGATTAGAAGGGGAGCATTATTTTATAGTAGTGGAATATATTATTAGATTTAAAAATGTCTAATTTGAATTTTGCAACTTTTAATGTCCAGGGTTTGAATAACCCAATTTAGCACAAACGAGTTTTGGCCTATATAAGCAAAATGAAAGTTGATATTGGTTTCTTGCAAGAAACACATTCGACCAAAAAAGACCATTTGAAATTGAAGAGAGAGAGGGGGTTGGTCATGTGTTCTTTTAGTTCGAAGGCGAGGGGTGTAGCGATTTTAATTCACAAGAAATTACCGCTTGAATTGGAATTGTTTGAGGGAAATACTGGGAGGGCTTTGATGGTTAACTGTAAAAATTTTGCTGAATCATGCACTTTGTTAATGTTTATGCACCTAATGTAGATGATGAATGCTTCATGTCGGAGGCTTTTTTATTGTTAAATCAGGCCAATAATAATATTCTGGTTGGGGGAGATTTTAACTGTGTTTTGGATCCTTTATTGGATAGATCTCCGAAAAGTATGAGGAAATCAAAGGCGGCGACACAAATAGGAGCTTTGATGAAAGATCTGAATTTGGTTGATGTTTGGAGGAGAGTAAACCCTACAGAGAAAGACTTTTCTTTTCATTCATCTAGATAGGATTCATTTTCTACAATAGACTTTTCTTGGTTTTGGCACATTTACAGGGTAGTTTTTTTAAAAATGGCCACCCACCGGCATTGGAATTAAAAGATGGTGATATTACATATCCTACCCATTCTCTCCTCAGTTTCTTGGGCTCCTGCATAGTAAGGTGGGTTTCTTGTATAAATGCATTCAGTTTGCATTTTTCTTCATTTTAACCTGTCTGTTTATCCCATTCACATTAAAGCTGACAAATTTCACTACATTAGTCATCAACGATAATTATATACATATATCAAAGTTTTATGACCTTTTTGTAGAATTTCTACGCAAGCAAAAATTTGTCTCTTATGGTAAAATAGTAAAAAATAAGCAATGACAAGTATAATTAAACCCCCCCCCTTTCCCCCTCCCAATGTGATTTCTGAACATTCGGCATTATCTTCCCCATCAAACTGGGATGTGCACTTTGTACTCATTAAATACAACATCTGACTGATTTGTAAACATCTTGCCCAGACTAGGGCTCTTATCTGAAAACATGAGTCATTGTACAAAAATATTCAATTTTGAATGAAACAATGAATTTTAAAAACACTCATCTCAAAAATGGTTACTATAGAAATTAGTCGGTTTAAATTGAGATCTGTCTATCAAATGTAAACTGAAAAATGTGACAACAATTTTAAACTAAGAACTATGACTGCCTGTCTGGTTTTCCTCCACTTGCTTTCGTTCGTTATTTTATTTTCATATAGGAATGCCATCATTCCCTTGAATGTTTTAAAGAATCTTCTTCCTCCATCTGGAAGTGTGACCCTCAATGTTGCAGAATGAAGTAAGGTAAATGGAATGACCTTAGATCAAACCTCCTTCTTATTTGATCAAACTCCTTCCTGCATTTCATTAAGTTGGAGAAAAAATAGCACAGCCTTATTATTTTATATAATGGGACCATTGTTTTCACTGGACCGCTACGCAAGAATTTTTTCCCAGTCTTGATATTTAAGCAAACATATCAGGACATGACTTGGTCTGTGGTCTGCAGGTGGACAGGGTGCAAGAGCCCGATGCGCTTGTTCTATTATTATTGGCTCAGTAAAATATTCTTGTCCCATGATGTCAATTGGTAAAAAAGTTTACAGGATCATTTCCCTCGTAGCTTTCTTGAAGATTAACGATACGTGTGTTATTGTATTGGTTGTAATTTTCCAACTGGTCAATTTTTCCCATTAAAAAAATCATTTTCTTTCCTTAATGAGCTAATAAAAGAGTCCAGCTCTACCAATCGGTCCTCCGCCACACCAACACCACACCTCCTCCTCGCCCATGCAGGAGCTCAAGTTATCCAGCATAAATTTCAGTCCAGAAATAGATTGGTTGATTTCTGTAGTTTTAGAATCAAGTTGGTTAGAAATAGCTTGATTATCTTTTCTTCTTTCTTGAAGGAGGATAAGTGAGTCTCCTCCCTTCAACTATTCCTGTGACATCACCATTTTGCTGGTTTCTCAACAGGCTGCTTCAGTTTGTTCATTAACTAAATCTCCTTGCTTGTTCTTTCATCTCCTGTTCATTTAATGGCTGTCTGACTATATCAGAAGGAAGTTTTGAGGTTTTTAAAGGTTTTGATTTGAATTCTCTTGGAGAGCTCTTGGGCTCTCATCTCTCTTGTTCCATTGCATCACATGACCCCACAACAATAGTGATTTTAAATGTGTTTTTTTTCCAATAAAAATTTATTTATAGGGTATACTGGTAGCTTGAAAATTTGTTGTAGGTTGGGTTCTTTTTTGGTGTTTCAAGGGTCATCTTATATGTCAAAACTACGTCGAGCATTTTTTTTTAGAGGAATTTAAGGTCTCATTTTTGTATCTGGCATACAAGTCGACCCCTGATTTTTGAGGGTTTCAAGACTCGACGTATGCCGAACTACACAGTATTTGGGTAATAGTCGAGTCTTTTTTCCAAGGTTGTGCGTGTCAAATTTTAGAGAGCCCAGGTTTAAGGTGAGAGATAGAAAGTTTAACAGGGGATGTTAAGGGCAAGATTTACTGTCAGCAGAGAAGGAGGGGGAAGCATAGTGATGTTTAAGGGGCTCTTAGACAGGTACATGCTTATGTAGATAATGGAGGAACATTGATCACGCTCAGACAGATGTGATTTGTTTAATTTGGCATCAAATGTCTGCACAGACATTGTAGGCAGAAGGCCTAGCCTGTTTCTGAACTGTACTGTACTGTTCTGTGTTCTACAGCAGTAGAACACGATGTTGTGCCGACCTATGGAAACCACTCCATCTAATTTTTCCCGACTTCTCACCCATAACCCTGTATGCTATAAATTATGACAGAAAAAAAAATCCAACAACGTCAAGCTTTTAGACTGAATATTAAAATCAGTGCTGCAATGCTTCCCTACATGCCAGGTTATCCTGATGAGGGCTATAATCTATCCATGTACCTATATCAGGCAGTGGTCCTGTTCACAATGGTATCTTGATCTGCCTACATTGGAACACACAGAGATTTATCTCCTTTGTCACTCCTCATAGCAAGATCCCCCCAAATGGCATGCTGATGGCAGACGAATAGCTTCTCATCAAGTTTTTCTTTTATAAAGGCCACACAGTTAGCGAGCTGTGACCCAGGTTCGAATCCAGGACCATTCTTGGGAAGGAACCGGTGTCAGGCAGAAGTTCCTCACAGGCAGCTCGGGGTCGCTCAATCGAACAGACGACAGATACAGCTACCAATTGGAAGTCTCACCATTGAGAGCCACTGAAGAAAGTGACATTTGGGAGTGCTCGAATGATGATGCATTCATGTGTCAGATGATTTTCCTCGCCTGCACCACATTCACCCCCTCCCACCTCAACCCAAGCCAATCCGATTGCAATGTGCATTGTGGTTTCCTTGGCAGATGAGCAAGAATGCTTGGCACGTGTGATATGTGGAGCTTGTGATTCAGGCCCACATTAGTCTGACTGCGATGAACAGTGTGCCTGAGGAAGGTATGGTAAGCAGAAGAATCTCAGCAACATAAATTTCAGGCCCTGTAAGGCCAATCAAGCTCAGACGACTTGTTCCAGTGTTTGGAACAATCCCCAACACAATCACAATCCCCAACATTATTGTCTGACTGTACATCAGTATATATAATTGAGAGGGGTTTAGATAGAGTAAATGTAAACAGGCTTTTTCTGCTGAGTTTGGGTGAGACAGGAACTAAAGGAAATCTTCTTTAGCTTGGCTTCGCGGACGAAGATTTATGGAGGGGGTAAAAGTCCACGTCAGCTGCAGGCTCGTTTGTGGCTGACAAGTCCGATGCGGGACAGGCAGACACGGTTGCAGCGGCTGCAGGGGAAAATTGGTTGGTTGGGGTTGGGTTTTTGAGGGGGAGGACGTGGAGGGGGAGGACGTGGAGGGGGAGGACGTGGACCTGTCCTCGGGTCTGCGCAAAGGAGCTTTTAGGTGGAGTGCAGTGTGCGCAGTACTGGCCCCACCCTTTACACCCATGGTTCGTGTGCCGTGGCCAAGCAAGCTGGGACGTGGCAGCGAGGTCCTTGGGTCGTATGAAACCTGCAAACTAAAGGAAATAGATCAAGGGTAAAAGGCGAAATATTTAAGGAAACATTAGGAAGAACTTCTTCATGGGAGCATGGAATGAGCTGCCAGCTGAAATGGTGGCTGCAGTCTCAATTTTGACATTTAAGAAAAATTTGGACAGGTTATATGGATGGGAGGGGTATGGAATGGGTGCAGGTCAGTGGGATTGTCATAGTCTAGAAGGACTGAAGGACGTGCTTTCTGTGCTGTAATGTTCTATGGAAATGCTGACAATTCTTTTCCTTCTACTGATGCTGAGTTCCCATAGAATGACTGTATATTGCACATGAATCTTTAGATTTCTTCATGGTAACTATGACTCCCCAATTCTGTGTAAAGAAAAAATTCTTAAATGTTTGACTTCTGAGATAATTTTAAGGTCTTTAAATAGTTCTTGAGTGGACAGGGGCCTTGCCTCATTCTGTCCCGGCTGAAGATTCAACACTGAGTGAGCCGACTGAGTCCACTTATGAACGTGTTATTCAACCTACAAACCCCCATACATTTTTGAAGGGTGGGAGGAAACCCATGCAGACGTGGGGAGAATGTACAAACTCCTTACAGACAGTTCTTGATTGGGTAGCAGATTAAAATCACGGATCAATCCATGAAAGCTATCTCTCGAAACATAATACCATATAATTTATAATATACCTGTAACCTCCTTAACAGCAGCATTGTGGCAAGAGCGACTTATTCTGGAATAAAACACAGAAAAGCTGGAGTAACTCAACAGGTCTCGTAGTATACAAAGGAGGTAAAGATATATAACTGACATTTCAGGCCTGAGCCCTTCCTCAAGATATATCTTTACCTTCCACAGAAGCTGCCAGACCTGCTGAGTTCCTCCAGCCTTTCTGACTTATTCCAGAGCTCTGGTCTTTGGATTAATAACCAGGGTTTCAACTATTGATCCCACAACATGGATTCTAGTCCCACGACAGTAGCAAGGAATATTAACTTCAAGAAATTCAATAAATTTAGAATAAAATTTACTTGCAGCAACGGTGAGCAAGAAATTATTCGATAATAAAATTCCTCGTGTTCACACAGTCCTTCAAGGAAGAAATCATTTTCTGGTTTGAACTTCACAGTGAATGACATAATTGGCAAATGGCTTATGGGACCATGAGACATGGCCTATCCTCAACAGGGTCGCCTTACTGTTTTTTTTAATTTTTAATTTTTCACACCATAAATCACATTAGTCATGATACACACTTTTTCCTTTTCACACATATACAGTGACATTTTCTCCTCCCCCCTCCCTCCTCCCAACCCACCCCCCCACAACCCCCCCTCCCATCCATTTAAGGTATACAATCTAGGATGCATTAAACCAGTCAGACAATGTTGTCACTCAACAAAAATACACCAGAAATTCTACTGAGTCCATTCTTTTCTTTCCTTCTCCTAGGGTCGCCTTACTGTTCAGTTGGACAGGTCAGCAGAGGATCTGATTTTGTGGATGTTCAACATTATCACCTGGGCTTTAATGAATAAGTCAACAAGGACTTAGCCTCCCAAAACACACAGTGTTTTGGCTAAAGTAGAGCTGGAAGTTATAATTAGTGCATCATAAAAATCCTATTTTTTTTTTAAAAAAAGGATTTGAGAAGGAAGAGATTTAAGAGGAACCTGAGGAGAATTTTTTTTTACTTAGGTACTAGGGCCAAGTGCAATGCACGAACGTACTGGAGAAACTTAGCAGGTCATGCAACATCCACTGGAAGTGAAGGGTAACCAACATTTGGAGCCTGGGCCCTTTGTCAGGAATCAGAAAAAAAACAGGTCAATGTCTGAATAAAAAGGTGGGCTTTAGGTCTCCGTTATCTGCTCACAAACATTAGTACAAACATCTTGTGTTAAAATAATACAGAACATTAAAGGACAGTACAAGCCCTTCAGCCCTCAATGTTGTACCAACCTACACCACAACAATCTAACCCTACCCTATCTCACACCCATAACCCTTCATTTTATTTATTTATTTTTATCCATGTGCCTATCTATGCCCCCAAGCTATACCAAAGATATTAGCTTTATCTTTTCAGTTACTGCCGCAATCCACAACTTTTGCAGCAATGAACACTCTACCTAGAATCTATATTTCAACATAATATTTCCTCCTTCAGACAGATGAGAAGAGAATTATAAACTGTTATAATTTTGCTGGTATAACAAGGTTGCAAATTATTTATATTTAATTATATTTCTGCTAAATATTTGTACCACCACATTATTTCCGAAAGCTATCATGCTCCTGTTCTCCCTGTAACACCATTCCAGAGCCTCCTAAAAAAGGTAAAGGTGTGGCAGCTCACCACAAGGCAGGTGAGCTTGTAAGCCACGCAGCGGGGCAGCTGGCCAAAATGGCGCCATTGGGGGTTTCCCTTCCTTCCATTTCGGGGCTCAGAAACCCGTGCTTGGGGACCACCACGTGACGCCCGGATGACGTCAGCGCCTTCCAGCGCGGTTCTCAGCCAGGTCCGGGCTGGGAGTATAAGTGCAGCCCAGCAGCCTGCAATAAACTAGTCTGCTCACTGAGCTCAACCCGTCTGGTTGCAGGAGCAATGTAGCCGCCGCTACAAAGGATCCATTATTGTCACATAATACTACATTTAGAATGCTGCGGACATGAAATTCTTCAACTTTCGACTACCATAAGGCAGAGAGTCACCACTTTGTCCAGCTCCCCTCACAGAAACCTGGTGTTCCTAGGCGATCTCCCCTCCAAATATTGACCAGTCCTGTGCCTGCTTAGCTTCTGAGATCAGATCAGACAATCTCAGGCGTATTCAGGCTATTCTGTTGGCACTAGTGAAACTTCATTTTTTAATGCATGAATATTTATTGATTTTGTAGCATCTGTCAGGGGTGGAGCCTCACTTTCAAATTGTCACTGTAATGCCGTCCGACCACGAGTTCCGGGGCCAATGCTGAGATGGCGCTGGACCCCCTCCAACTCAGGGATGAAGTCTGCGGCCCGAGAAGCGTGTCGGGAGAGTCATGATGTCACTTGCAGTTTCAGAACAGTCGAACCGGAAGTGACTTAAAAGTGGTCTAAAAAGAAGAGATTAAAACAGTTCTTGGCTGATTACAACATGAGTCAGTGTTTTCTTTTGCAGCACTGCCTTAAAAGGCACCACAGATCTATTCTTTTATGGGTATTATCTCCTTTTTTGTCTTATGGCATATATCTTGCACATCTTGCGTCCCTGTGTGGCTGCAGCAAGTAAGAATTTCAGTGCATTTGAAATCGATAGATAATAAGCAATAACATTAATCCTGTGCAGTAGTGCAGAAAGTTTTTTGGTGGCCTCAGAGCAGTCCACGATTAGTGTAACAAGGAGTGGTTGAAGAACCTGAGAGCTATTCAAAACTGTTCTTGAACATAGAGGTGCTGGTCTTCTGCACCAGGGTGATGGGGATCCTTTAATGTGTTAGCCACCTTCTTTTTAAATGCTTTAAGGTTTCTGTATTTGTTAGTCTGTTAGGCTGGATCTAGTTATGTTTGCTGCCCTCTGTGGGCTTCGGCACTCCTGGGCATTTGAATGACCAAACCAAGCTTGACTCCCAACCCGTTGACTTCATTGTGCTCTCTGTAAGCTTAAGGTCATCTTGCTCTGAGTTCTCCCCTTAGTAATTTTGCTCGTTTTCAGATCCCTCCATGTCTCTTGTTCTCGCTGTCTCTGCCATTTTTTCCTGACACTACAATCCTCTGGATGTTGGATAATCTAATGTTCTACCTGTTTAAATGTTCTACTTCTTTCTGTGTGGGATCTTGCTCTGCAGTGAGAGAGGCAAATCTTCAAAAGTACTCATTTGGTTGTCAAATAGATTGAGGCCATTGAGAACATTGCTGCAGTCAAAAATAAACTGTACAAAGTTTAAAAGACGTAAACAAAGAACTGTAAACATAACGAATGTAAACAAGCTGCTGCAATACAAATAGAACAAAAGAAAATCAATAGAGTGCACAAGTGAGAGTCCTTAAATAAGTCAGAGTTTGTCCTTGAGGAGTCTGATGGTGGAGGGGTAGCAGCTGTTCCTGAACCTCGTGGTGCAAATCTTCTGGCACTTTCCTGGTGGCAGCAGCAAGAACAGAGCATGTGCTGGGAGGTGAGGGTCTTGGATGATTGAAAGGGCAGGTCAGTGACCAGAGGCTGCAAGCCATCTTGTGTTAATAAGCAGGAACCTCACCAAGTTTCTATTACTGAGACTAACCAGCAACAACCTGTATTTATCCTGCAACTTCAATGTCACAAAGCTTAAAAAAGAGATACAGCATGGTAACAGGTCCTTCCAGCCCATGAGCCTGTGCAGCCCAAATACACCAATTAACCTACAAACTGTGTATGTGTTTGGAGGGTGGGAGGAAATCTGAGCACCTGGGGGAAACCTACACAGACAATGGGAGGACATACAAGACCACACTGGATTCGAAATCAGGTTGCTGGCAATGTAATAGTGTTGCGCTGACTGCCACACCAACCATGCCGCCGTTTTGAGAAAGAAAATTCAATGCAAGCTTTATGGTCAGTTTAAATTTAAAGTTTAAGTTTATTTGTCCCAAAGTACATGGTAGAGTGAAAAGGGTTCTTCTGCAATCACACCAACAGGTTATCTCTAACATTAAATGCAAACATGTAAAGAGAACAATTTACACTAAAGAGGAAAATCAATTAACACTAAGCAAGAGCGGCTTGAGAGTACTGTTAAGGGATTCATTCAGGAGCCTGATGGCTGCGGGGAAGGAACTGTTCTTAAGTTTGTTGGTGCATGTTTTCACACTCTTAAAGACTTCTCTCCAATGGGAGGAGGGAGAAGAGAGTGTGTCTGGAGTGTGTTGGCATATTTATAGCATATTTTATAGCAGGGTTTGACAGGTTCTTGGTTAGTAAAGGTGTCAAAGATTGCAGGGAGAAGGCAGGAGAATGGGGTTGAAAGGAAAAATACATCAGCCACAATTTTAATGGAGGAGCAGACTCGATGGGGTGAATGGCCCAATTCTGCTCTTCTCTTGATCCTGTTCCTAAGCAGGGAAAGACGTAGATGGAGTCCACAGAGGTGAGGGAAGTTTTCCCTATGTGCTGCATTCACTACTTTCTGATCTTGACCAGAGCAGCTCCCATCCCACACTGTGATGCATCAAGCAAATCTGCTTCCCATGGTGAACCTGTAGAAGTTTGTTGAAGAACAAGGTGGGGGAGGAGAACATGCCAAACTTCCTTAGTCTTCTGAGAAAGCAGAGGTGTTGGTGTGTTTTCTTCACCGCTGAATCATCTTGCTATCCTGACTGGATGTATCACAGCTTAGTACAGGAATTGCTCTTTCTGAGATATTGCAAGGCATTGTGAATGCAAATCAGGTCATTGGGCATAATACTACCTCTCTCCCCTCCATCTACATTTCCTTCTGCCGTGGGAAAGCAGCCAACATATTAAAAGACCCACCCCACTCACGCTGTCTTCTCAACCCTACTGTCAGACAGAAAAGTGAGAAAAAAAACAGCAACCTCCTTTGAAGAAGACCGCAGAGCCCACCTCACTGACAAAAGACAAAGGAGGAAAAACCCAACACCCAACCCCAACCAACCAATTTTCCCCTGCAACCGCTGCAACCGTGTCTGCCTGTCCCGCATCGGACTTGTCAGCCACAAACGAGCCTGCAGCTGACGTGGACATCTACCCCCTCCATAAATCTTCGTCCGCGAAGCCAAGCCAAAGAAGAAAAGATTGGACCACAGAACATTCCCCTCATTAGTACATTGATGCCAGTTTTGCACTTTTAACTGAATTTTTTTCTCTCCAACACTATAATTTGCACTTCTCTTTTACTTTGCACTACCTATCGCACACAAGAATAGACTGACATGCCTCGATGGCGAGCAAAACAAAGATTTTCACTGTATATCAGAAAGTGTGACAATAAACAAGACAAAGGAGATGTTTGGGCATTTTCTTAATATATACAGAAAGTGGAAGGTGCCTGGATCAGACTGCTGGGGGAGCAGTGGAAGCAGATACAAGAGTAGTGTTTAAGAGCCTTCTAGATGGACACATGAATATGCAGGTAATAGAGTGGTATCTACACTGTAGGGTGCCATATTTGGCACAGATATTATGTGCTGAAGGGCTTGTTCCTGTGCTGGCTGTTTCATGGTGCATGTAGGGCAAACACCTGAACAATGAAGGAGTCTTGGGCTGTGGGGAGACCATTGAATGGTACAGCAGTGTCTGGGGCCACATGACTTCCTGCTCCCCATTCTCATCTCCTCTTACACTATGTGTGCACAGGAAGGTCAAAAGACTATGAGGCATGTGAGCAGCCATAGGCTATTCAGCCCATTGAGACTGGTCCATCAATTCAATCATGAGCTGATCTATTCTCCCATTCAGTCCCACTCCATAACCTTTGATGTCCTGGCTAATCAAAAACCTATCAATCTCTGCCCTAAATGACCTAGCCTCCATAACCGCTTGTGGCAATAAATTCCACTGATTCACCACCCTCTGGCTGTAGAAATTTCTCCCATGTCAGTTCATGCATCAAGACCTGGCCTATTGGGAAATTGACAGAAATTCAATGCTCAAGGGCTTGTTACGATCCACGAGTTATGGGTTTAGTTAGAAACTAGAATCTAACCTCATTCTAATGTAGTATTGGTCCTTTACACTGGGAGCTACAATGCGACAGATCCTGCCAGATTAATCTTGCTCATCTGTTCTCCTTCCTGACTAATGGTCTATGAGATTAATCTTTGGAATAAGCCACGACAAGTGGAATGAACATATCATATCTGTTTACGGTGAGCAGAGGAAAGTTTAAGGGAGATGTCAGAGGTAGGTTTACAAACTGGAATGCATTTCCAGGGGTGGTGGTGGAGGCTGGTACAAAAGGGAGAAATTCAAAAGTCTCTTAGACGGATGTAAGAAAAATGGAGGGTTATAGGTGTGAGACAGGGAAGGTTTAGATTGTGTAGAGTAGGCTCATAGAGGTCAGCACCACATTGTGGGCTGTAGTTTGCTGTAATGATCAATGATAAGGTTAACCTCACTTATAAACCACCCCATACAACAGCACTGTGCAGGAATCAGTCCTAGGCTAACCATGATTCCACATTAAGCTAATCGCATCTGCCTGCACATACGTGGTCTACAGCCTTCCTTTCGCTACCTGTCCGTGCGCCTGCTATAACGCCTCCCAAACATTGTCCACTGAAGTTTCCAGACACCAGCAATGCAAGGGGAATGAATACAGTTAATAAGAGGACTCTGAAAAGTATTGATGTGCAGAAGGAAATGGAGTTCCAGTCCATTATTCCTTGAACGTAGATATGGCAAAGAAGGTGCATGGTTCATTGAGCAGGCACTGAGTACAAGGATAAGGAGGTGATGTTGCAGTGGTATAAAATTTTGGAGAGGCCACACTTGAAATACTGTGCACAATTCTGGCCACCCCATTATAGGAAGCTTTTGAATGGGTAAAGAAGAGGTTAACCATGTGGATTAAAGGATATGAGTTATGGAGTTTGGACAGACTTGGGTTATTTTCTCTGGAGTGTCAAAGTCTGCGGGGAGGCCTGATAGAAGTTTATAAAAATATGAGGTATACTAATGAGGGGGGAGGAGGTTCAAGGGAGATGCATGAGCCAATTTTATTTCCCACAGAGAGTGGTGGTGGCCTGGAACGGGCTGCCAGGTAAGGGGGGGGGGGGGGGGGGAAGCAGATACACTTGTAGTACTTAAGAGGTTTTGAGATAGACATAAATGGGATGGAGGGATTCTTATCAAGTGTGAGCACCAGAGTTTTAGCTTGAGTTGGGCATTATGTTCAGGGCTGAAGTACCTCTTCCTGTGCTGTTCTATATAATGTATGCCCAGCATTTTATTATTTTAATGATCTTTCAGACAGTTTCAGAAACAAATCACAACTGCGACAATTGCCGAGAGCGCGAATTAGTATTGCTCACAATAATTGATTTTATTTTTAATTTCGACATACAGCACAGTAATGGGCCTTTCCAACCCATGAAACCATGCCACCCAAATACTCACAACCCCCGTATGTTTTGGAGGGTGGGAGGAAACCGGAGCACCCAGTGGAAACTCTCACACACTGGGAGAGCGTACAAGCTCCAGATTCAAACACAGGTCGCTGGCGCTGTAATAGCGCTAATGGGTACTCCCACTACGTCTTAAATTGAAGAATGGGTTAGAAAGTGCTGGAAATACAGCATCTGTGAAAATAGAAATAGATTCATGGATCAAAGATCCTGACTCATTAACGATGTGGTTCTTTCTTTACAGATGGTGTCTGATGTGCTGTTTGCTAACCCTTTCTGTTTTCACTCCGCTTCCACCATCTGTGGCATTTTAGTGCTCAGCCCATGCGAGCCAGTCCATTGGTTGACTTGCCCTCCATTGATGAAAGGGACCCGAGGACAGTGGTTCCACAACGTGGCACAGGCTCTACTTCAAGTGGCAATGAGCCACTGGCAGTCACTTCATAACCATCCTGAGACCTTCCACCGAAATAGCAAAGGCAACGCAACCCTCTCCATCTCAGCCAAGACCCAGTCTACCCCTCCGATAAATCCCCCCCACCCAACTCCCCCCCTCCCCCCCACCCCAAAACCCAAAGCTTAGAAAGAGCAGCACAGTACAGGACTCACTCCAGCCCTCAATGTTGTGCTGGCCCATATATCCCTTTCTAAAAAAACAGTACCAAACTCTCATTACCCCATAACCCTCTTTTTCTTTCATGTGTCCAAGACTCTCTTTAAATACTCATCCTATCTATGTCACTGGACCCCACTTGGTCCACAACATCCAGCTGCTCCCCCTCCCCCTCCAGAATGCTATGAACTCAATCAGAGCTATCCATGACCTGAAAGGCAACATACCACCAGGGAGCCTCAATCTCTTTCACAGAACCTCTAACCAACAAGTCTCCAATCACCATCACTCTCCTCCTCCCCCCTTCCCTTTTGATCTCAGGGGCCAGCCTTTGTGCCAGAGACAGGAAGATCTCAACTTGTCCTGGTAGGACATTCCCCCCAACAGTATACTTGTTGAGGGGAACACCCAGGGGGGGTGCTCTGCAATGTCTGCCTCTTCCCCTTCCCTTTCCTGACAGTCGCCCAATTACCTGTCTCCTGCCTTTTAGGAGTGACCTGCCTCCCTGAAGCTCCTGTCTGTCACTACCTCTGCCTCCCTTACGAGCTGCAGCTCATCCAGCTCCAGTTCCCTAACTTGGTTTGTCAGGAGGTGCAGCTGGATGTACATTTTTGCAGGTGTAGACACCAGGAATAAACACGCTGTCCCTGACTTTCCACATCCTAAGTACTGGACTGCCTAACTACTCTTAAGATAATTACATTTATTAAAGAAACTTACCAGCCTTATCACTCTTGGACCAAGCTCTTCCTCAGCTCACTGAAGCCTCAGGAGCCAAAGCATCTCAGCTCCTGTGCCATTGACTGGGGTGCTCCTCACTGGCCACTACTTTAGCTTCCCCTCCCTTTATTTGTCCCTGCCAATTACTCACTCCCACAAATCAACTCTCTTTAAACCTTTGCCCTCCGCACCCTTTCTAAATGATTCTAAGTTCTAGCACTCACTTCTCCAACAAGTCATTCGCCCCTCCTCCGACTCTCCCACGATAGTCTTTTCCAAGGGTAGAAATGGCAAATACTGGAGACTTAAAAGTGGGAGGAGAAAAGTTTAAAGATATTTTGCAAGGCAGGTTATTTTCATCAAGTGTGGTTGGTGCCTGAAATACACAGCGGGCGGTGGTGTAGTTGTTGTGGAAGGTGTTACAATGCCAACATATCCAAACAGCTGCACATGCAGGCAGTGAATGAGACATATGAATTAACGCCAAAATAGATTAGATTAATTTGATTTAGCATCATGGTTGGCACAGACATCATGGGCAAAAGGGCCTGTACCTGAACTAAACTGTTCTACGGTTTTTTGTGATTATCAGATGCAGCCCTACCCCTACCTTTATCAAGAATTGTTGGCAGCGGCGTGTCTCTCATGGCGACAGCCCCGCTCTATTCCCCCCCCCTTCTATTCCCCCCCCCTTTTACCCCCATCCCCTCCCTCCCCCTCCCTCCCCAGATCATCACAAAAAAGAAAAAAAAAGAATTGTTGGCAGCATTCGAGAACGCTGGATAATGCTGCATTGCTGGTCCACCCAAGAATAGATGTCCAGACAGCCCTGACAGTGGATGCGTCCAGTACAGCAGTAGGAGGGGTGCTTCAACAGTACATCGATGGGCATTGGAAACCATTGGCTTTCTTTAGCAAGCACCTAAGACCACCAGAATTTAAGTCGAATGCTTTGGATCGAGAGTTGTTGACACTGTACCTAGCTATCAGACATTTCAGGTACTTCCTAGAAGGCAGGCATTTCACAGCTTTCACAGACCACAAGCCGCTTACATTTGCCTTCACTAAGCTATCAGATCCATGGTCGGCTCATCAACAGAGACATTTATCATATATTTCTGAGTTCATGACGGCCATTGAACACATCTCAGGAAAGGCCAATCTAGTGGCGGTCTCGCCCGGCTATACAATCCATGCAAACCTTAGCCCAAGGAGTGGACTATGTTGCACTTGTGAAACCAGATGAAAATATTCCGCGTTATGGAACAGGAGACTCAAACCTACAGCTGGAAGAAATTCCGTGGGTGGGCCAGCTCCATATATACAACCAACATGATAACTATATCTTCTTTTCTTTGGCTCTTTGGCTTGGCTTCGCGGACGAAGATTTATGGAGGGGGTAAAAAGTCCACGTCAGCTGCAGGCTCGTTTGTGGCTGACAAGTCCGATGCAGGACAGGCAGACACGATTGCAGCGGTTGCAAGGGAAAATTGGTTGGTTGGGGTTGGGTGTTGGGTTTTTCCTCCTTTGCCTTTTGTCAGTGAGGTGGGCTCTGCGGTCTTCTTCAAAGGAGGTAGCTGCCCGCCAAACTGTGAGGCGCCAAGATGCACGGTTTGAGGCGTTATCAGCCCACTGGCGGTGGTCAATGTGGCAGGCACCAAGAGATTTCTTTAGGCAGTCCTTGTACCTTTTCTTTGGTGCACCTCTGTCACGGTGGCCAGTGGAGAGCTCGCCATATAACACGATCTTGGGAAGGCGATGGTCCTCCATTCTGGAGACGTGACCCACCCAGCGCAGCTGGATCTTCAGCAGCGTGGACTCGATGCTGTCGACCTCTGCCATCTCGAGTACTTCGACGTTAGGGATGAAAGCGCTCCAATGGATGTTGAGGATGGAGCGGAGACAACGCTGGTGGAAGCGTTCTAGGAGCCGTAGGTGGTGCCGGTCAGAACACTTCCAATCTCTTTTCAGTGCCAACCGCTCAGTCCAAGATTCCGCCCTGCTCCAGCTCCCTCAACAGCCCCTAAGGCTAGAGCTGGATGAGGTTCCCACCCTGGATGAGACATATAAGGCAATCGAACAACTGAAAAGTGGCAAAGCAGCAGGTATGGATGGAATCCCCCCAGAAGTCTGGAAGGCTGGCGGCAAAACTCTGCATGCCAAACTGCATGAGTTTTTCAAGCTTTGTTGGGACCAAGGTAAACTGCCTCAGGATCTTCGTGATGCCACCATCATCACCCTGTACAAAAACAAAGGCGAGAAATCAGACTGCTCAAACTACAGGGGAATCACGTTGCTCTCCATTGCAGGCAAAATCTTCGCTAGGATTCTACTAAATAGAATAATACCTAGTGTCGCCGAGAATATTCTCCCAGAATCACAATGCGGCTTTCGCGCAAACAGAGGAACTACTGACATGGTCTTTTGCCCTCAGACAGCTCCAAGAAAAATGCAGAGAACAAAACAAAGGACTCTACATCATATTTGTTGACCTCACCAAAGCCTTCGACACCGTGAGCAGGAAAGGCTTTGGCAAATACTAGAGCGCATCGGATGTCCCCCAAAGTTCCTCAACATGATTATCCAACTGCACGAAAACCAACAAGGTCGGGTCAGATACAGCAATGAGCTCTCTGAACCCTTCTCCATTAACAATGGCGTGAAGCAAGGCTGTGTTCTCGCACCAACCCTCTTTTCAATCTTCTTCAGCATGATGCTGAACCAAGCCATGAAAGACCCCAACAATGAAGACGCTGTTTCCATCCGGTACCGCACGGATGGCAGTCTCTTCAATCTGAGGCGCCTGCAAGCTCACACCCAAGACACAAGAGAAACTTGTCCGTGAACTACTCTTTGCAGATGATGCCGCTTTAGTTGCCCATTCAGAGCCAGCTCTTCAGCGCTTGACGTCCTGCTTTGCGGAAACTGCCAAAATGTTTGGCCTGGAAGTCAGCCTGAAGAAAACTGAGGTCCTCCATCAGCCAGCTCCCCACCATGATTACCAGCCCCCCCACATCTCCATCGGGCACACAAAACTCAAAACGGTCAACCAGTTTACCTATCTCGGCTGCACCATTTCATCGGATGCAAGGATCGACAACGAGATAGACAACAGACTCACCAAGGCAAATAGCGCCTTTGGAAGACTACACAAAAGAGTCTGGAAAAAACAACCAGCTGAAAAACCTCACAAAGATAAGCGTATACAGAGCCGTTGTCATACCCACACTCCTGTTCGGCTCCGAATCATGATAACTATATACAATGGAGGAAACACATCACAACTATTTTATTCCTGTACCAGTGGCCCAGTGCATCAAAGACCAGGTCCGGGATGCCTGCATGTCCGGATTAAGGTCCAATTACATTTGGCAGTGCCTCCTCGAAGACCAATTGCCACTGAAGCGAGCCATACAGTTAATCGGGACTCTATAGACTCAGCCCAGCGCAACGCAGAATCGATCATGGGCAAAAGCAGGCCCTCCATTTGCGTGCTAAAAACGCTGCCGTCTTGGGATATGGCATCAGGGGTCAGGCGACCCGACGACGGCAGCGATGGTGACCTGAACGCATGAAGTGCTTTTTCTGAAAGCAGGCGAAGCAACCACGACGACTTTGTCCCGCGAGGGGTGCAAGTTGTTCAGGCTGCGGAAAGAGCGGACACTATCTGCGGGTTATGTCAAGCTAAAATCTCCACTCGAAGCAGGGCTGTGTGTATGGCCGACGGGCGGATGCTGCCCCTAGTTCCGATGCAGACCGTGTGCATGCAGAAAGGTGCCCTGGCATTGAGCTTAAATTCCCATAAGGCCCAGGAATACGGGAACAATACACTTCCTTTGTAAAGACACAGGTATAGATAACAAGCTTGCAGTTCTGTGGTGTTCACTTTTATTTTATTACTTTGCATTCTCCCCAATTCCCATCATGGGATTTTAACTCAAAAATATAACCACCATGTGGCTGTAACCTGTGTAAATTAAATGGAAGTTGATTTGAAATAAAAAGGACCATGGAAGAAAAGTGAGGTTTTTTTAAAAAAGTTGCCTTTCTAAGCGGTAAAACACTAAAGTCTGTGGATGCAATGATTGAAGTAAAAACACAAGGCTGGAGAAACTCAGAAAGTACTTCCTTGAAGAAAGGCTCAAGCCTGAAATGTTGGCAATATATTTTTATCTTTGCTATATAAAGTATGCTGTTTGACCTGCTGAGTTTCTCCACCCTTGTGTTTTTTGCCTTTCTAAGTCTCCTCCTTGAAACGTCAGTAATATATCTTTACCTCCTATTGGCGCTGCAAGACCCGCTGACTTCCTCGAGGATTGCAGTGTGTTTTCACTATAATCACAGTGTCTGCGGACTTTCATGTTTCACTCTACTCTTCGCTCTATCAACGTGTCAGTCTTCAAATTACATTGTAAATTTATAACTCTAAAATTGTTTTTTAAAAATTGTCAGGATGAAAACTTTCCAGTATCACATGAAGATTGAGCAGAAGACTTCCCAAGTTCATAGTTATAACAGATGCTCAGAACAGCAAGAATACTGTGTGCACTGGTGACACGATGCCTGGAGCTTTCCTCTGAGTAACCAATTTAGTGTGACCTTTCATGCAAGGAACTGTGGCCAAATGCTTTGATTGTTGTCTCTTGCTATTAGTGAAAGATATGATGGATCACACTGAGTTTTGACAAACCTCCTCACATCAGTCCCCCAGTGCTGTTCAAATGCTTCACTGACCATAAAGGCAATTTCAAGCCCTGTTCTCCAAGCGTCAAGGGGGTTCAGAAGAGAGACATATCCAGATCCCATCACTGAAGGCAATTAAATTTCAGCCTCAGGAACTCTCTGGTGGACTGCACAAAGATTTAATGTCATACATGAGGAGGTTAAAATCATAAACGGTGTCAACTACATTTGCCGTTGTACACTTTTCATTTTATCTTCTGAGCGATCAGCGTCAGTGCAAGCTCTGCTCGGGAGGGTAGTGGTCCTGTACAAGTCAGAAGGTTGTGGGTTTAAATCCCCAGCAAAGAACTTGAGAGGAAAGTTTTAGGACGATGACCTTTCTAGGGCAGAAGTGAGAGAGGGTTTGGAGTGAAACTCCAAAGTCTGCAGACTTGTAGTAAAAACACAATGCTGGAGAAACTGAGCCGGTTACACAGCATACTTTTATATAGCATCAGATAAAGATACATAGGACATTACATTACAGCACAGAACCTTCAGCCCTCCATACTCCTCCCATCCATGTACCCGTCCAAATTCTTCTTAAATGTTAAAATCGAACCCACATTCACCATTTCAACTGGCAGCTCATTCCACAACCACACTACTCTCTGTGTGAAGAGGTTCCTCTTCATATTCCCCCTAAAAATTTTCACCTTTCACTCTTGACCCATGTCCTCTGGTTAATATCTCACCTACCCTCAGTGGAAAAAAGCTTATCTACATTTACTCTGTCAATACTCCTGAGATTTTTAAATACCCTCTATCAAATCTCCCCTCATTCTTCTGCACTCCAGGGAATAAAGTCCTAACCTTTCCCTGTAACTCCGTTCCTGTAGTCCAAGCAACATCATAGTAAATCCAAAATGTTCTGAAAGGTATGTTCCTTCTGAACACAATATTTTTATTTGACCTGTAGAATAATCTAATTGATCTATTCCTATAGGCCTGAAAAGGCCACCATTATAACCAACGTTTCAGGCCTGAGCCCTTCCTCAAGGAAAGGCTCAGGCCTGAAACGTCAGTAATACTTCGTTACCTCCTATGACGCTGCAAGGCCTGCTGATTCTCCAGCATTTCTGTGTTTTGACTACAATCAGAGTCTGCAGACTTTTGTGTTTCATTCCTCTCTGTGTAAACTGCAATTACAGCATCTGTAGAATTTCTTGTTTAACAAACTTCATTATCAAAATGGGCATGGAATTTATTAAGGTGTATGCACATAACTACAAGGGCGATAGCAATCCTTTTATCTGCCTCCAACAGCCCTCGTCTTGGTCATCCCCCCTCCAGCAATGTTCCTGCCCGAGACCTTTTTATCTGCAATTCCTGATGGGACATTAACTGCCTGGACGCATCAGTCCTACTGTAACTTTAGCCCCGCTGAATGCTCTGCTCTCTACTCACTCTGAACCAACCCTAACTTCACCATTAAACCAGAAGACAAGAGAAGCGTGGTTGTAGTCTGGTCTATTGACCAGTACATTGTAGAGGTCAGTTGTCCACCCTAGGACATCTCATATCTACCCCTAGACCAGGATATCACATCCTAGACCATCACACAACTTCTCTCTTCAGGTGATCTTCACCACTACTTCAAACCTGATGGTTCTCCAACCCTGCACCGCCTGCTTCTATCTTATTTTTACATTTAGACATAGAGCCCAATAATACCCAATTAACCTACAACCCCCACACCCCTGCACATTTTTAAATGGTGGGGAGGAAACTGGAGTGTCTGGAGGAAACCTGCAGACATGGGGAGAATGTACAAACTCCATAAAGACAGCGCAGGATTTGAATCAAGGTCGATGGCGATGTAATAGTATTGCGTTAACCATGATGCCCAAAATTAACAAACAGAACTGTCCTGGAAGGCCTATTGTTTCTGCCTGCTCCTGACCCACCACTCTCCTCCTCCAAGTTTAACAGTGACCAGGAAATGCATAGCAGTTACTTGGAAATCTGATTCCCAACTAGGTTTAGCCGGCTGGAAGATAGAAATGCGTAATTGTGTTCCCCTGGAGAAGATCACCTCTAACCTCAGAAAAAGGGATAACGTATTTTTCTTCTTTGGCTTGGCTTCGCGGACGAAGATTTATGGAGGGGGTAAATGTCCACGTCAGCTGCAGGCTCATTTGTGGCTGACATGTCCGATGCGGGACAGGCAGACACGGTTGCAGCGGTTGCAGGGGAAAATTGGTTGGTTGGGGTTGGGTGTTGGGTTTTTCCTCCTTTGCCTTTTGTCAGTGAGGTGGGCTCTGCGGTCTTCTTCAAAGGAGGTTGCTGCCCGCCGAACTGTGAGTGCGCCAAAATGCACGGTTTGAGGCGATATCAGCCCACTGGCGGTGGTCAATGTGGCAGGCACCAAGAGATTTCTTTAGGCAGTCCTTGTATCTTTTCTTTGGTGCACCTCTGTCACGGTGGCCAATGGAGAGCTCGCCATATAACACGATCTTGGGAAGGCGATGGTCCTCCATTCTGGAGACGTGACCCACCCAGCGCAGCTGGATCTTCAGCAGCGTGGACTCGATGCTGTCGACCTCTGCCATCTCGAATATTTAAGAATATGGAATTTATACCCAAGATACATCAGGGTAAATCTTTAACAATTCCCCCCTCCTGTCTCTTCCCCCCCGGTGCTTGCAGCTTCTTTCTTCTTGTTTCTGTGGGGAGATGGGAGGGTTCCTCTTATTTTGTTTTTCTTTCACTCTATTATCGTTCTCTCCCTTTGGTTCAGCGTGGACATTGAATTTGCACTTTTGTAGTATTAATGTAAATTTTCTAACTTTATAATAATTGAATCACACGTTGACTCCTTTTTTCTCACTTTTTTAAATATCGACATGCGGATCAATATTTGACTATTTTGTTAATATTATGGATATTGATATTTTACTTTTTGATTATTTCTCATTTTGACTACGTGTTGTTTGAAAATGCTCCAATATAAAATACACCACCCTGTTCCTACTCCTCCAGGCCCTTCCCACCTACATTGACTCATGTTCTCCATCTCTTTGAAGAATTCCAATTCTCCACCACCCAACTTCTCATCTTCACCATGGACGTGAAGTCCCCATCTAGTAATAATACTCTACATGGTGGAACATGTCTTCATTCCTGAAAACTTCCCCTTTGACCCCTCTCATTTCATCCAGATCCAATAATATCATTTGCAGTCTCGATTAAGTTCCCAACCCGAAATGTCGACTGATCATTTCTATCGTGTCTGACCTACTGACTTCCTTCAGCAATTCTTTGTTTGCTCAATCAAGATGTTCATCATTCTTGGAGCACAATCTCCCCCTGTGTTTTACCTGTTTAACTGCAGTGAAATACAAGTCTGCAGACACGGTGATTGTAGTAAAAACACAGAAATGCTGGAGGAGCTCAGTCGGTCTTGCAGCGACCATAGGAGGGTAAAGATACATTTACTGACGTTTCGAGCCTGGGCCCTTCTTCAAGGTGTGAGAAAAGGCAAGCAACATCTGAATAAAAGAAATGGCAGGGGGAGGAGTACAAGCCAACAGAAAAAAAAGTGATACAAGCAACCAACAGCCTCAGGCAACTGGAAAAAAATCAAGGAAAATAAAA